>NC_142614.1:71902256-73117256 GCF_059453375.1 Lepisosteus platostomus | reverse complement strand
AAAACTCTCTGTCCAAAATATTTATATAACAATATATAGTTAAAATGATTTTAATTCAAATCACATATAGTACATATCCCTTAGCACTTGGTGTTTTATGAAATCACATGATTTGAACTCAGTCTGTACTCTAATCTGCCCTCTATTTAAAATGGAAATAACATTATATATGTGCCAAAGATGTGTTAAGGAGAACTTATGTTTGCTGTGCTTGCTTGAGTGTCAGCATACTGTATACAGTATGAGAAGTTCAGCTTCCTTTTCCCCCTGCCAGGAGTTACTCATGAACTCTAAGCACACTGACCAGATTTCAAATGGGGGTGTCACTTTTGTAACTATAGGTTACTGGAATTATCTGCAAGTTCTGTTCTCTTGGGGTATATAAATACCTGACATTTTAATGTCTTTAAATGTAGAACTTTATTATTCCTATAGCACTTTAGATCATGCACATACCAGAGAGAAAAGGCAGAAATGTCTATAGCCAGCAGGAATGCAATCCATTGAATTGGCAATTTAATCTTCTTCCTGTCTCACCTAAGAATCATTATTTTTAGGAAATGTATGAGTGAGCTCCACTTTGTTGTGTCTCTTTCTTACTGAACTGAAAAAAATAGAAATAGAAGAACAGAACACAAATCTTAAGCTTAATGAAATAAGACTGTATGAGGTGATATGTATGGCTGTAATTGAACTCAGTGCCTGAGGAGGGCAGTGGTGAACCAGAGGATCAGATTGTCACTTCAGCAACAACAGGTAGTGAGAAAACTGTCTTCACCTTTAATCCTTCACACCAAAACAACCCAGTGAAGCTTGCTAAATCATATCCATTTTTTACCAGTTTCCACTGATAGAGTGTGACACAGAGAGCTGAAAAGCACACAATCTTCATGGAAACATTGTGGAAACATCAATGTATAACTGCCAATGACAGCAGTATATTTAACATCTTCAACAGACTTCTTTCCAGCTGTCAGGATGCAGTTACCCTACTTGCTGTGTCATTTGGAGAACACACACCCCTCTCTCCCACTCCATCAGAAAATGAAAGCAATATTAATTTTCGCAAAATACTTCTGAACTCCAGGATGGACGAAGTTATCCTTATCCATCTTGTGCTGAACAGCACAGGTGTTTTTTTTATTAGATAGGCCAAGGTTAACATTTATTTAAATTGGTTACACTTTAACATGCAGTAGATAGGGCCCACCACACAATGGAATTCAGATACCTTGTCATTCACGTCACTAATTATCTATTCCCTTCCTCCTTACAGTGAGGCATCCATTCATTTTTCAGACACAGAGGTGTATCATGAAGGAAAACCAGTGAATATTGGGGGAATATGAAAAATAAAATAGTCAACTAAATTAATAAATAAAGTATCTCATATAATTGTTGTTACTGATACAATACTGCATCCCATACATTTGATATGAAACACTAATGTGCACTTTTTTTGCCAAACGTTCCTCTTAATTTTAGGGATCAATCCCGTTCCTGTTATGAAACAATGACTCCTTTTTAGAAATTTGCATCTTCTTTGATTTGCATAATTAATTCCAGATGACCTCTGGACTTGAAATACTGTACTCTATCTGTTCTCTACATATATATACTGTATACCTATATTTATCTTTTAATTTTGTTTTATCTTAAACAACTTTTTGAAGAAAAAATCCTTTTAAATGTGTGTTCTCACCTTTTCTTATGCTGGGTAATTTGGACAAACTTCCTGCGATTGGTCCATTTGTGATGTGTCTTTTTGTATTGATTCATTCACAGGTTTTCCTGTTGTTAACATCATATTTTTACTTTATACTTTATACTTCAGAAATATTGTTAATGTTGCTGATTTTTTGCTAATGGTTATTGTACTTTGTTTTCCCAAAACAATGAGATGCGTTTCAGCCTTTTCATATAATTGCAAGTAAGAGAAAAAAGACCTTTTCTCATTAGGTTTGGTAAATATGCAGCAAACAATCTTGAGGATTGTGTCGACGATGTTGTGAGCTAGCCATCACTGGCATGGTTCATGAATTCCTGTGATGTACAGTAGAAGTAATAATTAGTGATTTATCTTTGGGAATTGTCCTATTATTAAGATAATTTTAACACTCTGTCGATATGTATTTAATTTCAGGAAGCTGTCATTTTTTGTCATATATTTAATAGTACCAGTACAACAGTCTGCATACAAAGAAAGAAGGTGCTTTGTGATCAGATAGGCACAGCTTGCCAAGGCAGGATTTGGGATATGACCATTCATTGCATGGTATGTGGACAGACTGCAAAGGTCTTTGGGAATGATGATGTTTACTGTGAATAGCTGGAAAATTAACATTGGATGAAGGGCTGCTGTGGGTGGGATGTGAGTTCCTGGTATCACTGTGCTGCACCTTTTCTGTGAACGTCCGATATAATCCTGCATCAGGTACAATTCCATTTTTACACAAAAAAAGCTATTACATTTCACGCAGTGCTTACATATATACTCGCTTTTTCATTGATTTAATTTTATTTAATTTAATATTTTTTTCCATTATTATAGAAATAGGGAGACACAGAGCTGTGATCTTTAGTGCTTCTGCCTCTGAGCTCTTTTTCTAGGAATAATTTGGTCTGAGTAACTTCCGTGTGGTGTTTGCAAGCTTCTTGTGTTTTCATCTGTTTTCCAATGTTTTCTAATATCCCCTGATCTTACAAGAAGCTTGTTAGGTTAATTGGTGTCTTTAACGTGATTTAACCAGATAAACCAGTTGGTGATTTAACCTGACAGAGGTTTACAGCAATGTTACGCAAAAGTCAGAAAAACAGAAAGAAAGAACGAAAGGAAGAACGAAAAACAACCAACCATTGAAAGCACATCAGACAGGGCATGGCAGTGTTGGCACCATTCGATAGGAACGTGGAGACATCCAGAGCCCTCTGCAGAATGTTCCAGTAATTTACTGTATAATGGCAAAATAAAATCTCTGTCTTCCCAGAGTTAGTAGTTGCTCTTGGGAGGTTTAATCTGACTAACGTAATACCGTACATCTTTAATTTAATGTATTTTAAGATGTTCAATGCAGCACATTTTTAGATGGACTTTCCATGATTTAGAATAAGACGATAAACGAAGAGATTCCTTTTCACCAAAGGGTCCTAAAGTAATATGAAATGTCTCTCTAATCCAAAATAGGTCAGACCCTAATTAAGGTGCAGAAGATGTGTGCCTCAAAGGTAACCCACCTGGTTAGGGTGAAACACAACCCACCTGTGAAAATGAAACAGCAAGAGGCAATATACAGTATATATGGTCACAGGCAAAACAGGGTGAGACTAGGGTTTGACCCCATCCTGAACTCTGTGATTGTGCTATTGTCCTAGTCATGTTTGGGTTGACTTTGTGCATCTCTCAGGATTTTCTATACCCCAGATTAATTCAGCATAATATTTTACATCAAATGATAATGTAAAACACAGCTTTCAGTCAAAGAACAGCTGTTCTTTGAATTATTTTCTGAACATCAGTATGTATCTTATTTCATAATACATTTTTAGTATTGACTATTGTTATTCACATGTTGTGATATCAGTTTATCTCTTTTGTGGAATTTGTGCGACTTTGAGAAGTCAATATAAATTGGTGGTTCTTACTCATCTACTCATCTATGATTTAATAGTGATATATATTCTATTCTGAAACAAGTAATAGGTTTATTCTATGTTGAAAAGAGAAGAAAGTAAACATTTGGGCTGTGGAGCCTGACATGTACTGCTCTGCCGTTACTATCCTTGTAAAACGTATTATATCCATGTAAAATGACATTTTACATGGATATATACATACATGGTGCACAAAGGAGAATATCTGGAATCAATCCACTACAAACAAGAATATATTGTGGAAAAGCACAGATACACAAAATTCTTGGAAATCAGAGATATGGTTAAGATCTTGTGTTGTTTTTCCAGTTCTGCAGTTATGTAGTGAATACCAATTGTTTATTTTGTTGAAAAATATGCAGAAAAAAAGTTTTGCAGAAAAAAAGATTAATTAACTCACTGTAATGCTGTGCGGTATAATGTAACAATACTTTAAATGAAAATATAAACAAAAAAGATTCTGTTTAAAATCTGTTTTCAAAGATTATTCCTATAGGGGTCACTGGCACAACTTAAGATAAATTGGAGCCCTTTTGTTGATAATCTGTACTTTCAAGCCACTGGGGCTATAACATATGCTATTACTTTTTCTCTTTCATGTGGGTGGTAATTTATCAATTGAGTCCCAGTGTAGCTGCTTACTGTTAGCTCTGTTGTTAGCACATCTATAGCCTTGTGTTGAGTTTCAATTATTCATTGATTGCTAACCAGATTTAATCAATACTAATGCTAGTTCTGTGTGCAGAGACACTAGATTTTTGTAGTTTAGGGTCACAAACCCCATGGGATTTGCAAGTGCTGCAAACACCAAAGCAAATATACCATAACGCAGAGGTTGCTCATTTCATTGGCAAGCTCAAGGAAAGGGACTGAGCTGTAATTATGCTTTGGGCTGA
Source organism: Lepisosteus platostomus (assembly GCF_059453375.1). Classification (NCBI taxonomy): domain Eukaryota; kingdom Metazoa; phylum Chordata; class Actinopteri; order Semionotiformes; family Lepisosteidae; genus Lepisosteus; species Lepisosteus platostomus. The sequence continues at coordinate 73,112,709 of NC_142614.1, read as the reverse complement.
AAGCATTCAGGTCTGCTGGGACAGGAGTGGAAATTTTTTATATTCCTGTGCTGTGTTTCACAGATTTTGATTATTGCTCGAACTTGCTTTGCTCTGTTTTCCTGTGACCCTACTGTGAGTGAGAGAAGTCAGTGAGGCCATTAGATGCTACAGAAAGGATTGTAATAACTCTTGCATGAGGACTAGAAGACTGGGAAAACATTTAATTTTCTCCCAAAGAACCCACGGTAATTAGTAATGCTACGATACCTTGAAATATCACTTTAAAACTTCAATATAACAGATAATTTCTGTGAGCTGTAGTACAAAAACTAACAGTTCTTTAGAAAGATCACTCACATTGAATTGCAGGAACGTCTCCATCGCTTAGCTCAGTAAAATCTTATTTTAAAAGTAAGTTAAATATTAGATAAGCACATAATTTAATGGATCATGGAATAATTACTTTTATGGGGATTTTATTATATGGAGATATTGTACTTGATAACCGTGAAGCTTCATAATACGGAGTATTAAAGAATCTTTTTAGAGCTTCCCCAAAACATTTAAAGCAAGCTTTACAGAGCATAAAAAACTGGTGCAGCAGATTTATTTTAAATTAGCTGTTTTTTTCTAACACTGCATTACAATCTGCATTGAGCTTGGATTACAATACAACCTCAAAACCCCATGCACAAAAAAGCAGTAAAAATATGTTTATTTGTGGCTATTTCTTCATGGGGCTATACATTTAAAAGTTGGTTTTGTGATCTACTCTGTATACCGTATGTTGCAAATATTTATTTGTAGGGATTGGAATTGATAGATGTTTTACTGATCTACATAATAAAGAAAAATACTTTGAGACACTATTGTAGGGTTATTTTAAAGTTTGTTTCTGTGCAGACTGCTTCTTAAATGGGTCACACAGATCAGTTTTTGAATTTAAACATTCCTGTTTATTCTGATCATGGTATATATAGAACGTGAAGAACTTGCTCTTAATGAACTCCACAGTATCAGTAGAATCTACACAAATCCATCAGAATCTCGAGGGACACCATACAGGCCTTCATGGTTGACTGAGCTGGGAAGTGAGAAATGTTTTTGTTTTTGTATTTACAGATGAACAAATGTTGCATTTAGGTTGCTTACATTTATTGGATGCAGGTGCCAGTGGAGGTGTCCTAGACCTTTTATTAGGTTTATTCCAAGATTTGTGGATCTCTGGATCTCTTCGCATCTATTACAGAACGTAGATGACTGTACACACTGATATACGAGCAGAATAAATTAAAGCACATGTACAGTATACGGTGTCTACGGAATATACACGTGAAAATAGACAAAGCTGGCACAGCGGATATTACTGTTGCCTCGCAGTTCTTGGATCCTGGGTTCAGCTGTGGCCCTTCTGTGTGGAGTTGACACATATGATATATTGATCTCCAAGGCGGGGGGGATTAAGTTGCCAACACAACCCGTAGACATAAAAGATCATGTAAACGCTGCACAGACATGACAATTACTCCAAAACAGGCTCATAATGCAAATCCCCAGATATGCAACTTTGCGTGTAATTGCTGAACAATGGACATGAAACACAAAAAACACACTATTAGACACAAAACGAGATGAGTCGATGTGTTTCTATAGGGGCAGCGCCATCTTCTCCCCACATTTGCATTCATACCAGATTCGTATGTGTCCTGTAGTGGACAGGTGAGCTGTGCAGGATGAAGTCTTGCCTTCTTTGGTGAGCCTAGACCTACCTCACCATTATAGCACAGGTGGGTAAGTATTACTATTATAATAAGCAGGCTTTATCAGATAATTATAAAGCCAATAACTGATGAACGAATATGGTAATTTATCAACCAAAGTAACAGAGGACTAGTTATTCAGTTAAGCCAGAATACCATAATGGAACATAATTTTGATATTTTTATATACTGTAGGTGGAATTTATTCATTAAAGATTAAAAATGACTAATAAAGATAAAAAGTTGGCCACATTACTGCTGTTTTGTACTTTTTGAACTGTCAAAACATCAGATATTTATTCTTCGGAAAAGAGCATTCTGTGCATATATTAGGATATCAGCAGTCATCAGAAATTGGGTGGTTTTGGAGTGATCATATTACAGGAGCACTATGTATGAGCAAGGAAGAATACAACTGTGAAGATGAAGAAAACTTGTTTCCAAAACTTTGATGCACTTCATAAATCTATCTCTTTAAAATAGTTTCAAATTTTAGGATTGCAGTACACTGAAGAAAGTTTTAAATGAATCATTTCATGATTTTTTTTTAATATGAATTTATTGATCCAAGGGAATGTCTGCACCTATGATATTCAAATCCCTTTTTCACATTTAATGACTCAACAACTGTTACAAATTAATGGGATTGGTAGCTATAAAATAAGATATATCAAATCAAATCAATATCAGACATGCAAGCAAATTATGGAAAATAATTATACACTCCCTATTGTCAGGGAATACAGAGGTTCACACAGCATGTATTTGCTTTATTTTCTGACACAGCACTGTAACTAAATAATAAACAGCAGGCTAACAGATATTTATTTATAAACTATGCATACACACAGTGATCCATCTAGATTGCACAGAGCATCTGAACCCTGCCTTCCACAGATATGAGAACATAGAACACTACCAGGAAAACAAAGTAGAAAGTACTGCTAATGAAATAGAGAGAGACTGTGTCTTATCCAGTGCGGGATCTAACTTATCCCTAGATTTCTCTATAAAATGGAAACTAAACATATGGAAAACTAGTTCAAAATAATGCATTTTCAAACAAAATGAGAGATTTTCTTTAGCCTGGTAGATATCTTAGACACAAAATCAGCATTTCGATAAATATACCACAGTGCCTTATCTAAGGACTATGACCAGTCAGTCTCAATTGTACAGTGCTCAGATAAGTTCTTCTGTAGTCCTGTTCTATGAAGGAGGAAACTCACCTCACTTATTGAATCTCCTGTCTGCTCTTTTACTTCTTCTCTTGTCTAACATATCTTCAATGTTTCTGTATATCTTTCTTATCCTTTGTTGCTGCCTAATTTTCTTATGTATCATCCCCCCACAAAAGATATTTTAATGACTTAATTTCAATTGGTTACTTCTCAGTTAAAAATGAGTACACATTTTTTGTCTCTTTGGCTATTTGACTGCCTCAAGCCTCAAAATAAGATAAGGGACAATTGTGCAAATACTCCCCAGAGATGCCTTTTGTTTTAAGAATTTAGTGTTTATGATGTGAAAATTTAATATTTAAATATCCCTCTACACATGCAATGACCTAGTAACCACTATTAAAAAATTGTGCATATCCTCTAATGAGAATGCCAATCTTTTTGTATTATGCCTAGATTTGAGCAGATTATGCATTTTGTGTTTAGACAACTTTACATCCCAGGGGACACTTTACAGAACAGAAGTATACATAGGCAGAAAGAAAAATAAGTTTTACCATCTTATAGTCTAATCTTATAGTCAATCATGGCCTCCTAATAATCCCCCTCTATGAATTGGCTACATTACTCTGCTCTCCTCCCCACTGATATCTGATGTGTGGTGAGCGTTCTGGCGCACTATGGCTGCCGTCGCATCATCCAGGTGGATGCTGATCATTGGTGGTGGTGGAGGGGAGTCCCCATTACCTGTAAAGCGCTTTGAGTGGAGTGTCCAGAAAAGCGCTATATAAGTGTAAGCAATTTTTATAATTAATTATTATTATTATAATCTGAGAAGTTAAGCAATGCAGGATCTGGTCAGTAATGGGATGACAGGGATAAGAACATAAGAAATTTTTACAAATAAGAGCGGGACATTTATTAGATTCCAGCTGAAAGTTGTGTTGGTGGTCCAGCAAATAATAGTGTTGATAGCATGTTAACACACAACTTGGCATCTGAGCAAATTGGTAATGACTATAGCTTGTGTAAGCTGAATGCTCAAATGTGGCGATATAACAGTGGTATTAACATCTCTCTGAAATGAAACCCTCTCAATGGCAGGATGCATCATTTCTAGCAGATGGGAATCTTTCTGGGGCAAAAAGATCAGATAGAACTAAGGAGCAATATGATGATTATGGTGTGATTTACCCTTTTGAGTCTTGTAATGCCTCCCTTAGTTCCAACAGGGCAATACAGTATGAGCTTCCAGAACTAATGTCTTTGCAGGAAAAAAAACACAGTAAATGAAGAGACTGGGGAAAATCTTCCTGATCATGTCAGACACCCAGACTGTATAATTTAGACTAAAAAAGGCAAAATGTGGAGTTTAACTACATTGAATCTGACAGTAATTGTGCCTGTGCTGATCTAATGGCAGGAATAGCTGCATAGCGATGATTGCGGAGGAGTTTCAAAGATAATAAATTGCTGAGATGACTGCCATCAAAGTAATAATTCTGACTTGATCTACAGTATGTATACGGAACCTGGCATAATGTCAAAGCATCTGATTCTTTTCTAGAAAGTTGATTTCCTTAGCTTATTCTAGGTTTGTACTCCTGGCTGTAGTGCTCATGCTCAACTAAATAATAACCTACATGTACAATCCAGCATTAACAGTGAAGGTTGTTGAGCATGTTCTAAAAAGCCAGCTTTGTTTTCAACACAGTAAACTTAGTACAGTATGTCCCATAAAATGCTAGGGTATCGACCGAACCATGCTTAAGAAAGTTTCAAAATTGGATTAAATGTGTGTCTGAAATGTGTAATTTTGAAAAAGGAAGATATTAAAATGTCAGTAGAAGGCACGTGATAATCTATTATTTAGTATAAACCTATATAAACTGGCATGATTTGATGGCAGCATGGGTAGTTTCTTCATAGATAAATAGCTGGGAAGGCAAAAGTACTGTACAATCAATTCTGCAGTATGATTTTTATAGTCAAAAATAATGAATTCTTTCAATGAGGGGTTAAACACAACCAATAGGTCTACTACACAGAAAATTTCTCATTGTCTTAAATGGGAGCTTGTCTTCTTCAACGTAGATCTTTCAGGTGTATGATTCATGACAGCATTCATATCAGCACACAGCATCGAGTCTGTGTTAACATGTTCCAGAAGGGATTTGTCAGGACATTTCAAAGATTGCAGGGGTGTAAACCGAAAGATTTTTGTTCCATCAATATTTGTATCGGTAGCACGATTGCCTTAAATCAATGGTATCAGAGATCAAACTCAAAGTCAAAGAGAAATAAATAATGTATTGACTGAGTACAGTGTATCTAGCAGAGGAATCCTACTGAGCCAGGCCCTTCACCCCAACTGTTCCAGGGGCACTGTACAATGGCTGACCCTGCGCTCTGACCCCAGGCTTCTCTCCCTGTGTGTCTGTGTCTCATGGAGAGCAAGGTGGGGTATGCGAAAAGATGAATTCCTAATGCAAGACATTGTATATGGCCAATAAAGTGATCTTATCTTATTTTTCTCCTAATAGGGTATCAGCAGCTCAAGCCAAACAAAAAGGGGAAGACTCCAGAAATGACTGCAGGAAACAAAAAAAGACACCTTGTGAAAACATTCATCTAGTCTTGGACCAAGTATTAGGGAATCATATGTAGGGATGAAACAATAAACCTAAATATTAACCTGAAATAAACATTAATAAAGTCTGTTTCAGTTTCTCATGATTATCACAATATTACATATGCCCTGATTTGATACCACCTCATGCAGACATAAGTTTGCAACAGAAACAGAAGAAATAACCAGAACTGAGCTTAGTGATAGCATAGGGCGTAGTCTAGCGATATTTCTGAGGTGAAAAAAAGATGTTCTGACAATATGCTGCACATGTGGGTCGAATGTTAAGCGAGAATCGAATATAACCCCAAGGTTTTTCAATTTAGACTGAAGCTCAAGTATAGAACCATATACAGATAGGGTTACAGGATTGGCTTTACGAAGTTGATGGGGGGTGCCAATAATTATTGAGGTCAAGAGAATGCTACTGTCCGCAGAGTATTACTGACACGATTGTTGTAATTCCATCCAGTTCGAAACGATGAGAGCTTCAGGTCAAATGATCTCCTCTGTTTATTGCACTGAATTGCCATCTGCTAGCATGGAGGATTTCGGACACTACAGGGTAAAGCTAATGGGATTGGATCCATCTATTTCAGTATTTTCATCACATGAACTGAGGTCTCGCGTGCAGGCCAGAACTAAACAGATGTATTCTGGCACGAATGGTTCTCTGTTCACTGTTTAAGGCCTCCTGGTATGTACGTGTGTGAGTGGGGGAGTTAGCATTGACGTTACTGGGGAACCATGCAGTTCGATTGCTAGTTGCCCTCCTCTCCCCTCTAAAGAGAGTGCCTTCCAGTTTCAGGGTCAGCCACTCATGCCCTAATGTAGCCATAGGCGGTCTGGATCTTTTTAATTCTTGGCTGCTGGTGCAGCTCCCAGAAGACGTGGGACTTCAATCTCTTCAGGTGCTGTGAACCCGAGGAGCTACCATCCTATGTAACAGGGTGCCTTGGTCTGTAGCTGAAACAGAGGGGTGTGAGACTGCAGTGTGAGATATTATTGAAACCACTCAGAGGACCAAGCGTGCATGTCCCTAAGTATTTCCATGCAGTCTATGCCCAAGCAAACTGAGAACCCAAGCGCATGTTTGAACTATTTTGAGTGCATAGGAATTCTGGGGCAAGCACTTCTCTGCTCCCTGTTGTAAGCCTGGGAGTTGCACTGAGGTTACTGGGGAAAGATGCAGTCCCACCACTGGGGAGGCATCTCTCAACATCTCTCAGAGAGGCAGCAACTCTCAGTTCCAGATGTAAGCATCTCATAGGCTTTCATGTCAAAGACCATACTAAGGCGAGTGGGTGTCCAAATACATTAAGATGGGAGGAGTTCAAATGTTAACTCCAAACTTAGAGTGTGTCTTTTATGTGGACAGTTGTCAAGCGATAAGATACTGAAAGCAAATCAAGAAAAAGGCCTTTATTGCTCTTGGTAATATATTGGTCTCTGTGGTAAAGCAGAAGGCACGGCTTGTATGCAATCGATCTTCTTCAGCTGTAGGTTCATGTGGAAGTGTTTTGCCCCATGACTGCTAAACCACTAAGTGAGGCTGTTACGGTGAGCAGTGTTTAGAGGTCTAGTTTGAACGCTCTGCAGTGTGCCTCAAAAATGGCGGCAGTGTCTACTCTGTTAATGAGTCCAGGCTACTGTAATTTCAGCAACACTTCTCTGCTCCACAGATCTGCTGCGGCAGCACCCACTGGGACGTGAGTCCTGGGAGTCTTACTGCCACAACCGCTGCTTCACATGGTTTTGATGGCCACAAATATTTTATGAGTACCTGTTCCCTGATCTGCATTAATACATTAATAAATCTTGGTAGAACCTTTAACCTCCTTATTTCTTCGTCTTCTTTACAAAATCTTATCATTGCCTTATATGCTTTTGGATGCCAAAAATGACATTCATATATGTTTTAGACCTTATTTAGAAGAAGCTGTATGTGTCACTGGAGAAAATGCACACCTGGAAAATATACTGAAATTTCTGCCTTGACAGCCCTAATGTGCAGGTATCTGCCAAGTAATTCTGCTTTGTTAAATCAAGCCAGCAGCCTTAGGTTTGCTGCTTAACTTCATATAAAATTCATTGTTCTTGTACACGCAAGATCTGACCTTTACTTAACATTGGAAATGTCTATGGATAAGCTGATCAGTGAAGAAAACACAAGACCCCTATGGAGTTGTAAATCTGTAGCCTTTATTTAAATTTAAAAGATTCTTTACTGAAGGCTCTCAAATAATGAAGAGATTTCATTTTCACACCCTTACTTTTGTTAACAGCTATTTATTGTTGTCAGTTCCTCAAGGAACAAATGTAATCACATTGAATGCATTCTATTGTACAATTTTTTTAAACTAGACCACAAAACGAAAAAAGACATTTATTATTCTAATATGTAGGGAAGCTGTCATCGGTTTAACCTTGCTTCAGGAATTTTATTAGCAAGAACGGCATACACATGCTCATAGACAAGAATCCTTTAATTAATTCTGGCTATTATTTATGATACATGAATATTATAGAATATATGCAGGACTGAAGATATTGTATATTATGAAAATAGGGAATAACCAAAATTTAACTTGGGAAAAGTAATTCTGTTGACCAGAAACCATAACAGGTTCATGGCCAGCATTTTTTACCAAGTGTTTCATTTTAAACTTCTATTAACATCAATGTGCCTGTAGTTACAACCATAGAAAATCCATCGCAATGTTAATGGAATTATAATGATGTATTGTACGCTGCTGCACCTAATCAAATACAATTGATTTACATCATTTTGGCTTATGGCCCTGTCTGATAGAGGAGCCCAGCGACATCTCTGAAGTCTCTGAAGTCTGGTGAGAGCCAGCAGGAAGGGAAGACTAGCCTACTTGGAAATGGCTAAGATGTAGATTCTGAGGGTGATTGATGAGTCACCAGACAGGCAGTGCCTGATTGATGGCCATCATCCTCTGGACACATTTTTAAAAAGCTTTATGTTTCTTTATTCTCTACATTTATTGTCAGTATGTTGGTTGTTTTTTTGTTCTGCAGTTACACCTTAACCATGTTCTTCCTGGTTCGTGGGAAATGAGGCATTGTGCAATTAATCTAGTGTTTATAAACCAAGGCCATGCTAAACATGCTTGAATGGCTACGATAAAGTCCCAGAAATAATCTGGTGGAGACATCACATGATTATGTACAGACAGACTTCTAGTCAGACTCTGAAAACATCCATCCATTTTCGAACTGCTTCATCTAATACTAAATCTAATAATTAAGGTCACATGGGAGCAGATCCTGCGAAGCAACAGGCACAAAACAGGATACACCCAATTGCACTTCATGGAAAAACATCAACAGGAGGTGACAACTGGGTGCGTCATAGTGAGTATTATTCATACTTTATTATTTTTTCATATTTGAGAATAGGACATATCTATTCATCTCATTTGTAGATTTATAATCACTTACTATGGAAGCCCAAATTAAGGTTATTCCAAGCGAGGTGCCTAATTCCATCAACCACTGATGCACCGAGCAAAGTAAAGCTTTGTGCTAAAGCATTATTTCCTGGGGGAGTGAGAACTACATCAATCAAACTTTGAATGTTCTCTCCAAAATTGCTGTAAAAACTATCCCCATGGTGGAGGGATATGCACATCACGAAGGTGCAGTTCCATAAGATCTAACATTTTTAATATCTCTCCATGGAATATTTTTCTGAAAAACCCAATATCTGTTGGTCTGATTAGGTCAGATCAGCCTAATATATGTTTGATACAAGTAAAGTAATAATTCATATTATTAAAAACTGTGTAGCAATATATGCTGCATAAATGTTTCTGTCAATTCTCTATGCTTTTAAAAGTTTTATATATACATGCACATCATGGAGAGACTTCTATCTAATCAGAAGTCATTTTCCAAACCAGAAATCCATAATGTAAATCTCAATATTATCTCAGTACAGAGACAGAACATTTATGTGTAACCACTTAACAAGGAAATGTGCTATGATGTTGGAAGAACCAAAATAGACCTTTAGCAGATGCAGTTAAGAAGACAAATCTAGTTCAAGGCTGAGCTGCTACGTTTTGTTAATAAAAGTCAAGGATACGATATAATATTTAAGTATAAGAGTACAGAAAACACCAAAACAAGGAATGTGCTTTAGAAATAAATAGAAACCTTTCTTTTTATTGTTTTATCAAGCTGCATGGTTGCCTTAATGCAAACATAGTAGAGCTGCTGAGAAAGATTAATGGTCTTAAAATATTGCTATTACAGAGGGCAGCATGGCAGTGCAGTGGTAAGTTCTGCTGCCTTGCAGTGCTAGGGCCCTGGGTTCAATTCCTGAGGTGCTATATGCATGGAGTTTAAATATTCTTGCTGTGTTTGTGTTGGTTTCCTCCTAAAGCCTGAAGTAGTTAACCTAGTAGTGGTAGGTGAAAAGGCTTCTGGGAAAATGGGCCCTGCTGTGAGTGTGTGCATGTCTGTGCTGTGTGATGGACTGGCATCCCATGCAGGGTGTAAACTGTCATGTTATCCTGTCATGCTGAGATCAGCTCTAGCTCCCCTGTGAGCCTGTATTGGATAAAGCAGTAAAAAAGGGTGGAGGGATAACATTATGGAGACCGATTAAAAAGTTATAGGAGTGGAATCTAAACCAGCAATCTAATTTCAGTGACTGGAAAAATAATATATATATACATACATGTATAGGTAAAAACAAATCAAATTTTGAAATCACTGAAAAAAAATCTAATATACGTTTTTACATAGTGCTTAATTGACTCGTAAGAATTTTTTTAAAAAATATGGTGGGAAATTAAAAGACATACTGTAAAAAGCTTGTATTGGAAATGTATGAAAACAGTGATTTGTGATACATGGTTTTATACAGTACATACATGGAAATGCTAGTTCTAGAGGTGGTATTCAATTTTTCATAGTTGTGGAATAAGAGTTATGACATACATAACCACAATATGAGAATAGTACAAAATATATTGCTGCTTCTCAGAGTCAAAAATGCTACCACAGGAATTTTAGATCCAGTTACGATGTAACATTGTATTTTTTCCATGGTATTTGCATTATATTTATTTGAAATTATGTAACCTAAACAGGACTGTGTGAATCTGTTGCTTATGTATGTTGTAATAGCTAAAATGAATAAAATAGCAAGTACAGTAACACAACAAATACCAGAAACAGGTACAATTAAATGTCCAATTGTGTTCGGTTTCATTGTACTGCACACTCCAGTTAACTGTATTGAATGTCTAGATGTAGCAAGATAGCAAGGAATAGGGAATACAGACAAAACTGCAGTGCTGGCTTTCACTTTGCGTTCTTTCACAAGAGTCAAGAGGAATCAGGAAGGAGGGGTAAATTAAACTAGAAAAAATGGGGAAGACAGGAGACCACACATTAGACAGGAGTCCCAGTTCCGCTCCGATGAAGACCTGCTGTAAGTGCAGAATGCTGCCTGGAGCTACGGAGGTGAAAACTATAGGCTAGAGGTCCCATTCTTACCTCAAAGGTTCACATTCTTCGAGGGCTTTTCCAGCACAAAGCTGGGATGATTCCACTTGGCCCGGCACAGATTTAAAAGTTTGTTGTGGGAAATTGGATGTTGATGTGACCCAACAGAATGATGCAGAGGTCCACAGTGACTTTTAGTTTTTTTATGATTGTTATTTTTGTTTTACATCAATGAGTTCCTAATAACTATAAGCACTTCTGTTGCCCTTGGGAACAAAACTATCTACAATAAATGATGTTATTAGATATTATTATGTTTGCCACAGGAAGGCTTGAAAAAAGTTTTCTGCAGGATGGTTGTGATATCAGACAGCCAGTGCATAAATAGAGAAGAAAACACCTCAAACCCATCAGCTCTGCACAGCTTTTTTCATCCCTCCAGATTCAGATTTTTGTCCATGGTCTGTACATGGTCTAACTAGAACACAGAGATAACTGTGAGGTAAGCCGAGGGTCATCTTGTCACCTATAAAATGGTAATCCATAATATTCCAGGGAAAAGAAAACGTTTAAGTGCCATAAGTTAAGAGAAGACAAAGATAAACTGATGCATCAAATCACATACGAACAAATCCATTTAACATTAGCAAACCATCTCTTCTCCAAAAACGTTTTTTTATCTGCTGTCAGATAAAACTTAAGAATTGTGGCTCAGTTCTGGTTCAGTTCTGAATATCCTAAAGAAGTGTACTGCCAGCATGAGAAACAAGAAAGATAAGATGATATTTACAAGATATTGTCATACAGACTGACTTTTCTAAAAGAACGGCAGTACAAACTGCAAGAGAATGTAGAAAAGAGAAGCACTGAATTGTGTTTTAAGTTTTAAATTGAACATACTGTAATTGCAGGGAACTGCTCTTTATAATAAGCAAATACAGGAAAAACATCTATTCAGTAATGTACAACACAATTTGACAACAGTTTTGAAGCTGGCACCCAAGCTACCACAAAATGAGTTTCTTTTCTGATCTGTTTTCCGATGTCTTTCTGCATGCTTCGCAAATACATAAGGCAATAGCTGCGTTTAATAGCCTCAGGTTTATTTGTATTCCATCTTCACTTCCACTGCATGTTGGCTTTTATGAGATCACTGGGCTGAAACATTAAAGAACTTCATTCTTTATTAATCTGCAAACTGATGATTTGAAACTTCCAACTCTTAGACTGTAATTTTTTTTCATAGCTCTTAAATGCATAGGCGCTACTTTATGAATAAGGTTAATTTGTTTTTTTAAAGGAGCACATTATTTTTCAAAGTTGTATATTGTGCAACATTAAAAATATATTTATTTTAAAAGTTGAATAACAAATCCGTTAAGACTTATTCTATGAATACCTGCCAACCTTCCATGTGAAGCTTTGGACCAAAGAAAATAATTATGCACTAAGGAAAATATATACACACAGAGAAATTTTATATATAGGGGTATCTAAGTGATAATGATGATGTTGATAATGAAAGTAATTATGTTGTTCTTAAAGCGCACTTATTTATTAAAGTGATGCAGTAATGATATATACCATCATTCTTTAATTGACTTATTTTATTTTCCAAACTCCACGTCTAATGATATTACATTATGTTGCTTGAATTTTATACTTATTTCCGTTTCTTTCCTTTACTTTTAATTATTTAAGAATCTACAACACTGTTTTTGCATTGTGATGAAACCTTTTGCACATGCTAGGATTTGACATATTTGCTGTAGAAAATGGCAGATAGAAAAGCAGGAAAGAGACATGTACAGTAGGCGATCATGCTCTTTTTTTGCCAGAGTCCTATAAGCAGGAATCATGCCCTTATTAATCATCTGCCAGGGCAGAGACACCAGGGAGAAGAGCCTTGCCTTTTGTGGGAAAGACTCCCATAAACTTCTGCTCAGTCAGCCTCCTGGGGCGTCTGTCTCCTCTCATTTTTTCCCTGGAGCTGTTGCATCAGTGCTGCAGGCCCAACCCCAGCTCAGAGTCATGTGCAGACAGCACAGCGACAGTGGCCACATCTTCCAGCACTCTGTCAGTCACACACACAAGAACAGTAATAACAGGGAGAAACACACAGCATGGCAATATCACTGTCATGGCAAGTCCAGTCTTCATGCTCCATGACACTTACTCCATATTGTTTTATTGTGTTTTTGCTCTGCCAATTTAATATGGTGGCCCTAAAGTTTCATATCACATCCTTCGGCTAGGCAACAATAAAAGGATGCACTCTTCCTGGAAGTAACCTAGAGATCAAACTACAGTGGCTAATCATTAGGTTAGTCATTTGCTTGCAGGCTCACAGTACAGATATTTTGTACTGCAGCTAAAGTACCACACAGTGTGTTTTGTCTAGGTTAAAAGCTTTCATTTTCTTTATGGAGTATGAGTTTGCTTTTTAGAATAAGTGTAGATAGATAGATAATACTTTATTAATCCCATAGGGACATTGATGATTTTTTTTTTTTTTTTTTTTTAGATAGATAATGTGTGGGACTTACTATTCTATCTCTTAGGTCTTTCATTTATAAAAACTGTATGGCTGCAGGCAGTACCATTCTTCATTCATCCAGTCCCGGATGAAGGTTTTCCCAGACTTCTGTCTTCAGTTATTATTATGCTGCATGTTCCTGCAAATGTATTGATTTTATCTCGCTATTTTACAGGAGGTCATTTTTTGTTTCTCTAGATTCGGTCCAACATTTGTCCAGCAATGATCTGTTCTTCTTAGAATGCATCAGGCACATTTCCATTTTAGTATTTTAAAATCCCACAGTGTTCCATAACTCATTCATTTCTCTTTTGTAGATAAACTAATTTATTTTAGGGGTATTTGCTGCAGTCCTTAAGATTGAGTAATAATACGTAACCTACATGGAAATTAAGAAACCTTTCAATAATCAGTTAAGTCTCTTCTTAAATTAACTTTTACTGTAAATAATTTGAATAGATCCAGTTTCTTCCCACAGTCCAAAGACATTCTGGTAGATTAATTGACTTCTGGGAAAATTGGTCCTGGTATGAGCGAATACAGTAAGTGCCTGTGTCTGTATGTGGCCTGCAATGGATTGGCATCCAATCCAAGGTTTATCCTGCCTTGTGCCCTTTGCTTTCTGGGATAGGCTCTGGCCTCCCAGTGACCCTGTAATGGATAAAGCAGATAGAAAATGGATGGATGAGTTAAATAGGATATAATAATTTATAATGGGAATGAAATATAAAAATATGCTAGCAGTTACCAAAACAGTTTTGCTATTGTCATTTATTCGTAAAAAAAGGCTTTGCACAATGGAATTACATACAAATGGGATTTTTATTTTAGAAATATAGCACTAGTTTAAGACCTGAACAGTGAATGGCCTGATATTCTGAGTTCACTTCAGCTGGAGAGAGTCAGAGATCACACAAGTAAGAGATCAAGGCTGATTCAACACTTGATGGAAGTGACATATTTAAGGCAATAACCAGAAGGCAAACCAGTCCTCTCCATGCAAATTATAACCAGTGGAAAATGTTCAACACTAAAACAATTATTTAACTTTAAAATTAAATAGATATTGGCAAACTCTTCTTTCTTCCAGCTTCTAAGTGCAAAATGTTCTGCCACACGATGTTATATTGTTTTGGTAAAGATTTCTTGCATAGTATTAAAAAAAGATTCTATGAAACTGATTCACCTTATAAATGGAACAAGGCAGTTTCACCTAGGGGTTTTGAATCACAATCATTACCAATGTTCTTTACATATCTCACACAAACACCAGTTTTTTCATTGTTTCATGTAAATTTTGTCAATGTTTGGACCATGCTCCAAATTTAAAAAAGGAACAAAATTAACAAAGGAAACAGAAAGATAAAGATGAAAGATGAAAAACTTTTTTAGATTCGTGGAAGAATCCCTGGATTCTCCTAAACAGCCTGCTGTTTCATCTTTCTGTGCTCCCACATTATTCCTCCTGCTTCTCCCATTACTGCAACCCCTGACATTAAAGTCTGAACTTTAGCTAGGTTGCAAAGGACTTTCTACTTACACAACATTCCCTTCCATTCCTGAAAGGAAAACATTTAAGACAGCCTTTTTATGTTAGCTAACTCTCTGAGGTCTATAACAAGCCAGATGACATCCAGCATACTTCTGCTTCCTGTGACGACTTTATTCTGCATTCACCTAGACATCAGTATTTCAAAAGGTCACCCTTCCATTCCTCCTTGTCCCTCACATTACTGTTTCTCATTCCCTTTTATTCATAGTCTGTATTTTTCCTCCTGTTTGTCTAATACCCCTACTTCGTCTGCTGTTATAATAATAATAATAATAATAATAATAATAATAATAATAATAATAATAATAATAATAATAAAAAATAATTGCTTACATTTATATAGCGCTTTTCCACTCCACTCAAAGCGCTTTACAGGTAATGGGGATCCCCTCCACCACCACCAATGTGCAGCCCCACCTGGATGATGCGACAGCAGCCATAGTGCGCCAGAACGTTCACCACACATCAGCTATCAGTTGGGAGGAGAGCAGAGTAATGAAGCCAATTCATATATGGGGATTATTAGGAGGCCATGATTGGTAAGGGCCAATGGGAAATTTGGCCAGGACGCCGGGGTTACACTCCTACTCTTTCCGAGAAATGCCCTGGGATTTTTAATGACCACAGAGAGTCAGGACCTCAGTTTTACGTCTCACCCGAAGGACGGCGCCTGTTTACAGTATAGTGTCCCCGTCACTATACTGGGGCATTAGGACCCACATGGACCGCAGGGTGAGCGCCCCCCTGCTGGCCCCACTAACACCATAGTAGTGTGTTCCAGCTCCCTCCTGTTTCCTCATTCTCCTGGTCATTAATTTGATCTCTACTCTATCTTCTGTGCTCAGCATCCAACATGGCCTGATAACATCCTCTTCAGCACTGGTTTCCACCCACTTGGTCCCTCCTGCTCCTGACACAATCTTCTTGGCCCTGGGACTGTCTGGCGTCCTACCTCTGGCTCAGTCAGCAGGCATACGGCAGCATTTAATGTTTACTTGTCCTCCTACCTTGGTTCCTGTTGTCCAACACGGCCCAACAACCTTTTTGCCTTTGGCCCAAGTTTCTGCCCACTCAGCTCCTGATTCCAGCTCCTGATATTATCCTTGGCCCTGTGTCTGTCTGGTGTCCTCCATCAACCATCAGTTGTCCTACATCCTTTTCTTTTTAATGTAAGTCTACCTTTATTTTTGTCTATATCCCCAGGGTCTAGCATGGCCCAACACAGCCCCAGGTTGCTCTATCTCTGCCCCTGCTCTTCCTGATGCCACCTCCTCTGTCCTGGGTCTGTTTGGTGTCCTACCTATAGCTTAGATGGCAGGCATCCTATCATTGTCCAGCCTCTTAGCATTCGACACAAACCACAGATCATTTGCAGACAATATTTTTGTTATCATATGCAAAATATGGAATATGTGGAATATGCATTTTCTTCCATATTGCCTCCTGAAAAGTCTTCTGACATTTTTTAAATTATATCCAGTCATTGTTGCTGCATTTCTTTGGGGGTAACAAATGTCTATCATCATTCTTTTGCATAACCTTATAGTTGTTCACATTCTTAAAGTAAGATCATCTTCTAAACTCATCATGAAATTCCTCTGTAGTCTCATATTTCTTTTAATTACTTATACTTAATCATTGCAGCTCACATCCCAGGCTATTTAAATAATATTGCTAATAATTTCTCTCCTTTCCAATTCCTCTCTTCATTAATAAAAAAAGGCCTTATCGTGTCCTAGCTGGTTCCTCTTCCATCTCCACAAAGTTTTGACAAATATCTGGATTCTCTGCAGATCACTTTTCTCGGCTCTTGTTTTGTATTAACATATCCTCCTCAGCAGTTCCTCAAGTTTTTCCCAACCAAACAATTAATAATCTTTTTATTGCTGGTCTTCAAAAGCCTACAATGCATACAGCCAAACCAGTTCAGACGTTCTGAAGTGTAGGTTTTAAAACTCCTTATGCTATGGCCAAGCGGGATATTATTATGCTTAAGTGTAAGATATCTTATACTTAAAATGTATTATAGGTTATTATTTTACTTAAAATTCTCAATAACATTTGAAACGTTTCTGATCCTTGGACGTTATCAATCCTTATGAAATCTATTGTACACAAGGGATTAATTCGCTCAAATAGAAATGAATGAAAAAAATATGAGCACCATTACACATTTTTAGCTGTCTAAATTCACAATAACCAACTCCAAGACAGGCGATTTCTCATTAAGGCTTAGGAATTTCACTAACAGGCAGTACGTTTCTGAAAGCTTCTGGTTCTTTTATGGTAGATATGTAAAAAAAAACTACCTTAAAACAGATGACATAGACAGATCTATCGTATGAATATGTTGTATTCAGAATTAAAAATGGTGCTTATTGTGCTTACAACACATGCTTATGTGGCTGTTATATCCTAACTGCTCAAGTAAACAAGTATGAAACTAAGATTACCTTATGCGTATGTAAGAAATACTGCAAACCAAAACAGGATTTCAACAATACAAAAACAGTTTGTATCACAAAAGAAATAAACAGTTCATTACAATATTCACAGAACTGTGGTTTATATTGTATAAAAAAAACCAAGAGAAAAAATGAAAATAATAAAAAAAACATGTGACACCAGCTCACGTTAGAAATGTTTGAATGAGTGCCAGTCTTTACACATCTTTTTTATTCATTTTATTTTCAAACACAATATGCTCCTCATAAGAAAAGTAGTCATTTGCAAGTTAGTTATGTTTCCCATAACAATAACTCAATGGTAATTTTCCAGTTGTGTCATTATTGCAGTACAGCACACTGTTAAACTGCTATGTTCTGACTGGGCTGTGGCAGACGTGAGAGAACAATCAGCTTTAATATGTGCTTAGTAAAAATTTAATTTGTGGGGAAATCATCTGAAAGTAGAGGTGTATTTCAAGTTCACATTTCAAGTTATTGCCGATAAAGTTACTTTTCCTGGATTTATGAATACATTTTATTATTGAAAAATAAAATCCTTTCAAGTCATAATGATGGATTATTATAACACCACGAAGCAGGTAAAAATGCCCAATCAGCTGAATATAAGCCAAAGAGTAGAGCCCCTCATAAATATTAATAGTTCTTAAATATTTCTAACAGCATGAAATGAATTACCTACTATATTATGAACTTTGAATTATAAATAATTCTGCTCAGGTATAATTTATAACCCCCTCCCTCCCTGCACACATGCATCAAATTCTTGCATTATTGAAGCATCCTAATGTATGAAAAGTGCCTTATTTGATCTCTCCGTTGTGTATGTAAGTCTTAGTAAGTTGAGGAATAGGAATGGATAAATGGTAAAGACCCCCGGTGCTAAACCATTACATTGTAATGAAAGTGTTTATTTGCAAGAGTTGGAGGCATTTAATCTTCCAGTCAAGGTCTCTTTTTCATGTTTTTCTGGTTGATATTCCTCTCAGTGGTGCAGTCTAATCAGAAAGCAAAGTGGTTTTCAGATGTAAAATACATTTCAAAGTGATGCTCTGTTATGATCTAGAAAAATCCAAGATATTAAGAATTAAAAGTTTAATACTCCTTATACACAACCCCCACACCCATCTCAAGATATGTAACCTGCAATCGTCACAAAGGCTTTAATACATTTAACAAATGTGTCAATTTAACAGCAAAGGAGAAAGATACTGTACAAGCCTTATAAATGACAGCTACTGTTTTAATCTTAAGTGAAGCCGTTGCTATTGAAATGAAGGTGGAATATGATTTTTGAAGAAGAATCTTAAAAGATTTGAAGGAAAATAATTCCACCACAACACTGTGAAAAATCACATGCTAATTTCTAACACAGCAGAACACATCTTTTTCCTTTTCTGTTTGCGTTAAAAACAGAGGGCTGCTTATAGCAGGGACTGTGCCACCGAGATCCCAGTATTGATAAAGAATAATCAGAAACAAAACGAAAAGTTGCTGCTGCTTGTGTAACAACAGTTTTCTTATGAGACGGAAATGTGACAGTTATGTTGCGGATGTCTAACTCTCCAGGCGTGGCACCATCGGACATTATTGGTATGGGCTGTGAGCCAACAGGAACATTCTCTTATATACTGTAAGTGATCATCTTCTTTTGATAGTGATTACATTACGTTTTGGGTAGCCATTCATTCATAGTGGATTAAACATGGTGTGATCACGTTTCTCTTCTCAATTTGTGCCATCAAGGCAGACTGTTAGGTTTGCAGCAATTAACATCTTGAAGGAGGAAAAGACATGCAAGGAGTGCAGTTATCACTAACTGCTTGGTTATAGTGTGACCGCTTGATGAACAGAAAGAAGACTTATTATACTTCCACAACTGTGGCTAAAACTATGTATTCAAGAGTACATTTAGTTTCACAACCTACTGCAAGACAAAGATCATTTTGGATTTGGGATATGAATATTATCACTAGTAAGAAAATTATGTTAATAACAGCATGAATTATTTAGCAACATGAATTGTTTCTACTGCAACTGGTAAGAAAGATCAATAAATAGCTGGCTGCTTTCTCTCTGACAAAGCCCATTATGGGTCATAATGTATCTGAGTAGCTCTAGAGCAAAAAAAAGCAATTTCCTGTCAATATCTCAAGGGATAGCACAACCAAAAGAAGTTGGGGATGAAAACAAAGGAGATTATATACTGTACTGGTCTGATCTTCCAATTCAGTTTTTATATGAAACATCTGGTTTATTATCAGTTATGTTTAAGATCACTGTAGTGATTAGTATATTGAAACTGATATTCTGGCTTTTTTTCTAAGAAATGACCAGATGAGATCTTAGGATCAATTAACAACCAAAATGGCCAGGTGGACATAGCCTCCTCTAGTTTGAAACCTTATTTATTTTCATATTTATAAGGGCATTACATTTACGTTCTCATCTACAATCACATTTTTTAAGGTTTGTCATTTTCACATGAAAGCACAAAGCAGCAAATCAGCTTTTTGTGATGGGATGTGAATATTAATCAATCAAATAGATCCTTTTATTTGATCAGATTTATTTTCTGAGGTACTGTAGCAAAATACATTTGTAGAGGATCCATGGAGGACAAGGGTGGATTCCTTCCTGTTGGAATTTTGCATTGTCTGTATTCCTCTTTTTTCCAAATGTCTTAAAGGAGAATTAATTAATAAAGGCTTGCTCCATTGTCTATATCAGTATTATTTAATGTTTTAAATATTTGTCATTTATGCTATACATTCAGGACATCTTATTACACAGTCACATATTATTTCTAGATCCTGTTATACAAATGTAATTATGCACAACATTAGCTATTTTATGGATTTTGAACGCGTGAATTAGGCTGTTTCCTACTTTTCTCTATTCAAGATGAAAAGGCTCAGTTACACACTAAAAAGTGTTAAACTTTAGACAACCAATGTGAACATCGGAATGGTTACAAATGAGAGGAGGATAACAAGTCCACTCAGCCCATTTTGTAGTTAGTATTGATCTGAAGCTGATTCTTGAAGGAAACCAGGAAATTGGCTTCAACAACTTTGCTGGTTAGCTTCTTAAATACTCCCAGAGCTCCCTGACTAAATAAGTGCCTTATGTTCTGTGATGTGCTTGCATGTCCATATCATTTCCACTTCTGTCTTCCAGCTCAGGTTTCAGTAACAGCTCTGAAGAAATTACCAAAGGTTGATCTCATGAATGCCTTCAGGATTTTGAATACTTGTGTTAGGTCCCTTTGTAGTCTTCAAACGTTCTGTTCTTTCAGTTTATCAGTATACAGCATTCCTGTAAGAATGTATCTGGATGCTCCTGGCTATTCAGATTCCAGAGCATTCTGTAGATTTTTTAACATAGTGACTAAAATTAGACGCAATACTTATTTTAAATGAGGTCTTATTAGGGCTGTGTACAATTTTAAAATAGCACATATTTTTTAAAACGTGGGTTTACCATTTGACCCTTTACATTTTATGCCATTTATAATTCAACACCCTAACATTTTGTTTGCCTTTATTTCGCTTCTTCACATTATCTAGAACGGGGATCTCAAGTCCTGTCGCTGGAGAGTCCCAATCCAGCTGGTTACCTAGGTGGCCTTTAAATCAACAATTTCTAATAACTTGGAACAATTTCACTGTTACCTCTAACATGCTACTTAAACAAAACCTACCTTTTCTAACTCTGTGTTGACTGTCACCTAGGATCCTGTTTCCATATTGGCAATTCTGTCATTTACTGTGAAAATCACAAACACAGGTATTACAGAAAAACGCAGCTTTCTTAAAATTAAAAGCTGTGTGGTGGCAGAAATGAGGAGCATCCTTTTTTAATGATTTCTAAAGATCCAAAGCTCCGTCTCCACAGTCCTGCACCTATATGTAAGCTCAGAGAACCTCAGGAGTGACTGTCAACAAAAGTGTCAGGATAAATCTCCAGTCAAATAACAGCTTAACTAATGACATCAGGCTCCCAGTCCAATTGACCGACAGTTCACTCCCAGAGGGACTGTTAAGCAGGTATGAGTGCCAGAGTGGACAGTCTGAACAGCACTCACCGGAGTCAAGTAGAGGCCATTGAATAGGTCTTGCAGGAAAGTAACCAAAGGTCAGGCTACCACAGTGACAGGCACAATAAAAAGTCTATTATACTGTGAATTCTAATTGTGTTTAATGTGAATTCCAGTAGTAAAACTGTAAGTATGCCCTTACTGTAAATGATGTTGACTTGAAGCATTTTTTT
The DNA here is from genome assembly GCF_059453375.1 of Lepisosteus platostomus. Lineage (NCBI taxonomy): Eukaryota > Metazoa > Chordata > Actinopteri > Semionotiformes > Lepisosteidae > Lepisosteus > Lepisosteus platostomus. Next base: position 73,090,848 of record NC_142614.1, on the reverse strand, counting down.
TTACTGCAGCAATATTTCTTGCAAAAGTAATACATTCTCATTATTACCTGAGTTTAAGAAGAATAATGTATGTAAATGAGAAGCATTCTTATTTAATCTTTCAGCTATTTAACAACAGTCCTGTTGTTAAACACACAATGCTAGCATGCAAAGATATGCAGTATGAAAAGTTATATTGAATTTGGCCTCATTTAAAGTTTGTTGATTGTGCTGTTGACAACAAAATTAACTGTGAGAAATCTGAATAAATGATGGGTGCTTTGGCAAGAAGCAGCAGTGATAATGTATTGCTCACAGAGCCTCAGAGCAGTGTTTACTCTTTAATCTGACAGGTGCTGTATTCCAGGCTCCATAAGCAAATATAAAACAAAAAAAATTACAGGAATTAAAGGTGTTATATGGGAAAACCCTATGAAAAATTATCTTATGGTTGCAGTATATTTTATTTGCCTGTACTTTGCAAAATATATCTGTCTGTTTGCACGCTGTTGAAGTCTCATATCTTATATATGTGTGTGACAAATATTCTATAAAATATCTGTGTTACCTACAGGTGTTGTGTGTTAGCTGGGTATTATAAATATCTTTTCAACACTTCTTTTCATGTTTTATGCTAGAAGAATAGGGTATCCTATCCAGTAAATCCTAAACAGTAAGTCATTTTTATCTATAATATGTGTATTTCATACTGGGTTACAGAACAAAAGTATAATACATATTAATGTTTAAAATATAAGTATTGCAAAGTACCTGTTGTCATCAATCGAATTGAATTCATTCATCAATTCATTCAATTGGTCCAAGATATTTTTTCATGCATATTATATGTTTGTGAAATCCCATTGAGCGGAAGGACAATATAGCATAAGTTCACAATTCACTAGCAATTACCTGCTGGTCTGTTTCTGCTTTGACAAGTTTTCCTTGGTTTTCATTTTTTAAACGTAAGGACAGAACATACTGTAAATGTGCTCATCTGTTTTCAACCTACTGACACAGAATTGCTTAAAAGGGTATTCATAATATGAAATATTTACAGTTTGGCAAAGAAATATTTATGTCTGGCAAAGAAAAACAAAACTATTTATAAATATATAGGAATTGAACCAGGTGTCATAGCTCTGTAAGGGAACAATGCAAACCACTGTGCTAGCATGTCTCCCTCCTAAGGGCTTATCCTGGGCGACAAAGTTCATTCCTCTATGTGTGTAAAACCATCTCAGCCATTAAACCTACCAATTTGGACACATTTTAGTGCATGCTTTATAAAAACCTATCCCTACAAAGGCAGGTGAAATCAAAGAAAACTAACGTATACAGAAAATACCTCCCTTCCTTTATATAAGGAAGTTTAATTAAATTAAATGCTGCTGGTTTTGAAATAACATTGTGTAACGAAAACATGATCTAGAAAACGGGGTAATAAAAAAAGAAAAGCATGATGAAAATGTCACTTTTGCAAACAGTGGAATTTACAGAGGGAAAGGCTTGGAATTTGGGAAAAAAAACACACTTTGTTCCATGGCCTGGGATTCTGGAAGTGCCACTACAGTTGTACGTGCAATGTGCTGTATTTGCCATTTCCCCATACTGTGAAAGGGGCAGCCTCTATAGTAAACAGCCGGCACACTTCAGTTTGTCGTCTCAAAGCAAAACCTGAAAAGGGCAGTATTCCTTGCTGAACGTGAATGGTTAAGAAGGACGCTGTTTCTTTTCAGAGTCAAAGTTTATTTACTTTTAGTAAGCAAACAACATTTTCTCTGACTCATCAAGATGTTGCTCATTTATTTTCTGGGTAGTTTGAGTAAAAACACAAGTTGCAATAACGTACTGTATACTGTATATACAATTACTTTATCGACTCTTATCTATACTATGTGCTACAGTACACTCACCCCTCTGTTACTGGTACAGCAGTGTGATATTAAATTAACTCCTTTATATGCATCATATATTATAATTGCTTTTGGCATTAATAACATGTTAACTTTAAGTGGTGTGGCAATTTATCAGGCTTGACATCCGATCTCAAAAATGACAAGGTCCCTACAGGGTATTTCATTCTGTGAAAAGATTAAACAGTACCCTGAAGTAATTCCCTGTGAAAATTCACTCCTTTCAGTCACTGCAGTCAGGTAATTTGAGGCTGGTGAAGTAATTGTATTAGAAAATGGATCAGTTTTTTTCTTCTGTTTTATTTTAAACAGTCAGCACTTTTACCTGTAAGGCTATGACTGTCAATGAAAGTTTGCCTTGCAATCACATAGACTGATTAGCTGCTGGGATAAGCACTTCATCAGACTTGAAATACTGTGCTATGCATGAGCAAGTGAAACATTTTAATTTCAGCATTAATTTGGACTTAATTAAAAATGATCAGCTGTGACAAGATTTTCAACCTGGTTGAATACACTTGTATTATATGAGATGGTGATTGTTCCTTCATGTACTTAATGAATTCCTATACCTGCCCACTAGGGCAATATGCTGAATGAACTGAAGAGTGTTATGGATGTGATCACAGATTTAAAAAATGCAGTCACTTACTTAAGCAATAAATAAGAAACATTTTATACAAGAAATTGTCCCTCTGACACCAAAGCAAAGCTTCAGCCCTGTGAGTCAGCTGTGAATTACACTCAGGGTCAAATACATGGCTCTGTATTTATGTACATAAACTAAAAGTAATTGCTTAATTTATCTATCTTAATTCATAGTTCAATAATAACATAAAAGGGACATTTATAGAGAATGTACTGCAACTGGTCATCATATAATACTTAATATATAAAAGATAAATACGTAAGTCATTAGGTGAAGATAAACACACTGATGAATTATAGACTTTTGGCAAGGAAATATCAGTTCCGCCATTTAAAATGTGCTGCATCAGTCAGATAGCTGAACATTAGACTGGTGCCGTTGAAAAACTGAAAAACCTAACAGGGAAATAAATTAAATTTTGTTTTGAAATAATTCCAGGAAGTACATATACTGTAGTACCATATTTACAATAGGTTGCTACTGTATATACTATACATATTATAACACTGACAACAGATAATGCAAAGAAACATAACTTATTTGCATATGCCTATTTAGGTGGCTTGCAAAGGTGGCTTTTCTGACCTAAATATTTTTTAACAAAGATTTAATGGTAGTTATTCACTAAAAGTGAATAAACAGAACTTTTTTTCCGTGTTTGGCATCTCGGACCTTTAATCTTCATAAGTCAAATGAGTAAACCAAGCCACACGGCCCAAATGCACTCGTAGACTTTCTTTTATTTTAGGTCTTTACAATGAGAGGTCAGAATGGAACAATTATTAAAAAAACAAAACAAACGGAAATTGTAAATACAAACCTAATAAATGCTGAGCTAGAAGAGAAAAGGTATGAAAAAGACTTGAAAAGTCTATTTCATTAAAAACTATTTGAATCAGTTCCAGACATTTTCTGTGATTCTGCAACTCCAAGAAATGAAAGCAGATGGGCAAGAAAATAAAATAAATTACTTTGTTTCAATTTGTTAATAACATTTGATATAAAAAAGATAAATCCCCATTATTAATAATACAGTCTTTGCATTAATAGGTATGACAACATTCTGATTTACACATCCACAAACAATTGAAACGTATTTTGATTTTTTCAAGAATATAAGCTTGTTAAATTCCTGTAATCTGTAGGACAACTATAATAGTTTCATCTAATAATTTTTCCCAAAATTAATAATTTAGTGATTAACGATAAAGAACAAATCATGGTCTTAAATCCTCCAAATGCTTGCATTTGATAGGATTACTTTTATTCATAATTAGAATGGTATAGGATTTATATATTTTCTGGGCAGGAATTAAAAAAATAGAAACAAAGATCAAGATGTTATTTTTAAGAATAATTTATTAGAATTCTATTGATAAGCTTCAGTATAAGCAGGCAGAAATACTTGTTAAATTTCAGTATGTACACCTAAACCTCACATCGATTTGGTGTCGAGTTTTCATCATTCAGCTTCAACCCTCTTGGAGGCTGGCATTTGATATACGGTAATGGGTTCCTTCACACGTTGCTGTGTGTATTAAATCAAGCACTGGAAAATGAAACAGAAAGCCCAGAACAATCTCTGAAAATGGGGGTGAGTCTGGACAGAAGGGAGAGAAAAGAGGCTTTTCCTGTTCATGGTATTGTTTACAGAACCCTTATTAGCTTATCACCCTTATCATAAACATTTGATTGTTATTTCTCGTAATAAAATAGGGTAATTCTGCTAGTGCCAGAAGACAGTAGGGTCTCAACCTCGGCAAATTTAAAATGAGTGAATTTGCTTATTTGTGATTTGGTGTGGTCAAGGGTGTCTTGGATGGAAGAAGAGAAGAATAGGATGAAACCGAGCTGAAAGCTGTTAAGCACAACTTTCAAATTAGCGGCGCTAACAGACTAGGACTGTGACACAGATCTAGCTAGTAAATGAGCCTCTCCCTGCCCCCTGCCCAAGTGCCACCTACCCAGCCTCTGCATCTCAGTGTGGTCTTGTTTCTGTATTGTAATGAACGCTCCAGGTTCTGTGTCAGAGGTGTGGGGAAAGACATGCAGAGGAGAGATTCATGTTTTTTCTTTTAGCTGATTACTAGCAGGTTTGTGATTACTGTTGTCCATTTTAGCTGATAAAAGAGATTTTCATAAACTTAAAGTCAATGCATTAGTACTTTAATTATCATATAAGGGTGTCTTTTAACTATACTGCTATGTACTGTAGTACATTATGCGAAGGTATTGGGGTAACTTTGTAACTTTGGTTTTCTGCATCAGACCCTCACAAATGTCAAGAATCTACTTTAATTCTACTAAAGTAATTCTGATTATTTTGATTTGTGCATATTAAATGATGTATTTTTCTCCTTTTTGTCACATTTATCAAGAACAAACTTTGTATTTAGCACGTATGACCAGTCAATCTAAATAGATACATTTACATTTTGCTAACAAATCTTTAGAACATATTCTAAAAGTTTTAAACCCAGATCTTTATAATATAAAATATAATATATATATAATATAAAATTATCATTTCAAATTAAAGCTCCACTTACATATATCTTTATAGAGGCAATGATATTATAGATCTTTGACAGACAAATATGAACCTACTTATCTTGAATTATTCTGTATCTTAGCGTGCTATAATATTATTTTGAGTTGCATTGTTGTGTATACCTATACATCTGTCTTTCAAGGTTTGTGTTAATTTAATCTATAAATAAACTGTGTACATTCAAACAGACATTCAACTAAAAAACAGAGTAAAAAAAGCATGAAAATCAAAGTCCAATGTCTGCTTTGCAGAATACTTTTTTTTTTGCTGGCAATATTCGGGAGGGGGGTTATGTGCAGAATGAGATCCAGCTTGTTGAGCAAGTTGATATTAAAATGCTTCACTCTAGAGGGCAGCTCGCTGACCTATAATAAGAAATGAATTGGTTAGCCATTCGAAGGTGCAAGCCAATAGAACAGACAGTCACAAACCTAAGCTGAATTACTCAAGGGTATAATCAAAGGGTAAAGAATTAATTTAAGCTATGATTAGTATTTCCCAGCTGGGGCTCAAAACTATCAACTCTCAGACTGTGGTCTGGTCAAAGACAGTATTTCCCAACAGGGGAATACTCACCCTTCACTAAACTGCAGCCGAATTCAGTCAGTAATGATCAGGACACTAACAACTAACAACCACGCTTGGCCATGACTACATCAAGGATTACATTAACAACATCTGGTGGCAGTTCATTCTCAAAGGCCCTCAAAAGAGATGTAGGTTGAGCCCTAAAATTTACAAATGGCCTGTTTGAGCCATATGTTAGCCATTAGTCAATATGCAAAACCTCCCCTTATAAGAAACGTTGTTAAATTGGTGACTCCCAAGCTCTGTTTACGTCATTTTACACTTTTTGTTTAACCTTGCCTTACACGACACTGTCAAATCAAAAAGTGAAAGGGGCGTTCTGCGGCGGTTAGACTTTTGTGTGTGAAAATGGCTCAGAATTGGCCAGAGTATAATTGAGTTAGTTTTAACTGCAGCGCTGACCACCATGGCTTGCTTGCGACCTGATAACTTAAAGTGCTGTCAGTGAGAGATGTACGAGTATCTCAGCCAGGGCTAAGTAAGAGACTGTGTAGCTCTCAGAGTGACCTTTCTCACACGTTATAGCAAGGAACAGAATAGATAGTAATACCTGGGAACTGAAACACTAAGGGAGTAGTAGACCTTGTTTGCTAATGACCGTAAGTTTAATGAAATTGTCTGAACATGGCATAGTCAAGTTGGAGATTTTCCCGAAATAACGGTCCAGAATGATCCAGGGGTTTTGGAGTTTGAACCAATTACAGGGGTAAGACGAGGAGTTAAATCTGATAATGAAACTTTTTTTTAATAAACTCTACAATAAGCTTAGAAGCATAATCATCGCACTGGGCTTCTCCAGTGCAATGCCGGTGGTAAAGCAAGAGTGTGTAATGGAAGAAGGAGAAGATTAAGAGGTTTAGATCATGAGTGATATCTCTGTCCCAGTTGATTGAAGAGGTAGTTTAGATTTTCTTTTGAAAGGAGAATCCAATTCACAAGAGACGTGATTCAGTGAGCAGGTGTATCACAGAAAAGGAGTATGTAAATCAGAGCTTCAGGAGACAGGTGGTAAATTCTGGATTATGTAATAAAGAAAACACATAAAAATACTAATACTTAATACACTAATACGGTATATGTGCCTATGAAACCAAGAAAAGTCTCACTAATAGTATGTTATTTCATTTGCAGATATTGGAATATTTAAAAAACAACAACTCCAATATCATTGTTTTAGAACACCAGAAAGAGAATTCTACAAGCCTGTAGCAATGAGATTGGTGCCCTACTGCACAGAGCAAGACACATAAGGAATGGTCACTTCACCACACTTTTGGAGATGAAAACAAGAGGAGTTGAAATAACACATTAGACATCTGTTTATTGTCTTTTCTAGTACAATAGTGAACATTTTTTTTATTGCGGATTTTATTTCTGATCTTCAGTGTGTCACTTCATTCCAACGCAGAAAAAAAGTCTATTACATGTACTGAATTTATACCCCAGATTAACACAGTTCAAAAGCATACCCATAGTAGGGTATATGGGATATATACTGTACTGTATACAGAATACAGCTTTAGTTTGACATCACCGTGTTGTTGATTTTGCAACATGCACATTGCTCCATAAATAATTCTAAACACCAACACACCAAAAAGTTCAATATTTGAATCAATCTGCTGTTTTGAAAAAAAAAACTGTAAACCTTTTCAGAAATTAAAGCATTCATGTTCAATGAAAAGGGAAGGTTCACTTGTAAAAATATTTTCACTATAAACTCTTTGCATTCTTATTAATATACAGTACTAGAATCATTAAAACATAACAAAGGCTATTGGTTCCACTCCTAATGTGTTACCGTTTTAATTACAAATGTACTAGATGTATAAGGTAGATAATAATAACCTGTGTTCTTTGGCTAATGCAGCATGAGCAGGCACTTAAACACCAGAGGATTCACATGACATGAGTGACATGATTGGCATGTTGGGCAAGCAACCAGAAATGAGAGACTGCATGTTCTGCAATTCCTGAAACTGAAACCTGGCACCGGACCTCCACTGTTATTAAGTTAAGATTGCAAGGCACCATCCATGGCCAAATAGCCAACCTGAACTCAAGACTCCTGTAGATACTGCAGTTTAAGGATGCTAGGGGCAAAGAACGGCTATTTTGACAGCATGATTTCCACTCTTCTATTTTACTGACAGGCAGATGCCCCACTTCGACTACATGTGTAAGATTGCTCAGGTGTAAAATTCCCATTCATTTTCAATTTTCCATTTTATTGATTTTTGGCGGAGATTAAAAAGTCAGTCTCAGCAGAAAGCATCTAAGCGCCAGTGATCTTACAGAACCACTCTTGCTAAAAGAAGACAAGGGTGGACAGGCTTAGGCCTGTTTGAAAAATGAATTCATGCAAACAAATACAGAAATTGCATTACTTTCACAGTGGTGGAAGGTTGGAAGGCTAATCTGAAGTAATATCTTTGATGGTCATAAAAAGCTGTTCTGAATTTGGAATTCACTGCATGTTTCCTACAGCGGGTGGTGAAAACTGCCCAGTCCATCACTGGGGTTACCCTCCCATCTATCCAGGACATTTATGACAGACGGTGCTTGAGGAAAGCTCTAAGCATAATCAAAGACCCCACACACCCCAGCTACAGACTTTATGATCTGCTACCATCTGGAAAACTGTACCAGAGCATTCGGGCCCGGACTACCAGACTCAGAGACAGTTTTTACCCCCGCACTATCAAACTGCTACATTCCCAGCCTCTCTCACTCTCACCTCACCTCTCACCTATGATCTGAACCTCACAGTCCCTTCTTCCTTTCTTTCTTACCAAAAACCCAAACACACATTGAAAATCTACCTCTACCATACATGTCAAAAGCTCATTCCCCATAATTTCTATCCCTTTTATTTATTCTGTTGATGCATATTTTTGCACATAACCTGTTACCTTTTTGTTGTTTTGCACATTGCCTGTTGTTGTTTTTTTGCACATTGCCTGTTGTTTTTTTTTGCTAGCTAAATAGCATTTCATTATACCATATACCATGTATATGAGTGTAATGACAATAAACTTGAACTTGAACTTGAACTTGGATACTGTACTGTATGTGTTACAATTTTTATTGGATTCATTTATCTAAGAGAAAAGTAATTCTCTGCCTAAATGTATTTTTTAAGTGCTATTTTATTTTCAAAGTTGTAATACAGATTTTGTTTCGGGTACACGGGAAATATATAACACATAGAACACGAACCGTGAAGCTATTTCCTGATTTCCCCTCATTGACTGAAAAAGAAAACCACATCTTATACCGAAACATTATGAGTAGAGCAAATTGAACAGAGTCTCCTTTGTGAGCACTTCAAAATGCCAAGAATTGCAGAAATTACACCATTGTGTGAAGATCACAGCTCCTGAATAGTGTAGAAATCTACTGTGATGTAGGCTTTTATACTGCTTGTGTCTAAGATATTGATTTCTCATTTGGAAACAAACAAAAAATTAGCTGAAATAACATGCGCTACAATGTCATGTAAATCAAAAAAGTAGAACAATCTGCAATCTCTGCCTTTAAGCAAAAGTACACCCTTTACAAAAATCTATTGCATTTTGAGCGGTGCGGCACATTACTATGAATAAAAGTGACTTGAGAGAAAAGCAAAGAAACAGTTCCTTGGAAAGGTTGATAGTGTTAACCTTGATGCTGTGCCACTGAAAACACCATTAACGTATGATGGTAGATATTATTATCTGCCACTGCTTTGCTCTTGCAATGCTGAGAAGCTTGAGGGGGGGAAGCATCACAATGACTACAGTGTGAGACCAGGACATTAATAAATGTGAGAAATGTTATGTGTTAGTATTGTTTACACACTTTTGTAGTTCCTGCGAAGTGCAGCAATGTTATCTTACTAGAGTTACACACAGTGATATTGGACTTACTACAAAGGAAGGGATGTGTTTAGAAGAAGGAAAAAAAAATATGGCCATGTCAAGTTAACTGTGTGCCTTGTATTATTACTCGGGCTATGATTAAGGGATAACATACAATATGAAATATCCAATATCCAAGGAGCAATAGTTTGGCATCAGTGTTTCCTTTGGAGAATATTGCCTATGGTATACCTGTTAAAGACAGTAATGAGTTAATGCAGAATCATATAGGAAGAAACAACAGGAGCCTGCGGAGATGCCAGTCCCAGCACAGCTGTAGCCTGTCAAGCTATGCTTTCTGTTTAATACGATACATTGGCTTGTTCTGCCAGGTTCATGTCAAACTCTGAGTGCTTGGCATTTTAAAAAGTGAACTTGATTTGGTTAAAGTCACCTAGAGCGCATTTTACTGTAGGTATCCAGCTCATGAATAATATTACAAATGGTTTCAGACTCTCAGCTTTAAATCCAATCTTTGGCTCCTTCTGATTTCTTCCTTGAAAAAACGATGGTGCTACATGTCATATGAGAAGCAAGGAATTGCAAAGCACACTTTGTTTCACACAGCTAGTTGTAAAATAAAATACCGTCCTCTACAGTTAATTTGTTTTTGTAAAGAACATCATCTTGCAAAAAAAGCTCCCAAATTGGTAACCTATAGTATCTCACTCAACATCATGCAGTAAAAGAAAAAAAATCAATATACAGTATTCAGTAAGTGAAAAGTTAAATTTTCTTGTCAGTGTTTTCCCCACTATGGTGCTGGTTCTGAATGGTCTTTACTGAACTGCTGTTCCACATGCATTATTATGTGTTGAACTTCGTACTCTAATGTCAGAATATAATCTGTTTCGATTGCCCCTCTTTTCTCTTTCATATTTCAAGGTTGATTTACCGTAGTCTCTGTGGACCAACACAAACCATTAACCATGTCAAAGTCCCTGACCTATTGACCTAAGCATGGTAATGAGTCCTTTCAAGACATCTGCAATCCATATCTCTGATATTTGTGACAATTAGGAGTCTGGATCTTCTGACAGAGGTCAATTTAAGAATTTTTCCTCTAAAGTAACCATGAAAGAATTTGAGAAAAGTAAGGTTTCTAGTAGTCAAACCGCTTGAATAATGGCAATCATAACCATTATGAAGTTTTGTAGTAATGCTGTGGATTTTCTGAAATGCAAGGTGACATTAATTAAACGAGCTGTACATTTATTGAACTTTGCACCAGTGATTAAGGTTTACAGGCAAGTGATCATGGAGCAAATATGTTTGTTAAATTTCATATTATTAACTTCTTACATGGGGATTAAACCCATGAAATGCGACTTCATTAATTGTTGCAAGTGAAAAATGACTCTGCTGGAAACACTTGAGTGATAGAAAATTGGATCTAATAAAGATTAAATGACAGCTCTCATTTAGAATCCAAACTTTAAATCTGACTTTCCCAATACTAATCAATTTTGATAGATTTTTACAGGGACAATTTCAATTTTTAATTTACTAATATATTAATATTATAAGAAATCCCCTTAAACTGAGTTTCTAACATTTCCCCTCACCACATGAAATGCCATCTTGACAGATTCATTAATAAGCCTGCAACCAGTGAATATGAATTTCATTTGACAATACTGAATGCCCAGAACAAATTGCTTTATATTTCTTGTATGCAGTTATGGGTTTAGTTATAAATGAATTAACATTCCACCAAAAGTTATTTTCATATTGCTATTAAGTGGTGTAATCTATGAATTTTTCACCTTTTTTAATATAAAGCTGTGCCTTATTTCCCCAAGTGATCCTCCATTTTATTCACTGCCGAACCATATTTTGTAATAATTATCTGTAGTTTATGAATAATTTGTCAATTTCAACAATTTAATCTGGAAAAAGTAATATTTTCAGGTTAGAAAAATAACTGAAGCAAGATTAACTGGTGGGTGCCTGAGTGATGCAGTGGTTAACTTTGCTGTATGCAGCCCTGGGGCCTGGGTTCAACTCTGGACCTGGGGCTACCTGCATGGAGTTTGCATATTCTCCCCTTGTTCAAGTGAGTTTTCTCCAGCTGCTCCAGTTTCCTCTCACAGGCATACTGTAGGTTAATTGACTTCTGGGAAAGCTGGCTCTGATGGGAGTGTGTGCATGTTTACGTCTGTGTGTTCCCTGCAAAGGACTGTCCTCCTATCCAGGGTGTATCCAGCCTTCCATCCATTGCTTGCCAGTATAATCTCTGGCTCCCCTGCGACCCAGTACTGGATGAAGTGGATGGACTAATTTGGTCTATAATTACTTGGTTCATTTTCATCAGCCTACTTTAAGGATGTTCACAGGGTATTGGCAATGGGAACAAAGTGATGGACAAGGACAGTTTGGAGAATTTGAAGAGTGAAGGAACAAACCAAGTTGCTATTGATAATGAAAATAACCTTAAGTAAAGATGGCAGTGGTGGTTTACAGAGGTTGGATCTCACCGTGTCATGTAAGAAGGGAAAACTTAGACCAGGCCATAAGGCCTCATCAGTCTTTGGGATGTAAACCATTGTGAAGGTGGGGAGAGAAGAAAAGAAACACAACCAGACCTCCCCCTGAAGTTGGACTGGATCTTCCTTTTTAATCTCTGCCAGACGCTACGAAACCCAGTCAGGTACAAGTTCCAACACTTTGTCTCGCTGTGGTTCTCAATAACTAACATTGGACCAAAGGTGGGAGCATACGCCAAGCTGTCAAGTGGAGCCAGCTAACAGGCAGAGCTTTGCAACAACTACAGAGCTCTGTACGAAAACGTGAGGGAGGAATTGATCACTGGAGACATGTAGTGAGTTACCAGGGAAATTTGGGAAATGATGCAACTCAAGGACCTAGATAACAAGTTGGACCTCAACTGGTTAGGAGTCCACAAGAGAATCACAAGAAGAAAGGTGCTCTATTAACACTTGTTAACCAGAAAACCACACTGCCCCTAGAGACTCTCACTTAGCAGAGGAGGCACGGCCAAGGCATTGCGGGGAAGACTGGATATCATAATCCAGCTTCTGGGAGTAAACACAGTGCTTACCAGCTAGAGCATTATGACGAAGTGGCACTAACTGCCGTGGACAAAAGGACATACAGTAGTATCTGCTACTGGTGTCCATTACACTTTTGTAATGAGATGGAGATTCTCATCAATAAAAGAGTGATGGAAAGGATTACAGACTTGCACAAAAGCTAAAGACTTAAGACAGTAAACCATCCTATTCTCATCACCTCTTGGTGAACAATGGGACACTCTCATCTTAAGAGACAAACAGGATGAAAATGGACACACCAAGGGATACACAGGTCTTTTGTACACCTCTGATGGCCAAAAGTAAATTTAGTCTATTGACTTGTAGATGATTCCATGAAATGACATGTACTGCATGCATTTAACTTTGTACAGTATATACTATTGAGTTGGAATAAAGTAGCACTGCACCATTACAGAAAATGTTAGTTTTTTATCCATATTATTTGCTAATATTTCCACCAGAAAAGGTCCAGTGTATTTTTTGTACATCTAATAAGGCAATACCACAAATCATTGCTAAGCTAAAAAAATGCCTTTGTACAGATGTGGAATTCAAGATGATTCCCAGAAAGAAAAATAAGAACACAAGGAAACAAGTAATGTTGAAAACAAACAAAAAAACATCTGGTTCATCTAGCTTGTGTGGAAATGTAGTAGGCAAATGTCATCCAGCTGTTTCTTGAAGGATTCACACGTTTTGTTATATGCTCCAACATTCTGTGAGCATTTCATTTATTCCCCTTTGTATATTATATACAAGGTATGTATAATATATGTTCCTATTTCCTGGCTGAATCACTTTGCATTTAACAGTGTTTCACAAGGAATTGCAACACCCAAGAATTAACTGCATTTGGGAATTTAATTGAATGTTAGGTATGGGAATATGTGGTTTCACTGATTTGGATGAGGGCAAGTCCCCTTACTGTAGTACGAGAAAGCTAGGAAGCCCAAAAGAACCAAACAGGACCCCAAAACCCAAATGCAGATTTTAGAAAAAAAGGAAGAAAAATTAATGCAACTGCAGTACACTTGGTCCACTCTGAGGAGACAGGTGACTGTAGTTTATGTTAAGCATTGTAAATGAATTGTTTTTCTTTCATGTTTTGCTGATTTCTTCACATCATCCTAACCTCCAATCTCATAAAAATAATGCACTTCTTACTCTGAAAGAAACTAAGGAGAGAATAGAATAATTTGGAGTTATTTCCCAACAACTTCACACATGATGCGGTAAAACTGAGAAGTTAAGTCACTGATCAATCAAATAAAGTGTGCCATTGATCAGGCTAATAGAAAATTAACTGTCCAGGATGTGATCTCTGACAAAATATGTGGGATTACAAGCAAGTCATATATTGTAACATCGCTAGAACAGGATTTGTCATGCAAGATTTGCAGTGGAATTCCAAGAACTAGTATTATTGTCTTCATGCTCTGGTCAGGTTCTGGATAAATTGTGTTCAATTGGTGAGAATGCTGGGTGCCTTCTTTGTAATAGTGAGTCTTGTTAGCAATATGGGTCTTTATAGAGGTTTCAAGGCTGTTTATGATGTTTTAAATGTAAGATCACCATCTATCAGAAAGGCATGTAACAAATAAATAAAAAATGTACATTTAAATACAGAGGATGTATACAAACATTTGTTTAATCAGACCTAACACTTGAGTGTTTCTTAAAGTTGCACAGTGTGTTACAACATACAGCAATGGTCAGGGAATACTGTGTGAGGTCATATGGTTTTCTTGAATCTTCTGTGAACACTTTGGTGGTAAAGAAATAACCAGGCATTATCTTGTAAAACAAAGGCTCATTGGAGAAATAAACCTAGAAAATAATTCCTATAGTATTAGAAACTAACAGTATGTTTTGTTTCTATGGTATGTTAATTTTAGCGAATCAAAAATCTCTCAAGGCAAACTACAGTAAACTATTTTAAAAAGTTGCTCTCTATTTAGTATGGCTGATGTTCATTGGTCCACACAAGAAGGGAGGATTTTTAGGTAACATGGCCAGTAATATCAAGCAGCAACTGCAAGACATTTTTCTCGGTCCTGTCCCAGTGAAAACCTCCTCTTGTTCTTGTTGAAGGTCTGGCTGGATCACTCTCAAACACATTGAAATTAGTTATATTCCCTGTGTTGCTCACGTACTGGAAAGACATCTGCAGGAAGGAGAGATGCTCAAATGTCTGTAAAGTTTCAGAGGTAATAAGCAAATGGAACATCTGGAATTTTGTCCTGAGGGGTGTTGTGTGTGCATTCCTAGCATGTATCCTTTGCATATGTTAGAGCACTTCTCTTGCAAACCAGATACACAACATTTTCTTTCTCTCTTTCATATATTTTGAGCTGTCACTTGTCATACTGTACCTCATACAATGTTCTTGATAGGATTATTAGTTCTAATATTTACATGTACTCTTTTGCTTTTACTGCATCATTTTGTTTTGTCTGTTTTGGATGTAAGGCAGTCTGTTGAGATTTTTGCAGTGCTTAACTGCCTTTTACAAACAATTTCTTCCACTGCAATCACTGAACTGATTCAACAATTACTCCATACAGTAGACATATTAACTATAGAAATTGTAATGTTTATGTTCTCACCATTACTGAAAAAAAAACACCAAGGTCCTTCTACAAAAATCTACTTGATGTCATGATCTCTGACTCAAAAATCACTTCATTGCTCATTTTGGTCAATCTGAAGTTTCTGTATGGTTATTTGGATGGGAATTAGTTTTCCTTTCTGTTCCTCATGTGTGGTACAGTATGTGTATAATCTGATGTATCTGCCTCATTCCCACTGACTTGTATCCACCAGCTTTAGCACAACTGTGATCACTTGAGGCAAGGGTAAAAGATGTGATGTCATTGACTTCTTTCACCAGCAAATATAGTCTATAGCTGTGGTTTTTTGTGTGCAAACTTTGTGAATGAGTAATAGGCTAAATTGCTGTAAAACTCCATGCCACATCACACATACATCCTATATATAACAATAACTCTATCCCAATTCTCAGTCTTTGTTTTTATCAATTCTTCATGATCAACAAACATGTAGAGAATAGAGTTTAATAAATAGAGTTGTCCAGAATACTGAATTATTGAATGGTAGCCCAGTAGTGCATATACTTGCACACTGATCTAAAACAGTAGTAAAAATAATTAAAGAAATATTTTGAAAATTTATTGTTATTATTATTTATTACTATGATTTCAATTTTTAATGTTCCAATTAAAAGCGAACAAAAAATGAAAACAATAAATAGAACAGTTTGGGTCTATAATTTTGATTTTTTTCAGTTCAGGGAAATTTAGTTCTAAATAAAAGTTTGACTGATAAAGCGTCACAAAGATCATTTTGAACAAAAAATAAAATAGAAGTTCCAAAGAAATTTTATCCTTCTGCTAGTTCTGGCTCAGAAGAGATCGAGTAAGAAATGTGTTGGATGAATTTATCTGCTGGTGCCAGGAGTCTAGCTTTCAGTTTTTCTAAGTTGATTGTACTTTTGATTTCTCAGATGGGTTTTGGATTAAACTAGCATGCTGTCTATAGTTCCCATTGATTCAGCAACATGTGATCTTTCAGGGTCTTTTGGCTGCTGAAGATTCTGGCAATATTTTTGTAGTTTGTTACTGTATGTCTTCAAGTGTTAGAAAAATTGAGTTCATCATCATTATATCTGGTGTGAAAAAAGGTGAACATTGAGAAATTACTCATGTCCACTGTAAAACGTGTCAGGAGGGTACTGTATGTTTAGAGGATTTACTGTATGTCTTGGATCTCTCTTGTTAAGAAAGGGGGGAATCATTAATTTTGAGTGCTTGTACATTTTGTCCAAATGCCTGGGTCCCACTACGAAGAAGCTCAGGTTGGGCTGAAGATGTGCAGTCCAGCACAAACGAACTGCAAATAAATATTCTTGACAGGCCATCTCAATTGCCAGACCCCAATCCAGTCAAATATGTGTGGTTTGAACTTGAGAAAGAAGTTCAAGTTCAAGTTGAAAAACAGGAGCAAAAGGGTCTGAAGTATTTACGGTGAAGTTACCTGGAAGAATGGTCAAAAATCTCCCTTTTGAAGTCCCAGAACCTCATAGGACACTACAGGAGGCGTCTTATCAGTGCAACACATGCCAGAGGAGGATTTACATAATACTAACACAGTGAATAAACATGACCCTTGAGCTTTCTGGACTTAAAGTATGGCAAATATGTCTGCACTGTGTAATGCTATTAGGATTACAGTATGACAATAAGGCATCTCAAGGACTTACAGCAATGGCACCTGGAGAAATGACACGGAGGCACCGTGTCAGTGTAATCCCTGCAAGGAGTGGATTTACATAATGCTAAACACAGGGGTGTGAATAAACGTGAATTTCTGGACTTTACGTACACTATGACAAATATGTCTTTGCTCTGTGCTATGCTATCAACATTTTTGAATCACCTCTTTTAAAATTTGAACAATCTCTAAATCTTTACAGTATACAATATCTATAAAAACATCAACAGTATGGAACTATAAAACATAACAGTATTTACAGTATATATAAACATCAATATATGATGTTTTATTACTATTTTAACAAGTGTATGACTAAATTTTCAGTTGTGTGTGAGCTGATAGTATTTTATTTACCACCAATGCCTATTGACAAATGTAATATGTTACAACAATTGTGTAATCGCTGCAGAATACCATTTACATCCTAGCTGCTGCCTCGCAGACTTTTTAACCTTGTTTTATTTTTAGTATAGAAAAATCACATTCTAGCCAAATAACACACGGTATTTACAATATATAAGGATGTTATCATTTTTAAAACGTGGGAAAAAAGGATTGTTTTGTTGGGTGAGTTTTTTAAGTTTTCAATTTCTCATGTCATAAACAAGAGTGGTTGCCTTTCTCCTGGTGGCCTGTGCTGAGATTCCAAACAGTTCTCTGCTGTATAAATAAACTACTGAACTAAAATCTTTTTTTTTACAGCATTTTTTGAGAATATGATATTTTATCAGCCTTTGTTCAAAGGAAAATGTTGAGGTGGACAGATGCTGTACCTGGTATCATGCAGAGTATTTTCAGTAATTTCGGATGGTAAAGTGGCATGGCACTTAGCACTACTTCCTCACAGTTAGATGTACC
The DNA here is from genome assembly GCF_059453375.1 of Lepisosteus platostomus. Lineage (NCBI taxonomy): Eukaryota > Metazoa > Chordata > Actinopteri > Semionotiformes > Lepisosteidae > Lepisosteus > Lepisosteus platostomus. The sequence goes on along the minus strand of NC_142614.1, from coordinate 73,073,059 downwards.
TGGGTTTGAATGCCCGTCTGTTTGTAGTTTCTACTGCATGAAATAGGAAGAAGGAAGGTTACATTGCCACACAGACATTACACTATCGCAGCAGCGAAATACCATTAGGTTCTCTATTGTGCACATTTTAATTAGGCTGGAAACACAGGATGCAGTATATACAGGCCAAGAGGCTGAAGGACTTAATTATGATTTGTTTGAGCTATGTCTAGTGAAGAAGGATATAAGATGTGAAAAAGGGGTTAACTGATTTCTTTCTGCACAAGACATTCCATGCTTAGGCACGTTGGAGTTATGGTGGGATGGTAGTTAATTGTAAAGACCCCCCACTAACTAAGGAAAGATAAAACCAACCGCTAAAAGTGTTCACGTCCAAACATAGGGGGCCTCCCATTACTATGGTAACAATTTGCGTCAGAAGCGGCTGAAATTTTCTATATAAACTGGAAGTTTTGTACCTGTATTTCGAACAATACTTTGGTCTTATTGTTCCTTGCATGCAATAAACTCACTTACTCAAACTTCATCTTGGGTTCTAGAACATATTTGTCTGTTACTACATCTAGTTTACATTTTAGCATTAGTAACTTGTATTTATTTACTGAGTTAAACAGAATCCTACTCACTAAGAGGCACTAAACTATTACATACTGTACTATACATCAAGGCTTTTTTCAGTTCAACATTGCTCTAGATATTTTTTCTCAATAAGGTATTACATTATACTGTATAGCCTTCTTAACACTAAATGCCAAGAGATATGCAATGCAGCCTTCTAAACCTTTATATAGAAGAACACAAGCATAATAAGTGTGGATAAGAGTTGCAGTGGGTACTGTTGCTGCCTTGCAGAGCTGGGGCCTTGGGTTCAATTCCTGGGGTACCATCTGCAAGAACTTTGGAAGTTCTTCTGGTGTTTGGGTGGGTTTCCGCCTGGTAACCCTGTTTCCTCCCACAGTCTTAAGACATACTGGTAGGGGAAATGGCTTCTAGGAAAACTGACCCTGCCCAGGGACTGGTGCCCTGTCCAGGATAGCCAGCCTTGTGCTCGTTGCTTGCTGGGATAGGCTCCAGCTCTCCCCCAACTCTGCATTAGATATTAGATAATTTAGAAAAATGGATGGGTGGATAAGCATGATTACAAACAAGAGGAATAAGTTATTGATCTGAGAAACTCATCCAAACCTTTATTGAAGGAAGCCAGGGTTTCATCTTGTTCCATACTACCACTACATTCTGTGTAGAGAAGTGCCTCCTGTTATCAGTTTTAAATTTAAGATTAAGATTACTTTATTGGCCATATACAATTTCTTGTATTAGGAATTTGTCTTTTTACATACCCCGGCTTGATCTCTATGAGACATACAGACAGAAAGAGAAGATGGGGGTCAGAGAGCATGGTCAGCTATTTATACAGCACCCCTGGCACAGTTGGGGTTAAAGGCCTTGCTCAGGGGCCCAACAGAGTAGGATTCCTCTGCCTGTCACGGGATACGAACCAGCAACCTTCCAGCCACAGGCGCAGGGCCTTAGCCACAATGCCACCGCACCGCCCAAACTGCCACATACGGTACATACTGCCACTGTTGTATATCACTGTTCCGGGGAGAATGCAGAGATGATAGCAAAATTAATTCCAGAAAATGCAGCACTGCTTTGACAGTACTTTTAAAAGCAGTTCAGGCTGATTGTTACCAGAGGTAGAGCTCAATCAAAGAAGGCTTTTATTTTGTACTGAAATAAATCAAGGATTGAAAAGAAAAGGCATTTACAGAGCACCACATACAAACATTATTGTGTGGGAGATTACAGAGAGAACTGGCTTATAAAAAGAAGCTGATTAAGTCTCTACTTTTGCTCATGATGTGGCTTCCTAAGGTAGTTTTATAGTGCTTGCTATTATGTCTATTGTTTGCTTCCTACAGTACTTACACATAATAGAAAACTTTATAAACACTTGGCGTTGCCCTGTTTAAGGTTGTAATAAGTAGGAGAAGTAGTATTTGTTGTCATCAAAAATGTGTAAATAGTTTATGCTCTCAGCCTCCAGGAATTTTGCCCACCAAAATGCACATAGACACTTGGTGGGGTAGAAGGAACAAAACAAAACAAGCTGTTAATTTCATACAACTTAACACACAACAGGGACCTACTGTATATGCAATATAAAAGGACAATAAGATTGAATTTCATGAGTCCCATGATAATTTTGTAACTACAGTACTTTTACAAATTCACATCCACAATCTTACAGAGTGACTCATTTTGGCTGTGTCTTCCTACTCGATGGCACAACAGCCCAAGCTTACAGCAGACTCCCCTCAGTACATTGAAACAATTTGTTTTAAATAACCAGCAAAAGAATATACAAGGGATTGCATTGTTTTGTTAATTTACCACTCACCATTTCAGCATGCAATCAAGACAACTTGACCCCACTGATGTGTGGCTTCCATTACATAGATTCCTGGGTAAAAGCATTCGCTATTCTGATTGCCTTAACCTTCTATTTTATACCTGCTAAATTATGAGAAAATACAAAATACAGTAAACCAACGCATCCACTTAATGTGTCACATAATGCATTAGAAAAGGGTGGAAATAGAACACTATCTGTGCCACTTTAGTTTATGGAAGCAATTCATTTTATTGTTTATATTACGTAAAAGACACATTCAAATCCAGGTAACGTATGTTGGAGATTAAGAAGATCCACACTGGAAACATTTAGAAAGCTATTCATTTGTGGGTTTCAGGAATTAAAAGCGAGAGCATATCCTTTTCATTGACTTTGAATGTTGCAAGGTAATTTGAAGACCCACAATTGATATAATTATTCAACACATTAATAATTTAATAATAATTAATACAAATCTGTGACAAGGTACTTTTAAAAAACATAAACTGTAACTATAGTTACAATATAGTGTATTCTTAAAAAATCAGACATTCTCTGGATGCCATAAAAATAACTGGTTCAGTACCCACAGCATGATTTATAAACTCTTCTGTCCTGTCCTGGAGGGCTGCAGATTTTCTTTTATGGCTTAACTAAGGTAATCTTTTGTTTAGTTGGGTCAATTAAACCCTAATTAAACTAATCAAAAACCTTGATGACTGGAATTGTATGGCTGAACTAAGGAACAAGAATATTTAACTTGAGCACTTTTATACCACAGTGCTTTGAAGCTACAAACAAATGAAAAACTTAATCACTTTAATAAGTAAGAATTCATATTATGACACAAAGACATGTTGTTGAAACCAGTACCCTGACTTCTTTCAAGAAATGTCCAGGTGAGATCCTCAGATTAATTTGCTACTAGCAACCAAAATGCTGTATGGATTGGTCTCCTCTTATTTATATATTAATATTATATTATATATTATTTTGCAGCACCATTCACAATATTTTACCACAAAGTTCTTTACAATATACAATGTTTAGTGTAATACAAATCAGCATACGTCATGACCACTGTAAGGTGACCGTAATAGTTATTTTGCAAAGAGCAGACAAAATAAGATCACATAAGGAGCACAAGGAGAGGAAGAAAGGAGGGAAGCAGGGAGAAGAGAGAAAGTCTGCAGGAGTTGGGACTTGAAGCTTGCACAAGGCGAGAGTCCCTACTTCATGATCATCCAAACCAAACCAAACCTGACTGGAGCTCAGTATGTGAACCTTGCTAGAGAACAGCATGCTATTCTGTTTTTAGGAAACCTGGGTTTTCTGGATAACAGATACCTCAGTTAGAAATGTCCTTCCTGCTTAGGGTGCATTTTTATAGCTATATATGCTCCCATTTATTTTGTGGCATCCGGGGTGCAGAGAGAGAGATTTAACTGCAGGGTGCATTGTATTTAGTTTGAAGGCATCTCATTTCTTATGTGTCCTCCATAGAGGCATTAAGAGTTTAGTGCTTAGTCACAGTCTGGGGTTTGCTGGGTGACCAGAAAGTTAGGCCTCTGAAACGCTTGGTTGTAAATACTGAACATAGAGTAACCTGTGTGTTTTTGTACATTTTGTTGTGTGTAGTGTAGCTTTAGTGTACTTTGTGTCTTGTCATTGCAATAAATATTTGTTTAACCAAGTGGGCCTGGGTTATTCCACTTCTCTCACCAAAGCTATACCAGAGAACAAACAATTCATGTGCCCCTAATTATACCAGCTGCTCAGTTTTTTCTAGATAAAATACTAATAAAAATTTATGAATATGGTGCTCACACCTGAAGAAGGCTCCACGGCTGAAACGTTCCGTTTTCTTTCTTCTTTTGTTCAGCATGGAATAAACCTATTACTGTCACGTACAGTTCTTTCCGGGCCCTATGCAGATGACATGATCCGGTAGGTGGGGATACACGAGGGAAAAGTACATTCGGGAGTAGGATCTGAAGACAGGGGGGCGTGTCCATGCAGTGCAGGTGTCCAGGGGGAGTGAATCCAGGCGAACAAACAAGGCAAAATCCAAGAGAGTAATCCGAGACAAAGGGTAGAGTCCAAGGCCAGGGAATCCATCCAGGGAGTTAAAACACAAACCAGGTCGGGACCGGCAAAGGGAGGGAATCAGGAACAGAAGATTAAAACCATAACAGATCCAGACACAGCAGGACCCCAGGCTCTCATGATGCAGAAATCAATAAGGAACCAAGAGTGAGGTCCGCGTCTGGCTTTTAAGGGGGAGCGGGAATAGGGAACAGGTGCAGACCATGGGAGGGAACGAGGCAGGTCTGGAGCGCCCTTAAGAGGAGGGGTTAGCGATCGTGACAATTACTTGTTCAAATAAATAGACTAACTGCTAACTGTAACTTTATGAAGCCACTATTGCAAAATCCTCTAATTTTGCAATGTGTGACCACGAGACTTTAGTATGAATATCATTCATTTTCTTACTGCAAGTATCATTTGGTGATTCTTTAACTATATCCTCTGTCAGTGAAACATTGTCTATCCACTGCAATTAACTAATCTCTTTGCAATAAGACAAAGCAAATCTCAGCGATAATTCATGCTGATCATTTTCCTTGTTAATTTGATCTTATTTAGTAGCATAGGTATTATGATAATTGTCATATTAATGTGATTGTGTTCCTGAGCACATAATCACTGTGGATTATGTGAACAATTAGCACTAAAACACAGAACTTGATTTGAATACTCCTGTCTATATTGATATTTGTCTATGACCTATCATTAAGAAATTCTTTATTAAACCATGTGCAGGAATAAGTCTAATTTCAGTTAAGAGGAAACCCCTAATAAGGAACAAAGTATTTTACAGTATAACTAATGTTGCTTGGTTTTGTTTCAAAACCATTATTATTCATGTCAGTTATATCATAAGACAGATTACAAAGGAGGGGAGGGCATTTGACAAATATGATTAATTTGGTTGCTAGTAGCAAATTAATCTAAGGATCTCATTCAATCACTTTTTTAAGGGAGCAAGAATATCTGCTTCAACGATATTGATGTGTAGCTGATGCACAGTCCCACAATCCTTTGAGGAAACAAGTGCTTCCTGTTGTCTGTTTTAAATGCACTTCCAGGTATCCTGTTGTGTCCTCTGGTCTGTGTTTCACTGATGAACCTCTAGTCTTGGGTTAACGGTCAATGTCTGAGGATTTTGAATAATTTGTTTTTAGGTCCCCTGACTTCTATGTTCCAGACCAAAAACTTTCAGTTCTTTTAGAAATCAGAGTAGAACATTCCTTTCTGGTCACTATGGGGTCACCCCAGAGCTGCAATATCTTTTTTTTCCTTATATGCAAACAAAATGTGTACAGTATGTGATCTTTAAAGAAAAAGGTCTTCAAATTGCATCGGATAATTTTAACATAACTGAGATTTAAATTCTATACTTGCAACCAAATATCCTAACATTCTGTTTCTGTTTGTTGCTTTCCTACATGATGTCAAAGATTAAAATTATGTGTTGACCTTCTGTAAAAATCAGAAAAAAAATTCTTTCTTTGGTAGGGTTTTCATCAAGATCTTTGTTTTTCATCTTATGTTCACAGGTTATGTTTAAGTTACTTGTATGTAACACTCTGCAACACTGTAACACTAGAACTGCTTTACTGCATTTGTAAAACAGTTATAAAATAGAGGATGGAGACTTTTTATATCTAGAAATTTTTATTACACTCGGATAAATAGAAGTATGAACTGTTTCATGTATGTTCCATTTAGTGAACGATAATGTACAGATAATTTTGTTTTTTCAAAGTGAAGTACTATAAAACTGACAGGCAGACAGACTACATTAGGTACAATTAGAGACAATTCTGTGACCCGCAGCTCAGTATATTCTGTATTCTATCTTCTCACACCCAAAGAAGGCTCCATAGCCGAAACGTTGTTTCTTTTCTTCTCTTTTCTGCATGGAATAAGCCTTTACTTGTTATTTTGTCTTCTATATCCCTTCAATTTTACAGTATATTTATCCTTGCAATCTACCATTGTATGAAGCCATTGAAAAAGATGCCTCATTGTGACCACCCACAATTGTGTATCGATATATAAAGAAATTAAACAAATTCTCCTGAAACCAGACCTTGGAACAATACTTGTTCATGCTCTTGAACTGCATGGCTAGGTTTCAGTTGTTCAGTCAGTGCAATGGGCATGAATAAACTAAGCTAGCCAGAAAGATGTTTAACTATTGCTGATAAGATTTAGGACTGTGGATCTAGAGGTTTTTTTTAAGAAACAATATGTAAGTAGCCACAATTTGCTTTATCCCAAGGCAGGGAACATAAAATCATCAGCAACATAAGAAAATGCACACTGCTAGAGTTCAGAATGCATACAGTACTTTACAGTAAAATCTTTAAGCATTTATCACCTCCTTGGGTGATAATTGGAAGTGTACACACATTTTCCAGTCAATAGGGAGGATTATACTGAATACCAGTACTGGTAATTATTCCAAAACATATGTGGTATTCACCACATTGTTTCCATTATGATACTCCACCCCTAGTCAGATTCATTTTTTCATTTATAGCACTTCCGAAAAAAAATTAGTAATTTATAAAAAAAAAAACACAAACATCTCATCTTTAAAAAATCAAAACACCTGTCCAAAAGCCTGGAAAAGATTACAGCCAAAGGATACATATTGAAAGAAATGACTATCTAAATTTATTAAAAATGCTTTTAGGTTAGAAAAAAAAGCTAAAATCGCAATCACTTCAGATTAGTGTATTCTAGCTGTGAAAGGCATTTCTGAACATGTGGCTCATTTTGATTCAGACCCAGTATAAAGCACACACTGCTGCGGTTGAGAACATATGGTGAAAATATTATTCTGAGAAGTGCATTGTTTGAAAAACAAAGATACTATCATGTTTGAAATTGAATAGCGTTTTCCAGTCACTCTGGGTTTTCATGAAAACTGACTGTCACATTAGGATCTAATTTCCTGTCACTGCTAAACAAAATTAAACGCATATTTACAAATTGTGACAAAAAGACAGTTTAATTGCCAGAACAATATGTAGATCTGGCTTTGTTTTGATCTGGATAATGAAATACAGACTTGGCTTGTTTAAACTGTTCTATGGGGTGCTCACAATGCCTTATTTGTTTGCTTTCTTCAGCAATTTAAAATCCTGGTCATTCTTTAATCCTTGCCTTTTTCCTGATAATGAGCGCAACAACCATCTTTACTAAATTTCCCGAGAAGAATGTTCGCACTCCTTCTGAGGTTGTTCAGATGGGTTAAATGGAAGCTTTATTATTCATATTTTATTTCTGCAGCAGCATACAGTAAGTGTCTACATTTTGAAAATGATTCTGACAGGTATAGGTTACATTTAAAACTACCATAAATTATGCATTTTCTTCCATCTTCATCTTTAATGAGGTCCTGGGACATTGTTAGGAAAAGCTCTCTGTGGGGATTATTGCAGGTTATGTCAACATGATGTTTTTTTGGCATGAAGCCATTTTGATATTTTTGAAAGGTGAGGTGTCTAGAAAATTTGGACCCTCAAGTGGAATTAATTTAGTAATTCTTCACTTATCCACTGCATAATCGTTAGCTTTTAGATTGTAAATTGTATACTGTTTGATTCAAAAGCAAGTTAACTATGAACACAAAGAGTAAAGTAAAATGCTGGACCACAGAAAATGAATTTAATGCAAAGTATTTTTGGCACAGGAGTTTCATATCAAAAATCTTAAACACATAAAAGAAATGAAATATCAGTGGTAATTAAAATGATCCTAAAATGACTTTATTGCAATCATCATGTCGTATATAAGACTTGGGCAGAAGGAACCAGTTTTGGAAATTCAAGGGAGTTTCTCTCTGTGTGAGCCTTTCTTGTGAGCTGAGATTGCAAACTGGGTGGGTGTGTAAAAAAAATATTAAATAATACTGAAAAATGAAGAACTGAATGTGTTTTCTGCATGTTACATGACTTATTTAAAAAAGAGGCGCATTGTACTATATTTGTTACAAAGCTCATGTCATCTCTCAATCGATTTGACTAGAAGTTTGAGTTTGACTGCTGAATTGTATTTATGTAGTATGTCATAAGCAACACATACAGTACAGCAGAGGCTCTACCACAAAACTAGGGCAAGTTTAGACATGGCCAGTTTGAAGAAACACTACTTCACCCTAAAATGTAAAAAACATTGAACAGATTGTGCCTCTTCCAAAAAACAGTGAAAAACAGTGAGAGGAGGCACAAAAAGTGCGAAGGGAACTCCTGCTCGGACAGCTTCATATAAGTGGACACCATCCCTTGGAGCAATCCCATGCTTTTATCCCCCATGTTGGCCCTTCACCAGGAGGACACTGTGGCCATCAGTCTGAAAGAAGAGTCTCTGTGCTGTGCTAAGTAGTTATAGAAGCAGGTGTCAGGAAACCAATTGGTAGAAAAGGATACTTATGTGTAACCGTGAATTTCACAGGATGCAGAGTAGCACAGGGACAAAGCAAAAGACATAATCCAGGGGCTTGGTCAAAAAGGGAGGTAATGAAGGAAATCCAAAAGGCATGGTCAAAAGGCAAGAGCAAAGTACCTGGAGATCAGTCAAAAGGTTTAGAAATGCACACAAGAGAGTTCTACTAGAGGCTTCTCAATAGTGAGCAAGGGCTGGTGTGAGGGAACTTTAAATACTGAAAGGAAAGGGATGTGGTTGGATAATTGGTTCGGGAGTGAGAATTTGTGGAATCTGGAGCATGTGAGAATGTGATGGGTTCAATTAGGAGTGAGATTGTGAAACAGTGGGTTTGGGAATGCAATGTCGTTTGTGAGGGAGAGTGTGGAGCGTGACAGCAGGTAGAAAATCTTCTTACAGTGTCTGCAACTGTGGCCTGACGCACTGTATTATGAAGAAGACTAACATAAGGAACAGTAAAAATAATTATTCAGATGGAAGATTTAGTGGAGAAATCTGACTGTGGAGCTGTGTGGGCATGTAAACTGCAGTTTTCTGAGGATCAGAGTTCTCTCCAAGCTGATAGTTTCCCATTTTGCCTCTCAACAAATCTGTTTGTACTGACCTTCCTGTCTGCGCTCTTTTACAGGATTTCCAGGATTCTCATTCCAGGAGGACTTCAGAATTTAAGATTATGCTTAATCTTGTATCACCCCTTCCACCTGCTCTCAATGCTACACTAGTTCCTTTTTAGACCCTCACCATTCATTCATAGTTTTAAGTTTTTCAGAGCTCTCCCCCTGCTTTGTAATAATTTGGACACTCTCTCTATCCTTTGTACTGTTTTGTTGTATAGCCCCAAACCATTTCTCTCTTCCTCACACCCGAAGTAGGCCCAACAGCCAAAATGTGTTCTTTCTTTCTACTTTTCAGTATTGAATTAACCTCTACTTCCTCCTTAGAGGATAAAGACAAGGCTGGCACTCCAAATAGCATATGGCTTGTTGAATTTAGAAAGAAACTGTAAACATGTCCATGTACAACATGTCTTGTCTCATTCCCCATTTGCCACTGCTGCAGTGAGTGCTTAAACAGCGTGAGGTGTGTTAAATTTGGTGGTTTTCTTTTCCAGAAAAGGTCTGCGTGTCAAAGAGGAGGCTTTACAATGAGCCTCGAAGATAGCAGGGTTAGAATATAAGAACACATGAAAGGTAACAGACAAAAGGAGGTCATTTGGCCCATTTCGCCAATTGTGAATTAGTAGCAGTAGATCTGAAGGATATGCTACATTTAATACAGTTTTTTTTGTATTAAGGATTGCAACAGTTTCATTATACTACAGCATAAAAGTTGATAACATATAAACCACGTAATCAGCTGGCTGCTTCAATAGTCCATAGAAACATTAACCAAACTTCCATTTTTCCAAACCAAAGCATTACATGCTGATGAAACAAGTTGCTTTCTTGATCAAATGCAAGCTGCAGAATTTGACAGAATCAGCTAAAAGGGTGGCTGGTGGCACCTACTTGACTGATTAAATTTAAAGGATTATTGCCCAAGTTTTAATCTGCATAATGGGTACAAAGACATCCCAAAATGTAACTTCTGCCAGCTGCACAAAGGAACAGAACTCCATTGTCAGGCACGGGTGCCTAGCAGCAATTGCTGATAGCGCAGAGGTAAATGCAGTGAATGTATTTGCATTAGAAACATTATTCAGCATGTGCCAACAGGCAATCGATTAATTACCTCTTTATATATACAATGTGGTTCTGAATTTCAAAACATTTGCTTCGCTGAAACAGTGCTGTGTTGCAGTGCCTTCAAATCTTGGTTGAGAAACTGCCAATACTTTTAAACACTTTTAAACAAAACTGAAATGGACATTTCAAGGAGCTTGCTAAATAATGAAATGGTGTCATTAAATTATTTTAAGATAAGAATTAAGATTTCACTTTTATTATTCTGACTGTAAGTTCTGAACAAATGATTATATCTGTGATTTAAGGATTTACAGTTTATTTAATTACAGTTCTGAATGACCTACTGTAACTAATATTACATCTTACCATTTATACACTGAATTATAATAATTGAATATTTTTATTAAATGGGTTTAGGTAAAATGATTCAGGCACGGGACAAAAATAAATTAAATGATGTTGTTTTGGAGTAAGTCCAAAGAGAGAACAAGTTAAGGTTTAAAGTGATGTCATACATAGATAGGATTAAGCCGTATATATAAATATTTCTAAAAAATATAAGACTGCGAGGTGACCTGATTCAAGTATTTAAAAAAAAACTCAATGGTATTAGCAAAGTAAATGCAATGGACTTTTTCAAAATCCACTGTGAAACATGAACCACAGGACACCGACACTACTGTAATTGTCCATGCAATATAACTATGGTAAATACCACCGTATCAATTAAAAAAAGCAAAAATACCTTTTAATGTTTCAATACAACTTTCATTACAGTTTGTCTCCTCACATGATTTAGTATTTGGTAGAAATGGTTTATTTCGACTTTCTTTTTCCCTCCCTCCACCCCATCTTCACCCTTGGAGCAGCTCCCTGGCTCATTCCACATTAAGAGAGAGGTGGTCTTGTCGGTCTCATTCACACAGGCAGGCAGCTGTTCTCTCAGTTATGCCACAAAAAACATTAATACATTTTGTCTTGATGTCTCATTAATTAGGATTTAACTCACCGCAGAGACAATTGCTTATAAGTAGCAGAATCAGTACTAATTGCAATGATATGTTCAAATAAGAAAAAAACAGCACAGAAATTGTGCCTATCATAATACTTTTGAACCAAATATTTCAAATACCAACAATAAAAAGTCAAGCAATGAAAAGACATTATCAGCAGAGGAGGGGCTCCCTACCTGAAAGAAAGAACAATCTAAAAGTTTTTAAGTTCCTACACTTCCACATATAGGCGTGCTTGATTCTTTTAGAAATAAAAATGTCATGACCATGAGATGGTTAGACAAAATAACTGTTGGAAACACATTGCAGCCTGAATTAACTCTCCACTTTTGGAGATTCCCCTTGGCTACCTCTTCGCCCTGCTTGGGGTCCCAGCCTCCTCTTCCTGTGGACAGGGAGCTGGGCCTCGACCAAGCAAGTTAAGCCAAATCTCACTATAACACACTATCCGATAACATCCTGAACATCTCATTTTTGAGTGTCATTACACCTCATGGACTAAATAAAAAAATGATATGATCAATGTTTTTAAAGACTGAAGAACGGAAGGATAAGGAGGAAATTTTCATTGTTACAGGAACCTGAACATTGTTTAGAATAGTATTCCATGTTCTTCTTTTTATACTGTATATCTTCTAGCAGTAGATTAACTTTCTCTGAACATTCATCCATTAAACGCCAAAGATGGAAAATGTGTTGCATTAAGCTTATATTTATATTTTAATTTAAAATGGTCTACTATAAAATGTTTTTTTTTTCCCTTACAATTTTTAAATTTTGCTTTTACTGGATGCCCACTTTCTCACAAATTACAGACTGGCAGTATAACTGTAATTCTCTAATAAAATACAAATTATGAGGCCCTGTAATGGATTTTAAATTCAGTTATAGGCCAAAGCATTACATTTTAGGGCATGTAAAAGCTTCTTTTCATGTATGTTCTCAAATTAGATGAAGCATCTAAATTCATTTTCTGTTGTTCAAGTGTATCAAAATGCATTTCCATGCAAATAAGTTATATCCTAGTAAAACACATTTTGCACCAAAAATATTACATACATACATTTCTGCCATAAATTCTTGAAATCTATTTTTTAAATGTGTTATTTTATCTATTATATAAGTGAGTAATGGCTTAATTGTTGAGGTGTGTTTTTTTATATCAGTTTTCTCATACATTTTGACACACACATCTCTCTCTCTCTCTCTCTCTCTCTCTCTCTCTCTCTCTCTCTCTCTCTCTCTCTCTCTCTCTCTCTCTCTCTCTCTCTCTGTAAAAAGGACCTGGAGTGGTGCTGGACCTTTGAGGAATTTGGCCATGACTGGCACGATTGCCAATGCCTATTGGTATCTCTGCACGCACACCTATTCTGCTTATGTGTGTCACAGTTGTAATCTCTCCTTTTAAGGTCGCTCCAGCTCTTTCACATTTTACTTGATCATCTACACCTGCCTCCAATCCAGCCCCTCCTTATAAGCCAGACGCTCACTCTATTCCGGGTTCTGCATTGAAGACGGACGCCCTGAGGCCCGCCTACCACCAAGTTGCCCTACGTCCGCGGCTTGAGGGCATAGGCCTCCAATCGGCGCCCTGACCCAGCTGAGTCCGGGGCTCAGAGCGCCTGGTCCCATTATCCCCATTTTTATTCCCTCTCCCTGCACCGGATCCTGTTCCAGTTTTTAACTTTGTCTTGTTGTCGTCTCGTCTGGATTTCCTGGTTTTTGGACTCTTGGACTTCCTCCCTGGACTCCCACAGATTTTACGCCTGGACCTCCCCCCCCCCCCCCGAGTACCAGTGCACCATCATCATGCCCCCCTGTTCGTCAACCTGCCCAGTTCCTCGCCGTCTCCTCTCAGTGTTTGTTGCATTCCCTTCCAGATTCTATCGTCTGCATAGGGTCCCGATTAATGCTTCCTAACAGAATGCAGAGCCGGGAATAGAGTGAGCATCTGGCTTATAAGGAGGGGCTGGATTGGAGGCAGGTGCACATGATCAAGTAAAATGTGAAAGAGCCTGAACGCCCTTAAGAGGAGGGATTAATACCACATTGTGTGGTAAGACCATCATGCCCCCTTGCCTGCTCTCTGAATGAGGCAATGCCAAAGGTCTCCAGGGCTTTTGTTTGGTGAAATATAAAACCAGTCAACAAATGCCAGCAAAGAAAGTGTGGGAGCAGAGCAACCCTTCCCCAGTGAGCTTGGAAGATTTGGGATCAACCTAATAGAAGGAAACCTGAAGGGAATGTACTAGGGCAGCATCTGGTTCCAGAAGCATGGAAGAAAGAACAACAGAGTCCATGCAATCAGGAGGATATAACTACACAAACTCTGTGCCTTCACGTCCAGAACCATGGAAGTGAGCATCAGCAGTTTACCAGGACATGGATCAGGATGCTCTATGCGGTTTACTTTAGTCAGGACGTACACCCCTTCCAAAGTCCTTCCTTGGAGGAAACTGGAGGCTGGGGTTGAAAAGCCAGAGTGTGTTCCTGCAGGTGACCAACCAGGAAAGGCAGAACCTGAAGTCCAAGGGGGTTACCTGTGAAACCAGCTCAACCAGTTGCAGTACAATAGGGCTGAGAGAGATCTCTCTCACATGCATGCACACAACTCAGAAACCACTAAATGATGAGCGCTGAGATGGATAAGTCTCTTGGTGTATCGAGTGTAATGGTAAACGTTAATTGTATCATAAAATCCTTTGCAATATGTTGATAAGGATAGGTTTTGTACACTTATTTGGAAGACTTTTTGCTTTGATTATTTTAATTAAATATTTATATAAAGTCAGGATTCTCTTGGACCCTTAAATTGGGATGGTTGGGATGATACCCTGTGCAATGATATCCAGGGCAGGAATCCTGTGTGCCACTGAGCCCTCAGATGCTACTTCTTGGTGATCATTCTCAGGTTACTACAATGTGCACAAGGTGCATGACGTTTTTAAGTCTAATTGCAGCAGAAAAAAATTACCATGCCCAAGTTTGGGAGGAGGAAACTGAGACACCCTTAAATCTCTGGCTGGATTAATTTGCTAATTCTTTTGTGGAAAATAACAGCATGCTTACGTGTTTAAGCCCCTTAAGATTTCTGTGTGAGCTCCACTCATTGTATGTTGTATTGATGTCTTTTTCAAAACTAAACAGTTGTAAATGTAAATCAGTCCATTTTGAATGTAATTTAAACCTCTTGAAACTAAGTATAATGTTAAACAATAATAAAGCCAGGACTGTTAACAAATTAATTATGAAGTCATTTTGATTTGGCAGCAACCAAATCATAGTGTTGCATTATACAAGACCATATTAAAACATAGTAAGCATAGTAGTAAACATAGTAAACATAGTAAGCCTTCACATAGTAAGCCTTCCAAAGGCTAATCAAGGCTGGGCCTTGTCAGTACTAAGGTAGAAGACCTCCAAGAAAAACAAGATTTCTATAGGAAATCCTCCCTCTGGATCACACTTTTCAAAACCAAATAAGTCTGACAACTGTTAAGACTTTCAAATAAATACTGAAAGTAAAAAATATTTCTAAAACATTAATACTAGATGCCTTTGAAGTGAAATAAACATGGGTATAGTATGCATGCCATGAATTTTGTAAACGTCACCTGTTTGATCAACAACAAATGTGATAAAATGGCTCAAATCACAGATGCTCCTTTTCCTTTTGGTTTAAAAGCCTTCAGATTTTTTATTAGATGCAATTTAAATATTACATTTTTAACTAATGAAGCTTAGACTATATACAAATGATTCCCCCCCAGGGGAACTTCACACTCAAAAGAAATCTGTTGCTATGGAAACTGCCCCTAGCTTCCTGCAGACACCACCACTTGATATACTTAAAGGGGAAACATAGAGGTGTGATTTTCAAAGCTTTACATTTTCTTGACAAAGCAAGATACAAAAATAAAAGCACTACTCAAGACAGGTATCCAGGTTACATAACAAACAGTGGAAATGAGAATCCATTTTATTAATCTAGTTCAGTTTCAGGCTGAAGGTATTAAGCAATTTCAGCCTGTATACAGTATATGTATCATTACTATATTTCTTGAGATTTTTGTGGCTGATCATTATTCTGTTGGAACATTATGGCAACAGCATTCTACAGTATGTCATAATTGGGTCAGACTCTTCATACTGTAGATATGACATGAGCTGTTTGAGATGCTATGTCCATGACATTGAAAACATATGTTCGCACAAAATCTTGACCTAAGCCAGGCATTATCTGCTTTGTCCCACTGCTTAGAGAATGTTAAGAAAGTGGTGCCACAATTCATCAACATCTAGATCGGAGATCAAGATCGAAGTTGTGCTGATAGTCTTTCTTTATCAACTCTGCAGCTGTGTCTGCTTTATTCTGACAATTAATGGCCTTGGAATCAGTCCAAGTGCTTAGGTCAGTAAGCTTGGTGTCATCTGTGAAGACATCTTGAAGCTCATTTTCAAAGTTACCCTTTTCATCATTGCTCTTATCCATTCATACTTCTCCTACTCTTCTGCAAAAATAGCTGATGCATGCTCTTAACTTGTCTCCAGCCTTGATTGTTGTAATGCAGCGTTTGCTGGGGTATTCGAATATGTTCTCAACAAACCATAGCATTTTCATATTTCGTAGTTTGGATGTCAAGACAATCATAAAATCCATATACAGTATATACAAGATATATATTCCTTATTTTATGTTCCTTACAGTGGCTCCCTATGGATATTAAATTAAAGTTGCATTTAAGCATTTACATATCCTGTCTTAAATCCCATTGTATGAATTAGAATATAGTTCTGTTTAATTTACTGCATGGCTAAGTTTATACAAGGTGTAATGGGGCAGCAAGAGGGTGTGTCTACTGCTCAGGTGCACATGTGCATATAGAAGGGACGGGCAGCACCTGTGTTTCCCTGTTTAAGGGTAAGGAAGTGTGTGATCCTGGTTGACTCAGGGGGGTCGGGCTTTTGTTTGCAAGAGTTGCAGGGAGCAGCCGGAAACAGAGCAGGTGGAAGAGCAAATCCCTAAAGGGGCAGGTTCCCCACGAGGGGACTGGCAATCGACAAACATTTCAGTCAGCCTGCCCTGAGCGCGTGAGGGAGAGCAGAGCTGTCTGGGCAAAGTCTGTGTGACTTTGCGAGTGTCGAAGAGAGTAGCAGCCTGGTTCGGTTTTTCGTGTTTGCTGGCAAGTTAATAGAAAGATGGGAGAAGAGTGTGACTGCCCAAACGAAAAGGAGTGTGCTGGGGCGCTTGCCTCTGCTACTGACTTGGAAAAGGGGGGCTGAGGTGTGGAAGAGTGTGAAGAGCTGGCGGCAGTGTGTTGTAGCAGTGGAAGCTACAGTAGTGCTGTGTGTAACTTTGTGGAAGTTGGACTGATTTGTAAATACTAGACCGTTTCAGTGAGTTGTGTGTTTGTTATGTGAAGTGGCTTAAATGCCCCCAAATAAACACCGGCTACTGTTACAGTGCCCATTGTTTTTGCTGTCATTCAGATTTATTGTAAAGTACCCTGTGATTCTGATAATCTCACGAAAGATGCTACATTAAATTAAATTAGTTTCTTCTGTAAAGTTGCACTGGACTAGAGTGGTCACACAAAAACGTCTTATGAAACTTTACTGTGTTAGTGGCAGTTTCCCCTTGGTTTGTGTTGTATTTGTTTTTGACAGGGCTCGTTTGGTATAAGGAAGAACGACATAGCTCCCTGGAGCTTGAAAGATGTTGCAAAGCCATTGAGTCACATGACCAGTCATGCTGCACACTGGGTTTATTCATCTGCCTGTGCAATGTGTGGCCTTGAGAGGTCACAGATATGGTAAGAAACTACAGTATGAGCACTCAGAAAGCATGCTTATTTAGACTCAGTCAGGCGGAGCCGGAGGAGTTCGTTCTCACCCATACTCCAACTAAAAGCATTATATATACACATACAATTTGAACAGTAAGGGAATATAAGCAGCAAGATATGCCAAAGAGGTTGCAATAATTCAATACAACTGCATTGCCCACTAGACAATGTGGAGAAGGTATTAAGTAAATGTAAAGCTTGTTGATGTAACTAGTTGGAGTGAAATGTATGTAAGAGTGTGCTCCACATTTTAACAGATGCATAAAAGCTTTAGGAAGAGTACAGAGGAGAGTGACCCAATTAATTCTGGGACTGGGAAGCACAATGTTTCTGTCAAAAATGATTTATTACTGGTAACAGATAACAGAACCAGGGGGACACTGCAGGAGAGAAGACTGTGTCGTGAAGTAGTGCTCTTCACAATAAAGGTGGAGTGACTAACTGATCTCCAGCCGCTTATTAGGAAATCGACACAAAGACGTTTGAAACTTGTAAGGGAAAACTAAAGGATACCTGGTGAAGCATACTGTAACTCCCTCTGTGATTCTCTAACACTTCAAGCTAGTCTGCCAAGAGGAAAAGTGATTTGACTGTCCAGAGTTTCATTGGATCTGGATACCATACAAACCACAAGTGTTAGTGGGCCAAATAGTCTTTCCTTTTGTTTTTTTTTTCTTTTTTACTTTTTGTACAAAACTGGCTCTTAAAACGCAGTGTGTTGCCTATACAAAATATTGGAAAAAATATTGGTGAATTCAATTAAATTATATTTTTTGCTATATAGTCAAGCAGTTTGTATTTATGATCAGAAATTATTATAATGATATAACCAACGAGATATATACTGTGTATATGGTTTGGGCACCCCTGGACAAATTACGTTTTGTTGATTTTCTAAGTGAAAAGAAGTTAACACAACCTCTGCAGTGAACTTTACAAATTTCTGCAAGTTTTAATGCACAATTACTATTTATTTGCTGAATTTAACAGATTGAAAAAAAAATAGTAAATGTGGCATGTGCAAATTCAGCCAAGGGTGCCCAAACGTTTGCATAAAACTATAGATGTGTTTTATTATATGGGTATTTTCATGCACAAATTTGAACATATTTGAACAAAAACATACTTTTTGTTCAATCCAGGGATTTTAATGACTTTAAGTACTAAAATCTGGTTTATTTTAAGTAAATTTCTGAATGTAAAAGTCAGTATTTGGTTGAATATTGTGATCACAGAGTGATTTTCCAATGATTTTGCATACGGAAGCACTATAACAGATCCTCTTATCCCAGTGGAGTGTCATGGAGGACCTACACACATAAACCTGCTGTTTAACATGGGGAACTACAGAACTACAGAACTGGGGCTGCAGTTGGACTGACCCTGATGTCTATAACCCATGTCTATGTCTATGTCTATAACCTGATGTCTATAACCCATGTCTATGTCTATGTCTATCACCTACTCAACCCTAGTAAGGTTCACTATCTTCTCACCTTTCCGTTTCCCCTGTTAACTAGAGCCTAAACTAAGCGGATGATCCTGATTAACCAGGGACTCTTCTGGTGAAAGTGAGACTAGCGAACCTGGCACAGTAAGAGTCAGTCTGTCCTTGTTTAGTAATGTTTCACTATGCAACTAAACCTTTCACTGTTAAGAGTTTCTCACCACAAGACTTCAATGGCCTACTCCTCTCCTGTGTGTTAAACCTTTTCATAGAGGAATCAAATTGCCGTCATCTGGAGACTTCTACAACTTCCTTGTGTGAACCTTATTTACTTCTCCTCTTATCTCTGGCGTGTTCTACTTATGCTGCCCCCTAGTGGCCCAAGCTTTGACACTCCAGATCCAGCTGCACCATTTCGGTCACATTCACAGCACAATCCAGTGATCCAGCTCCACAGGTGGACATGCACATCCAGGACATTCTACATTATGGGATGGGGGTGAGGTGGAAGAAAAATAGAGACCACATGGTTTAGTGGATCCAACAAAGGTAACAAAATAGGATCCATCTCTTGTCCTAATATTATCCTGTGCTGGCAGGTATTTTCCATATTAACTAATAGTGACTACAAAGTCCAATTTTTTATTGTTTTTGGACTCCATATGCACTTTCTCTTTATGCAGAAAGTAATTGTAGTAGGTGTAACCAGCAAACAACATTGTTCATCTATAAGAACTACAGGCTATCATTTTTCATTTTTTGATACAGTTGCTTTTTACTATCTTACAGTATTGTATTTCAAAACAAGCTACCTAAATGTGGAACAGCAGATAAGGATGCATGAGTATTATCTGCATCCTACATTCTAACGGGTTACCACCATATCTGTTCATTTTAATAAATCAATAAGGACAAGAACAAATTGAATGATTGTGAGCATTTACAAAGTACATACTGTACAAACAGTAAACAGCACGCGAACATTGTTCCATAAATACTATAAATCTTTTTAAAAGGTAAAGATTAAAAATGAGAAGAAGACATGATTACATCACCAATTTCTTCTTTTTAGCTATAAAAACAAATCACCTACAATACTATCAGAAAACACGTGAGAGACCTGGATTCGTGCCTATGCAGTGAGGGAAGAACTGGGGTGGGGAGTGGCGAGGTCACAAGCCCAAGAACCTGAACTCGCTACAGTATTTTTTGTTTGGTTTTGATTGTTTTCTTTGGCAGGTTTGGTTGTATACAGTACATCTGTATTGTGTCAGGAATCCTTTCAGCAGCCTATAAGAGACACATCTGGACTTAAACAAATGGGACTCTCTTGTGCCAGAAATGTAATATACAGCATACAATACAGTAGGGAACACCATACTGTAGATAATTGGGGACTTGTAATGAAATGATGCACTTACAGTATGTGGCAATTACAAACTTAATATCTTTAATAATTCCATATTGCTAGACTGCACTATCAAACGGTATCTCTTAAAGCAAAAGGTGTAACATTTTATATATACTTTGTTTATATATCACAAAGTTTCTCTAATGATCTAGTAGCCAAGACCTATAGGGTAACTTTAAAAGCTCAGAAACTGCACAATTCCATAAGGGTTAGCCCTTTGTTTCTCTCTTCAGTTCCTGACAAAGTTGTTTTTCTGTTGAGCAGAAGCCTTTGACTTCGGATGCGATCAGAAAGAGAAAAGTGATCATTTTGCAGGTCAAAGGTAAGACCAAATTTGACAGCAAGATTCAATAAACCCCCCTTTTTCTTGTCAACAATGTTAATTTCCTCAGTCAAGCTGTGTAGCTGCAATACTGTCAGAAATGAAATGGCTTCCACGTTTCAATATTTCTCTGACACAACACTTGTATACGGATTCAATTGATTGTATTAGACAACTTCACGTCAATTAAGAAAAATACAAAATACAAAAACTGAATAACAATAAATTTTTCTCTTTTCCCTACTGATACTACTAGCAGTTGCGTACATGGTATTTGTTGTATTGGTAAAAGACACTTACGGGGAACATTTTTCAGCATGAACAATCATGCAAGTCTTTACCACTCGTAAAACAGGCGGCAGGATTTATAAATCCCCCCCCCCCCTTTAAGTACAAGTTCCTTCAAATTCATTAATACAATGATAAAGTTTATCTATAAGTTGCCAGATTTTTCCATGATTTCAGATTTCCCGGCTAGTCATACTCATGGTGAGTCTGCCCCAAAACTCACATCATGTGAGTGATGTGAGTTTTGGGGCATTATGTGTTTATGTTTCACATCATGTGGTCGCATTTGACTTGAAAATCAATTAGCTACTGTTACGTGAAAGTCATGTCATTTCCTTTCATGTTGCCATGGAGTTCTGCCAAAGGAATACAGATTCATGAGATCAAACCCTCAATGGTAGTTCTGGACACATTGTATACTAGTGTTGCTGGGATTATCTTTCCATCCCGCATGTCTGACCTACGGATTTTATGTTCTCCTCTTGTTGGGGTAGAAATAATTGCATGAGCTTTGAATTTCCTGATGGTAGACACCACAGTCAAAGCTGGGGAATATCATGGAATGTTTATAGCTGTCTTTAGGGATATTGCAGTAAATCTTTTACCTAATATCTTCCTGACACTTCTGTTTGCGGCCTCCTTAAATACTCAGTTACTAATAGTCAACAGTCGGGGGCCATCAAAGTGAACTCCAGCAGTTTCTAAAAGTTTTCTGAGGCTTTGTAAAACTAATAGTTAACAAAACAAAATATTATAGGATTACAATTGCAGGGAATCAAAGGGAATCTGGAATTATAATTACTTTTATGTTCATGCTATTCAGTACTCATTTTCAATCATTTGTACCAAGTTTTAATTAATACATTCTGAAAACTCTTGATATACACCTACATTTTATTCATTAAACCAAATGTTAGTTATGATTCATCAAGGATTCAAATGCATTTGGAGGCTACTGTTTGTTATCCCTTGATCGTTACAGCATATGTGTACCGGTTCAGAGCAGATATTTCCTTTGAATCATGCGGTCAGAGCAGCAAGCTCCTAGAGTAGTTCAAAAAGAGCTACCAAGGACTTTTGAGCCCTATTGGAGGAGGGTTTCCAAATTTTATTGTCTTGATTTTAATTTTTCTTTAAAATAAAGTCACTATGTAGACATACCTTACACGATATAGTACAGTACACATTTAACAAAAACTCAAATTCTAATTAGCCCATAGTAAGGTCTGAACTAAATTATTAACAAAATCAGTATACTGGATAATGTGGTTTTCTAATTTTAAAAAAAGGTGAAAGGGGGTTCAAAATAGCTTATGAAAAGAGCTAAAAAATGCTGTACCTAATATTCTAATAAAATATAATTTATCCCCCCATTAATGTTAAATATACTGAAATATAATCTGACTACGCCCACTTCAATATAGGTGAAGAAACTTTTGCATTATTAAGTCTGAATGGCTGCTGATGATTATTAAGCAGTGTCATGTCCACCAGCAACCGTATTCTATCCCACAGTAGACCTCAGGCCTCAAGCTACGGGTAATTCCTGCAAGTGCCAGCGCGCTGATCAATGATCCAACCATGACACCACACAAACGACCGCACCCTTTAGTTCCCAGGATATTAAGCCCTCACTACCCTCAGGTCTGAGTTTGGAATTAGTTTCTCTTTTCTAGGAGCTCCTACCTCGCCATTCTTGACTGAGATATTCTCTTCCTAACTGAACCTCTGGCCTTCGAACCTTGACCTTTGTCCCTCGACTTCGACTTCGGCCCATCGCCTAGGATAAGTAGCCATTGATCTCCTGTCCCTCCTGCCCTTTTCTCTGACCCTCTGAAACTTTCAGAACAGGGTCCTTTCTTTTTCTCGTCGACAGATCATCCCTAACAGGCAGGACATCAATATTGCTCACTTTAGTCATATAAAACAGGCTCAAAATAGTTCTTGCCATGTGAAGCGGGTTGCTTCACCATAGCTTTACCAAGAAAACTACAGAATGTCACACATGATAAAATAATGCTCATAAATCTTACAAGGTGAAAACAGTTAAGTTCTCTATAATAAGAGGTCACCCCTGTAAACCTCACTCTAAAAGTCACCCGTCCGCACACAGCCGAACAATAACAGCTCCAGTACAAAAAAAACTGAAAACCACTTTAGATATCATACAGTACATAAACCCCAGTAAAGTACAGTCTTACAAATCAGATAGGAACTCAATGCACAGAAACAATTTCTGATTTCAACTTCCTCCATAAAGCCAAAAAAAGGACATTTAAAGAACCGAACAATATTGAGGACTTGAGCTGGGAGCAACAAAGATGTGGGAAGCTACAGTTATCTGTAAATTTATTTTTATGGTCTGTTTAACTTGGTCACACTATTTTTACTTCACATGTGAGAAGTTTCCTGTTCCAGTATGGCAGGGGAGAAGAAGCCAGTATGGAGTCATTTCAGCCTTCCTCTGCTGCCATGTCTTGTACTGATGACTGCCCTGTCTCTGGCATAATAAACACTCCTTCGCTGTTATAATAAACAGTCCTTCACCTTCATTAAAACCCACACTTACAGCCCCTCCACAACCAGCCTGCTACAATACATGCTCAAGCAAAACTCCAACAGAACCTTTAACGTTTCCTGTCTCTCTCTCCCCCGGAGCATCAACCTGACACATGCTCCCACCATAAATCCCAGTTTAAGAGCCAATACACATATTCCCCATTTTCCCACAGTTATCCCCAGCTTCATGAGGACAGTCCTCCCCAGTCTCATTCCTGACAGTTGTGTCTTCTAGCCATACCCAAAATAAGAGAAAGGAAAGGAATCGACCACTCATTCAGACAATTAGATCCCCTCCTTTCTTACATAATATCTGCTGTCTGTTGAAACCAGTACATTTAACACTTAACATCCGTCTCTTCCAAAGAACCCCATAAGCAAGCATGACCAGTTGAAGCCTTCTCTCATAGCGCTTTTCAATGCATCTCTTGGTTGCTCAGTCTGCTTCCAATTACAGTTATTACCCTGATATTGCCAGAATAATACTGGATCCTTTTTATGTTTTGTTTATATTTCAGGCTTGAGAGATCAGCCCTAAAGACTGTCTGAGCTATGAAACCATGTGAGTGAAAAACAACATTAAGTCCACCCAAACATAGTTTTGCCAAACTACACAAACACTTTATTTTCCAGATAGATATTGCTAGATTAATATTTCCAATAAAACACTGTGATTTCATTCTGATGTTTCAGGAATTATTGACAGAAAATGCTGCCATTACAAACGTGATGAATCAGCAGATCACACCGAATTCTTTCCAAAAAGTAAACATCAATTTCAGCCAAATTAAAAGAAACTTGAACATAGACGGACATTGATTGAACTTCAAT
This sequence comes from Lepisosteus platostomus, assembly GCF_059453375.1. Classification (NCBI taxonomy): domain Eukaryota; kingdom Metazoa; phylum Chordata; class Actinopteri; order Semionotiformes; family Lepisosteidae; genus Lepisosteus; species Lepisosteus platostomus. Next base: position 73,048,740 of record NC_142614.1, on the reverse strand, counting down.
TTAAGTTTAAAATGTTTTTTAAATAACAAATGGAAACCAAAAATCAATCCATCCATATATTTTCTAACTACTTGTTTCATTACGGGATAGTGGGGGAGCCGGAGCCTGTCCCAGCATGCAACAGGCTCAAGGCAGGGTACACCCTGGAAGGGACACCAGTCCATAGCAGTGAAGACTCACAGACACAGACATGCACACACTCACACCAAGGGCCAATTTTCCCAAAAGCCTACTAACCTACCAGTATGGAATGAAGGAGTAAACCATTGCGAATATTGGAAGAAAATACAATCTCTATGTAGATAATACCCCATTTTATGACTAAGGCTGTGCGACAGAGTGCATGGATTATATGCAAATATGACTGCTTAGAAAAGGCACATTTTGATTACACCAATTTACAGTAAAATACCAGTATTTGTATCCCTTGTTTCACATACAGTATTATGAGAGGGATAATGTATTTTAATTTTAAATAACAGTTTATATTAATGGTTCCTTTTTATATTTTCAACAGTATTTCTTGGCATCACCATAATGTTGATTACCTTTTTAAATACTGGTGACAGTTTAAGATACTGTGTACAATTTTTAAAACCAGTGGGGGAAACATAAAGTCATGGAGCTCTGCAAACAGTAGCTGCTTTCCACTTCCAACAGAGAATGTGTGAACAGTAGCAGATGCCTAATGATAAATGGAGATAAATAATCACCTTAATGTGCAAGATGTGTTTAAAATTGTAGAATGCAAAGCTCAGGGTTTAAGATCAGTTCTTCAAATTGTTTTGGAAAGTGCTTGTTGAAAGACATTTTCAGGACATGAATGGTGAATGGTGCTGTTTGCAATCCTGGGAGCCCGCACAAGACACAGTTAATTGGTTTTTAGTGCAGTTGCTGTCCATGCCACAGCAGCCTTGTCAATACCTATAGCATATTCTATGAATTTTACTTGCTACAGAATGTTGTATTAGATTGGTAATTCAGACCTATTGAGACTTCAGTCATGTTGCCTAGATCAATGACAAGATCAATTGGAACCTTAAAGGTCAGAAATTATACTGTATATTTTTATGTCTTAGGAGACAAAATGATTCATAACATTTTTTTTTATCTTTTTATGATGGTGGAAAGAACACAAATATCTATGAAGCAACTGCATTTGACAAGACTGCTACATCTCAAAGACTTCCACTCCATAAATCACAAGGCACCCAAAGTAAGGACAAAAACAAACTTGAGACAACTGAATTGTAAAAGTAGATTCATAAACGCAGAATGGTCTAAGTTACACATTTTGTTTTCAGTGAATAAACAATAAGACAATATTCCTTTCATGGTTATAATAGATTTCACCATTTCTGTGCAATCTATCCAGTGTCTGTAAAATGTAATTTGCTGTGAAATTCTGAAAGGAATGTGTAAATAAATATTTTAAGCAGTTATAAAATGCTGTGAGCAAATGTTTCCTTTGAAGATGCTCTGCCTGTCATGTGGCATTTTATTTACTTTAATTCTGTAAATGACTGAACACATAGCTTTCAACTCTTCCTTTGAACTGAAGATACTGTATCAATTTATTCAAAATTTCAGTACTCAGTATCCAGACATCAATAATGAGGTGAACAACATTTCTGTAATGATACAAATACACTTTTGAGTGCATGTGTGGTCACCCTTACTTTATGTGGAACAAAGAATTTCAGCTGCATTTAATAAAGACTGAGAACATGCTGGTATGATACACTTTGTCCAATACAAAAATGCAACTTTTCATCATTGAGGCGATACCTGTATATGTTTTTCTACATGCATCGTTGCCGCAGATCATGAATTGAAAACTACTGTACATGCAATTGCCATTTATAAGCTTCATTATATTAGAGAAAAAAGGAAAAGATGGAATCTTCTATGGTTTCCTATGGGTTCTAGATTTTATCATGTACTCTAAATTGAATTCAGTATTAGCAAACATTTAGATTTGAAAAAGAAAAAAGAATATATTTTCATGTCTTATTGCTACTTTTTCTATTCAACAAATATTAAAATGTAAAATATGTACTTTTGTATATGTATAGCTAATATGGTATAAATTGATCACTTATTACTACAAATTTGAATACAATGTTTTTAGTATTAAAAATAGAAGTACTACATATTGTGATATCTTGTTTACTGTATATTAGTTACCGATTTGCATTTACTACATTGCACTATGCACTGTGTGATTATGAATTATTTTCATTTAAATACCAGGACTGCTTAGTTGATCTGGAAAGGTAAGATTTGCTAAGCCGTGTGGGGTTACATTTCTTTAATTGCCATTTTTCATTTCAATAAAAAAACAGTATTCTTTTTTATGTCAGCTGTACATTTCCATAACTTTTTCATGACAACATAAAATCCCTGTTTGCTTGTATATTGTTTTGAGACATGCACACTTTCCTCTGTACTACCTCATGTAGTTGAAAGTGACATTTTATTTTTATCCTATAAAATACAATATTGTAGTACACATTCCGGCAGCAGTGATATTATCGAAATATACACTCCAACAGTTAGGATCTATTTTAAATGTACATCATAAACATAATGTTGATTCAACTGTATTAATAAAATGTTGATTCTGCTGTCACAAAGCTGTACTATACAATATATACAGTACCTATAGAACATCTATACACCCTTCCCAAAGTAACGCATTTTGTGGATTAACAGCCTTAAATAAAGACACACTAGACATTATTTTAACTTTATTCACACATTTTAACGCACACCCTCCAAGTGAAAAAAAAAATGCTCAAACGTTGTGAAAAGTATTTACAAACCTAGAAAAATGGGGTGGATAGGTGTACCCACTCCTTAACAATAGCAATTTTAAATTAGCCCTGGTGTAGTCAAATGCCTTTCAAATCACAGAACAAGCTGTTTAGCCTCTACCTGTGTTCTGTTGTAGTGCTTGTGATGATTTCACAATAAAATCAGTTGTTCCCATAGTTCTCCTCTGCCAGGTTGTTCTGTACTTCTCAACGTTAAGAGGTTAGCTATGGCCAAAAGACCTCCAGGATAAAGTTGTGGAAAAACACAAAGAAAGAGAGGTACAGTATGTAAAAAGATTTCAAAGGAGTTAAATATCCTCTGGACTATGATCAAGACAATTATTAACCTTATCATCTCCCTAGAAAAACAGTCATTTTCCAACTGGAATGATGTCCCCTCAAACATTTTGTAATATCTCTGAATGTTTATACAGTAGAAGCCTGGTTAATGGCTTAGCTTGAAGTGGAAGGTGTATGGCAGCACCCAGATTCTACCTAAATAAGGCCATCCATCCAAACTTGCAAGAAGGAGACTGATCAGAAAGGCTACCAAAAGGCCAATGGAGCTACAGGGTTTTATGGCCAAGACTGGTCAAAGTGTGTACAGTATGTGACAATAACATTCCAAGCACCCTATAGATAGCAACAAAGAATTATAGTGATACTGCAAACATGTGACAAAATGATTTGTGGTCTCACAAAACTAAACTAGAACTTTTTGGCCTAAATTCAAGGTTTTACTGTATATTTGGCACAAACCCAACACAGCACATTACCCAGAGAACATGATCTCTACGGTGAGGACGGGTAGTTACAGTAACAAGTTACTGAGATATTTCTCATCAGTAGGTAGTGGGACACTTGTCAGAACAGGCAAAAGAAAATGAATGGAGCAAAGTACAAAAGAGGTCCTTGAAGAAAACATCCTTCTTTCTGCAAGAAAGATGAAAATGGGATGGCAGTTAAACCTTTCAGCATGACAATGACCCAAAGCACACAACCAAAGCTACAGTGGAGCTGTTAAAAGAAAAAGAAAGGTAAACGTCCTTGTGCATCACAGTCAGAGCCCTGACCTCAATCCAACTGAAAATCTATAGAATGACTTGAAGGTTGCAGTCCATCAATTCTATCAATTTGACTGTGCTTGAACAGTTCTCTAAGTAGAAATGGGAAAAACGTCATCAAATCTTGTTGAGCTACAGTATGTTGGTGTAGACCTTCCCCAAACAGGAATATGCCTTGAATTCAAGCAAAAGGTGCATCCACCATGTACTGTACTAACTCAGGGGAATGTACACTTATCCAATCCATTCTTTGAAGTTTTCATTTGTAATTGCTTTTCAGAAAGTTTGACCATTTGTTTTTCACTTAGAGGTTGCCCATTATTATGTGTAAATAAAGGTAAAATAATGTCTTATTTAATGGGTCTTGATTTCAGGCTGTTAATCCACAAAATATTGTAGCATATGGGTTTGTGCAGGACAAAGGACAAGTAGAGATGAGATAGAAAATCAAGCTACAGCTTTTATTCTCCTTTACAACAACACCAACCACAGGATTTACACACACATTAGGGGACCGATGGAACACGTACACAGGTTTAGGGTGGTAACTCGTTAACAGTCTCTACACACTTACTAAGCTGCACAACACAATTAAACTAACGCAAGTCTGTTTACATATGCAGGGTCAGCTGCTGGTCATCGTGCAGACCCTCGGACTCCCGCTGGCTACAACTCCCAGCCTGCTTTGAGGTACCCTGAGCGCCTAGGTGCACTTCCTCCTCACCACTGGGCGAGGGCGCTACAATATGTTATTCTGGAAAGGGTGTGTACAGCCTCTATAGTCAACATATATAGACCAGAGAAGACAAAGATCTTTTCCTTTCGTGTGTGAGCAGCAAAATAAGTTGTGTAAATCATCTTCAATTTTTCACAATAAGCAGTAATATTAGTTCTACAGTACTTAAACTTTTAACCTATGTCCAGATCTTAAATTTACTCTTTTGAGTTCTTGTTGAGAGCCCAGATAAGATGCAAAAAATGCTGAGACAAAATGCTTATGCGCTTGGCTGAAAGGACCTGTTTTTATGTTGCTATATTTTGCAGAATACAACAATAGTAATGAGAGCACTTCCAGTTTCACCTCACCAGAAACTGACAAATGGATTTGTATAAAGTAGAATTTACAGAAGCTCATGGAAAGGCTCATGAGAACAAGATTTATAGTCAGCTGTAATGTGAAAACCGGATTTGTAGAGAGCAATGGATGATACTCTCTGGGCATTTGACCCTGAGCTCCCTGTGGATGGATTACAAGCACTTGTGGAAAACACACAGACATATACATTTCTTCCGTATCCCTTCCCTGCAGGTTACCAGCTATACAAGATGACAAGTGAATTGCTCATGATCTCTGAACTCAAATTGAATAGCCGAAAGTGACCTATGTATATCAAGAGCAACTTGATCTTAGCACGCTACCAAGAAAAAAACTATAGAGGTTGCTTCGACATTAGAATACCATTCACAGCTCTTCACAAAAAAAAAAACTTTTACTGTGGTGGATATGTAATTATGCATTACAATATATCATTTTATTCACACTAGTAAACCATATTGACTTCAGACTGTTTTTTGTGAGAATCTGTCAAAGCCATGTTAGATGTTCTTGAACAGATGGTTGGAGACTTCTGAAAACATAAACATAAGGTTCAAAGATACTGTATTCTTAATCACTTCCATTCAGTGTGGGATTCAGGATCATTTCCTTAAGATTTATTGGGGTTTTTTTATTCTCCATTTTTGCACACGCTTTGGAATGCACAATCTCCTATCAGGGGAGAAGAAAATCCTCCATGGGCGTTGCTTTTTCAAGGGCTTTCCAAGAATAATAAGGATACACTGATTTATTTCATCCTTAGCTATATAAACAGACATTGTTTTTTTATTTTCTGGCATTTAAGTGGATAAGATGCTTCATGGAAGACAGAAGACGGCTAGGAAACCTAATTAACTCTGCTCAATTTAACAGTAACCCATGCTGCTTCTTTCTTCCATGTTTTAGTTTCAGATATTCTCGTGTGTAAGTATTTAAAGCCAAGTACTTAACCTCATGGATTTATGGTTAAACTAAAGGATCCAAAAGCTACATAAAGAGAAAATTAATAAAAATGCTCTTTAAAGGAATTACTTTAATAATTGTGCCTGTAACCAATATTGCAGGGCCCTCCAAACATACTGGGACAATGAAGACTAAATAAGATTATCACTATGAACTCTTGTAATAATCATTTCTCATGGAAAATAAAAAAGACTTATATGTTAAACTCCTTTAAGTAATTTGTTTTTAATAAAGTCAATTCAGTTCCAACATCTTGGGACAATTAAACAAACTGACATAGTTCAATGTCTTTATTTTGAAGTAGGAGGAGTATTGGGACAACTGGCCAATAGGTGTCTTGTTGTAAGGTATTTGTTGTTGTATAATTAGACTTTGTCGGTTTAAAATGAAGAGCTGTGAACATTCTATAAACTGGTTTTAAGATTACTTCAATGCTTGGAGGCTGCATTTAGGGGGAGACTGCTGACTCTAAGTCAGAGCTTGGATGTTGCGTGAGTCAGTGCTGTGTTTTGTGATAAAGAGTTAGAAGACAGGAGGGATTATGTGTTTAGAATTTGTTTTTTTATCTCATAATGTGGTAAAATATTGTTTGCTTTAGTTAGAGGGGATTCGTAATATAGCCCTTTGGGTGGGTGGACCTGTTTTGTGTTATTTTGTTCTACAAATGATGATGGATATCCAAATGGGGGCATCTGATACCACAATTGGGTACTTTTCATACCTAAGGGTGATGAGACACAAGAGGTGTGTTAGAGAAGACTGGGATTCTCCAGAAAAGATTTACAGAAGGTGTTGGGATTGAAAGAAGTAGATGTTAATTGTCTGATTTTGTTATTGAAAAATGTAGGCAGAGCAGTAGCACTTTGGCTAAGGATCTGTGTCTGAGGCTGGAAGGTTACCTGTTCAAATCCCACGGCTGGCAGAGGAATCCTACTCTGTTGGGCCCCTGAGCAAACCCCAGCTGCCCCAGTGGTGCCATGTAAACGGCTGACCCTGCGCTCTGACCCCAAGCTTTTCTCTCCCTGTCTGTGTGTCTCATGGAGAGCAAGTTGGGGTATGTGAAAAGACAAATTCCTAAGGCAAGAAATTGTATATGGCCAATCTTATCCCTTATTGAACAGGAAGGAATTATGTTGTTCAACGGATGTAGACAGACTGGTGAAGCTTCAGACATTATTGATGTCACAGCAACACAGATTGGGGACTGGCCCACAGAACTGCCATTGAACTGAGAGGTCCTCAACCACTTACAGTATATACTACATTTCTTTAAGCTTGCAAAACTTGTGACATATAGACTAAAACGAACAGCTTAGGTTGGCTTACTTAGTACATACAGATGTCTTAACTTCATCTTCAGCAATTACAGTTTTCTCTTTCCAATAACTAAAACCTTTAATTTTGCTGATACTTTATATATTTTTTGAAAATGGAATTTTAGTTTTAAACCTGAAAGCTTGATGGAAGAATGTTTGAAGCTTTTCAGGACAAAAGGCAGAATGGTAATTTACAGGAGGATAATGCTGACAGAGATATACAGTGCCTTGCGAAAGTATTCGGCCCCCTTGAACTTTTCAACCTTTTGCCACATTTCAGGCTTCAAACATAAAGATATAAATTTTTTATTTTATGTGAAGAATCACCAACAAGTGGGACACAATTGTGAAGTGGAACGAAATCTATTGGATTTTTGAAACTTTTTTAACTAATAAAAAAATGAAAAGTGGGGCGTGCAAAATTATTCGGCCCCTTTACTTTCAGTGCAGCAAACTCACTCCAGAAGTTCAGCGAGGATCTCTGAATGATCCAATGTTGTCCTAAATGACTGATGGTGATAAATAGAATCCACCTGTGTGTAATCAAGTCTCTGTATAAATGCACCTGCTCTGTGATAGTCTCAAGGTTCTGTTGAAAGCGCAGAGAGCATCATGAAGACCAAGGAACACACCAGGCAGGTCCGTAATACTGTTGTGGAGAAGTTTAAAGCCGGATTTGGATACAAAAAGATTTCCCAAGCTTCAAACATCCCAAGGAGCACTGTGCAAGCGATCATCTTGAAATGGAAGGAGTATCAGACCACTGCAAATCTACCAAGACCTGGCCGTCCCTCTAAACTTTCAGCTCAGACAAGGAGAAGACTGATCAGAGATGCAGCCAAGAGGCCCATGATCACTCTGGATGAACTGCAGAGAACTACAGCTGAGGTGGGAGAGTCTGTCCATAGGACAACAATCAGTCTTACACTGCACAAATCTGGCCTTTATGGAAGAGTGGCAAGAAGAAAGCCATTTCTCAAAGATATCCATAAAAAATCTCGTCTAAAGTTTGCCACAAGCCACCTGGGAGACACCCCAAACATGTGGAAGAAGGTGCTCTGGTCAGATGAAACCAAAATCGAACTTTTTGGCCACAATGCAAAACGATATGTTTGGCGTAAAAGCAACACAGCTCATCACCCTCAACACACCATCCCCACTGTCAAACATGGTGGTGGCAGCATCATGGTTTGGGCCTGCTTTTCTTCAGCAGGGACAGGGAAGATGGTTAAAATTGAGGGGAAGATGGATGCAGCCAAATACAGGACCATTCTGGATGAAAACCTGTTGGAGTCTGCAAAAGACCTGAAACTGGGACGGAGATTTATCTTCCAACAAGACAATGATCCCAAACATACAGCAAAATCTACAAAGGGATGGTTCACAAATAAACGTATCCAGGTGTTTGAATGGCCAAGTCAAAGTCCAGACCTGAATCCAATCGAGAATCTGTGGAAAGAGCTGAAAACTGCTGTTCACAAACGCTCTCCATCCAACCTCACTGAGCTCGAGCTGTTTTGCAAGGAAGAATGGGCAAGAATTTCAGTCTCTCGATGTGCAAAACTGATAGAGACATACCCCAAGCGACTTCTCATTCTTTATGAAAGACCGCAAAAAAGCTGTGTAGGAATTAGGGCTTTGGTGACACATGCACAAATGTGACTTGTAGGAAGTGCAGGAAACTCAGCATTTGAAGTTTGCCCAAAAGGAACATCCTGTAACCTTAACGGTGAGGATTTGCATTGGCATCAGGATTGCACCCTGTATTTTGCTAAGAGAGTAAAACAAAGCTAAAAATAACAAGAGGTGGAGAGTACCACTCCAGTTGAGCCAGAGAAAGAAAAGGTTCCATAAAAACGAACACTGACAGTATCTGAATACAGTATCTGCAGGAACTGAACACAGATGTGTTGTTTCTTCAGGAATGCGGTGTACCTATCAAGTGTGCATATGATGAATGGGAACAGGTGGGAAGAGTTGCGGCCAATGGGACTTCCAGCTCCAATGCAAGTAGACCAGATGGAGTCTCTATACTGATAAAGAATAAAAATACTGTGGTGAAAGGAAACACGATTGATATGCGTTGGGGGCTTTTGAGACTAGATGTCTCTTTCATGGAGAGAGACATATTATTCTTAAATGTGTATTCTCCTATACAGATAGTGAGATGCGACCTCATAGGGTGTGCCTTAGGGGTGAACAGTAGTGTAGCAGCAGATTTTAAGCTCATGGTGGTTGACCCAGATAGGAAAAGATCCACCATGCGACATAGCTAGAAGAAATCTTAAATTCCACTGAAAAGTGTTTGGATTATTATTTTTTTATTTCAGACTCTTTTCTGCTTGCTTGGATCTAGAGACACAGTTCACATGCATGAGAGCTGATGGATCACAAGACTCCTTTCTGTTAAAAAAAAGAAACAAGATTTCTAGTTTGTTAAAGGATGCATCTTTAGTTCTGTAATTCAGGTATATTTAGATCTTGAAATCTACCTTAGAAGTGCATCATGGGGTGATAATTGGCAAAGAGGCATGGAAATGTACTTATTTTATTGCAGATGATGTGAATGTAAAGAAGGCGTTTTGAGAAAACATCCAAGATTGGCATTTTTGTTCACAGACTCATTGGACAAACAAACAAATATGGTTGCTTTTTAGAGAGGATGGGAGAAGAGAGGAGGATTGATTGTGAGTTTCAAAACAACTACAGAGATTATTTTTTGCAAGAATGAGAGTGGGGTTTGACATTAGAAATTGATGAAGTTAAGAAAGGAGAAAAGTGAAATTCTGTATCTTTATTTTCACAGAAAACTGTTAACATCAAGTCTTGTGATTTTCAGGTTGATAGTGGTGGCTTTTTGGTAGGGAAAGTGGGTGCAAACTTGGATTGTTGCATGTAAAGCATCTCTATTGCAAGCTCAGTTAAAACCGGTAAGGGAGTCTGTGGCAATTAACAGCAAGACGTTTTGACTTTTTCAAGGGACTGTGCATTGTGATGCACAAAGACATGGATATGAGGCAACAAAGACAAGACGGAAAATAGGTTGCCTATAGCAGGATGAATATGCATGGGTGTATCTTTCCTAATATTTAATTTAACTTTAAGAATTGCCTTTTTGTTGGTTTATTTTCTCGTACAGTTTGTTTGTTCTTTGCTTTCAGATTTGTAATTATTTTTATCTTTAGCTGTAAAAATTGTGTTTTATGTATTTTAAAGTGTTTTGAGCTGATTGATTTTAAGGGTGTGATATATAATTAACTTTATTATAATTATTGTTGTTGTTCAAGGGTTTGCATTTCTGTATTCAAAGTCATTGTCGGTGTTACATATTTGTACAGGTAAGTATGGGGTAAAATAAATACATTTTATAAGGTATCCAAAGATGTGTTTTTTTCAGTCTGCCAAACATTGCTCCTGGCAAGGAACAGGACATTGGAACATACTGTAGAACATAAGAAAAGTTACAAACAAAAGAATGCTGTTTGATCCATCTAGATTGTTCGCCAGTAGCTACGTTATCTGAAGACCTCACCCAACCGGATTCTGAAAGAGGCCAGAATGTCAGCTTTAACAACATGGCTGTGCAGACGTCTACAGCCAGAGACTTTTACAAGAGGCTTTTACATCTCATGAGGCAGCACTGCAATCAACCCAAGATGTTTTAGAAACTTTAAGAAGAAGGAAACCTTTTTTACCTGTTTTTGCTTTATACTTCATGAAATCACTGACATTTATTGAAAATTACTTATATAAATTAGAGTGCCTTTTAAATGGAAAAAGAAATATCTCAATATTGTACTTTTGCTGCAGCTGCCTGTAGAAAAGAGTGATAATTAGACAAAAAAATGTACATTCAGGGTTTCTTATTGTTTTGAAATTCAGATGAGCACTGAAAAGTAGGGATTATTGAGATAATGGAGGTACTAGTCTATAACAAGGTCCCATTGGTTTTTATGTCTATTGTTAGTCTTTCTTTCTCCATTGACTCACTTTTGCCCAATTCCCACAGAATGATTCACATTTTATAGAGGAGCACATGCCTCACTCTGACACAGCTAATTAAATTACTGGCCTTTAACTTTCTTTAAGCAATAGTTTACTGAATAGATTGTTACAAAATGTATACCATTGACCGAGTTAAACTTTGAAAGAATGTATTTGCGTTCAAAGGTTCAAACAGCTTCAGGCCATATATCTCTTGCTATCTATACACAAAGGTACTTTTACAAAAATGTAAGTGTCCAAAAAAGCTATTATTCCACCACGTTTTTAGATACACATGCCTAGACATGGTATACAATGACTAGTGAGGTAATTAGTTTGGGGTAATGCATAGATACTGAAGGTAACAGAATCATCCCTTTTATTTCCAGATAGTTGTTTAGTGAATTATCACTCATCCAGAGCTTGTAGTATTGTGTAAAAATACTTTTACAATTGCAAAGAAAATCATTTTAACTCCTCAATCTATGCAAAGTGAATAATGTTAGTATATGTCATACTAAAAACTTAATTTAAGAGATACAATAATTTGTCTTTAATTGATCCCTGTGTGTATGCCTGCCCTATGATAGACTGGTACCCTCTTGTATTCAGATTTTATGGATAATTTTATCATATGGAAAATCTTAAAGAACCTAAATAGGTTCCAGGTTGCTGTGGTTATATAAGCTGTTCTCTGATGATGGATGGAAGAAAAATTTGCTGTTATAGTTATGATTTACAGATGTACTGCAACATATTAAATATATGTATTTTGTTCAGTGTTTCAGTGCATTTATGTGTGTATCCTACCAGTTATGTGTATTTGTTTTAAAGAAATGAACTAATTTAGTTAATATTAAGAATTTGTTTTATTTGTGAACAGTTATTATGCCCATTGTCAGAGTACAGTAAAAAAGAAAATCAATAATAATTTAATGACAAAAACATGACTCTTAAATAGTACGTTATAACCACAGGCATTCGCTGTGACACCAGAAATTAGTTTTCCAGACTGAGAGGAACACAAGGATACAGAGACTGTAGCGCATATCATATCAATTTCAGACAATTTATTTTTCATCTAAGATTTTATCTCTTTATTTATACAGTATTTGTCTATGTTAAAAGCTAAACAACATTCAAGCTGCAAACAATCTAACAACTCCTATAACTAATATACCACCTAAGAGCTGTAAGCACTCCATATGGAACTACTGCAGCTCCTCTGCAGCTCTGCACCTGTGAGATTCTGAATACTTGAATCAGGTCCCATCAGAGTCTACTGTGATCAAGACTAAAAAGATCCTGCTCTTCTAATCTGTAAGCATAGAACATTCCTTCAAGCCCATGAGTGTATCTGACTGCTGTGTTCTGGACATATTTCAAAGCAGCAGTATTGTTTTTTTAATATGGTGACTAAAACTCTACATAATATGTCAGAAGTTCTTTTTAATGCATTGCGCAAATTTGACGTACCATCCCTTGATTTAAATTCTACACTTTCAACTATTTGCTAGCATTCCTTTACACTTTCTGGACTTTGATGATGCTTTTCCTAATTCATCCAAAAACAAAAAATATTCATAAGGTGCTAGAGGTCACATTGGAAATCTCAACCTGTTATTTACATCTACAGTAATTATACTCTATGTCACACTTTCAGTTTTGCTGCCTTTTACTGTGCTATTAACTTGACAAATTACTGCAGAAGAACTCAGGCACTTGATCCACTGCCTTTATATTCAATCGATACTTCATACTGTGAAAGAAATGTCTGACATTACCAGCTGTGTGTGGGTAGAAGGAAGCAATCCATATCAAGCTTCAAGATGGAGAAGTGCAACACCATAATGTTAAAAGAAACAAGGTTTGTTTTTCTGTCAGATAGTGTAGCCTCTGCAGTTAGAGAAGGAAAGTCTGAGTAGAATCACTGGCCCATGTCTCTGACCTTTGAATGCAGCCCTAGAAATATGAATAAAAGGACAGCTGTGTGTTCAATGAAAGGTTACTTTATGCGGCTTAGTAATTGTCTTATCTTACACAAAGTAAGAATGTGTTTCAATTAAACTGTTTATTGACCTTTGTATGTTTAATGTCTGACCATTTAATTAATTATCTTGCATTTATATAATATATTGTATTCCAAAGCTCTTTACAAATAAGAAGGAGCCATCTTCATCCTCCACAGATGTATAGACATCCACCTGGGTTATGGACAACAAACAGTCATGACCAGCAGATAAGGCAGGGAAGTGAGAAATTGCTACACTAGTTGCATTAAGGGAAAACTTAAATGAGGTCAGTAGCATGGGATATTGAATATCAAATTATCAAGAATAAAGTATTAATATTAATATTAAAGTAGGCAGGAACATGATTTAACATCTCATCTGAAGAAAAACACTTCCTATAACACAGTGTACCCTGTCACTATACTGGAGCACTATTTTGGAATTTCTGGTCAAGAGTAATATTGTTGTTCTGGAATAGTTCAGAGAAAAGTAACTGAACACATGATTGCGTTTAAGGGAATTGTGGTTTAGCAAATTAGTCTTGATCTTTGTGACAGTAGCCTGGTCTGTGTGTCGTTACACAGCCAGGATAATTGCAGCCCTGTTTTCAAAACCGTTAGTGAGAAAATTCTTGGGAAAAACTTTTGTTGAAAGTTTGTCTCTATTGTAAATATTTATGTTCTTTCACAAGAGTACTGTCGGTAAAAAAAAAAAAAAACATGTTACACTATTTGTGTGGCATATATTTTTAGGCATCTTTGAACCCCAATGGACCTATTGGCAGGTGGTTCACTCACAGTGCAGAACACAGTTAGGGTTGGGTAGATCTAGCAATTATTTGTTTTCAGCTCAGCATGCAACAGCAATGTTAGCACTCATGCTTCTCTTGGTGCCCATGAGGGTGTCGTGTTAACAACGCTGCAATGTGATGTGTGGATGGGCTAAGAGACTGTGTTTGAGAGGATGTGTACAAGCTGACTTTCTACCTCTTGAGATGTTGCAAAAAATACAGCAATGAAATGTGTTGATTACGAAATAACATTTCAAACAGGGGTATAAAACGTTATACTCTGTACTTGCAAACTGTATAATGTATTAATTTTCTGACCAACATTAGGCAAACTTTCAGATGTTGTTAAGTCTTTGTATTTTAAAATACTCGTGGTGATGTTAGAATCTATGCTGAGTCTGTCATCATTTATTAAAACTATTATAACTGTGAGTTCATGCATTTGGGACTTTGCTTCTTATGTTGCATCATCACTTTCAAAAACACCTACTGTAACTTAAGCTCACAGATCCTATATTATTTGTGAGCTGTTAAAAAAAAATCCCTTTGAAAAGGTAGCCTACTTCTCTGTGTGGTTATTTTTTTAAACCCTTCATCCAACGTGAACACAAAAATGGATTTTTGTACTCACAAAAGATATCATATACTCACAAAAGATATAATTTCAGTAAATATCATGCTTCAAAGCATTTGCTACAATCAAAGAGAAACCCATATTTTGAGCCTTGAAGTCTTGCTTCAAAAAACTCTTTATTAACACTTAGCTCTCATTTTACTTATGTGGTATTGTGTTCTTTGACATCTGTACACTTTTCACAATCTGTATCATTTGTTGCTTAATTGTTGCATTTTTGTCAGACACTGAATGTTCTCCAAGTTGGTTTAGACCTCTGGAGCTTCCCAGCACTTAAAGGCTAGTATCACATCATGATATAGGTCCTTTAACAAATGGTTACAGATTTGTTTTTTAAATCCTATTAGTGACTTTAGCTCATTAACATAAGACCTATAGTTGCGCTGTATCTGATATTTAAAAAAAAACAATTGTGTCTGACTCTCTTGTCTACTGCATGCAAAATAATTGTTCAAATCTGAATAAAGAATGAAAAGATACATACATTATACAGTATGTGATGATAAAACAAATGTGAAAAATGAACACCTACTTATTTACAAGAAATATAAACACATTAATTGGTTTTGGTTGAAATGTACCAAAAACCATACTAATGTTCAGTCTTTGTACATCACATCTAGTACTAGAGAACAAAACTGTTTGATTAGCTTTTACTTCACAAGATGTGATCAAGGGAAATCTTTTATAGTTTTTCTAGTTGGTTTATGAGAAATGTAATCCCCTCTTGTTATCCTGCAATAACAAAAACTCCTTAATCATTCCAGAAGCAGTTTTAATAAGGTTTGGTGTCATTTAGTGAAATGATTAAAAGTGAAGTAGAAATCCAACTGTGCTTAAAAAGTACATTAAAGAATAATTATTTGAAAAACAAAACAAAACAAAGTCATCTTTGTTCCTTAGAGGCAGATATTTGAGTTCAGTTCACTGAAAGAAGTTCCATAATATGAAAAATCAAACATTTTGAAAACAAATGAGTTGCATTGGAATGTATCTATCCATTTTCTAATCCACGTATCCAGTACAGGGTCTTAGTGGGAGCCAGAGCCTAACCAGCAACAGACACACACACTCACACCGTGGCAAGAGACTAGAGCACCCAGTGGAATCCTGTGCAAACTCGGGCCCAGAACCAAGCGCCCAGTACCGTGAGGCAGCTGTGCTAACAAATGCACCAATGTGTCTCCCAAAAGGTGAAGCAATTATTAAAATACTAGAAAATAACTGTTCTTCAAGAAATACTAGAGTAAGACTGGACTTACTCACCTTTCATTGATTTTACTAAACTGTATCCTACTTAAAATGAAAAAAGGAAACAATGGAAATATGTCCATGATGAAATGTGGAAATAATAGAAAATATAATCAATTGTTAAATATATCTCATGAAACAAAACAGTCAGTAATGTCCAGAATTATTTGCTGTTTTGTCCACAAAATAAGATGACAAACGATGAAAAAAGAAAAGGTGAGAAATTGAACAGATGAAATTTCAATCCAGAACATTAAGACAGAATCTTCCCTTCAGTTAGTTTAGAGCACAGGAATGTGTTAGCTTTGCTTGCATTAATATTCATTACCTTAAAGATGTTTAAGCCACTAGCCACTTCAAATGAAATGCTTCAAATGACAAAAGAAAGATTCAGCTACAATTCTTGGCATCTGCATATACTGCTCTGTCCGTGTCTTAGCTCTCAGCCTCTGTGATCCACTCTGAGATAAGAAGTTCTTCCTGAAATCAAAAGATATTGACATATGTCCCTTATTGCTACTGTATATTATCAGTGTGGTGAAGGAAGCACTAAAAATATTTTTTTGCCTTTGATTTATCCAGGATGTGCCAATCACTGAAAATCAGATAGCATGTGGCATTCACTAGCTTCACATGAGGTCTATGAAGTCAAAACGAGAAGGCTGAGAAAAGTTCAGGATATGAGGGGCTGGGGATAGGGTGTTGCAGAGAGTGGTAGAGGCAGCAGTATAGATCCATAGCCATTACATTACAATATTAATATACCATACACACAGTAGCTGTTCAATATTGCAATGGTTTTGATCACTTTCAATCACAGTTATGAAGAAGCAAGGATATGTCCAGTTTTGCATTTCATACAGTATATTGACAAAATCCTTTTATACTCTCCACTGCATCAATTTTAAAAATCTAGTGAAATGTGTCTCACTTCTCTGTTTCCGTACTGAGTATCCAATTCTTGTTCAGTGAACCCAGATTTAGGATAGAACATTTCGACTTCAAATATATTTTTATTACATTCATTTAAATGGGGGTTCACTAATATTAACTTAGGAATTAATTAACTACACTAATTTGAAGAAATTTAAATTGAAGAAGTTGTTGCAAGTCTGATTCTCAGGTTTCCCGGTCAAATATTGTCTTAAATGAATTTGCCCAGTTTTACTAACTCAACACCCTTAAGAGACCGTGTGACTCTGACTGAAGAGATCCTCTGTCCACTGACTTTGGTTGTTCATCAGCACAGAGACCAGGTGTGTTAGCCTCTGGTCCAGAAAATCGAATTTGTTAAACTGATTATTTTTCTGACAAATTTGTCATTGGAAATGTTGTGAAAGGTCACTTAATTTAACCAGTTTACCAACTGTAATCCCTAAACTATGAAATAAGAGTGACTTGAATACTTTATTGGCATTGGAAACTTTAGAGAGCTCGATAATTGTCTTTCAGTGTTTTGGCATTTTGTTTCTTGGACATCACCCCGCCCAAAACCTACCCTTTTTTATCTGACACACCTGATGTCCTGGACTCATCAATTAATAACACTTTTACTTCATTTTGCTGAACGTACGTTTGTATGTGTAATTCTGTGTCTGCACAAGATTTGCATACAGTATATGAAGCATTTTCTCCTTATCAAGACATGTGTTAGACATAGGCCCTAGCTTCACCATGTGTTGGGGTTGGGGTTGGGGAAAGAATTCTGGCTGCCCAGTGTTGTGTGAAGCATTCTGGAAACCACAGTCCACAGTGGACAGATTCATATACAGCTCCTTGCAGAGTATACAAGAGTATTGAAAACAGTAGGAGGCAGCAGGGCAGTTTATTGCTCTTAATATTTACAGAAAATGCCAGTCACTGAGGTTGTTATGACATTTAGAAATCAATAGCATCACAGGAGTCATGGCTGACCTGCAAAATGTCTGTCACCTTTTTCAGAGGAGAATGCAGGGAGAGATGAGCATGCATGCAGTGGAGACGTAGTCAAAATAGCAGCACTAGCAGCACTGGCCATGAGGTTCTTTAATAAAGAACCTCATGGAGAGCAGTAAAAATATGTTTTGGTTTCTAAAGTATGTTTTGGTTTCTATCCACATTATTACTAGACAGGATGAAATACCTAATAATTTTGAATATCATTCAAGCCAGTTTAGGCCCCTTGTAGATCTTCATAATTAAAATGGTAAAACAATGAAAAAATACCATAATTAAAATGGTACCTTTTTTATGAGGTACCTGGTTTTTACCAACAAGAATGCCAAGAAATATAACAGATTTCCCTTATTGTATTGTTTGCCAGATTTGTCATGGCAGAGAGATTAATTTAACAAAATAAACCTAATAACATTCAAAATATTTGATAAAGTACACTTATATATATGTAAAAGAAACACATGCTGCTTGCTTAAGAAGAGAAGTTATTGTATCTGCAGGTCCCCCTAATGAAGATTTTATCTAAATTAATTCAACATTTTCCCTCTTTCAGTTTACTTTTTGAAAACTGTGCTTTTCACGCATTAGGAATCAATTAACTTTATTACTAAAGGTAACCATCAAAGAACGGATGGTCTTTGTTGTTCCTTTCAAGATGTCTAAGTGCCCAATTATGTTAAATTCCATAAACTCTCTGCAACTAAATAGCATCATTAATAGTTCATTAAAATCTAGACCTCTGAATGAAACATGCTTTTCTCCAATCCAGTAGTAGCGGAGGCTGCACTTTCAGTACTGGAGGTTTCATTGTCCTAATCACCACTCTCTTGGAAACCCACTATTCTGCAATAATAATGGCCCTTTTGAAAAGAGAGGAAAAATTAATTACTTTTTCTTTCTTAATACAACTGTAGTGGGAGAAATTAATACATGACATTGGGCGAAACTGCAGTCCAATTATTCATGGCTCCTTTGTTAGTAAAGAAAGCTTTAAAATGCCCTGTAAAAAAGAAATAAGACAACTTAAAAAGTGATCCTTAACTTTATAAGATTTCACTAGCTCAGTTAAATTCTAATTAAGGCAAGAAGACAATGAAATTTAAAGTGGTAGTGTTCTTAATTTTTTAATAATTGACTTAAACTCTCCTGGCCAAGCAAATAACAGCCTTAGCTATCAGGTTTAGGTTTATCAGGTTTAACCCCAAAAGATTAAAGCAACCCTATACTGTAACACTGTAGGATTTTGATCTGCGTGTGTTTAAAGAGTGTAAAGGGTTATGTGCTATGATGCTAAAGCACGGACACAGACACCTGTTGTGTGGAATATTTACAGAAAATGCATGTGAAATTTCAGAGCAATGGGAAGACGAGGATAAGCTTGTTGAAGTTTACCAGTGAGCAGGTGGAATGCAGAACACAGTGTTGTGGGAAATTCTTCATCAGACGAGCAGGACACAGTCTTTGAGCAGATTCAGTTTTATTGAGCTCAATAAGTCTATCAACGCGCGCTGGGTCTGCCCCACAGAACAGATACACTGCAAGGGTTTCCCAGCTCTTATATACACTCAGAAAGAAGTTTGTTTCACAATCTGAGTGCTTGTGCTGTTCTTTGATATGTAATTACTTCTTATCCTGCTCTGTCTTGCTCTAGGTTCTGTCCTTTGATTTGCAGCAGACATTGATCTGCTTAATCCTGCTTGTGGGTGTTGTTCCTGTCTTTATGTAGCGTTAAGTCACGGGGGCCTGCTAAAGCAAGTCAGTTTCATGGCATCTTAGTGTAACATTTGTTGAAGGCTAAATTAACAGACCCCAGCAACACCTCTAACAATGTGCTTAAGTGGTGATATTGTGTGAAAGAGACACAACATTTCGGTCATGGAGCCTTCTTCAGGAGTCAGGACACCTAAGAAAGCTCCACAGCCAAAATGTTGTGTCTCTTTTCTTTTCTTTTCAGCATGGAATAAACCTTTAGTTGTTCCTTTGCAGTTTACACATGCTGACACAGATATCAACTTGAGTATAATTGAGGTCTACTTTGTACGTATATAACATATTTTTTACCTAAATCCTAAACATAGAGTTACAGGAAATAATCACTTCCGAAATGTGGTAATTTCTGATAAAGACCTCATTGAACAATTAGTTACTGTACTGTATATGTTATCTTGTCTGACAGTTAGCTGTTAGCATTTTTCCCTTCTTATCAGACCATGTTAATGAGTGATCTGCATTTCTAAGGCTATCTGAAAAGATTATACAAACTGGTATGATATATTAAGAATAAAATTAAAATATAGTATGAGTATGGGAATGCATTATTAATAACTAGAAACCCTACCCTTGGGGTTTGACAATTCAATGTTATTTATATTTGCAGTGCTGTAGGTCTGATTGTTTGGATGGGCACATGTGCAGCAGTATAGAGATGCAATTACAGAGTAAGAATGCTGTGATGACTAAATGCACAGATCCCAATTTAGAATTATGGGCTTATTTGCTTTTTTTTTTTCAATGGAAAATGACTTAGCTATAACTTCACCATCCCCCCTCAGGGTTTGCACAGATTTTGTGTCCTGATGAGACCCAAGAATAATTTATTTCCTTTTCTTCCATCTACCTTTTGAAAATCAATGCTATGATCAATAATCCTCCATGCCTCACCTAACTAATACCTCTGTTTCTCAGCCTTTCCTAAGCTACAGGCTTTCCGCTTCTGGACAAAAACAAGATTGAGAGCTTATTTCAGGCAGGTGCATTTTAGAAGCCAATGTTGTTGTCTTTTGTTGGTTCCCTAAATGCCCTAAGGTGACATAAACGAAAATAATGAGAATTTGTCAAATCAGAAGTATTCACAATATAAAATCAATACTTTAGTATTTTTCTACTCCTGTATCAGATTTTGTGCCATATAGTAATAGAATCACCCTCTGTACTGAGCTCTTTCACTTTAGTCAAATACACTAATGTCTCACTGGAATGAAAGCTCATTGACCCCTTCATTGACACTGATAATAATATGAATAAAAATCAGTAAGAAAGTGATTATGGAATTTTTTAATTGGTCAGGAGACCTAACTCTACTATCACACTCCAACTCAATCTGTTCTAATTTCACTTAGACCACTTCAATGCACACTGTCTATGAGGCTGAGCTTGAATAGTTTCATTTTCAAGTTTTGTTATTTGCAATTACAAAATTGCATGTTGTAAACTGCATTTAGATTTCATTCTGAAACAGGCACATCGCTTAGCAATATTAAATTGCCAACATATAGAGAGAACTAAGAACCAACAAAAGAGCTTTTTTCTCCAGGGATTCTCTTAGTTTCATTGCAAAACAGATGAAATACTGTAGAAGGATGCAATTCCTTTTGCATACATCATGCAATGTTTGCAAAAAAGGCCAGCTTGCGCACAAAAATCATGAAACCTGAGGACTGGTCAAATGTGATCCAACTGTATCAAAGACGTTGAAAGTTGATAATGAGACATTAATCCTATTAAGAGTTCCTGGGACTGGAGTTCCTGATACTGTCTTAATAAGAAATGCTAATGTGCATTGCACTGTCCATAGCCCAGCAGACAAACATGTGTGGGATTTCCTTTATGTACCTATATTTACAAGCTGAAATAGAGTGTCTTGTAAAAGAATTCAGATTATTGGACAGTTTTTATATTTTGTTGTCTAAATCAATTAATTAATTATACTTTATATACAATCTAATCCACACATTCAAAGCAAAAAGTAAATGGACAGCAAAAAAGAAAAAAATTTAAAAGCCACAATTGCATAAGTATTCAATCCTTTGCTGTTGTAAATCTAAATTAATTTAGGAACACAAATGACCTTACTTTTAATGAGCCACACAAATAGTTGAGAGGCCTCTATGTCCAATAATATTGCTTCACATTACTGTATGTCAGAATAAATAAACCTTTCTATGTAAGGTCCATTAGTCAGTTAATACTGTATTTAACCAAGGCCAAAGAGCTTTCAGATCAGCTCAGGAATAAATTTGTATAAAGGTGGAGATGAGGTGAAAGGCATAAAAACATATAGATGTTTGAGCTTGGTGAATTTAATCACCAAGAAGAGGAACCAGAGATATCTATCTAAATAAGGCTGCCACTCCAAACTGAGCAGTTGGGCAAGGAGGAAGCCAAGTGATACCACCATGAAGATAATGGTGACTTATTTACAGTGGGTAAGTTGGGAGAAAATATCCATGATATATCTACAATTTCCTAGTCACTCTTTAAAGTGGCTTTGTATAGAATTTATCAAATTAAATCCCCAATACCACATGGTGTTTGCAATTAAGCAAAGCAATTGAGTTATATTGCAAACATGGAAAAGAAGGTTTAGTGGTCAGAGAAGAAAAACTGAAAATTATTGGTTTAAATGCAAAGTGTGACAAATCCAACATACTGCATCAAACAGTCAACACCATCCCTATTATCAGATATGGTGGTGGCGGCATTATGTTTTAATTCTGCTTCTCACCAACAGGGACTTAGAGTCTTGCCAAGACTGATGGGGACATAAATCAATACCACCTTTAGAGGAAAACCTGTTTCATGCTTAAAATTGGGGAAAAAATCACCAGCAGCACAATAATCCAATGCATAAGGCCTCAGCTGTACTGGAGTGTCTTAAGAATAAGAAAATAAGTAAAATGCTTTGGGTTTTCTCAAAAATTGCTCACAATTAAATTGCATTATTGATCTTACTACCCCTATTTCTGTAACACCTTATTCACCATTCTCATGAATTTTAATGCACCTGAGTTTAGTTACACAGAGAAGTACTCTACTGTAGTAAGGGATATTATCTTAGAAGTAATTTGCGTTAATTGAGTAATTCCCTGTGCAATGTGTTCATATTCATTCATACTTTATTTAATTGGGATGTGAGTGCTGTGGGGTCTTTTCCTCCATTCAAGTAAAACAAGGATATAAGAAACATCACAAAAAAGTCTGTAATTTTTATTGATACATCAGTTTATGGTGGTCTGTCTTGTCTGTTCTGTTGTTTATGTTTACGACTGGGTGGTAAAAGAATCAATAAAACATAATTGTGCATACATATTACAATTGGCAATATTCAATATTTTAGTGAAACCATAATAGTAATACACACTAAAAGAGAAAAAAGCAAAAATGGATGTCATTGTTAAAAGTATGCTTTTCAGTACTGTCATCTTGAAAGCACATGCACTGTAATTGGGCAGGAAAATGTACATTTAGCACTAGCAAAACACAATGCTCACAGTGGTCAAAGGCGAAGCACCTTACAGCAATTAGCACTGCTGTCAAAAGAAAGTTCCCTTCACATTGCGTATTGGTTATAGAGGACTGGGAGTGATATGGTATAAAGCCTCTTGTCCTGGGAATGATGAAGGCACATCACAAGCTATAAGGAGTCTAGTGTAAGCATGTGAGATAACACGCAAATGCAGATCTCATACCTGAAGCATGAGACTTGAGAACTATGATTTTAATCAGCTTATACTGTTAATTAAAAATTACTAGTACACTAGAATTTCGAGTTTGTAAATTTCCATCGGGTCTTGTTACAGTTGAAAGCTGTCAAGACAGCTTGCATTAAAAATTAACTGCTACAGTAATCCAGTCAATTTCCCATCTTCCGAAACACAAAAAAGTCCCACTTTGCCCCTAGGTCTAAGTTAATACGGGTGTTAAATTTCCCAGATTGCTTCCTATTAAATTAAGGTGTGACAAAACATCCTGTAAGATTCAAATTTCATTATGCTGAGAAGCAGAGTTTGGTTGAAAATGAGAATATTGTCCACGTCTGTAATATTAAGCTGCAGAGTTATAATTGGATAGGGTAGACGAAAGGTTATATATTCAGCACTTTTGATTAGAAATGTAATTAGTGTCAGTGGAGATGTATTTGATGATTAAATAGTCATTTCGCGGTTGGTACAGAAGCTTATGTAGAACCTGGTAAAATCCCATAATAAGTGTAAGTACAGAAAATAAAACCCTGACATTTGTTACATTAATTGAATAATTCCTTTTTTTATTGTGTGATTCTAGAGACAGAGATGGTATTTTTTTACTGAAATGTCAAAGTTTATATTCAGAGTTAGTGTATGCATATACTTACATGTAAAAATGTTTTGCCATACAATTAATTTGTCCATCCAACTACTTTTAATTTCTGTTTTTCACTTTTTCTCAATTTTGTTTTAGTGTATCTGGGTTTTTTTCCCTTCCCATGGTAATTTGTCTTACTGTTATGTATTATAGAAGAGACCTGCAGTGCTGGGAACGATACCTTTGACAGCCATTGATGGCTTCTGGGGTACTGATACTGTTCACGTAGCTCCATCCCTAGATAGGATGTACAGCACAAGGAGTAGGTTTATAGTACTAGCTTCACTGAAGGTCACTGTCTGTTTGCATAACCTTGCTTTCAGACTTCTGAATGGAGAGAGATACTGAAACTGAAAGAACAGAGAGATAAGATTGAAATGAGTACTTCTTTACTTGTGTGATGTAACAGTATGTGCTGCAGAAAAAGACCTGGTAAAAGAAGTTGTTTTTAATTGTAATCTTCACTACCCTAAGTGACTCAAAACATTGGAAACACATTTGGTTTATTTTCTGTTGCTCTTTTTTGTTGATAGGCATACAGTATACAGTGTTTACCCAGGAATTATGTTGGATTTCAATATTTTGGACTACATTTATTTTCCCTGATAACTATTCTATTGATAGTCATTGTATTTAACAAAAGACTTGTCTTTAGGGATCACTGCTGATAGCACCTTTGTACAGTGTAGTATCATCATCAGTTCTGTTATGTAATGACAGCTTTTTTAGGTTAACTATAGTTTAAACACTACTTGCATTTTTATAAGCATTAAACTACAGTAAAACTGCCCTTAAGGCATTTGGCAATATCATGAACAAACACGTTTAATGTTTCTCTAACTCATAATTCTCAAAATCAGCTGTGAATCCTGTGCATTATAGTTTTATAACTTTTCAGACATAGCATAATGTTCCTAGAAATATTTTCTTTGGAATGATAACAGTATGAATATCAGCATAACATATGTGATTTCAGAGTATCTGTTTTAAAATAATTATGTTTAGATTAGATGTACACAAGTTAAACAATATTAAATAATGTTTAACATTTTTTTTAACATTTGACATTCTGTCAAACCAGCAGTAAGTCCTTAAGCTATTTTAATGCTTATTTTATTGATATTATATTGTGAATTTTATTTATGGTGTTGTTAAAAAAAGTTCAGGGGGAAGTAAAATTGTAATGTTACATTTCCGCTCTCTTTCTTAGAGAATTCTTGGAATTCCTTTCTAGGATTCAGTATATTGGTCATGTTGTAGACAAGGCTTGGAGTTACCAAAGACCTTAACTTTGACAGGTTTGCTTCCTCCAAGCCAGGATGGGGAATGATTTCTCTCTGCTGAAACAAGCAGCTCTTCAACCTCAAATTCTCTGTGGAAGACAGCTGGATCTCTGCACCTGATGTCCCAACCTTCCCTGGAACTCCTGGAACTCCAGAACAACTGCGTCTAACCCTCTGCGCCTATGGCCCCGATCTACGTCTGTTGCTTTGGCTCTCCCCCACCCCTAACCCTTTGTTTTGCTGTCCCAGTAGGAGCCGCTCTGATTGCTAATGCTCAATCTGTCCTTTAATACAGACTCACGGTGACAGTCTGCACTGGGTCAGAGCGTCTCCTGGGTCTCTGTTGCCTGTGTCTGTCCTAGAGTGTTATAATAACATGTTTATGGCCGGGACGGCAACTTCCTCAGCCAGGTGTGTTAAATTTAAACAATGAGAGTAGGCGCTCCCTTTATTTTCCAATTAGAATTAGAATTTCAGCAAACTACTGAAATGAATGGTGGTGTTAAGGAGAAATTTGGAAAGAGGGTCAAACTGTAACATCACACTTCCACTTTTTTACGGATACATTCTCACCTCTAGACCACATCCCTGCACCTACTTTCTATCAGCTCTATCTATCAGCTTTTCTCTCTTCATCCTCCCTGCATCCCTGCAGCATCCTGGTCCAATCCTTGTATGTGAGGAGGATCGCACCAGCTTTGACCTTCTGGCAGGGTTGTTATGTTCTCATTCAAGCAAGCAAATTCCAAACACTGAAGTATTATCTACAGTATCCTCCTACAGTATATTTGTCTGCTCATTTCATTGTAATTTGACCGATTCACTGAAAATTATTTTGTGCAAGATTTCTAAATGCTATAATGTACTAGAAGCGCAGAAGGTGCAGGCAACAACCGGTGTGGAACAGCTGAGTGTAACTGATAGCTGGAAGCTGCGGTCTCCTGCGGACACTCTAAAGCTTAGAGCATCCAATAGTGCAGCAACAGAAAACCATGTGGGAACGGCGGAGAGGAAAACAAAAACTCCCAGTGGGAGAAAAAAAAAACCTGGAGGAGTCTTGGCCCAATATTTGCCCAACCTCTGGGCAATGAGGTATATTGCGGACACCAGCCAGCACTTGTTTAAGCTAGTGGATTCGGATGCAGTGCCTGAGAAGTACTGTATGAATGCTGTGGATCAGCTAAAGTCAGCTAAAAGGTGGCAGCACTAGTGGCTAGCAGCAGTAGCAAGAACAGCTATCTTGGATTATAATTCTGCAGTGGACAGCAGCATATTCTGGATGAACGGAAGAGTAGCTAGACAAGGAAACGGGAAGAGACCTACTGGTTAGTAGGTTTGGTTAGTAGGAGGACACTTGCAGAATTTAGCTAGATAATAAAAAGGATCTCAGCTACGCATGTGGCTGGGAGCTTTAGCAGGGAGAAGAGTCGAAGGCCAATATTGACCAGTTTGATGCTAGACAAGAAGGCAGGGTGAACGGGGGGGGGGACCTATCATGTTAGCTGCTCAGGACAGCATTGGGGTGAACATGGAAGCGAGGATCCATGATCCTGGATCAGTGCAGACTGATGCCTTGTGTTTTAACCTGCAGGGAGGAGTTGGAGTCAGTGACCTGGAGCTCCTGCAGTAGACAGCGAAAGGTGGGTTAGATGTTCAAATGAAAACAGGGAGAGAGAGGGGTGAAGGAGGAGAAGGGGATGAGCGAGACTAGAAAGAGAGAGAGGAAAGGAGGGAAAAACAGCAGCAGGGGCATTTGCTGCAGTTGCTTGGTGTTCCTGGGAGGATTGCTGACGTCAGGGGACCTGAAAGAAAAGCTCAGGGCATGGAGTCTTCCCGTGGAACTTATGCTCTTTTATAAGCAGTTTTAAAATTGTGTGGAAGCTGGTATGCAATTGTTTCCCCACAATAAAACAGGTCATTAAACATTCTTCATGTCCTTCTAGTGTCCAGTTATCTGAGGCATATGAGTAGATGGGAATGACTTAACCACAGCAAGTTCCAAATGCACTCACCTCTGGGCGATCTGGTGACGGCATAAATCACCTGCTATGGTTTATAACCACTATTTCTGACCTACATTTTCTGACAACACTGTAAATTCTTGAAGCTACTGGTGTATGAAAATACCTTCAATTTAATTTGCTTATAATTTTTCCCATCTCTGTCTCCGTGATTGTACAGTGAGTCCATCAGCTCTTCTTTAAAAAACTACCTGCATTTTGTCTGCAGTCATGTGCTACTATTCAGCAGGAAAAAAAAAAAAACTTGTGTCCCAACATCCCTTGGCTGTTATGGAATATTTAAAGTTTTTTGTAGATGTGAAAATAAAAATGACAATTTCAGCATCTGGAGTCAAATAAAGCATGCCACTTACTGTATCAGTAAAATATATTTTAGCTGCACTGATTATGTGTGAAAAATCTATGTTGGTGATACTCAGACCAAGGCAAAATCCATCCAAAAATAACATATTTAATCATCATTTAAATCAAACCTAAAGGCATGTAAGTTATCACTTGTCAACCATTTCACAGCTAAGAAAAATAGTATTTTCATGCCAATATAAAGAGGTCAGAAGCCTTCATTTATATCGCTAGAAATTAATATACTGTAGGTCTCATACTAGTTGGGTTACAGTCTTATGCAATACGTTTTGCCTCCTCAACTGGAAAATAGAGAAGAAAAAACACCCACGTTTTCATTTACAGATGTAAAACTCCTAATTTGTATGTGACATTTCAGTTCAGAAACATTGAGATCAGTGGTCTCAGTCCTAGATATTCTCAGAACTCGTTAGAATTTTAGTATTTAATCTAGCATGACTGGAATCAGTGCTGTGCAGATGTGTGAATACATAAATGGTCCAGATGTGGATATGCTTATAGAAGTTTATTTACAGTATTTTAGTATTGACAGCACTGTTGGTTTATTAGAATTGTTTGTAATTTATTTAAAGGTAAAGTGCAGACATTCCTTTACACGTAATATGCCATGATAAAACTTAAATTTTAACAGGACTTTAAAATATAGTTGTGAACTAGTAACAATACTCAGTCATCATTATTAGTGTGGTCTGCTGTGAATCTGACCAGGTGCTCACTGCTTTCTTTAAATTATCAATTAATAATTCAATTAGACAAGGGTGTTTTGTTGCTTAATTACTGTTGCCTGCTTGTTAATGAAGTTCAAATAAAAGCCTTCAAGTAATGTTATGTAAAGTGATAGGTATGAGGCTACTGAAAGAAGTCAGGAATTATATCAGTGTTGATAGTCAATGGATGCAGGGTTCAAGCTGGATTAAAAACTCATCCTTTAAAAACTAGATTGCCCACGGATTCCAAAGCTTTAGACTGTTTACTGTTTATCAGTTATATAAGAAAGTAGACAATTTGCATGAAATGCCTAAGTTAAACATTTGAGATAAATACCGTTTTTCTTTTGCAACTAATTGAAAGACTGAGTGCATAAAGGTAATCTAAACTTTTTACACTTGACCGAGGGGTGGGGGAAAATGTTTGCTGTAAGCCTTTGTAGGCTATTTAATACTATGTGAGTCTTTGGTTTCTGCCCAAAATCTCTTATAAACCAGTTTAATTTTAAACTGACTAACCCACAAAGTTAAAACTTAAGTAGTAACATCAAAAGAAAGAAGCCGCACACTTCAAATCTCTTGTGTTTTTGAAATGATCAAGCTTTTTTGTGCTTCCTAACATGGACCTTATAGTCACTGAATAAATTGCTTAGCATCAGCCACCTTTCTTTGCAACACTTAAACATTTAAACACTATGACAACTTTTCTTGAGAAAGGTTTCTAATTACCACCTCAGGTGTTACATTTTCACAAACAGCAGAGCAGGAACACGTGTGCTGATGTTAACTTAATTAATTTAATTCTAATAATATAACTATTCGTTTTCTAAATGGAGTTTCTAAAAATGATTTATACAGGTAACATTCACTTTTTAATACAGGATGATGGGTTTTTATAAACATGGGTTTTAATCTTCCACATGATATTTTAAAAAGAATACTATAACCACGGAAAGAGTTCAAATAACAGCAAGCAGATTATTTTTTGGTTTTAAGGGATTGTTTTACGTAGACATATTAAATAACTTAATCTCTTTAATATTGAACAAATGATGCTATGAAGGTACTAGACACAAATATTCAAAATCTTGAGTTAATCGACTATTTCCATATTAGCTGAATGTACTTTAATTATGAGTTGGTTAAATGTGCACAAAATGGAGAGTTCAGATGAAGAGAAAAGCCTTATACATATACAGGAGAATTAAGAAGCAAGACAGTTAAGGCAATATTTACAAAATGGATGGTAGTCATCTGTAACAAAAAAAAAATTGATGTAATGGGATTTTGTTTAAGTAAAAGTAGACCCTCGGATCACAAAATAGGATACTGTACATGCAGCAAACCAGAGAGCCTTCTTGCATTCATCTCAACATCAACTTCATCAGTATATTGAAACTAAATGAAAATTAAATAAAAAAGACAATTTTAGATGTGTCACTGTGGGAAAATGCACCTCTTCCATTCTCATTTAAAAGTGCAAATAGATGCTTTTGATAAATTTCGGGAGAGATGGCTCTTGTAGACAAAGGAGTAAAAAATATAAAATAAAAATAAACTGGGTAAGCATTACTCAGACTCCTGCGAAGTGCAAACAGAGTATCTGGGCTTTGTCTGTTTTCTGGAGGTCAGAAAGACCTTGATTTGTCTTTAATTTAGACTGGTGAATCTGAGCTGTTCTTCTACTAACCTTAAGCTGACAGAGCAGTAAAATAACCAATTCCACTCATGTTAAACTAATTCATTTACTGTAGCTGCATAACAGACTCCAAGCTCACAAATCTATTTTTCACTGACCCTATAACAAGAGTGTTGGCTTCAACACCTTTCGAAATAAGGTAAACAACAAAGGGCAATTAATCTATGTGGTTCACACATAAATCCCATTTAAAAAAGGGCTTGAAGATGCCTCTAGTAGTCAACTTTAGTGATTCTGGCAATTCATTTTGTTATATTGAGTCAGTTTACAGGCGGCACAATAGTGTAGAGCTTAACACTGCTGCCTCACAACAAGAGTCCTAGGTTTTATTCCATGCTGGAGCACATTGTCTATGGGGATTGTGCTTATTCCTCTCCTGATTTTGTGTGCTTGCTCCAGAATTCTTGAACATTCCAAAGACATGGTAGCTAGGTTAAGTGGTCTCTTTAAATTACCGACTGGACAGTATGTATGCTTATGTGTCAGCACCCTGAGACAGCTTGATATCCAATCCAAGGCTTAGTTCTGCCTTATGCCTTATGCTTTTGAAATAGGCTCTAGTTTGCCGTGACACTTACTAAGAACAAATCACTTTCTGAATATAAATGGAATGATGCATTTACTGTACAACAATGCAAAGATTTTTGCAACATGAGAGGAAACCATTTGGCTCCTCAACAGTAGTTCATTTGGTTTTGCCAGTCATACTATCTGATAAAAGGCTATGTGTGTTTACTGTATATCTCATAAACAAACAAGCCTGCATGCTCTTCATACTTTGGAGACACATCTGCATAATGGTGGGTCTGTTCGTCCTGTGATTCCTCAAACTCATGAGGACTGTGAAAGACACCACCATAAAACTACTCTTCCAAGTAAGCAAAACAGGGTGAGAGGAAGCCAGGATGTCAGGAAGGAGAAGAAGCAGTGAAGAGATCTTCTGGAAAACGTGGGAAAATTCAATATGGCCTCTCTCTCTTGTCAGCAACAAAGAAATGCTGAATTATGGGTAAGTGAAGCCTATCCCCCACTATAACTATAACTTATAGGAATATACCAAGTTTCTTTAATGTGTGTACCTCCCTTATGGAATAATTAATTCACATTTGCCTTATACTTGCATTCTATGCTAGATAGTGACAGCGTAAAATGTTTTCCACATTAAGAAATTACTATAACCTCATGCCTTTTGCATCAAATTAATATTTGTTTTCTACCACTTAGTTGTTCTATATCTCATTTACTTTCACTTTTCTAATTTTCTCCTTTTCAACCATTTTCTTCATTATTCCCATGCACTTTAGCTGTATTATCTATATACATCATAATCTGATAAATGTTAATAAAATGAATGCAGATTAACCTCACTTCTATCTTGAATTTGGATTGTTGAGCATTGTGTTCATTATCATATCAGTTGTGTTTTCAGAAAACATCATTATTTAAGTGCAGGTGTGCTGATTATCACTTTATCACAAGACCTGTTTTATATCTGTGTTTCAATAATGTCTGCATAGTGGGCATCTGGTATAGGCCTTGTTTTTTATAAGTATGAAAATGCCTACAACATGCTCTACAGATTAGTCACATGCACAATATTTTTCTCCTAGAATGCATATTGTACATGTTTGGAGGTTCAAGCACCTATCCTAAATCATTAGCTCCACATTTGCTTGATCTAAAGATCTCACCCAGCCATTCTGTGAAATAAGCAATGATGTCATAAGCTTCTACAACATGGCTGAGAAACTGTTGGACTGTGCTGATGGAGTGCTGCTGTGAATAACATGCCTTGTTTCTTTATAACAAACCAATGGGATACCCGAACCATTATATTTGTTCATCATGTGTCCATAACACTTGCACCTCTTCTGTGTTAATTATATTTTATTTAGAACTTTGTCTTTCCTCATCCTTTTACTTTACATCACCTAAAAATTTCCAATTGCATTAAGCCCTC
This sequence comes from Lepisosteus platostomus, assembly GCF_059453375.1. Lineage (NCBI taxonomy): Eukaryota > Metazoa > Chordata > Actinopteri > Semionotiformes > Lepisosteidae > Lepisosteus > Lepisosteus platostomus. The sequence continues at coordinate 73,016,723 of NC_142614.1, read as the reverse complement.
AACTTCCCAAACAGATTGCATTCCAAACACTTGTTTGCAAATGGATGGTTTGGAACGTAAAATACGGTTTACCTTTGAAACAAGGTTATCTGGTAAATGGTGGTTAGGTTCCAATGACAACCCACAAAATATTATTGCTTAGGATTTTCACAAATAACATATCCACCTATTTGTAGTTAAAAATGTCTTTTCTCATGTCCTTTCAGGACTTTGAGGCTCCTTACAGTAGACAAGTGGAAACTAGAATCGAGACAAGAGGCACTACTTCACTACTTCAAAGATGCTCATCTACAGTATGTTGAAACCAATACACTGGCTTCTTTCGAGAGATGTCTCTATAAGATCCTTGGGTCTTTGAACGTTGTTAGTTACTAACTACCAAATAGGCTAGATGTAGACTGAGTGGTCTCCTCTTGTCCATAACCTTTCTTGTATCAAACCAGATGATTTTCCAGAGCTGTTCACAAGAAATGGTTGTTTCAATCTGCAGTGCTTTCTCTTTAGTACAGGACTCCCAAATGAAGCTTAGCGACTAGCACAGTGGTCTGCAGTTCTCCGCCTTTGCGGTGTTTTACCTACGGATGTTTCTATGACAAGTCTGTGTGTCACCCCGATACGGATTTAATCACGTCTGTAGTCAGCGCATATCCTGAAATAAAATGGATGAGATGCAATTATGAAGTCATTGAAGATGCCTTAGAATGACAGTGGTGACAACTACAAAAGTAGTGGATAGTGTTCTAGACAGACAAGAAAAATTGAATTACTGTATAAACATATGTCAGAAAGAGCCCCCTAACAAGAGGACAAGAGTTTTTTTTTTCAAAGTATTTTTGTGAAGCAATCGTTGTTACGAGCTTTGGCCTGACTGAACCTAAATAAAACATTAATGAGCTTTATAAGCTGATTTATAAAGCCCTTGATTAGTATGCCCAATCTCTTGATGTATGAGAATGGTTTTGGCAGCACCAGGAAAGTTTCAGAATAATTTAGAACAAGCTTTTTCAGAGATTAGACAAGTCAGTAGAGCTTAATCATCAATTTACGAAATTATCCACTCTACAGTCAACTGAATGTGCTTACAACTCTGAGGTAAATATTTATCCTCTGAGAAACACTGTATGACAAAACAGGAAAACAATTTAAGACTAATACCTCATGGTATTCACTGCAATGTCACCACTGATAAGACACTTTCCTTCAGTTCCATTGAGTATGTCTAAGACACAGTTTGTGAATCAAAGACTCAAATTTGAATCATAACATAGTCTCAAAACATTGAAACAAGTAGTGAATGAAAATGAAAGAGAATGAGCTACTATAACATTGCATTATTTTGCACTGATATCAGGGAAGGGATAATGTAATATTGTATATCTACAGTATGTTATGTTTACAATTACCTTAGGAGGACATGACAATACACCATGAAGATATAAATATGATTTACTTTTTCTATTTTTATTTGGAGTTAAAAATATAAAAAGTGTGAAATAATGGAAGAAATGTGATTCCACACATCTCTTGTTTGGTTTTTAATAATTATCTTCACCAATGACATTTACTCAGATCATGCATAGGAAACAAACATTTGTTAAATTAATAAATGCAGTCTTGTCTTTTTCTTAAATAATTCACAGATTTTGGTACTCCACAGAGCATATTTTTTCTCAAAAATCCATGATATGGAAGAACAAAGTGCATGAACAAAACAAAAAACATCAGTATCCCTGCCACCAGATTCAACCAGTGATGATCAAGCAGAAAGCTGTTTTGGACGATTCCAGCCTTCAGGAACACAATTCTCATTTTCTGAAAGATGAGGCTTCAGCCTGAGGTTACGCATAAAATAAAAGAATATATCTCCTGCATCAGATCTAGTATTTCTTAATTCTTATTTCTGTGAGGCTTTTCATTTCCAGCCCCAGGAAGGACTGGAGAAAGGCACCATTGAGTTCTTTCCTTATACATTTTGAAACACAAGATACAATTTATTTTTGTTTGGTTATTTGCTGATGCCTATGTAAATTTAATTGACACAAATGCTGTTAGTATTTTCTTAAGTATAATTAAATAAAACAACTACATACACAACTAAATACCTAAGAGAAAATGGAGTCTGGGAAAGAGTATTGTCTTTATGGAGAATAACACCTTTTTATTCAGATAACTTTTGTAAAAAGGAAGTGCAGAAGAGTTAGAAGATTATAACTTAAGAGTTTTGATTTCAGGCAGTGCTGAGACACACAGGGCTGTATAAATCATTCAGTAGAGTTTGTCAGTAGCTATCAATTCAGTGCCTTTCTGGGTCTACTGTTTTCAGTATCAAGAGAAATGAGGTTGGAAACAGTCAACAGCATCTGCAGAGATTTTACTTGTTTATTTCATAGCAAGAATACATTTTTCTTTATGGGCTGGTTTTTGAAGTCCTTGACAAATTATTTTCAATAAATTCCAGTTCATGATATTGTTCAGTGACAAAAGTAAATCCTTCCCCAGTGTTCAACATTAGCTGAAACACCAAAAGATCAGTGGCTCAGGAGTAAGCTGTTCAACTTTGATTAAGCATTGTACATGTACAGTATGAGATGCATGCAATCTTTGTTCTGATCCCTAGGTCTCTTAAGGGTTAACATTAGGGATTTCAAAAGTTAAGATTGCACTTAAAATTAAAATTAACATTATTTTATCAGCCCTGTATTTTACCTATTCTACATAAAATCCACTGAGATATTTAATCCTTATTCAGGAGACGTGGTCCCAACTTTAAAAGGGCATCATTAGGAACATGGGAAAAAAAAATGATTTAGAACCCATTTGACTCAATCAAATCAAAACACCTAGAACCCAGTCAGAAAAAAGCACCAGATTCTAACTCTTTCACTGACAAATTTATCAGGAGGGGCGATGCCGCCAAAATGAAGTGCATTAAAAAACGGTTCCTAAATTTCAATTAACCTTTGGGAAAAGCAAGTAAGAAACTAAGGCATCTGTGAATTTAATGGATATCCATGTAATTATTTCTTGATGCTGGCTCTGTTTAGTTATAATGGCTCTCATTTTTTTCCCACTAGCTTTAAGTCTGTGCTATGCCTAGACCATATGCATTTTAGTTGCTTTTCAATTGTAATTTAGAAAACTAATCCAGAATCTCTGATGATATACAGTACATTTATGCACTGTGTCCTTTTGTTATTTGATTTGTTTAATATTATTTCCATATGGCTCTGTAATATATATATATATGGCTCTAAAAATATTTATTGAAATAAGAATATAAAAGCTTTGCAAATGAGAGGAGGGCATTTGACCATCTATATAACTATATAACACATGGTACATAACAGAAATACAAGGATCTTATCCATTCCTTCCTTAAGGAATCAATGGTATCAGCTTCATCACCTTGGCTGGGTAGCACAACCCTCTAGTAAAGGAGTACATCCTATTCGCAATTTAAAATGTACTTCCTCTTTCTGCTATTTGCATCTTGTTTTGCATTTCACTATTCATTCTTTACAAAGTCCATAGGGTTCACTTTGTTATTGCCTTTGAGGAATATGAATACTTGAATCTGGTCCTCTAGTAGTCTTCTCCGTCCCAGACTAAAAAGATGTATATCTTTTATCCTGTCACAACACACCATTCATTTGAGCCTGGAAATGTATGTGGTTCCTCTTGTTTCAATTGATTCCAGAGCAGTGGTATCTTTTATGTAGTGAGCTGACCAAAATTGTACACAGAACTCCAAATGACCCTTACTTGTGCATTCTACACTTTTAGAAAATGAAATCTGGGTGAATATACAGTATGCATCTGGAGCCTACCCTATACAGCAGTTTAGATAGAGAAGTGAGAAATTGCTTGACCAATTACAGTAAATTCAAGAGGCATTTTATGTTAGCCAGATTATTAAAACCCAACGTATAATTGAACCAGGATATAAGTGGTTGTGGTTGTCATCCTTAATATTATGAACAGGGTCTCTTATTAGTTAGGACCTTGGTCTAACATGACTTCAGAAGCATGGCACCTTCAGTATGGCAGATTACTTTACTGGGGTATTGGTTCAGTATTTCGGGATCCGAGGGAGCTCCATCTACTAGTCCGCCACCACTTACAGCAACATCCTGGCATTTCATAGAGGTCTTACACCTTAGTATTGATGAGTGTCAACCTTGATGAACTTCTGGGATATGAGGAGATTAGGACAAACATGACAAAGAAATTAAACAACAGCCTGACCCTAAAGCTAGAAAGGTGTGGATTCAGCTTGTGTGGGTGTAGGTGGGAACACTACTGTTGTACTGTTACTTCAGTAAGCTGTGTAAAAGGGCACACGTGCAAGTCACTCTGTGTAAAACTATCAAGCAAATAAAGTATTAATTATAAAAGCGGAGTGTAAGAATTAAAAAAAACAAGCAGTGAAAGTGTACAGTATGTATACAAATAAATTGTACAGTATGTCAAAAAAATTGACCCATCTTTCTCAGTTGGAAGTTTAACAATTTATAAAATTTCTAAAAATGTCATCCAGCCATTTTCTGAATGTCACGATCGTCATCCCTCCTCCAGCGCTCCGACCCTTTAGTATTTTAGTTGATTACATGCACCTGCCCCCTGTTTTGCCTCATTATTTAAGCCTGGGACTCTCGCTATTCCTGGCTCAGCACTGGGAAATGGACGCTCGGAGGCCCGCCTACCAGCGGGTCCAGGAGAGACATGATGGCATAGGCTTCATCACAGCGTCCTGACCATCTGGGTCCGGGGCTCGGAGCGCCTGGCCTCGTAACCCTGTTTTTACTCCTTGTTTCTGTTCTGGATCCCATTCCAGATTTTAACTTTGTCTCTCGGATGGATCCCCCAGTTCCTGGACTCTGGACTGCGCCCCGGATTCCCCCTTTGGACTGTCTGGATTGTCTCAGAAGCCAATTAACTTACTAGTATGTCATTGTAAAGTGGGAGGAAACCCATGCTAACACAGGAAGAACATACAAAGCCCACGCAGATAGCACGCCAGGAACTGAACTCAGGGCTCCAGTGCGGCAGCAACGCTAAAAACTGCACCATCATGCTGGCCGATAGCTTTTGTTACAAAGTAATTTAAGAGCATCTTGTTTTTACTTTAGTAATTGTCTTTTTACTCTTTATCATATTGATTTGGAAGTATTCATGTGTCTAAAAGTGTACTTTATTCTTATTGTTCTCCTGGACTACTGAATACTACTGAGACCACAAAAAATGTCTACAGCTACTCTAGATATAACTCACTTCTTTTCACTAAATTTTGATAATACAGTTTATTCAGAAAACCAAAGTCATCTGCTATGCACCCAGTTTGGTTTGTTGCCTTTTTGAACTTTGTGACACACAGTTCTCTTCCTTAAAAGAAACACCATACAGTATGTAAAAAAAGCAAGACGTTAACTCTCGTGCAATGAGAGAGAAATTGCTTTTTAATTTCGACCATGCTACCCTGGAACGTATGCTGAAATGAAAAGCAGGCCAAAATGATCAGACCAAACAAACCAATGAAAAGAATACCAACGGATTAATAAACGGGCAGTTAATTTATGTATCTCTTTTTGCTTATTTCTGAAAATAAAATGTAAACATTAATTCTATATAAAAACATTTTTATTTATTTGCACTGCATACTAAAAATATGACAATGATAAATGAAAGGTGACTTTGACTGACTCTGAAACATTCAATTTCAATTTTCCAGTTTTCAATCAGGATAGTGGAATATTAAATTAAAGTGTTTTGAATTTAATATGGTGTAGGAAATACCAATTAGGATACTGTGTATCTCACACTGACAATGATCATTATATGTCATGTTGGAGTTTTGTAAATGTAAAGGTAAAACTTATGACGCTAAGATGAAGACAAAATAAGCCTCTGTGGCCAAAAATGAAAACCGACTAAGCATATCTTGTGGTTTTTATTTTAATACTCCTGGCGCAGTGTGATAGTAGTTTTATGACTAAACAAACGTAAAAGACAAAGGAAGATTTACAACACTTAACAACTAAACACACAAACTATTCTTCACAAAGACAGCAATTCTGTCTTACTGTCCCCACTCATGATTTGTGTACAACAAAGACCATCCACAGAACAGTTTGTTCAGTTTGGTGATGCTCAGTTGTGTGAACTGTTTCTCTGTAGAAAACAATAGGTATAAAGAAACACTGTAACATTCTATATAAGATAATACAGAATGTGCAAAAGAAACATTTTTTTTTATGGGAGAATTTAATTTTCCCCACATAGACCTGTAGGAATGTTATGAGTAGGAACATTCTTTTCTCACCCAGTTTGTTAGAGCACCTACACTATATGAGTAAATGCTTGTATAGATCTTGTCGTTTCAAACACTCAAGACAGAGCAAAGCAAACAGAGGTAAGAGAACCATTAGGGAACCGTGCTCTTAATATGGTAACTTTGAAGTTTACTTTGAAACCATACAGACTAAGTCCAAAGCTGTAGGAAGGAACAGAGAAGGAATGAGATAGAATTAATGAGAAGCAGAAGTTGAATGGGAAAAGATATTGAATCGGAGGAGAATGATTGGGAACAGTTTAAGCAGATTAAGCTTGAAGCAGAGAACAGATTTATTCCAAGAGTAAAGTAATCAAAAGCTAAAAAACAATCACAATTTGGATAAACATAAGGGGAAAAATTGTCATTTTTAAGATGACCAAAAAAATCAGTATAATAAATGAAGCACAGGTTAAAAATAATATTAGAAAGGCCAACAATGGAGGCTAAAATAAAGTTTTTTCAGCATTACAACAGCAAAAGAACTGTCAACTATGGTGTGAAATGTATCCAGGACAATAATGGGAAAACGTATGTTTCTTGAAATGTAAGGAAACTAATTACAACTGAACTAGACAATCAACTGTATGGAAATAAAATCCAACCGATAAAAGTTAACATAGAAAAAGGAAACTGGCTGAAGTTTTTTAACACAAACACAGGGCATACTCTACAGTCCTTTTAGATTTTCAGAAGGTTCCTGATTCAGTTCCCAGTAAAAGATTAACTCTCAAATTGCATGCGATAGGAATTCAGGAAATTGTGTATATTACATTTGAGTAATGGTTCATAGGATGCAGATTAAGAAAGCAAATTCATTTATCAAAATCCTTTTGAATTTCAAGACTGGGAAAAATGTGTCAAAAGACTTGAAAAGTAGACAAGTGCACTGTTTAACAAGCAGGCAGCAAAAGCAACCTACTGTAGAAATGCAAACTGAATTTCAAGAGTGGAGAAACAATAAGACCAACAAAATGTTACTGTATAAGGCTTAGTTTCATTTTATGATGTTTAGTTAAAAGCAGTGAACTGAAAGCAATTAATGTCATGTTCACATCGTACAACTGGGCGAACACTAGCTAATGGACTGTGATAGTGGTGGTGGCCACACTTGAACAGAACAGAGGCATATAAACAATGGAGGACTTGACCAAGGTCACTGCTACTTTTCAGCACTTAACTGGACCAGCTCTGGCCTTTTGTAATCTCATAAAAAGCTTACTGTACGTATAATTTCTGAGAGGGATAAAACTGAGTTTCATCCTGAATCTCCCCCAAAGAAGCTTGTACAATGTGCTAAAAAAACAAAATGTGTTAAAGAAGCACTTTATATCCTAATGGAGGGAATTCTTCTAAAAGTGCATGTTTATCCAAACAGGTATTTTCCAATTAGAATTATCCTGTATATTCAGTGGAAAACAAATACCTCCCACGTTTGGCGTTCCTACATATGTAAATTCCCTTGCCGGCGAAAACACATATACAGTACATCTCCTTCCTCTCCATCTTGTGCCACCTGTACAGTAATTTCTTCAGACTCAGTTTCATCATGTACCTTTCTTATTAATTGTGCTGTCACAAGCAAATGACCATCTGGATCTTTTCTATTGTGTCCCTACAAGTGATTGTTTGGACTATGGCAAGTTTCGTCTCCAAGTAGATGTATTATAAAACTGGTAAGTATTTAGAATTTTGAATATAAAAAATATATTCATTTAAAAATATTGCTGTTCTGGAAACAGTCCAGAGATGAGGAACAGCTGCATTATGGAGTTTTAGAGGAATTTATGTCCAACATTTACTAAAAGAAATGAACGTTTTGGGGCTTGAATAGAGATGGCAACAAGAAAACCTAATCCGAGTATTCAGAACCCTCAGTATTATCAACAAGTTCACCCAGTGACCCAAAGTTCACTTTAAACCACTGGAGTCAACTCAATAGACAAAAACCAGAGGTTACAAGTGGAAACTATGTGAAAGTGTGATCGAATCTGAGAACAGAAAGCACGTCTTTACATAACTGGGTGGATAACATTCTCAGATAAGGTAGTTAAAAATGACCAAACAGCCTGTATGAGCCCATTACATTTGTAATCATTCTTTAGCAAAAATCAAATTGTTTGACTTGATCAAATGAAGAAAAAAGCTCAAGCTGTCACACTGTCAGAAAAATGTGTGTATTACTGGACTTTTAAGGCTTTACTTGCCTTTTACAATAGTGTAAGGTCATCAGAGAAACCAGGATTAATTTCACTTTGTATTCCTTTTTAAATGTTGTACCTATAAAAAATGAAGATCATGTTATCAATAGACATTTTAGTGACAATTTTATTAAGAACTCAGGCAGATGCACAACCCATTTTACTACAAATATCCCGCTATCGCAAATTTAAGTGCTTCTGAAAACACCCACAGACTTCTGCCCCTGCTGTGACTGGATGCTCGACTGTGCTCAGTTGCATACATTTCTAATTTATTTCTCATTAATTTCATGCAATTTATCCATTGAAATGGTTAGATCTTTTGAGGATGGTTATGTCAGTAGCAATGTGTCTTTTAGAAGAGAAAAAATAATATCAATCTTATCTCCTTGATGGATGATATCTATAATGTAGCACTAAAGGCATTTCTGTCATATTCAACAAAAAATATATTTGTCATTATCATACTGCAACACAAATAAGTCTGTTGAATGAGCAGAACTATTGATACAAAGAATCAGTACATTATCATCTTCAGTGAGAAAGATCTATCTACCACAAGTTGTCTTACAGTACATGCATGTATAGTTTTAGAAGAAAAAAGTTAAAGGATTGTGGACATTAAAGACCTTTGGCAGCATTTTGATTTAATGATCATTCATCACTGATTCTGATACATATTCAAGAGACTTTGACTGTAGCATTTGCACAAAATTACCTCATTAGTGTGAGAATTGATTGGGTAGAGGTGATGAGGTGATTTAACCTACTGAATGTCAAATCTGGCTAAATTAAAAAAGAAAACCACAGAAAGAAACTAATCTTTGCTGTTTATCAAGGAAAAAATGCCTTTTAGCCATCACTGTGTTGGAGCAACATCTCAAGTGCTCTTTATGAATTAAGGTTTTGTGTCAACCTCCCTGATGGATGTAAGTGATTGTGGGACAGATATGTGGAATAATAAACTAATGTTTATGCACAACAAACCAATTGATGGAGAGGTCCAAGTGTGATGGTTTGGACAGGTGTGTGCAATCACAACAGGATTAATGGCTTCCTGACTGCATGGCACAGTGAGATCATGCTGATCATATACAGTAATAATAGCTTTCAGAAAAGATAAGAATATGAGAGTCATAAAATCGATCCTCACTCACCAGATAAGAGCCCCATTGATCATCTGTTGCATGGTTTAGGAGGATGAGGCATCTTGGGCTCAGAGACAAGTGATTAGGCATATGCCTATCTGGGGTCTACGTAAGGATTAGGACAGAATCCTAAAAAAGATCCATAAACAAGTGCAAAGCATGTATCATAGATGTACGGCATGCATTGTTTTCAATACAAACTACCAGCCTGTGAGTTCCATAGGCTATTAGCTTACATATTGATCAACCCTTTTTACAGGAAAAGCTATTCATTAGAAGGGGGGAAACAAACACAGAAGTGTGGTTAAAAGAAGCACTCTTTTACTAATCAGAATGGCACAGTTTCTCTATCCTTTTTTATCAAAATAAACTTTATTTCAAAGGAAACATCTCACAATAGTAAACATTCTCACCATTTGTACACCTTCTAACAAATTATCAAACTATCATAAAAAACATCCGGAATGAGGTGATTGTCCATTATCAGTCAGTGCAAGTGGATAATGGGGCTGGTTTTGCACAATGAAAGAGTCCCTGCAAGTCCCTCCAAGCTTTTGTCGAGCAGGAGCTCAAGGGAGAGGGATTTCCACTTTAGTCCGTGTACAGGGCCCAAAGTCCTTTCCAGCGCTCCCTCATAGTGGAGAAGCACCCTTTGGCGACGTCACGTTTCATCCTCCCCACTCCCCACTTTGTGTTGTGCTGGATGAGAGTAGTCAAAGCAAGTACTGTGTCCCCTTGTCAAGTCCGGTTGGTGCCAGCCCCAGCAGGATCCACTTGTAACTGAGCACTGCTTACCCTCCCAGGAGTTGCATAATTTTGTGCACACCACTTTGGCAAAGCGGCAGTTCCAGAACAAGTGCTCCTGAGTCTCCTTGACGAAACACATGTTCCCGGCGCAATGCAGGCTCCTGGTGAGTGAGTGTCTGTAAAGAACCTCTGGTTGTGAGCCTCTGATGCACTGCCATCCACTTGAAGTCCTTCAGCTTGTTATCTAGTTCCTTTGGCTGCGTCCTTTCCCGGACCTGTCTGGGACCCGCAGCCTTTCGTAGGCAACAAGTTGCCCCCTCACCTCCTTGAACGGGGCTCTTGTGGCCTCGTACCTCCTGCTCCACTTGACAGCATGGGTGTAGGTCTCTGGTCACGTCTCTACCTTGGGTCCAGTGTTTGTCCACTGGACCAGGTGCCTCATTGGGATATAGAACCACAGCCTGACAAAGTACTGGTACTTGTGGCTGATGGGCTCCCACAGTGCCCGAAAAAGGGTGCAGAAGAAGATGCAGTCAAAATGCGGCACGTCTCTCCCCCCTTCCTCGACTGGCTGGAACATCCGGTTCCTTGTGATGTATTCATACCTGCCGTCCCAGACGAACATGAAGACCATTCCTTGAAGGACACGTCTGAGTCTGGCCGGCAGCAGGTATACCACTGCCAGTTAAACCAAAGCTGGCAGGATGTTTGCTTTCAACACCATCACTTTCCCTGTGAGGGACAGTGACTGCGTTTTCCACAGACCCAGCTTCGCAGTCCTCTCAGTCCTTCACCTTAGCAGTCCTCTCAGTCCATTTGATGGTCTCGTTGTCCTGGCTCTGGAACGAAATCCCCAATGTCTTGAGGGGCTCTGTGCAGAGCTTAAAACTTTTCAGCGCCATAGTCCTGTCCTTCCAGGGTCCGAAGAACTTCAGTTTGCTCTTTCAGCAGTTGAGCTTCAATCCTGAGGCCTGGGAGTATTGCTCCCTTACCTGCAGTTTCCCTATCCTTACAAGGACTGATCACACCAACCAGCAGAAAAAAACACTTTAACACACTGAAGGGGGGGAGTGGTAGATCTTAACTGAGACTACAGACCAGGATGAAGAAAAATGGGACAGCCACACACGTAAACTCACATAACATGTACACCCCCATCCTTTCCTGTGAGTCCAAGGAGTTAACAATGTCCCTGATTGTTCCCAACTATCCTAGACAAGTTCCCATGTATCCCAGCATGCTCTCCTGGTGGCTGACATCACCAGCCCTGCTCTGTAGTATATACCTTTGTCATACCTGTTCAATAAAATGTCAGTACACTGACACATTGAAAGGAGCTGTTTTGTTAGTGTAATTTTCTGATTATAACAAAAATAAATTTTTTGTAGTTATTAGCTTGAATTTCCTTTTGATTTGTTCTCCATTTTGGGGACTTCTGAGGGGCTTGACCAATAGTTAGTCACAAATTAGCAGGTTGTCTAAATCCGAAGCCAGCAAAAAACTAAAGACTTTGAAATCTGTCTTTTGCAAAAACAGTTCCTGCGCAATATGACAAAGAATCTAAAAATATTGAAATATTTAAATAAACAAAAAAACTATAAAGTAAAGCACTACATTCTGTTCTGAAAAAGGAGAGGTTACTCACAAACTGAAATCTAGGGGGAATGTAAAAGACAACAATGTGGTTGTGGAGCCTCAGTCAGGTGTGTAAAAATCGGGAAAGCGCAGGGTTTAAAGGGAGATAGGTGGAGTGAAGGAAAACGGGAAACAAAAAGTGAGATTTACTGGAGGTTAATGTAAAGTAACAGTGAGTTGACATCGAAGGGGAAGTCAGCAATCTGTGAGTCAAGGGGATTTAAAAAGTGATTATTCCTTTACACCTGAGGGAGGTTCCCCAGACAAAATGTTGTGTATTGAGTTTGGAATTACTTTGCATCCTACACAGTGACACAATCCCTCTGTAAGCTCTTCTGACTATTTTGAATTATTTGGTGTGTTATTATTTTCTTGGATCTTCCGAACCCTGGATCACAGAATCTTTACTTTTTTGTTCCTAGTTCCTAGCAGCATCCTTTTCCTATTGGAAACAAATCCACACTCCTAAAGGAATGGATAACACTGCTATAGCCATCAAGCATTCAGCTTCAAGCAGTCCCATGGTGCTGGTTTGTTACCAAATAAAGAAAAGTATTGTATAAAGAGAGTATTTTTCATGTACTCAGCATTGGGATCCAGACACCCAGCTACTGCATGGTGCTTCATAGGCCGGCTGTTATACCACTGACTAGCAGACTGAGAACATGAAGCAGTCTTTCGGAATAAAGGCCATTAATCACGGAAGGCATGTGACTCTCTGTTATTGCACAAATGGGAAAAGACCAGCATGGTAAATGTACCACACTGCTTTCTCTGCGGATATAGACATCCTGTCCTTCTCTATTTTATTAGGGGCAGAGTGGACATTTTATTAAAGTAAAACATGTATTCTATATGAGGAATCCTGGCATGGTGACATGTAATTGTGACTGACAAATGCAACCCCTATCTATACACCTAAGACTAACACAAAGACAACCAACTAATTGTGGTCATGAATGAACTGAGCTATTTTGAAATGGCAACTTACCACATGGAATACTGACCATCTGCTGAGGATCTTTATGAGATAATGGGGCATTTCTGTTTCTGTTTAGATACCTAAAAAAGAGGAACTAGAGGACCTGCCAGATGCAGTAGAACAGTAAAATGTGCCAATGGAGTGAGAATAAATTGTTAGGATGCAAGTGAGCCCTTCCCATGTTTGGGTTTCTTGTCAAAATATTGCTGAGTTGATGGCTTTAGTGTTAGTTTGGATTTATAATTGGGAGGGGGGGGGTGAATAAATTTAATACATGAGGCAGAAAGAGAAATCAGATCCTTATACCAGTTTGCCTAGCAAATTTCTGAAAGATCATAGCATAGTGGTTTCTCTGTTCTTGGCACGGTATAAAAGTGAAGACAAATATAAATATACTTTAAAAGACATACTTTATACACATTTAAAACTATTTATTACAAATTAATTCATAAACACCAGTTTGGTCCTACAAGATATTTACAAAGACTGGGAATATCTGTGTCCATGCCTTCTATAGTCCAAAGGTAACCCAATTTGTCCCTTCAAAGATTAGACAATGAGACACAGTTGAGAGGCAATGATGGTTTGTACTCCCTTGTAGTGCGTATTTAAGATCCTATGAGGACAATAAAATCCGGACTGGACTAGAGAAGGAAAATAGGGAATGGATGGCAGGAGTGACAGGGGGCGGTGCCTGTGGTGATCCAGGTGCGAGGGGGAGGGCAGGAGAACAAGTCCAGTGGGAGTCCAAAAGGGAAAAACAGGGCGCAGTCCAAAGTCCAGGTAGCTGGGAGATCAATCCAAGACAGACAGTTAAAACGGGAACCGGGTCAGAACCAGAACAGGAACAGGAACAGGGAAATTAAAACATGATGACGAGGCCAGGCGCTCCGAGCCCCGGACCCAGATGGTCAGGACGCTGTGATGAAGCCAATGCCATCTGGTCTCTCCTGGACCTGCTGGTAGGTGGGCTTCCAGGCGTCCATCTTCCAATGCTGAGCGCAGAGCTTAAGAGGCACATACTGTAACTTATATAGTGACGGGTTAAACAGGAGACAGGTGTACGTAATATTGAAATTAATTCTGACTAAAATGTATTAAAAGAAATTAGTACAGTATTTACATAACTGTAAAGAAAAAAAATGTCCTCTTCCTCATAACCATTCATGGTTAGTCTTAAATATATATTTATATTTTTGAATATTTGCACTTCTTTTATTCTTCATTTATGTGTACTATATCTCACACTGAAAATATAGTTTCTTATATGTTGTTAATTGTACCTATCTCCCTATTCAATTTTCTTTTCCAAGGCCAGATTAAAAAGGCATCATTGTTATTAGTATATACTGTAGTTCGTCAAATAGTTATAGCAAATTCACTGTGGCCATCTTTTAGAAAATGTTTGTCAAGCATGAGATACCTTCAGCAGGCTCTTTTCTCCTCACTGTTTTCTGAAAAACCTTAAGAAATATTACACAGTATTCACCTAGTCTTTGTACTGTAACTTGTGAGTCATACAGTTCAATGGCACAGTGGGGGCATGAAATTCTGGATAATAACCATGTGTCACTAATCCAGGTAGATATGAACTCTTTTGAGCTGATTCGGTGCACGTGCGCATGCAAGCAACATTGCACAAAAATAGTCTGGTATTTGATATTTGCAATGCTCTATAATAATGAAACTGATAACAAAACAATTCAATTATATTCAAAGTTACACTCTAAGCATAAAGTAAAGTATAACTTTTATCGTGAGAGATCAGTGACTGATATTACATTTGTATTATTTTCAGTACATGAAGTCATATGTTTCATTCTTGAATGGAAACTCAGAAGTAATTCCATGTGTTTATTTTTGTGGGTAGGAATGAAAACATACCTGGGATGGATTACATCTGGAGTGCATCAGTAAACTGGTGAAGCCAAAAACAGAACATGAAGCTGTCTGTGTTTTAGTTGTATATTGTTCACAGGGAGATATTCTTTCTGGAACTGAACAAGTCCACTCCAAAATGGCTCTGCTAAATGTGTGAAAATAAGGCAGGGAATGATCACATACCTAAAATGTGCAAAAATGTTAAGGTCGTGACAAATATTCTCACTGTATTTGCTCTGTAATCTTATTTAACAGTGCATTGTTATTCATTATGCACACATTGCTGTTCAAGAAGTCTTACTTATTACCAACTTATGCTGTATAAATGAAAGTTGTAAATTTTGCAAAACTTAATACAGAACATAAACCAATTACAATAAGAGAAAACACAATTAATCTGGACCATAAATAAGGTCTGTATAAAATAACTACATATGAAATATGAAATATATATAAAATAACTACATACTGTACTACAAATCAGTCCTACAGTACTGGTCGTACCAGTATGGCTCTATTTACTGTGCCCTAGAAAATGAAGTGATAAAAATTCTAATAATGTAGATTATGATCTCTTTGAAAGTTAAAGACAATGATCATGATTAATCCAGAGGAAAAAGATAAGCATGATGTATATTTCAGGACTATTTCTTATTGCCATTATGCCCTAAAATGTATTTCATACAAAACATTTTTTTATATACAAAACTGACTTGACTATTTTGCTTAACTTCCTGACACATTTTATTTACTGATGAAGTCTTTTATTCAGCTTTATCCAGGGAAATTATTTTATCTCCCATTTTTTTTTTCAGTTTTTGCACATCTGCTCAGACAACCAAGCCATACATATTGTATAGTTGCAGATCTTGGCATCTTTGGCTTTGCTTTTGACATTCACATTTTCTTCCTAATTCATGTCATTAAAGTTGTATTCCCTTTCACAGTATGAATTACATTGTTTTAATTTTCCTGATTTGCTAAACTCATACACAATTTTCTTATTCGTGAGTGAATGGTTGTGAACAAATGAAACATACATCAGATTAACCTTCAGTATGCTGGCATATCATTTATATGCTGGCTGTGTTTCTGGTTTCAATAGTTATTGCAGTGAATATGTGTTGGCACAGTGAGTGTCCGGAATAGTTGATATTCCAAATTTCCATATTTCCTGTTAAAAAAACATCCCAGCCTTTTTTGATGTCTGAAACTCTTGCATTATTAAAAAGAACTGCAATAACTTTGGGAGGATGTTGGATGGATTCAAGGAACTCTTCTGCCCATAGAAAGAACTGCACCATTAACAAATGGAGGATCTGAGACCTCAGGCTCCCTTGGTGATTGATGGAGCAAATAAAGGAAATGCCTTGGTGATTCCTTGGTGATTCCTGGAGCAAATAAAGGAAATGCAGGCCTTTTGATCCGTCAATGACCACAAATGTTCGAGGAGGTACACAAAGAGAATGACTGCTGGGGTCCCTCCAACAGTGGAGTATTTCCTGGCAAGTGAATTGAATCACAAGCTGTCCAACCCAGTTAACTCAGACACATCATGACAGTACCCATCCTCCCCAAATTGGAGTGACAATGGGAAAGGCTGCTGATGCAGGTTGTCATAGAAAGAGCTGTGCTGGAGACAGCCAGCTCTCTAGATGGTGAGCAAATTAGCCAGTCATCTAAATAATAAAAAATCCCTTCGCCATGCAGCTTCAGAGGTGAGACACCCCCATCCATATACTTGGTACTGTATATCTGTACACATCCATATACATAGTTATTTTATATACCGTATAAAATAACTACATATGAAATCAGTCCTACAGTATTGGTCATAACAGTATGGCCCTATTAATTGGTATGAAGAAAAGACCAAAGAGGAGCAGAAATACATATCTTTGGTATGAAAAATGAAACTGTAGATACTCCCTATTAAGTGGGTGAATAAGGGCGCTCCGACCCTTTCATATTTTAATTCATCATGTGCACCTGCCCCCTGTTTGTCCGTCATGATTTAAGGTGGGCACTCCCACTATGCCTGGCTCAGTATTGGAAGATGGACGCCACAAGGCTTGTCTATTCCAAGGGCTCTCGTGTAGGCTGAGGACACGCCTTATTCCCCGGCGCCCTGACGGTCTGAGTCCGGGGCTAGGAGCGCCTGGCCTCGTTACTCCGTTTTAACTCCTTGTTCCTGTTCCGGATTCTGTTCCAGATTTGTACCCTGTCTGTCTCGGATGGATCCCTCAGTTCCTGGACTCTGGACTGCGCCCTGGTTTCCCCCTTTCGGACTGTCTGGATTGTTTGCCTTCACCACATCCCCTGAGTACCGGATCACTGCCGTCACCGCTCCCTGTCCTTTAACTGTCCTATCCTGCTTTACCTTCCCCTGATGTCCTTCTCCATTTTTCCGGATTATACCATCTGCATTGGATCCTGAACTACGCTTCACGGGAGCCTGGACCAGCTCCAGTTACAGGATAGGGATGTGAAAATAGGGGTGTATGCTATGGTGTATTTAGAATTTCAGAAGGCTATGAGAAGGCCCACAGAATGCTACAAGCATAGCAGAAGGTTATGGGAAGATCGCATTAAAGCTTGATTCTCAAATTACAGGTTAGTAGACATGAACGGAAATGTAAGTGATTAAAATTAAAGCTTTTATTTAAAGATAGCTATTATTTATTTATAAAGAAACAGGTTTGGATAAATTTTCGAGACTGGGCAAACACCTAACAGGTGATGTCACCCTCTGTAAATATTAGAAAGACTCCTGATATCAATAGTAGTACGAAATTAGAAGTTCTGATGGGCATCGTTAACTCCTCTTGCAGTGTACCTGAAATCAGTATTATGAGTCCATTGAAAATATCAGTGATCCTTTCATTAAGATTTGGACTGGCAAATTTGAATGGTAAGGCCATCTTTTTAAAATAAAAGGTGTGACTGAGAACAATCCCTACCTTTGTTCACTTTCTTGAAAAATTTTCTGTTTCTTTTTTTTTTCTTGAAATCCCTCACAGTCTAAATTGTCCTTCTTGATCATCATATCTGTCCGATCATCTTATCTGTCTGAAGATCGGTGATGAGACAAACAGACTCTGTTGTTGTTGTTCGTGCATGTGTAGGAGTTAAGTACTGTATATTGAAATGTAGCATTAGGAAATAATTTGAACTTAAATAAACCAATATTGGAGTGTTTTATAAAAACATGTAGTGTTTTGCCTTGCAGATCTCTGCAATATACAGATTTTGTCAGCATACAGACGTACAGTATGTAGCTTTGCTAGTTAGGAGGTTTGGCCTACAGTATAACTGATTAGCTGGATAGCTTTTTCACAGTTATTAATACATTAAATTGCTCTAGGGTCAGATTATATAAGAATAATTTCTTCATGTATTTTATTTCACATTTACTGTATATTGTGCTGCCACTCTGGCTGCATTTATATTGTAACCAGTTCACATACAGAAACCATTTTTCCTATGGAAACAGGTACTTTCTCATTTTTAAAGTGTCAGACATATCAGCCCTTTACCAGGCAAAGAATCCTGAGTATTCGTGCTGTGCATTTTCAGTGTCTGCCTCGCCCCTAAATTCATCTATACCAAAAGTTAGATCACATGACAGCAGTTTAATTTGATCACCTTTTTACAACTATTGCAGTAGATGTCAAAGAACTGCTTGAATGTGCTAAATTACAAAGAAATAAATATCATCAAGCCCTTATGTATATTTTCAGGGAATTACTTAGTAACACAAAATTGAATATTTAAAAAAAAATGAATTGCACTGACAAGTAATAACTTGCATGCTGAAAAATGGTACTCATATTACAGGAACATAAATGAAAAATTGGTAACAACTTAAACCTTTTTTTTAAAGTTGTTACTTTGAGTATGAAATGTTTATTCATAATGAGACCTGACTCCATTAATAATTTATTTGTCATTGGTGTATAAACCCATATCTAGTTTAATTTCCAGTCAGAGACGTTCATTAATGAGATGATACATTTTTTGCTTCATTAAATAAGTGTAGATGGCATTTGAAATTCAGATGAGATTGTACATTTTGTGATAATGCACATGTAAAAAACACCAAAACCCTAATTAGAAATTTGTTGTGACCTGTGGGGGGCAGCTGGATTTCAGCAATTTTAGCAACGTTTGAACTTCTCAGATTGATTGCCTTTCTCACAAGGTTTGGAACAAGGACATTATGCTGCTGTTTTTATGTAGCCATCCTTGGGCTAGGAGGCAAGTTAACATGAAGGAGTACATAGATAATCAAACAGTCATCCTAAAAATTAACTCAATTAACTTCACTGTAAATTATTAAGAATGTCAAACTAAAGAATAAACATTTAACCGTGATCAGATCATATGTATTCACGTCATTAAGATTGTTTCAATAAGAATGGACTATAGTATAAATATTATTTTCTTGCATAAAAAGCTGGCTGCGGAATTATTTTTAATTCATCACACTTTCCTATTTGCAACAGTATTGTGACAACCACTTGAGCATGTCATTACAAGATCTTTAAAAAAAACGGCAGATCCAGGCAAAACTTCTAGTTTCCTTAAGTCCTCTATTACAGCCGAGGTAGCTAAACTGCTAACCAGCTTCAAACAAACAATTCTCAAAGAGACTCAAAAATTTTCAAAAATCTTAAAATTAAATGTTCGGTTTCCCCACAGAAATAACTTACGGAATCCTTGGTCCTTTGCGAGTCCTTGTCCCTCTTATGAAAGGCCCACAGAGAGGTCCTGGCTCTGCCCTTCAGGCAGGACAGATACAGTACCCTGTATACTGCCTAACAGAGTAAGCTTCAGCTTCCTGCGTTTTAAACAGTCTCCTGACTAATGGCCTTTGAGCAGCTGGTCACTTGACTGAGAGTGGCAGCTCACATTCCCAGACTTTTCCGGGAAGAGTGGTCCAGACACACCTGCAGTCTCACAATACATGTATGCATAGATAAATGTACACATATTTGCTGTCCATATATCTTGTCATTGACACAACACTTTTGCAAAGCACTTATTAAGTGCATTTAATATGAATTAAATGCCAGTCAACAGCCAGCCTGATGCAATACCAAATGTAATTAAATTAAGCTCACTTTGAAATGAAATGGGAGCACTTGTCAATGTCTTTACTAAGGCATACAAGGAAACAGAGCTAAACAGAAGACTAAGTTTCTCCATCAACAGTGTTTATTTTCCTGAAGAACAGTTGAAAGTCAGATGCAAAACCAAGCTAGTGAATTATGATTCCCAACCCCTTCTTTGTAAGTAAATAATGTTATCATTATTATTAATAATAATATTCCCTTACATTTATATAGCACTTTTCTGGACACTCCCCTCATAGCACATTACAGGTAATGGGGACTCCCTTCCACCACCACCATTGTGCAGCCACACCTGGATGAGGGTGGAGTTGTTGCTCTGTTGCTTAGAATCTGCGCCTGTGGCTGGAAAGTTGCGGGTTCAAATCCTGTGGCCGGCAGAGGAATTCTACTCCGCTGGGTCCCTGAACAAGGCCTTGAACACCCAACTGCTCCAGGGGCGCTGTACAATGGCTGACCCTTAACTCTGACCCTAAGCTTCTTTCTCCCTGTCTCTCTGTCTGTGTGTCTCGTGGAGAGTAAGCTGGGGTATGCGAAAAGACAAATTCCTAATGCAAGAAATTGTATATGGCTAATAAAGTAACAAAGTGATCTTATTGGTGTAAAGTCATTGAAGTGAAGAGCGCAGTGATTCTCACAATGTGTAGTAGCAAAAATGCAATCTGGTTCTACTGACTTTACACCCAATGTAAAGACATATCTGTTCACTGATGGGGCTTGCAATTTCAAATTTCACGTCAAACAAATTTCTCATAAATACACAATGACTGAAAGTGCATTTAAATTCATGAGAAATGATATATTGCCTGATATGTAATTACTTTAAAAGTATATATTTTAGGGTGTTGCATTATTTAAAAATAATAGAAATAGCAGGCAAAAGGAAGGTGACAAATTGCACACATCATTAAAAGACAACAGTTTTTTATATGCTTGCATCCCTGTAAGTTGATATCAACTTTGAAAACTGATGGAATACGATTGATACAAGAGTTAGAAAATGATGCCATCTACATAAGTGGGAGTTTGTGGAACTGAAATTACTACGAAGGTGACAATTTGAAGAGAAAAACATGTGCAGTGAATAGATAACAAAGCATCTTCTTTGACAGAAGTGTAATAGAATGTCGCACAAATCAACAGTTTGTTCTGATGTTGTGTTTCCTATCTTGAATTTTAGAAGTCCTTGTCATTATAGCTACTGGTTTTCAATGTGAAATCAAAGAAGAGATAAACAATGTTCAAGTTTAATTCTTGATTTTGATAAGTGCTGAATATATTCTGTTAGATAACTATAATGGAGAGTGATACAGTGCCTAAACACAACAGTATTCAGACATTTGTGCAATTACACATTTTGTTACCTTAAAGCTCACCATTTAAGCATCAATTTGTTAGATGCACAATGTATTCCACACATTTAAAGCAAAAAACAGAAATGATATGATTACTCAATTTCCCTTCGGGATCAATAAAGTCTCTTATCTTATCTTATCTATGAAAATTATACCAATTATAAAATTAATATTATAAAATTAATTAATCAAGAAAAATGGAAAGGGCCTGATTGCTGAAATATTCAAAGTGTTTTATCAAATCTTTAAAAGCAACAATCCTTAAATTACTTTTTAGTTACCATAATTTCAATGTTATTTTTTTGTATAGAAAGGCTAAAAGCCTAGGCCTAAAATCTGGACAGGACTATACTGTAAGTGGATCTAGGAAGCATAAGCCGTCATTTTCCTCCCAGTTCATAGATAAAATACATCTTTACATATTTGAATTTGAATTCTTTAGGAGTAAAATGAATCCATATTTTGTTTTAATGTTGACTTCAAATATGTTTTTTGGTACAGTTGAACAAGGCAGTCATAATCAAGTCCACCTTAAAGAAGCATAGAAAATATATTTCAGTCAGAAAAAGAACAATGCTTTTAACAGTGTGTTGAAATGGTCAAAAAGTGTATAAAAACGAGTTTCACTTACAGCATTTAATATATAGACTGGAATTACTTTATCCACCACTGGAATGATATACTGTACAGAAGCCATTCAAAGACTAAATCAGATGTGTGTAATTACTTCCCGGGTTAAGTGGAAATTTTAAAAAGGCTGGATTGTGCAAACCCAGGTGGAAACGTTTTGTCAGGACACCACTGACAGTATACCATATAATTGAACATGGAAATGGGGCTAAACGCAGATGCGATTCCCCCTATTTTCTCATTGCCTGTTTGCCAATTGTGAGGGTTACAGTACTGTACATTCTTGAATATGTTCCCAATGGATGAGGTTTTCCTGTGGTGCACTATGATGGCCACATATCTTGACCACATCCGGGATTGGTGTCATCCATGACGATTTCTCAGACCTAAGCTGCAGATACTGTACCATACCAACAGCAGGAAAGTCCGTTTTGCCAAAAGTCTTCAGCACAAGAGATGTCAATCCTACTTACTGTAGATTCCTAGAGAGTGATATCACTGCGATTTTCATGGGACAATCTAAGACATCTACAGTACAGTCATATATTTGCATCAGACAATTCAGTCTAAAATAGTTTTTTGCCCATAAGTATATTGATATAACAATTCTATATAATAATTAGAATATTAAACCTGGGTTACAGAATCTTATCTCAGCAAAATATGCAATTTATATGTAGATAGGTTCACTAATACAGGTCCTTATGTATCAGATAATAAAAATGCAATTGCGTGTCGGAAAAATTTAAATTATTCCTTAAACTCAGCAAAACAAATTCTTGTGGAAGGCATATTGATTAACTTTTACAAACATAATATTTGAACTTTGTGGCTTTAGGGTGGGGTGGTGGGTTTGTGCATATTTATGGAGTCATTTTTCTTTTGTCAAAGAGCCATAAACAGGTTATGTAATTCCAGTCAAAATGGGACTGAAGTTGTTTGGAGGAGCAGCAGGTATTTTGTCACTGTCATAGGTTTGAGAAGAATTAATTGTTGCCTCTATTTAATGCATGAATCTTGTGGGGCACAAATAACATTTTTCTAACCTCAGGACGTTAATCATCAATGACATACACAGAACACATTGTAATCTTCCAATACCACAACAGCATTTCTACGGAGTACATTTTGCAAGGTTAGCGTTTACGGCTTTTTAAAAACTCTTAGGTTGATTTTAATTTTACCTTTTTTTGTTTTTTTGCACAGCAAGAAAGATTGACAATAATCAATGATCACAGGATATTAAGTAAAGGCATATAAAGACCTTATAAAGATTAAAATTTAAAAATGTAGACAGGGCTCAATCACAAGCTGTGAAAAATAAACAAAAACTTGTATGCTTAATCTTACAAATACAACAAGAAACAAGAAGTCACAAATAGGTTTGTGCAAGTGATGAAAAATGCCACATTAATCAAAGTAAGGTAGAAAATATAATAAGCCCATCTTTAAACCCTCTGAGATATTGACACAGATTTGCTTTCTCAGAGGACCAGATACTTTGAATTCCTCAATATTGGTGTATATGTAAAACATAGAGCTTGTACTGTATACTGTACTGAGGTGAGTTCCACTATATTTACTTATGATCAGCAGGAGACTAACTGTATCAATAACTGGATGACAATAACTGTATCAATAGCTACAAGCTGTCCATTGCTTTGGAAACCTGGTCTTTGGCAACATTTGGGACCACCCTGAAACTTCTGTAGAGTTCTGAGTTTACATTTCCAAGACATGCTTAATAAGATTTAGGTGAAGTGACCCCACTGACACATCCTTCTTCAAGTTTGTTCAAGACCAACTTGGTGAGATATATTCCAAGACAGATAAGCAATGTTCTTGATAAGCGTGGACAACCATTTACCAACTAATGGTAGATGGACAATCTCACCCCTGCATCTAGCCATTAGGGTGTTACAGGGGTCTTCCCTTCCTTGATGAGGGTATGATGAGATTTGAAGATTAAAATATTTGGTTTTACAATCTCAAGTGCAAATGAAATCACCGAAGTCTTCACCTTAGCTAAGAAGCTTGCAGGCACTTTAAGATGAAAACGTCATGTCAGAGTGCAGCAGGGAGCTCTGTTACACATCTGTCTCGTTTAGAACTAGCTTCATTCAGTATGAAGCATACAGAGACTAAATAGCAAAGATTTTTCACTCTGATTCCCAGGAGTAAAAGCAGCACAAAGATGAAACTAATGGATTAGATATACCAAGAGTTTAATGTAAATTTAAAAAAAAACCTTGACTGAACAGTGACTCTATCTCGTGATCTGATCAGAAAGCAGACATTTTGCAGACACATTAGCCAATGTCTCATACAAAGGAACAAATACTTAAAGCCTCTCAAGACTATACAGCAAACACCAAAACACTGTCTGTCAGTTAAAGTAAGACAGAAACTGTATTTTAAAACTATTTATACTGTATAATTTGTTTTGAGAGTGCTATAATGTACAACTCCTTTACATGTTCTTAAATTTAAGGTGTTATAGCCACAATGATAAAAATTGTCTTTAAAGCATCATAGCCACTTCCCACTTTCCATTGTTTTCTTTTAAATTTCACTTTTTTTTAATTTAAAAACTGTAGTATGGGATCCATGCATGATTTCTGGGCGCACTGTTCACAATCACAAGATTTTACAAGGAGTCTAAAAGATCTAATCTGTGTTATCAATTACAGACTTGCCATTAAGGGAAGAAGTATTTGTTTTATTTGGATGTAAAAAAAGTTTACTTTTAGCAAAAAGCCAGTTCTCCATACTGACTGTTCACCTAACCTCTGCCTGGGTAAGTGGTGTCTGGTAGAAAGCACCCTGTGGTTCTTCAAAGAGTTAATCAAAGAGATGATCAAATAGATTTCCTAACATAACCACTCCTGCTTTTTCAAACTAGTGCAAGCATAGAAACTAATTCACAGCAAAAAAAAAAGAATCTTACCTGACCATCTAAGCAAACATTGCTTGTGTGACATGGATGCATTCAAGAGCCTGTTACAGAATGTGACATCAAAGGAGAGATGTAACCATTTTCAATCACGATGTGATGCTAACTGTTATGATACTGTATAAAGCCAGTGTAGATTTTAAATGATGGAGTAATATGTTAAAATTATACTATGTAATAAATTAAAATTCTTTAGTTAGACGTTGTTTAAAATATTGTGTACAGTTTTAGTCACCGCATTAAAGTATCTAGAGATTTAATACATTTCTCTGTGGGTAGTTCCGAAGTGGGGGAGATACAGTAAATGATTGAAAACTGGCATGAGCAGAATGGTGTCACGGTCCACGGGAATCAGAACTAATGCCGCCACAAATCAGAAAAACAGCTGCTGCTAATCAGAAACAAGTACCTTCCAAACGCCAGCGTCTGACCTAATCATCCTATCATTCTCCTCAGTCTCCACCACACCTCCCGTTCCCAATATACTTAAAGGCTTCTTACCTCATCACGGTGGTCAGTATTGGCTATCCCTGTAGAGTTCCTACTTATACCTGTTTTCCTGAGTGCTATTAGTTTTCTGATCTTTGGCAATCTGACTAGCGCTTTCCTATGACAACGATTTCGGATCGACCTTCTGACTAAGTAAACCCAGTTTTCTCTCCTTTCTATCAACTCCGTGCCTTATAACAGTCATCTACTGCAGAGGGTCCTACTTCAATAGTTGCACCCTAGGTCTTGCTTATGATAGTCTCAACCTTTCTGCTCATGCTTAATTTCAATCTATCTCTTATAATACCAAGGAGCTGTGAATGTTGCTCATAACTTTACATGAATGTGACAGAAAATAAATTTGGTGGGGGTAGGAGAGGAAGAGGTCAAAAGTGACACAGATTTCTTGACAATGGAGACGGAAGTGAGGGTGCAGGAAGAGTAAAGAGAAAAGACGTCCATATCCTCAGATGTTCAAGAAGTTAGGTTTAAGAGGACTGTGCATCTAAGAGAAGATGGTTTTGAGAATCAGTGTAAAGAAAACTAAAGACTTAAACCTTGACACCAATGGGAGGAAATGAGAGGGCCAAGGGATCAGATGCAGAGCAAGAGCAATATGGGACCCAGGACAAATCCTGGGTGCACGCCAGTGGCAAGAGTGTAAGGAGCTTAGTTAAGATATGTTAAGTGCAATCAGCAAAGTAGGAGGAAAACTAGGTGAGAGCAGTATAAGAAATCCCTAGGTTAGTGATCATTGATAACAGAATATTGTCATCCACAGCACAGCATAAAAAGTGGCAGAGAGATCAAGGATAAAGTTAGGGAACAGGGAGGCAGCACAAGCTGAGTGAAGAGAATAACTAACAGGGTCTTTAGAGCAAAAGTAGACCGAGGAGTGTTGAGTAGAAAGTGCTGTTAGAGAAAAGCTGAGATTTTGTTGTACTTATGTCAAGTTTTTCAGAGTTTTAGAAAATTCTAAAGGGTTAAAGAAAATGTTTTTGTCATGTTCAATCAGTGGAGTTGTTTCAAATCAACAGAGCAACATGACCAGAGAACACAAGTAAAAACTCTTGATGTGCATTTAAATCCAACATTATTTGTATAAATGGGCATTGAACTCTGGAATAAACTGCTCAGCCATGCTGTTGAAACCAATACCATGGATTATTTTAAGAAACAGCTGGATGAGAGCTTTAGATCAAATAACTATTTAACAAATGAAAAATGTGATGCAGGATCAAGGGTTGATTTTTTAAAGGAATTGTTATGTACAGTAGGCTTGTTTAAAAACAATGGGAAAGAAGCCTGAGAGAGGAAACGTTTTAAAAGAGAGAGGGAAAAATGTATAGGGAAGGAGATTGAATGTAACAACCTGGTAGAGGCTCCTGAATGCAAGTGGTAGTTACTGTATAAGTCTAAAAAAGTGATATTTGTGGCAGAGAGGGTTGTAAATCTGAGTGTTGTAAAACATTTTAAATACAGTATGATACTACAGTAGCTGCCTTTAACTATCAAATAGGTGCACATAATTCTGTGTACTACAAATTAATGCAGAAAGTAGATGAATGAGTAACTAAAGTAAGTGGCATTCTGACCTCCAAGCAATAATCATGAAGAACAATGTGTTATGAAAGTTAACTACCAATATTTTATTATTTATGTTTTTACTTATTATAATATACTCAATTCACATTTATTGTGTTATGGTAAAATATGTTATTCTGGGATGTGTAATATACACAAAAAATACTTATTTTGTTTGGATTATTACTTTTTGAATTTTCCATTTGTTTTGTTATAAAGTAACTTGTTATGTTCAGTCGATTAGAGATCAAAGCATGCTGATTTCTTAAAGCCTGGTCTTATAATTAAAGAATTGTAAAGCTATAATCTTGAACACTTTCATGAATTTAATGTCATTGTAGGAGATGGAAAATTTATCATTGTTCTTTTGAAAACATTTTCAAAGGGAGATTTACAGTATCTTATTTGAAACAACCAGGAAACTAAACTTACTGTTTGTGTATGATAGCAAATAAACAGGTTGTTATCAAAGAGAAGAAAATACAAACTTTAGAGCTGGAGATATTCATATTTACATCTGCAATAAGGCCACAGACAGATTATTAACTTATTTATATTTTTCTTAGCCTTGTTACAAAGATGTGTACAGTCTGAGTAGCAGAAAGGAATTTCTGAGATGGCAGAAACTTGTTTTTCATTATTCTTCCCCTCTCTGAATCTTCTCTTTTCCATTTTTTTAAAAAATTACTAGAATGGAAGTGAAAAGTCTCATTTTCACCAATATTGTATTTATGTTACACACATAAAGTTCTGTATTTTTCAGGAAACTGTTTTTGAGAAATCTATTTACGGGGACAATTGATAGATTCCAAATATCTAGAATCATGGCTGGATTAAAATAGTACAGATCACCTCATTTTGAGTTAGTTGGCCATTTAGTAGTTAGGGCAGTGGGAGGAAACCAAAGTCCCAAAGTCCCTGAAAGCCCACACAAACACCAGGAAAAAAACATGGAATCTCGAGATAGACAGATGCATTACACCAGGACCCTGAAGTCGAGAGGCAGCAGTAATAACCATTTTGCCAGGGCTCTTTCCATTTTCAGTAACTGCTTCATACTTAGGCAGTAGTAATCTTGAACCCATCCTGACAGAAAAGGTGGGATTAGAACATACTGTAAGAGCATAAGAATGGGATAAGAATCAAGATGGGGGGAGCATTCAGCCCATTCAGCCCATTTAGTAATTAATTTATCCAAGTATCTCATCGGGAAAGATGTCAGTGTATTGGCTTTAACAATTTGTCTAGATAGCTTGATCCACACTACCACAACACTTTCGGGTAAAGAGGAGTCTCCTGTTCTTAATTTTAAGTGCACTTCTCCGTAGTTTCCAATCCTGCCCTCTGATTTGTGGTTGGGACCCTGGTGTACACCTGTGTCCATTGGAAAGAGCACCCACACCTGTCTCACTCACACAACCCTACACAGGACAATTGACAGACTTCAGGTATTCTAAACACCATTGCCTTTGGGTTGTCAGCAGAAACTAGTACCCTGTTAAAACACACAAAAATATGTGGAAAGTACACACTACAAGGACCCCTAAGTGAGAACTGGACCCAGGATCCAGGAGCTGTAAGCCAGCAGATCTAACTTCCAGGTCATCACGATGCTCTGTTAAAATTTTACTTTCTCCTGTTTCAATTTCACACTACTGTATATAATGGATTTTTGCAATTTTGCAATTGTTGTACTGTGGATCAGTGAATTCAACACTTTCAACATTTTCTTTCTTTACTTGGATATATTTAACATCAATATATCTTGTTATGTCTTAATTTGCATGAAATTACTTGTACAGACATAATTATGTATTATTCATGTTCTACAATATACTCATTTGTATTCAATTTAGGCCTCAGAATACACTCAAGTCTTCTTCAAATCATTTGTTGTTTCTCGTCATTTTTAAGAGAATGACGGTCTACTTATTGTTCAAACTGTTTGGCCTTGCCTTGTAGGCTAAATAATTTATGTTTCTCTCCAGCCATTGTGGTATATTTATGAATTACAAGAACACAGGGATGGGAGTAAATTTTCCTTGCCTTTTCTGAATCCTTCTAGGACTTATGCATGTATACATGGCAAGGTCAAAATAAACACATCTTTTTGAAAGATGGATTATCACCTCAGAAAATGGCATTGAAACTTTAATAGCTAAACATGAATGTCTTATGGATCTAGGCTTTCAAGGCACTTAATATTTTTCTCATTAAGCAAGGTTGATTAATATTTCCATAGATACTGTACGTTTATAATAAGAAATATCAATGATAATACGATACTTTATTGTCACATCTGGCAAATACTTGGAATTGTCTAAACAGAGGGAGACAGGACATCCATGGGAAACAACACAAAATCCATCTATCCATTATCAGAAAACAGCTGCTGTAATTCCTGGTGTTGGTCAGAGCAACCCAGAACCTACAGTATCAAGGACATACTGTATGTAGAAAAGGAACTGCTCCATCAGAGGACACATACTAAGACATTATAGAGACAACAAGTAGCCCAGCCAGCTTATCTGTGGACATTTGGAAGAAAACAGAATATCTAGAGAAAACCCCATACAAACACAGAGAGAACTTATAAACTCCCAGGGCCAGAATCAAACCCAGGACTCAAGAGCTGGGAGGCAGCAGCGCTAACCTCTCTAAGCTGTCATGTCACTAGAGCAAAAAAAAAAATGTATTTGAATGTATTAATGTACACGGTCACCAAAAAAATAGGTTTCATGCCTGAAATGGGAAATGAGATGAGGCAGGTAATGATGAGCAAATAAATTCATAATGTAAAATAACAGTGGGGTAGAAAGACAGACCCAGGCATTATTACTTTTCTAAACATAATAAAAGGGACGGGCAGGTCCTGTACAATCAAATGAACTGTATGATGTAAGGTGCACTTACTGTAGTTCCTTCATTGAAGAGGAATGACTCCCAAAAGAAGTACTAAATCCCACTGCCAAGCAGTTATGATCTGATTCATCTCACTGTGTTGCAGTGAATGCCAGGGTTGGGCTCAGTCAGTCGGGCCTCAATATCCTACACTGAGCAGGCTCAGAACATGGTCAGAAGGTCTGGCGATAAGAAGATTAATGTTAGGTTTCAACCTTCACTCATAAATTGGAAACAAAGATACAGAGAAATTGGGATGCAATCTTAAATTGTTGGGACTCTCATTCCTGAACAATACCTTATTCACTGGTCAGATTTTGAATATCATACCAGCAGTTCTAAATGTGTAATATTGTTATATCTGTGTGTGGAGGTCAAACTAAGTTCCTGGAATTCGCAGCTACTGTAAACGTCAAATAATCCTATTATTAAAATGTTTCTGCAGGCAGACAACAGCAGCACAAAACACAACAACATTTCCACCCATGTAAGATAATTCTGATTTGGGACTTGATGCATCATTAATCGTAGTATGCCATCCAGTCATTTCTTGAAAGAAGCCAGGGCATCAACAACATGGCTGTGGCCTGCTCCATCCATTCTTACCACTCTTAATATATAGCTCTCAATCTCTAATCAGATAAAGGGAGAATGTGTAGACTGGAGTGATGCAATGGCCAGGTGATCAATGGTCAGAGCAACCCAGACTCCAGGCAGAAGAAGCTGGCCCACCACTCAGAAAAGACAACAATTCAAAGCAGAGCTTGTGACCTGACAAAAGAGTTGATAGACAGAGAAGGCAAAAAAAATTCAACAGTTTCAATGCTTTCACAACCATTTGTGTAAAAGAACCCAGAGTTAACCGAAAGCTATGTAAGACATGCAATCCATTTGTTTGACTGAATATGGGCATTAGAAAATTAACAAAAATAAAATTATGAAACATAGCAAACAAAATATAGTGTCATTTTGGCACACATGAATATATTTCAAAGGTGATGTGATGAACTGTAAGAATTGTTGCTGGATGTGCAACGAAAATATCCACAAAAGGTTTTAGACTCTTTAAACCATAAAATTAAAATCTGTCCTAGTTATATAAATTTCTGAAGTAATCCAGCATCTTTTCTGGTTTGTTTTCTCTGTCAGTGCACATGTACATGTACATACATGCATGAACATGTATGATCATATTTGCACATGGACAACATTCTTGATACTTCCTGGTAAGACAGGAAATCATTCAGTATATTTTAACTCAAAAGAAGAAGCTGAAAGAAAAAAAAACAATTTGTATTCTAGATATAACAGTAGTGTTTCATACAGACTAATAATGGTAAGCACAGCAGACGTGAGAAAATTTAAATATTCGGGACAGATGAACTCATTCAGGGGCTGTCCATAAATTCCAGACCATATGGCATCCTGACATTGACTGGGTTTAAATGCAAAAAAACAAAACAAAATTAGAATTTGGAGGAGGGAGCTGCATCAGAAAAGGATGTATAGAGGTTACTTCAACACTGGAAATTCAAAATGGGACTAAGGAGATATACAGTACAAGAGACAACAAGAGGGCTTAATAGGAGAAGGGAGCAGAGTCAGAAGTAAGAGAAGGAATGGTGTACAGTACCTGAGACAAAGAAATTAGAGTGAGGAGCTGTATCAGTATGCACTGCCTTTCCTACCACACCCCCTGTCTCACATTTCTGTTCTCACACATCCACAATAAGGCATCATCTTTATCCTTTTTCTTTTAAAATTAAAATTATAAAATTAATTTCCACCAAAATTACGCTTAGTTGTGTGTAGTTGTGTTTTTTTTCTGATAGATACGCTACACAGTCCTGTACTGTACATTACAGTCAGCACTTAAAAAGTTCACATTGCTCTCTTTTAGGGTAAATGTCTCCTACAAATGTTATTGAGAAAGCTTCTTCTCATCATTTGAATTCAATCACTTTTTAATCAGTTTTTTTTCACTGTTTACGATAGATAAGTATCTTTAGTTTTTTTAAAGTAATTTATCTCAGCAGGAGCAACTGATATTTAGATGGCGAGTTAAGATAAAAGTAATTCCAATTGATCATTCTGTGATCAAAATGTCATGTTTTCACATACAAAGTAATTGGATCTAAAGGAGATCATTTCCTGATATTGAACGGTTTCATGGAAGTGTTGTCTATGGCCTTTATAACAGATAACAGAATGCTTAGTAATCAAAAACATAAATAAAAAGTTTGTTTAATGTGATTATTATAACAATTAATAAATATAGAAAAACTTTAAAGATGGAAAATGCAGAACATCTGTAATAGCACAAATGTATATCTCTGTCCTAATCTGACACCCTCAACATCCATATAATGTGTGTTTGAATTTCTTTTACCCTAACTTTTTTTAAAATACATACAGTGACTCCCATGAGGCATGCCATAACAATCTCTTTAAAACTGGCATGTACAGGAAAACAGACACAAATACAGTTCCAAGGTACAAAATAAGTTATTCATGTCTTTGTACTGTAAGAGGAAACCGGAGCACCTGGAGGAAACCCACATGAACACAGGGAAAATGTACAAACTTCACACATATATCTGTAGCACCTTCTAAGGCCCCAGTGATGGAAGGCAGCAATGCTGGCCACCACTGTGCCCCCATGTGGGAAACAAAAAACAAAACATAAATACAACAGGCAAAACAAAAGCCTACTATTGATTTTTCTTAATGAGACTTAATGACTTAAAGACTTAATTTCTTAATGCCCCTCTCTAATACCAAGTAGTTAACTTACCTGCCTCACAGTCTCCCAAATCGTGTCTGAGACTCTTCACAAAACATCCAATCTCCCCTTCTCTCTGAGACTCTTCACAAAACATCTCATCTCCCCTTCTCTCTGAGACTCTTCACAAAACATCTCATCTCCCCTTCTCTCTGAGACTCTTCACAAAAGAAAGTTTCATAGTTATTCACAGCTCGCAGTTACGAAGTTCCACAGTCCCGTGGCGTGATACCCCTGCTCCGTCAGTGAGGCTGCACACAATGACCTGTTCTCTGTTCCCCAGATACCTGATGAATCCTAAAGCTGTATACCTTTGCATCCTGTTCTTTAAACTGTTACCTTCTAGTAGCAGGTCAGGCAACTGAGGGCTGCAGCTCATTCGCCAGATCTTTATGAAGAATGCAGCGAAGACAAGGACTTCCATTTTGTCCTAAATGGAACTGATAATTGGATGCAAGTTTTTACATAAAGGTTTTTTGACTATTCAACAAGATATACTGCCATATTTGTCAAAGTGGATACCTCGTCTTCTTCCAAGAAATAGCTGGATTAGATTCTTTGGTCAATCAGTTATTAAACAAAAAACAAAAACAAAAGATCTTTTGGTAAACATTCTTATATTCTTTTGTTGTCTTTATTCTTTAAATTTATCCAAAAATGTAAAAAAACAGTGATCCACATTCATCTTTTAACTGCAGTTTCAACACAGCCATTTACTAATTCAGTATATGAATAAGAGAATGCTATATATTATAGAAATCTGTTTTTTCACTGTTCATAACCTCATTATTTATTCATGAATAAGCCTGTCTGCCCCTTCCACTCTTATCTCAGTTTCTTTCTAGCATCTTTCAAAAATACCAAAAAAATTAGTCCATCAGCAAGTTATCCGATTACCTGACCTCATCTGCTTCTGACTGCTGCCATTTGTCTCTAAGCAATAACTTTGAAGGGCATCCTACTGTATTCAATAAAGGCAGAAAAATGGTTTGGTTACAATGCACGTTTGCTACAATAATCACTTTCACTTCTTTGTAAATTGAGGATTTCTCTAGGAATCTTAGATCAGACATAGATAGACTAGAGACACATGTGCACCCTGTCATCTATGCACATTTTTAGGATAGTATAACATTTTGTTTGAGGCACTATCAATTTGAAATTGTGCAACATGCATTGTAATTTACCAGGCATGTTTATAGATACAAATCAAATTACACCCTGCACAACATAAACAAATATGAATGATGACACATGTGCATAACTTACTATCATTTAGATATAAATAATGTAGTTATCTAACAATGTTTTCTACTCATAAGGAAAATCTAAACTAATGGTTTCATTGTGGACAACCAGTGCTCAAGGTGAATCATTTTCCTTCTGGACAAATGCATTTTTATGAAGCTTATTAAAACATTTGATTTTTAGAAGATGTTGAGATAGACATTAATGTGAATTGAGTTAAAAATTAAAGAGCATGTTTTGCTTCCATATTTAATATTTCATTATAGAGGAACATCTATCCATTTCCTCTATAATTTTTAAAACATTTGCATTTTTAAAAAGGCAGCAAAGAGCATATTGCATACATATTGCTTATTATGCTATAAAAACAAGAGCTGGGAAGGACCTGACTAAAAATGAATACATTATATATTTAACTCCTTAAACGACAACAGTAATGTAAATGGCACCATTTCATAAAGACGACTGGACATGGGAACTAGAACAAGAAAAATAAAGGTAAAGGTTAATTCCATGCTGAAAAGAGAAGAAAAGAAACAATGTTTCGGCTGTGGAACCTTCTTCAGGTGACATTATCCTTGGGGCCTTATAGAAGTATTAACTTCCTTCCGGTGATGTCACATTTTGTTCAATTACAAGTGATGTACAGTAGGTGAATATTAAGCAATATCACACATTATCATATGTAAATATGGGTGGAAGAGATTACATATCATAAACTGATGAGGTATACATTACTTTTTTTAAGTTAACAAATTAAAAGTTTATAAACAAAAGATCTGCCCTACAGTAATATATTTAGATATATTTTGATGGGGGTTTGTTTTTTTTCCATTGCATTGACATCACAAGAATAATACGATCAGAATATCTTTAATGAGACCATGATTCCACCATCATTCTCGATGACAACTTGGAAATCCTGGTTCTGTTGAAAGCTAGCCTCAATAAATCTTGATCACCTATGTTTTGAGAATATACATTTTTAATGCCTTCATGTCTATATTCATTAATACCTTTGTCAAACTAATATAGAGCTGCTGAGCCCACTGATTTAATTCAAAGGTCATATCTCACACAAATAAAGCACTCTGACCTTTCAGTATATGATGATCAAGTGCACCATTTAATTTCAAAAAGCACAACACGCACACATACTGTATGGTCATTCATGGCTGTCATAGTGTGATATGGTATTGGTGATATGGTAAGACTTTAAATCTTTATAATGTATTTGTACAGAGCATTTTAATGACCAAATCCCCAACAAAAATATTCTGACTTTCCCCAAACTTTGTAATTTACTGTATAGCTCTCAAGTGAGAAAAATAAGGAAAGTGATTTATGCATTCAATATCTCAGACTTTTTTAAACTCTTAGATTGCTCCTGAAGAAAATAGTATCCCAATAAAATCTATTGCTTCAAAGCAGTGCTTTTGTTTCATAACATTGCCTTTATCTTCAAATAAAGCAGGACACAGTAGTCATTGTAATGGTTCCACTGTAAGCAAATACTGACACTTCCAGTTAGGATATAATAATAAAAATTGGGTGTACACAGTGGCTCAGTAGTTAGCATTGCTGCCCCAGATTACAGGGCACTGGGTTCAGTTCCTGGGGTGCTATCTGTGGGTAGTTTGTATGTTCTCCCTGTGTTCACACGGGTTTCTTCTGGGCGCTTTCCTCCCACAAAAATTAAAAACATGCTGGTAGGTTAATTGAATTTGGTAAAACCGACCTACCTGTAGGTGTGAGTCTGTGCATGTCTGTGCATTCTGACCTGCTACAGGCTGGTGCTCTGTCCATGGTGTGCTCCGCCTTGTGCCTTCTGCTTGATGGGATGAGCTCAGGCTCCCCCACAACCCCAAAATAGAAGAAGCGGTTAGAAAATAGAGAAATGGATAGATAAATATTCAGCAGTTATAACAAATAGGTCCATGGTGATTATAAGTAAATAACGACGAAAGCACAGTTTTTTTTTATTTGCTAAACTTGAAATAAAAAGCTACCACAAATGATCGACTGTACATAATGGCCAATAAAACGTTATAAAATTTTGTTAGATAATTTAATTATGGAGTTAACATTTTGTATTTTCACCGTTTAGTTCTGTACTTTGAAATAA
Source organism: Lepisosteus platostomus (assembly GCF_059453375.1). Lineage (NCBI taxonomy): Eukaryota > Metazoa > Chordata > Actinopteri > Semionotiformes > Lepisosteidae > Lepisosteus > Lepisosteus platostomus. The sequence continues at coordinate 72,980,602 of NC_142614.1, read as the reverse complement.
AACTTACTGTAATAATGTAAGTCTTAAATATGGTGGTGAGTATGAGTTACTGAGAACATTGTATTGGCCAGATCCAAATTGTGTTTTCATTAGTTTTATTGATATAATTATTATAATTATTGCTAAAGGTGGCCCCATGACACCTTTAGCAAGCCCCTTAAAGCAGTGAAAAACCTTTGGTGAATCTATGCAAAAATATTGATTATAAGTGATTAATAATAAATACAGATTACTGACTTCCATTTTGTTTAGCATTCAAGTTCAGTGTTTACATGGCTCATTATATATACAGTATTATCTGAGTGCTGACTAATACAAGGGATAGTTTTTATGAACATACACTGTATTGGAAGCCTATAATCTGAACCAATATTTTCTGAAATCAAAACAGAACTCTTATTTGTCTTACTGAGACTTTAGGTTGTCTGGGCTGTGCACTACAATTTTAGCAGTTCTTGACTATACTACCTATCAGGCGAATTTCTGAAAATGTGTAATGGAGTCATTAAATTTCTAAATAGATCATGGAGGTACGAAAGATTGTAGAAAGTGGTTTTATTCAGACTTACAGGAATGACTACCTATTTTTAAAGCATAAAAAAGGTTCCTTAACAGTCATTATTAATTAACACCCGAAGAAGGCTTCATAGCTGAAACATTGTTCTCTCAACGTTATCTCTCAAATTATTAATTAATAATTATATTTCACATTTAATAGTTTTTGCACATCCGCAACTCATCATAATGAATAAATGCAATGTGTATGCAGCTATATAATATAGTATATTTTGCATGCTAGTACACTTTTCTTCCTGTCACAATGTCTTTCAAATCAGCTGGCTCACCGTTCCATTATTACAATAATGGAACTGCCAGTCTCTCTTAAGGAATAAATTCACATTTCAACACAACGTGTTTTAAAAACTGAATGTCAGATAATTATTTTTGTCTTTGTTTTCGAATGTTTTCTAACGTTTTCGAACAGTGGAGATATTTTTTCCACTATGCCCCTCTAAGTTTGTATGTTCTCCCTATGTTTGCATGGGTCTCCTCCAGGTGCTCCAATTTCCTCCCACTGTCCAAAGACACCTTCCTACTTTTTTCACACATGCATATATAAGTATTCTGAAACGCATTTCAAAATTAACCTAACGGTTACCTACCTTTCTTTGGGGTCAGAGTTTGCATGAGGAATAAATGCGTGACTTTCCTAAAGCTGTGCTTCCTCACATTTTTCATGCTAAACTTGCAATTCATATCACCTAGTCTTTGAATTGAGAAATGCAACTATGATGTTAGCTGAAATCAAAGTTTTATGGTATTTCTAACTCTCACCCTACCCATGGAATAGTTCTCAGCCTTGGCTTCACGTCCCTGGGTAGCATTAGGGTAAAAAATACAGGAAAGTGCGTGTACTGCCTTGTTAAATCTGACTTGTTAACTTCTTAAATAGCTACTGTGCGCATGTTAAGTAACAACTTTAACTATGTATAATCACATTCCATTTGTTAACAGTGATTAATATAAGCAGATTGCTCTCTTCTAAATTTACAGACTTTGGTAGAAATTAATCACGTACCCAACTTAACCCTTTGTCACGATCGTCATCCCTCCTCTAGAGGGCGCTCCCACCCTTTTTTGTAGTTTAGTTTCATTATTACTGTCACCTGCCCCTTGTTCCTTGGGTATTATTTAAACCCTGTGCCTCCAGAGCTCTGTGCTCAGCAGTGGGAGATGGACGCCCGGAAGCCCGCCCACCAGCGGGTCCAGGAGAGACAAGATGGCTTAGGCTTCACCCCAGCGTCCTGACCGTCTGAGTCCGGGGATCGGAGCGCCTGGCTACATTATGGTTTTACCCTTCCGTGTTCCTACTTCCTTGTTCCTGTGTTCGTCTCGGATGGACCTCCCGACAATGGACACTGGACTGTGCTTTAACTATCCCTCTGGACTTTACTGGATTTGTCGCCTCGGCCTTTCCCGGTGAACCGGATCACCACTGTCACCGCCCCGTGTCTGTTAACCTGACCTAACCTTGCTGTCTCTTCCCTGATGTGCTTCTCCAGACACTTTCGGATTATACCATCCGAATTGGGCCCTAAACAAATCACCTTACAGGAGTCAGGAGCGGCTTGCATGACACCCTGCAGTAGTTTGTGTCACCTGCATCTTTCTGGTTTTTTTTTTATTTTCTCCATGTTGCCTGTCTTGTCTTGTGTGTTTTTCTGTGTTCTTGTTGTTTAGATTTGAATGGATTTATTTTAGATCCTGCTGCTAGATAGTGTAATTGGGAAGTTCATATGTCAATGAATCAAAGTTCCATTATGATGTTTTATGTCTTTTTAACCTTGGTAAAATTGATTCTCTCCCTCACTTCCTTTATACACAATGACTTGAAAAACAGGGGAAATGATCAACTGTTAGAACATAGCATTCACATTTTCTTAGTACTGTACAGTACATGGGTGGAAAATTTTGTTTCCCTTTTATTATGAAATCTGACTTTATAGTGAGAACTCTCATTACCTGTGTTTGAAGCCTTCAACATGCAGTCAAATTTAAAAGTTATATGAGGCAGAGCATTGCATATTTAGAACATCAACAGCTACTGTATCTGGAAGTATATATTATCCACAAGTGGTGAAAAGGAGCTCTTAGAAATCCCATTTTTTTTTCAAAAGCATTATTATTTGCTCTTTGTTTTAATACTGTTATACCAAGCCCATGAATAATAAATGATAGGCCATTGATGAGGCTTATGAATTGCCCTATAGAAGTAGCAAAATACTGTAAATGTTTATTATATGAAAGAAAGAGTACATAAAAGTCCACATTTTTGTAGTGAGATTATGCTATTCTTTCATTTGATGTTGCAGTGGAAAGGTGAGAGAATCAGATTAGAGCCAAAACTGTAACATCAAACAGATCCATTTCACTTAAATGCCAGTAAAAAATAATGAAGAAGCAAAAATATTACCATGTCAGGTGAGCTGATTCATTACGGACTGGTTGTTCAGCTGATTAATGAATAGTAGTGACTACTGTACGTTCCTATATGCATCTTCTGTGACATCCAGCCCTCACACTACTTATAGAACTACAAGAGGATGAGAAGCAGGAATGCAGTTATTCTCTTCACATACTGTAAAAGTTCCCTAGGGCATTTACAACATTATCTTATTATACAGAATACATCCACAATAAATAGGATGATCCCATATTTATCTGAACATATCTGTTTCTGCAGAGTCAATATGTAAGATTTGGTTTTCAGATAAGAGGGCACCCAGAATCATGGTTAAATTAAAGGAACTATTATTAGTGTAGTATTTATAATCAGAATACAAGTGGTTATATTAAAGTTGATATTATAATAAAGTTTCTAACGGAAGTCCGAGAGGGCTGACAACAGCCACAGCTGTCACTAATATGTAATTAGTCCTGATGTCATTTCTTCACATAAAAACAATAAATACGAGATGTAATCCCCTTCTCTCCCTTGCATACGTCTTGTGTGTCTCATCTACTCCATCTCCATCTCCACCTCCACAGCTGCCCCTTACTCCTCCTAAGACTCTTCGCTATGCATGGAGGTCCTAGCTTCCTTCACGCGTGTCAAGCCAAATTAACTATGACTAAAACATTCAATAAACCTTTCAATCTGCTTAATTTTTCGGGTGTTGATATTCCTAGTGAAATTGTAGATGTTATTTCTCTTAGGTGAAATGATGTGAAGGATGCTGTGTCTCAATCCTTCAAAAGCCCATTTCCAGGAAATTGTGAACTTTACTTTGGACTCAAATATTTGTCAATGGTTGCTAGCCAGTTATTGGACTACTTTTAGTGTTTATAAGTGTTTACCATACATTTATGGTAGATACCCAGAATCAACTTGAATATCACTTAGAACTTTATAAGATCAGCAATTTACAGGTTGCGCATGATGTGTTCATTTACAGTATACAGTATGAACACAGCACCAGCCTTTTTTTCATTCTAAGACACTGTTTCTTAAACAGTCCTGCATAAACTATTTCTATGTTGTTTTTTTAAATTACAAGAAAAATGTCATTGTATTATTTTGATTCGGAGATTGTATTAAATATATCCACACTGAGCATGTACTGAGAGACACGCTGACAAACTGCGGTCAGTTTCAGCTGTGTTTTGCAGCATAACTTTATAAAAAGTGAATCACTTTCTTTATCTCCTTGTTTTTTTGACATTGCATTGTTTGGTCCATCTTTTTACGTTTTCTCTATGCCAAAGCCAAAAGCTCAACATCCTTAAAACAGGTAAGAATTAAGTTTTAAGTAGTTGTCATGCCCTGTACACCTAGAGGGCGCTGTACTTCTGTTCCTAGTTCCCTGTGATTATTCATGTCTTTACGGTGTGTCTTGTTGTGTAGCCTATTTACTTCCTGGGTCTCGTCCTGGGTCTCGACATCGTCCGACCCCCTGAGCCTGGGCTAACCCCCATATTGCCCCTTTTACAACTCATTCCACGGCTTGCCCTTTCGACATCCATGATAGTAGTCTGTGTATTTTCATAAATTGTTGAAAAGGTATCTTGAACTGTTTCCCAGAAATGATGAGAAGATAGACAGCATTTGCTTTGAGTTTTTACACTGTGATATTCTGTATCTGAAGTCTGCCTTTTTCATCTAGTTGGGATGGTATTATTGATTGATATCTTGTTATATAATGAAGGATCAACTGCAACTAAGCATTTCTGCAACAGATGCTCAAAAATAATTGAAAAACAATGTATGCAGCATTATTAAAGCTTGTGATTGATTACCACTTAAAAAATGTTCAGCATTTGCTAACAAGGTTATATGGTTGAAAACAAAGAACATTTTTCAGTAAAATGGAATGCATGCATACCGAAAAAGTAACTTAAGCTTTCATATTCTCTCTGTCCTAGATTTACTTAAAATGTGAAAAACAGTAATGCCTTGTGTCAGGGACTAGACCCCATTACAAGCACATCATGTTTCTAAATTATTCCCTGATAGTGAGCTTACAGAGATGCCTTTTCAAAGATATACCAGATATATCACATAGGATACATCTCCAGTGACTGGAAAAACATGCCAAGGCTTAGCTACACTGAGAATGTTTTTTCTTTTTACCTCTGAATATGAAAGATCTCTACAGTATGTATTTCAAAATACCCTTCCATATCATTCAGTGGCCAAATTAAAATAGGAACAATTTAAACTGACACTGCACTTACAAAACAACCTGCACATTAAAGTGAAGTTAATGAACAAGAATATACAGTATTTATAATTATCTGCAATATCTATGCATTTGTTTGTTGATGTTGTCTTTTTCAGCAGAACTAGCTCTTATAGTTAGTTATACCCAATGTGTGATGATATTTAGAGAAATACACAAAACTGTATCACTTTAAATAAAATACTTTTTAATCCTGTTCAAATTAGTAGGTTCATCTTTATGATTTTGTTGTTTTAACAAATGGCAAACTCTAAATAGTTTTAAAGTGGTAGGATAAGTCCATTCATTGTGACCACATTAAATACTTCGATTTTTTAAAATAAGGCCAGACTCCAACATACTGTACAATTGAGATCAAGAAACAATTATTGAAATGAACAAATGTAACTTAGAATATATCTTACTCTTATATAATTACTATATTCCCTCAGTAAATTACTTCAGACTGTAAATTCCTCACAGTGACAAACAAGAAATGTCTAATATCTCAAATGCATCATGGATGAACCAACCAGTACCTCTTACTGTACCTCAAGAGAAATAGAAATGTCATTTGGCAATTTTACAACGGGCTCTTAAATTTAAACTTTTTTTTTCCTTTTCTTTTCCTTTTTTAAAACAACATTTTCCAGTTGAACTGTAGTGCTGCAGTCCAGAACTTTGATTTAATAACATTACAGTATCATTAGTATAGTATACAGTTCCAACCATACAGAATGCTCAAAGCATAATGCTCCTTACTGCAAATAGCATACAGTACTTTGTTACACCATGTTATAAAGCTTTTTATATTTTTCAAATAATCTGATGCAGGACTGCTCTAACTGCCACATTCCGGGCTGTCCGGTGAAATGCCTGGATTCAAAACCCAGTCAATATCTAGCCCTGTTGGGATCATTTTTGTCCCATAATTAAATGTACCTTATATACAATGTTGACATTTGTATTAATTTTATATATCACAGTATGTTAAATAGAGCTGTTTCCCAAAGTAAGATTACTCAGCAGGACATATAAAAAATAGTTTATTGTTATAGGACGTTGTGAAAGCAATGTTTTATTTTATTTATTAAGGTTTACACCCACATTAAAATAAACTATATTTTGACTTTATGCTAATTTCAAAATCAAGTAGTTAGGAAACAATTTTAGTTTAGATTTTGATTATGATAAATCAAATGCAGGAGTATATGCATGTGCTGCAGAGCCTCTTACTGGGTGAATTTAAATATACTTTGATTGTAAAATACTTTATGTAATTATGCTCTAAGCCCCTAGGCAGAATTTACGTATTTTTAAAATTAGCTTTTAAATAAGGCTACACAATTTGTTTCAAACATATGCCACAAACAGAATACGTAAGCAAAGGCCGTTCTTTTTCCATCTTTGTCATGACCATGTTGTGTCAGGCATTCAATTCCATCATCAACAGACTGCCCTTAGCCCTATTGAACTGTATGGCGCTAAAAGCCACCCCTGGGGAATTCATGTAAGTAGAATGTTTAGGGGCATGGCAGTTCTCCAGATACTGTATTGAGATCTCTAGAAATGTACGTTATGTCCAAGAATTTGAAAGTAGTCACAGAGGTCAAAGGTTAGTTGTCTTTTCTCGAATCCAAAACCAGGTCCAAATGTGATTATATAAAAGAATTATGAAGTGAATGCATTTAATTAAAAAAAAAAAGATGCATCCTGTGGCTGGATCCCCAGTAGATTTTTTTGACAATCCTTGTTTTTCCATGAGTGACATACAGAACCATAAGTAAACAATGAAATAGAATCTGTGCTATTATTACACAATCAAACAAATTCACCCAGTATCACAGTGATTTCTGCATACATTTGTAATATTGGGGTGGCGTGGAGGAGCAGTGGTTAGCATAGAAGGACAGGTTAGTAATGCTTTTAATGTGTGATTCATTACACAGTTAAAATGATTACCCAGATTTATCTATAGTAGTCTAGCTGAACAGAGAGACTGCTACCACAAGTCCAGTTTTGCTTTGATTTTTTTAAAGAAACCGAGTCATCCAATGTTTAATCTCAGCAAAACATTTTTAAGAATTCATATCATTAATGTCACCTGGGCTAGCAAAGATATAAAGTTGTGTACCATGTGTTCAGCAGTAAGAATTTACAAATACATTTACTGAGTGAAAGCACGAATAAGGAAAATAATGGACTGAATTATGGAATAATTAAATCAGAATAATTTCTTATAATGATAATATTGTATACAGTAGCAATCAGATGCTGTAATATAGTATCTCAAATATGTAACTTTCTGCAAAGACAAGGGCTTCACACTTAGTAGATTAGGTTGTAATATCAATTTTAAGGATGGGGGGGGGGCTTACTCAACAATTTGTCAATTCTTGAGAAAAGAACATTAGTGTTATACTTATTTACTTCATATTTCTAATAAATTAGTAATGTTGGCTCACCTTGCAAACTTTAGATTCTTTGTACTCCACTAAAAAAGGCTTCAAATCATCTTAGTTTATTATTTGATAGATGGCACTGTTAAACAAAAGGTGCAGGAGATTTTGAAATGGCTATTTTACATTTTGCTGGAGACAGTAGGCAGAGAAAGCAGTTATTTCTGTTGCCCAACTCATTGGTTGACAGGTACAGTAGTTAGTAGAAGTAGAAGTGGGGAAAATATACTGTAGTACACCTGTGAGAACAGATACTGTAAGTCTAAAATCTGAGTCTGAACAAAGTCATTTCTAAGTAACTGCAAGTGAACTGCAAATAAAATGCAAAAATGATCTGAAGGAGTAAGATATGGAATGGAAGGCATACAGATGCCGAGTTTTCGAGAAGTGACTAACAATTAATCCCAAATATATTCAGCCATTGTTAAAAGTTAATATAACCAAGGAAACTCTCATTAAATAAATAATGTATTTTTTACATTTTTTACATAGTGTTTTTTTAAATAATGTATATTGCCATTAGGAAATAAAATGTCCAAGTAAAAATGCTGTAATATTTTGTATTAATTTAATACAGAATTTCTGCAAGTTCTGATGCGAGCAGCTGGTTACAGTAGGTTTAGGTAGACAATAAGCACAATATAAACAAGACATTATGTCCCTGTATTATTAAAGACCATGATTCAAAACAGGACAACTCATAATAAGTAGTAACATCATCATTGATTAGGAAGGAGCTGCACCAGCATTCAGCCTGCCAAGGAGAATGTAGAACGTACTCTAATTGCATTCTAAAATGCTGAAATATAAAATGAGATTAAAATATATCACATTTTGGAGACATCCTCACACACCTGAAGAACCAAAACTCTGCATATGTTATTCTTTCTATTTCCTCTTCAGTGAGGAATTAAGCCCTGAATGCTGATTAAGAAGGTTTCATTTGATAAGCTACTGTAAAAGCATTTTCACACACTCATCTAAAGAGGATTTACCTGTATTAACTCAAATAACATTTGAATGCCTTATTTACAGTTGGTGGAGATTACTGGACAGCAATATTAAAAAAAGCAGAACTGCTTATGTATCCGAAAAAATAACATATGGCACTTTTAATCTAAACTTGTCTAATGAAAAATGTACAGTATACATCAATATACTACTGATTTGAATTTTATTATAATTTAAATATACAGAATTAAATAAGAAAATTGTATAAAACATAAATTAGAAATACAAATATTGAAATGCTTCTATTCTTTACATTAGAGAAACAACAAGCAAATATTACAGTGTATCAATTTGTAAGCATTTAGTACAAAAGAGAACAGTCCAGTACAGGTTTTGTATTAAGGTCTGATCTATAGATTTCAATCTAAGGTTTTCAAATATACTTGCATTTCTAAAAGAAAACTGGAAGGAATCGATATTTGTTTATATATTTTTTAATTTAATAAATTAATGCAGATTATTTGCATCAGTTTGCAATTCAGAAAACCATGCGTTTTACAGCAGTTTTATTACATTTAGCTAAAAGCGGTGATCACATTTTAAAAGGAGTTTCAGGATATATTATTCATTACTTTCTGTTCCACCATCCATTTTTTCTTCAACTTGAAGAAACTATACTCTGATCTCATTTCTATTACATTTCATATTAATTTTAAGAAATTAAGCTTTCATAAGCTGTTATTGATATTTCTCTTCATAACATCCTAGGGGTATCCTTCAATTATTTTCAATGGCAAAGTCAAGGCAGTATAGATGCTTGAAAAAGTCTTTCGTAATTTAATATAAAAGACATTTAATTTGCAAAATCAGTGTATTAGGAAAAGTAAACCATTTATATTCCAATCTCGTTTCTTTACTGAGAGAGGTAAAAAGCTCTTATTAAATTAGTTATAATTGATTGAATTTGTTTAATAGATGTAATGTGTCTGAAATACTTCCATAGGGACCCTAGTAGGATCTATTGTTCTAATTAAAGACTTGTGTGTCAATAAAAAGATGATTAAACACACAGATGGCATCGCTCATCGACGTAGCTACTCCCAAAGTGCGGCAGCTTGTGTTGAGCACAAGATTATGCTGCATAAAATGGCGCACAAACAATGATATCTACTGTAACATGTTTGGTTCTATTACGTGTAATAGGAATAAGCTTTTCACAGCTTGCTTTTGTAAATGGGATAAAACCCATTCCTAATCAAGGGCCAAGTAAAATTCGCCTTTGCGATCAAAACAAAATAAATTCTTTATGTGAAGTGAATTCACTCTTTATACAACATGTAGTGCACATATGTCCATCTTGATCAGTTTAGTGATTTGATCATCAATATTAGGTATTCTTGCTGAATGTAACCAAGCAGTGTTGCCAAGTTTCTGAACAAAATTGATTAAACGAGTACTTTTGTTAGAAACCTGTAAGAATGTTAAAATATGACACTCATGTTCCATCATTGGACGTGTTTTTTTTTTATTACAGTAAGTGTTCTTTGAACGAGTATGCTGCAATACTTTTAGTATGATCAGATCTGTTTGCGCACAGAAGTTCAGAATCACACAAACACATACAATAATAATTCAAATCTCATATACCTACTGTAGATATGCTCAACACCTACATACATATATTACTACTTTTAACTTTTATTTCATTCTAGTTAAACCTCACTAGTGAAACATAAGCTAATTAATTTTGATGTGATTAACCCATTGAAACAGATGAAACTGTACGTCTACGATATTAAAGGAACAAGTAATAGGTTTATTCCATGCTAAAAAGAGAAGAAAGAAAACACAATGTTTCTGCCATAGAGCTTTCTTCAGGTGTCACATTTAATAATAATATTAAATGCTACGGAGTTTTTAATCTCAATCTTTTTGTCTTTTTTTTTCTTTGACATTTTCAATGAACTACCAGCAACAGAAAGGGGCGTTGGGGACCGAAGTGGTCCTCATGAGTTAGGTGGCTCGACAGCCTCTGGGTCCTGAAAATATAAACACCCCTGATGGTGCTTCCTTCCATCTGGGAGTCAATCCATCAAGGGGCCGAAGAGGAAGAGAGAATGAACCCCCTGCTTCGGAGAGTCACTTTGAGAGGCACAGCTCCAGGGGTAGAGAAAGGCGAGAAAGGACTTCCCTGATGCACTGAGCTGGACTCTCAAAGGAAAGATAAGGTAAGTTGGAGCTGCTGAGAACAGTGTGGCCGGGGGTCCCCTCTGATTCAGTGATGCAGTGAGACCCTCCCAAAAAGAGGTCAAGATGGTGCTGCCAACCTGAGGTTGGGGGAGTGAGCTTCACTTGCCCCCAAGATGAAACCTTGGACAACACGAAAAAAGAAAGAGGAGGAGGTGGGAACTCACAAACTTTAGACACGTAAAATTAGTGTGGTCAGAGTTTAAATAGGGGGAGAGATCATTGAATAACAGAGGTAGAGGAGCCCCCTGAAACCTGCCTACCTAATTCATGCAGGCAGTGATTGCAACTACCATAAAGATTTAAGTAGTAGATCAGCATGACTTTTGAGTGAACAAGATAATTAGGACAAAGGGACAGGGTGAAGGAAGCAGAAAAGCACAAAAGAAGTAATGAAGTAAGTGTTTTCCTCTCTGTCACTGAACGAAGAACTGAACTAAGCAAAAGAATCTAACAGCTTAGGTGTTTAAAAAAGCTCAGTTACCCATAGTTATCAAACTGGTCTGTTGCCAACACAGATGAATTTCCATCTGTTGAACATAAGGCATGACAACAGGAAATATAAGGTTGCAAAACGCCCCATAAAACCAATGGAGCAAAGTCAAACTAAACTTTTTAAGTCAGCACTTAGATTTTAAAATTCACCCCATATTTTACAAGCAACCAGTGTAGGCACTGTAGCTATGGAGGAACATGTGGACCAGAGGTGTAAGACCTTGAGCAGCACTGTTTTATCTGTTTTAAATTCCAAATTCAGTATTTAAAATTTGGACAAAATTTTTATATCCTAGTAGTACATGCAGGCAAGGACACTGGTGTTTGAGTATCTGAGCTAGAAGTAAGGTTACCTTAAGTGTTACCTGCTTAGTCAGCTTGGGAGAAAAAAAACTTCACATTTATCGCATGTGTGTAATGTTACTCGGTATCTATTCATTATTATCAGAAAGTTGCATATTCCTCACAAGGTTCACAGCAACCTGAAGCCAAGAAGTGTATTACTTGTTCCAAGTGTTTATTAACAACATACAGTATGAGTGAATAAACAGATCAAGGTAATAGACTCACAATTATTAATACACCCTTTATGCAATAAACTCCCAAAACATCTTTCTTCTAAAAATATTTACTGGCTTTTGGCAAAAAATATAATAAACACAAGTCTGTTATCTGTACCAGGTGGAGTCTTGTATGTTTTGAAGCAATTAAGTTTCTACAGATGCTGACATCGCTTTTAGATCTTGTGGCTGTTATGTACAAATATTTCTGTTTGCTGAAAAACAGGTTAGAGGCAGGGAATATTGTCCAAGGCTTGTGTGATTGCATGTCTCTGTTTCACCACCCTTTGAATCATTTGTTGAATGATCCCTACTGAGTAGGTGCTTCTGTTATCAGCTGGTGCTCAAGCAGGTGGGTAGTTAAGTAGATTAACGTGTTTGTGCTAAATTCAGTGTTCTTCTTCTCTTCCAACCATATGAGAAAGAACATACCTGCTTTTAACACACATTGATGGCAATGTAAATTAAATTCTTGCTTTCACATCATTTTTTATTAAAAAAATGTAAGGAATTATTTGTATATAAATAACAGGAAATCTGAATCAGTTTACAACAGAAAAGGAGAGATGCAATTGAAAGTCTATATTAGACCATTTTGTATTTTAAATATTTTTAACATGTACTACTGTATGCAATATAAAAATAGATTGTTTTACACCACCACTATATACAGTAACAACACAATCTAAGAATTAACTGGAATTAATGCATTTAATTCTCTACTAATAAATTGTTAAAATATATAAAATATAGTTTGCTTTTTTCAAATGTTTCTTTAATGTATGAATGCATATTTAAGTTCCTTTTTTACTTTTACTACTGAAAGGTGGGAGCAGCGAGGGCACAGGCCCTAGAACCCGAATCTATTCCAATAACAAAAGGACAGACAATGAAATGTGGGCTATTTCGAGTCGCAAACGTAAGATAAAAAGTCGCAATTGCGAGATATAAAGTCGTAATTCTGAGTTTCTAATCAGAATTCTGAGTTTTTAAGTCGTAATTCTGAGATATAAAGTTGGAATTCTGAGAAACAAAGTCGGAATTCTGAGATGCTAAGTAGCAATTGCAAGATACCATAGCGTGTTTTTTTTTTACTCCCTGGCGGAAACAGGCTTTCATATTTTGAAGACAGGAGAAACCACACACAAGAAGTCCAAATTATCATTATAATTACTATTTCAGACTGATGCAAACATGAACTTAACAAAGGGTTTAAAGTAAGAAGTGAAGAGTTTTCATTTGAAATATTAAATAAGCAACCTCAGATGTAGTGAGTTGTTGACAGCTAATAAAACAGGAGGCCAGTTAAGGATTTTAAACGGGTTTCAAATACATGGCTTCCAGATCCTGTGTTTGACCTAATGGCAAGCAATTATCCTGTAAAAATAAAGTGAAGTCATTACACATTTCATTTATTTCTCTAATAGCGAAGGTAGAGACAGAAGAAAGCTGACACAAGCTGTTTTTTATCTTAAAAGGTGGTCTTGGACTACGCTGTTCACGACCAAACTATGCATCTCTAATTATTATTATTATGATTATTATTATTTTTATTATATACAGTATTTAACTTATTTTTTACTGCTATACAGTACATAGCTAAAAATAGATGTTTAAATTAACTTTTCAATTGGAATTAAAATTAAAATGTAACCAGATAGTTTATGGAGAACAGATCTCGATGAGCTGGAGAGTACACATGTATGCAACAAGGCATTTACTGAAGCAATTTGAATAAAGAACATTGTCCAAGGGCATAACAGCAGCTTCCCACCAGGGATGTTCTGTTGTAATACCTCTTAGGTAATGGGAACAAAGTAAGCAGGACAAGTAATTGAATAATGGCATTGCTCTGCATTATTGCAAAAGTGAATAGAAGCATTCTAATTGTCAACTTAAGTTCTAAATTTCCATACATAACAGGCAAAAACCTTTCACAGATATGCATAATTGTTTGTCTGGAATATTTTGTTAAAGTGAATAGACATAATAAAGCTGAAAGTGTGGAGTGCATTAAAACAGAAAAGCATTCATTGGACATCACAGTAATGAAATGGTGTTATTTAACAGATGTTTAGGGGAGGTCAAATTCTAATTTTGCACTTCTGCTCTACGGATTAATATTCACTGCCCACAACTCTGCAAATATCTTTCCTAGTGTCCCTCTCTCCACCCCAGCTGCACCCTTTAAACTGCCTCCTTTGTTCATTCCTTTTAAAATAAGGCTGTTTTTACCACTACTTTTCTATAAGGCTTGTCATTTCTTCAGCCAAGTGAGTTAATTCTACAATATTAAGTAAGCTATCCCTTTTTAATTCATCAGCTTATGTTCAAGTATCTTTGTTGTGGCATGGTGACCAAAACTGAACACAAAATCCAAGTAACGTCTAGCTATTGTTTTGTTTAATTTTAACATGACTTCCTATGATTTACATTCTACACTCAATTCTGCTCTCAACTTTGGCTGTTTTTATTGCTTCCCTGCACTAACTTAAGAAAGTGATGAGTCTACATAAACTCCAATATCATTGCCTTATATTGCTTTTTCCAGTTCAATACCATCCATTTGATACATAAAATTTACAGTCTTGCTTCCTGCCTGTAATGTTCTCATCCATGTTAAAATTGTTTTGCCAGGGGTCTTCTGAGTTACACTGACTTTATCAAATTAACCGTTTTATGTCCTAGAGGAAAAAGATAGTGTTTCTAATTTTATGTATAGTGTATGCATGTACAGTACATGTGTACAGACATGCCCTTTCACATTGACATACATGAGGCTGACCGTCACAGTACAACGTGATTTTAGCTGATTGTTGTCTCAAGCCACGCAGTCACTAAGTGGTGAGATTGTGGCCTTACAAGCTTGTATATATGGTTCTTGCCCAGGGCAGGGTAGGGCCAGTAGCAGGGTTAATATACACTAGAAAGAGAGAAGAAAACTGTAGTTTGCTGGTATTAAAAGCGCAGGGATAATTGAAACAGCTTTTCTAAGCAGGACTGGGTATTTTCAGAAACAGAACTTCCAAAACAAATGTAGAAAGTAATTGTGTGAATCATTTAAAGTGTTATACACTGTTTTTAAACTTGTGTGATCCAGAGATATTGAAAGAGTATAATAGGTGGAAATTATTTATTGTAGACTTTCAAGTGTGACCTATTGATCTATGTCACCTTCACAATGTGGGTAATAAAAACTAAACAATGATTTTACATTTCAGAGACATGGAATTTTTAATTTGCTGGCCCCCTAAGATAGGGCATTACAATGTTTTTTTTTTATTTTCCTTATTTTTATTTAATCCGTGGCAAATAACAACTAACTGCAGATACACTGCCTTGTTTTAATTAGCATTGGGACTGGCCTCTGTATATGGAAATTCTGATCTTCTAGATTCATGTTGGACTTTAAGTTTATTTAAACCTTAAATTTAACATAATCTCTACGTTCCTTCTGCATCAACATTATAGAGGTAATTTCTGAAACTACTGAAACAGATATGTCTCTTCTGACAATACTAGATCCCAGCTTATTGTGATGCTACTAAATAACACATGGGCCAAAACTTCCACGTCAATCACATGTTGAATTTTTCCTATTTCCATTTCTTCTCAGAAGTCATTTTTTAGCTTATCAAGTGGCAAGGAAACAAGAATTCAAGATGGGGATTATTAGGAGGCCATGATTGGTAAGGGTCAATGGAAAATTTGGCCAGGATGCTAGGGTAACACCCCTACTCTTTTCAAGAAACGCCCTGGGATTTTTAATGACCACAGAGAGTCGGGACCTCGGTTTTACATCTCACCCGAAGGACGTTGCCTGTTTACAGTATGGTGTCCCCATCACTATACTGGGGCATTAGGACCAACATGGACTGCAGGGTGAGCGCCCCCTGCTGGCCCCACTAACGCCTCTTCCAGCAGCATCCTTAGTTTTTCCCACAACATCTCCTATCCAGGTACTGACCAGGCTCACACCTGCTGAGCTTCAGTGGGCTGCCAGTTCTGAGTTTCAGAGTGATATGGCTGCTGGCTGCTGCTAAGAATAAAGCACACTTATACATGGTATTACAGCAACTCATAAACTGTCTGAAAAATACTGAAAGAAGATGTTGTTCTCACAAATACTAGAGAATAATCACCATTGCATCAAAACTAAAATCTTGATTTAAAAGTGAACTGAAAGGAAAAAGGTGATAAGCAGTTCATGTAATACCAAATTCCCATGGAAAAGATTCAGCAAACAGTGAGCCTAGTTTCTAAAGCCTGTTGTTGGGCAGACTGGTGAAGTATGTTAAGTTTAAAGTAAATATTTGTCCCACACAGTCACTAAACTCATAAATGAGGAAGGTGGTTGAAGAAGAAAATGTTCTACTTTTATATTGGAATGAAAAGAATAAATGCCTCAGTATTAGTTGCAAGCAAATTTTGTTTATGTAAATGACATTTAAATGTAAAAGGAAATGCCAAAGTAATTAGCTTCCGCAAGATGTAATGAAAAAAATTGTAATCTTATGCATGCATAATTAAGTATCCTTGGCTTTGAATATTTCAAAAGAGAATTCATCAGAATTTATGGAAATAAGCAGCTTCCAATCATTTGAAACAGAAACGGTACCTTGCTCTATGATTCACAAATGTTACATCATTAAGCTATTATCTGAATCTCACCAGAACTAATAAACTGTCAGTAAAGAATGTGTTCCAGGCAGCAAATAAATCTCCAAAAATATGTATCATTGAAACATTCATTACATTATTTATTTTGGATAACAATAAATGAAAAACATATAATATTGTTCACCTGAGAGCTTTATTTTCATAGAATTTTTTTACCACTGTTCATGTCAGAAGAACAATTTGTTTGCATATGTTTTTTTAAACTAAAAGATATTATTCAATATATCTCAATAAAAATGAATTATTAATAAGAATTACAATTATCTCCACTATTATCATTAAATCTAGAGTACAATTTTATGCATGCTATTTTCACCTAGGAAGTGAGATTTCCTGAGGCTCTGTTTATAATGCATGTCCAAAGCAGTTCAGAGGTGTGGGGATCATGGTGGCTTTCTACAAATAAGTTAGGTAGCTGTGACTCATGTCACTGGGAGCTAATGATGTTTGTTGGTGCAGTCCTCTGTCATTCCATCATATAAAATGACAAGTGCCAGGCTAGCTCATTGCATTTCTGAACAGACTTTTCAGTCTTTTCAAACTTTTCGGTTTTTGAAAAACGTGCTTCGTCCCACAAACTGAATGTCTATCGACCCGTCTTTTGGACCAATTTCTCTCACTTGGCAACTTTCACTTTTGTGAAGAGCCCCTGAGGGCCGTTCCTGTCTTGACCCCCAGTAGAAATCCATATTGTGTATAACTGATGACGGAGTCAGGGGTATTACAAACATGATGGACACACACAAAACATATTCGCCTGACTCCTGTACCCCTCATCTTCATCACAGGATTCATTGCTGGAGGATGAAGTGTGTGAATAAAGGAGGAGCAACACAGTTAGTGATGGATACAATCAATAGACATGAGAGACATACCTGTATGTACATTTTAAATGCAAACTTGTAAATATCGTAGTGGTGAATACCAAAAATTGTTAATATTTTGCACGTGAACAAGATGGCCTGATTGGCCTCATCTTGTTTGATAACAATTAACACACAGGGCAATAACATTCATAGTTGGGGAATGCTTTGGAGTTCTCTTTGAGTATAGGAGCTTGATCTTTTGATGCTACTTCACAGCTGTGTGTTGACACTGTGTTGTTTTTATTCAACAACAACATCAATTGTCTGCTACTGAAAATTCCTGGCACATTCCTGGTATTTATAAGATCACTTTATTAGCCACATACAAATCTTGCATTAGGAATTAGTCTTTTCGCAGACCCCAGCTTGCTCTCCATAAGACACACAGGCACACAGACGGGGAGAGAGAAGTTTTGGGGTCAGAGAGTCACCCATTTATGCAGCACCCCTGGAGCAGCTGGGGTTAAGAGCCTTGCTCAGGGGCCCTAATGCTAATTCCTGCTGAAAGGTGAATTAGAGATAAAGATAAGATCACTTTTTTAGGCATATATAATTTCTTGAATTAGGAATATATCTTTTTGCATACCCCAGCTTGCTCTCCATGAGACACACAGATAGGGAGAGAAGCCTGGGGTCAGAGCACAGAGTCAGCCATTGTACAGTGCCCCTGGAGCAGTTGGGGTGAAGGGCCTTGCTCAGGGGCCCAACGGAGTAGGATTCCTCTGCCGGCCGCGGGATTTGAACCAGCAACCTTCCAGCCACAGGCCACAGAGCCACCCCACCGTCCTGTCACGATATTAGTCCCCCCTCCTTAAGGGTGCTCCAGCCCTTTCACTCAAGACCTTATTCAGTGCACCTGTTTCCCATTCCCAGCCCACCTTAAAAGCCAGGCGCTGACGCTCATCCGGGCTCTGCATCTGGTTTCCGTATCGTGCGAGTCCAGGACCTGGAAGCGCCTGGTCCCGTTAAGGTTTTAACCTCTGTTCCCGTTCCCGTTCCCTGTCTGCCGGTTCCGACCCGGCCTTCGTGGTTTTAACTTCGTGTTTTGATGGATCTCCTGGTTTTGGACTTTCTCGTCTGTTTTTGGATACTCTAAGGATGACTCTTTGGGATTGTTCGCCTCGGCCGCGCCTCCCCCGTGCACCAGCGCACCTTGGACACGCCCCCCTGTCTTCAGCCCCGTATTCCTGCATGACGTTTCCCCAGTGTTTCCCCACTTCGTCGGATTGTGTCGTCCGCATAGGGTCCGGAAAGAACTGTTCGTTACACGTCCTGTACGTATGTATTTGAGAGCCCCTGGAAGTGTGGATTGCTCAGGGATAGCGACTCAGGCTGGTTGGTGTTCTGGCCAGGCCAAGGTAATTCTGTCTTCATGTCACAAAGGAATGGTGGGGTCAGCTTCCAAAAAGGGTTGATTAGTGGTATAAAAATACCACTGTGCAGTTTGGTCACCGTATTGTTAAAATGTTGTCTCTTTTTACTAAGGGAAATTCAAGGTGACGGATGCATTTTTCTGAACCCCAGTCAACCACCTTTGCACTTCTGCTTCCACTAACAGGTGAAAATTTGTCGTAAACTAAGAGGACAAATATTTTTTAGTTTTTCCAATAATAGTTCTGTGCAAAACTGAGACTAGTTTTAACATTCATACAATATTCTGTACTGTTAGAATCACGCAGTGACGGACCAACACTGGTATTTCAAGCACCAGGAGAGATCTAGTTAAGATCTATGCTTTACTTGTTGCAAATCCAAGGGCTGATAAAAGATAGAATTATTGAAAATTGATACCAAGTCTCTGGACAAATTATTTCACCATTAAAAAGACATTTTCATTTTTTTATTTTTCAGGAATTTTCTCCTTCTGTTGTGCAAATTATTTTTTTATAAATATTGATGTGAGGTGATTGCACAACCAATACTGCACACATTAATTGCTAATACTTTTGGGATTATAACAGGTCTAATACCATTAATGAATCAACTTGTTTGATATCTATTATGGATATAAAATCAATGCATACTTGTACTGTATATTATTATGCGTGTATTATAGTGTATATAATACATTGTAGAAATTTACAAAGATGTAGTACTGCAGATACCATAGTTTTGTTTTGTGATTGATTAATGTTATAATGGACAAAAAATCATACAGTAGATATCATAATGCAAAATACCTTTATAACAAACATTATTTAATCCAGCACATCTCCTGTGAGCTCAAATGTGATGGTAGACTACTGTATGTGGGTACAAACTTCAGTAATGGTCGTACAGATAATAGTTCATTTGGTCCACAGCACTTGTATAGTCCCTCTTTTGGAGACCTAAAATAGACAAACTGAAAAGGGCAATGGGCCTTTCATCTTTTGTCTTCAGTATCTTCTATCAGAATCAATAACCAAGTTGTGCTATGAAGGTTGTGCCACTGGACTTCTATTTTCATTGCAGAGATGGATTTTAGAATACGCCCCAAGAATAGATATTTTTACTTATACATCCTTATGAAAGTAACCTACAGATGACCTACATACTGTATAGCTTTCTATCGACATGTCACAGTTATCTGTAAACCTAAATGTTTAAAGGATTTTTAAATTCAACAACCTTTTGGTTAAAGATCACTGAATACCAGGTGTATATGTGCCCATTTCAGTGCTGAACATATTACTTGCATATGAGAACAATTTATTTGATTCTTCACATTTTTACTTACGATCCAATATTCAGACAACATTATTCATAATGCTTTTGGATTTCATAGGATTAACACTATTTGGAAATTTAAGATGTGCAGCAGCACTCAGCAAACTGAGTGAAGTACCTAACTGAAGGCTAAAACAGCAGCACACCTGAAATTTCAATCCATAACCCACTGGCCCAGAGTCCTAATCACTATTTTATGCCACTGCAAGTCATTAAACTAAGGATGATTTTGAGACTCTGGGGTGGGTTTAGGGAGACTAGAGGAAATGTGAAGGTTTTGTTTTTGGGGTTTTCTGCACTCTGGAAACAGTACATAAATATGCCCCAAAAGTACTTTGAGCAACATAAAATTATGAATCTAAGAATTGTAAATTGAGCATACAACTATGCATATAATGTAGCATTTTTAATACTGTAGGCGGTAGTAGTTCAGGTGGGTAGCTGCGTCAGCATGCGTAGGCTGCAAAGGAACAAGTAATAGGTTTATTCCATGCTGAAAAAAAGAAGAAAGAGAACACAACGTTTCGGCCGTGGAGCCTTCTTCAGCTCACACCTGAAGAAGGCTCCACGGCCGAAACGTTGTGTTCTCTTTCTTCTTATTTTCAGCATGGAATAAACCTATTACTTGTTCCTTTGCATTTTTAATACTGTATTTCTAAACGCTGTCAACTAACTGAAAATGTCCTTCTATAAAACAATTTATGTGTACAGGTAAGGCAATCACAATAACTGGAGATGGTGTACTGTATGTTGATCTGAGAATGTCAAGAACCTTATTCCCAAAACCTGGTTAAACTGTGTGACTTGCAGTTCCCATGTCTTCTCAGTAGGGGTCCTCGGAGATTAAACAAATGCTAATACCAAATTCAACTGGAAAATGGGATAATTTGGAAATATGCATAATAATGAAATTAAAACCTACGGGCAAGAAAAAGAAAACCTGTGACAGAGGAGAGGCTGTGCTGTTTTTGTTTTTGTTGTTGTGTGTCAACAGGGAAGCAGCAGTCCTGAGGTAACTTAGAGCTTTAATGGAGTGACCTGTTTGTTCTCTTTTTTCCATTTCTGTGCTTTATTTTATTTCTAAAGCTTTTGTTTGATCAACAGTGAACCTCTGCAGAGGCTCCTTCTTGTAACCCCACACCTGAGTGAAAATTGTTCTGTTCTGTCTACCTGTCTTGGCCTCAGTTACCCTGCCACAATAATTACATTAATTAGATCATTACAGGTATGTCACAAATGTATTACAAAATATAAAAGTAATATAGAGCTAAGCTCTCCACCCCTGATCCTGGAAAACCCCAGTCCAGTTAGCCTTACAATGCAAAGGTATTATAATTTAACAGGTCACCTAAAATCACCTCTTTTTTAACAATGAGGAACACTTGTATGTTATTGATCAATTAAACAAGCAATTCATTTGGTTACTTAGGGGAGCTCTAGTCCTTGAGGCCTGGAAAATCTTCAGTTTTTGTTGTGTGTGATCACTAAATTATTTAATCGAACAAAGCACCTCTTAAACTGACTACAGTTGAATTGTTCGAGTTCCTCAGTAACTGATGATTTAATGGTTACCAATAAAACCTGCTGGCAGCAGAACTAGGATTAGAGACCCATGATATAGAGAGAATGATTGCTGTCTGGCTCTTTAGGTGAATAAGCATGGAAGTACATTGCACTTATATTTCTCATTAACTTTAGAGCACCTTTCACAATTCACTCATTTAATTGAAGGCAGCCAGCAGGATGAGTAGAAAAGAGAAGTATGTCTTCAGAGTAAATGAACTCTGCTTATCTGCCAAAAAAAGAACTTGAGAGGTGGTGATTAAAAAAAGGTAAAATACAAAGTAAGACATATGTAAACATGTTTCTCATACTCAAAAGCAGCAGTGATCCAAAGTAGCTCAGTTCTGAACAACAGACCCTTTTCTTACAGCTTTTTGAAACTCTGTATCCTGTGTTCTAAATGACAGGTGTTTGAAAAGCAGCTTATGTTCAGCAGGAGATTTCTTCTGCATGTAATACTGTGAAGATTACAAAACATTCAAATTTTAAGTAATTCCAATATGGAAGATTATGCGAAGCTCAGTAAGATTAAGACAAGCCAGTGACATGTGACATGTGCCTTCTGTGTACCAGCATGCCAGGTGAGCTCAATGACAAAGCTAAGTCTTTGTGGAGCATGATGGGAATGAGGCTGGCAACACATGATATTTTGTCTCAGCAGCAAAGGGACTTCAGACATAAGTCACTAGGGCAGTCTGCCAACTCGCCAGTTCCTTAATACAGAACAAGGCAGAAGTGGTTGTCTTCCCCAATCTGCACTGTAGAACAATCCATGAAGGGAATGTGACTGAAAACAAAATCAAACAACACTAATTTTCTTGATCAGCCCTGGCATACCTCAGTTCTCACAGATGAAATTGGCACATTCTGTACCTGCTTTCATACGGCACAGTTAAATGCCAGTCACATTTTTAATGCAACAGCAACTGATGGACACATACAATAATGGAAATAAAATAATTTGACATGGAAGGAGCGCTTCTTAAAACGAAACAAATGATTGATTTGGGTGTCAGGCTTGTTCCTACGTTTCTAGAAACACAAACACTAGAAATGATCATGTGACTTGTACAGTATTTCTTAATGGAGGTATAACTAACATATATACAGTAGATGGCTGAAATCCATTGCATATTTTCAGAATACAATACGAACCAGTAATTACTTGCTTTTAGTGGCAGACCTACAAAATGCAGCCGGTGGCGTCGTACTGGGGCACCGCAGAGGAGTGGGTCCCACAGAGCCACTGCACCACCCCGCTATGGCAGGGCCATTTGGCCAGGGCCTCACCTCACCCCAGGGTGCGCGGTCCCCCACTTTAACCCTTTGGCTGTGTTTCTCGACTCGAGCTGAATTTGGAACTTTTACAACATACTGTGATTCTCGACTAAAGTCCACGGCTGTGCGGCTGTGAAAAGACGTTCCACTTTCAGTGCTGAAACTACCGCTCTTCAGGAGTTTCAAGATGCCTGCGTTAATCTTCTCATCATGCCATTCTTTACATTACAATATTTTTTACCCCCTCTTCCCAAACATTGAGGGGGTCTTGCAGTGTGAAATGGCCCGGGCCTCGTCTGAGCCAGGCCTCAAAATAGTCAAGTTCCAATACTGCATGAATATGTTGATGTTAATGGACAGAATGTGCTGCTTAAATTACACTTTGTATCTTTTTTAGCTTCGTCACTAAATTAGAGTCTTTAAACAAGCTTTCATGCTAGAAGCTGTAAAATGGTAAAATGAATTTATAATCAGAGAATTATAGGCTTCAAGAAGAGGATACAGAAAAAAAGGGAAATGAAAATTGAAAATGTGTATTTGTTTTTTTTTTATTTTCAACATATAAATCCCATAAAACCTTGTAACACTGAAAGGACTAGAGATAAAATGTGTATTAGCAGAAAAACATTAATCCAAAACTGCTTCTGTGATCCCCCTGAGTTTTTGGTTGGTGATTATGATCCTAAGAATGTGCAAGTACCACTTATAGCTGCAAAACATTGTGAATTACATCAGATTTTTAGTTAGAGAACATTTGGTATTCGTAGTTATTGCCCTTGGGGTCAGCATGTGGAGTTTAGAAACAAGAGGAATAAGCTTTATTAAAAAATGGTTGAAAGGCACTTGTTCAGTCTGGTGAAGCTGATATAAAAGAATATAATTCAAAGTCAAACAAAGCATCTCTGCAAAGCAGACCTCTGCGAGCCTGAGAAGAAATAAGCCCAATCACATCTGTACACTCACAGCAGTACAAGATATAATAAATTAGATGAATGAACTGGCTAAGACATGCAGCAAGCAGGGGTACATTATCTGCTTGATGATAAGCACCTGTTTACTTTGCACAGAATGAAGAGGTGGTGTGGGTGAGATACACCACTTTAGGAAATACCTTTAGCAGTAGCACAAAAACTGCCTGCATACAAACCAGCAGTTGGAAACCTGCACTGCTTAGTGTTAAAATTAAAGGGAAACAAGAGTGAGCTGGAGGAAATGAAAGGTCAGAAGTGCACTGGTCGACTCATCTACCCTGTGTTGAAGGAGCAGTTCCCCTGAGATGACAGAGAAGCATTTAATTTCTTTTGGTTCTTCTGGACTTTGGTAGTGTTTGGTATCGTACATCTGGGAATCAAATCCACACACCAGTAAATCCAATCTGCTATATTAGTTTGTCTTTCCTTAGAACTTCAGGCCGTGTTATTTTTAGGCTAAGGCACACTATGCATCTTCCAATTCAAACTCAATATTAGAGCACAATTTAAATGATTTGCAAGTGGTCTGCACGAGGAATCATTCTGCTCTAAGACAGGCTCAAATGTATTATGCCACAGCTTTTAAAGTACCACAGAATTCCTCTTCTCTGCTATGAATTATGCAGTGCAAAGAAAAATGTTGAGCACTGACAGGTTGAATGGTTGGCTGTCAACATGAAGTTTTCTCCTGCTGCTGTTGCTATCCTCTGTTTGGTCTTCAGTTTTCCGTGTGACGAGAATTAGTCTATTATCCTGATTTCATCCATCCATTCATTTACTATTCTCCCTATCCAGTGCAGGGGCACAGGGGAGCCAGAACCTCTCCTCACAAACAAGACAGGATACACCCTGAACGGGACGACAGTCCATCCGAGGGCACGTACAGATACAAACACTTACGCATTCACACTACGGCCACTTTTCCCAGAAGCTGATTAGCCTACCATTACATTATTGCACTGGGGAAAGGAAACTGGAACACCTGGTGGACGCTCAAGTGAATGTGGAGAGAGCATACAAACTCCATGGAGATACTACAGCAACCCAGGAGTTGAATCCAGAGCCCCAGCACTGCAAAACCGCAACGCTAACCACTGCACCACCGTGCCACTCTACCCTAAGCCCTTTCTGGATATTTCAGAACAACTGCATGACCCCTTCTGTGTACCGGTAAAAAGTGTTTTGGGTGGTACAAATGCAGAACCAGAGCTAAAACGCTTTCTCCATCGATACACAGTGGGTTAATTTCTGTTAGCTTCCTGACTGCACACAGCAATCCCACAGGACAATTGGCTCATGCCTACTCCCTGAGGCATTTGAAACCTGCATTGGGCTGCTTTAAAATTCACCACACCGTGCACAGACAGTGCTTAGTACTACTACCAAACGGTGGCTATTGTGATATCTGTTTACTTGTAAAACAAAATTTGAATAATTACACTATTTGGTTTGTCAAGACAGGATTAAATCATCAAAATGGTCTGTTTTACTGCTTCATGGCATCCCTTTTTCATTGATCAACTTTAGTTGATTTGCATTTTTATTGCGAGCATACCTCCACAAACGAAAAATGTGATAATTATATTCAGGCTCTTTTCATTGAAACAATTAACAGTTTATTATCTACATGATGCATGGACCACAGCAAATGACATATTACTCAGAGAATGAGGTTTCTATGCCCTTGCCAACTTTCCTCTTCCAGGTTTCTCAATGACAAAACTGGCTTTTCTGGATAGCAAATGCTGGTTAGTTTGTTGCTAGGTAATGCAATCATTTAGTTGCCTCAGTCTGGCCAAAGAGGCAAAGGTGTAATCCATACATAGAAATACTCCCTAGCTGCACTCTGAGTCCGTCTTTAATAGCACCCCCCCCCCATCCGCCCCAACTTCACCATTACAGCAGCTCTGTGGCTCATTCCTCATAAGGGAGGGAGGTTGATCTTCGGCCAGTGCTGTCAGCCAGGCAAGTTTTTTCCAAATATTAAGTACATTATTCCTTTGTACTGTTATTAGAATTTCACTGAACTCCTGAAAAAAAGGCTTTTAGACAGAAGGCACAATGAAGTCCATCCAAAGACAACAACAGTCCAGAAGGAAAAATATGGTGAAAGACACACAGACCATCTGCCTTCTCAAAGCTCAGAAATAGAGCTCCCTAACTACACTGGAAGCCTGCCTTTTATTTCAGAGGCTCTACGGGCCTCTTAAAGTTATTCTGGTCCTTTACATGCATACTGTAGTAGTCGAATGACAATATAAAAAGAACAGCCCTTCTTTCCAACCAGATTATGATATAGATATTTTTATAGTTCAAGCAGGTAGCTGCGTCAGCATGCATAGGCTGCAAAGGAACAAGTAACGTTTTGGCTGTGGAGCCTTCTTCGGGTGTGAGTCACTCCACTTCTTCATTGCCGAAACGAAGATATTTTTTTGTTTTCTTGAAAATAATCCAGGGATAAATGGTTAGACACTGGTGTATTTAAATGGATGGGATGACCAGCCCCCGTCCAGTCCACAATGAATACTGAAAATCTTCTGTAGGTCTGATTCCCTTCAGCTTCCCCCTTGTTTTAAACAAACTAGTGTTACGAAGCGATCTTTCAGGACCCTATGCAGATGACACAATCCAGAAGGGAGTGAACACACATAGGGGAGAGACGAGGAACTGGGCTGGTACAGGAACTGGGGGGGAGGGGGCGTGACGAAGGTGCTCTGGGGGGCGTGGTCCAGGCGAACAGTCCAAAAGGGAGTCCAAAGGGAAGTCCAGTGCAGGGAATGGTCCAGAGTCAGGTGATAAATCCAAGACGAACAAAACAAAAGTTAAAAGTCGATGCGGAATCCAGCGAGGGGTTGTAGACAGACATGACCAAGTTAAAAACCGGAGTGGGATCCGGCGAAGGGTCGGGGGGAAGAAAGGGGAAACGGAACCAGGCACTCCAGGTCCCGGGCTCGGCTGGTTCAGGACACCTAGGAGGCGAATGCCACCCAAGCCGTGAATGTAGGGTGACTTGGTGATAAGCGAGCCTCCGAGCGTCCGTGTTCCAATGCAGAGCCCGGAACACAGTGAGCGTCTGGCTGTTAAAGGTGGGCTGGAACAGGGAGCAGGTGCACAAAATCAACTAAAAAGTGAACGAGTTGGAGCGCCCTTAAGGGGGAGGAACTACAATCGTGACAACTAGTTTACCTAGGCCTGCTAGCACAATGTGTTTGCAAGTCACGAGTTGATGCCTCATCACAAAACGTTAATAAAACTTAGGTTATTAACAGGAGAGAAAATGTTAGAAATGTTATTGCACTGGGGTTGTGAACCCCAAGTTATTTTATGTGGCAAGCACTATTATTAATTAGACTTAATCATGGGTATAATTATAATTAGTTGAATCATTATTTACTATCATGATTTTAATCATCTGTAAGACAATAACTGTCAATAAGAAAGTAATAATTTTTAGTATCACTCTTTAATGTCGGAAGTCATTCAAATAGTCTGAACCATTTTTACCTTGTAAAATACTGTACAATATGCCCTTTTATCTTTGCTGTCTAACAAAGAATACAACACATCATGTTTGTCTTTTGTCTGTCTACACACTTACAAAATCTCAGAAAAATGTTTTTAGGTAATTATCTACATTCCAGTTAAGAGTTGTCAATTTACCATAACCTGGGAATTTTAACGAAGGCAGTAGCTTTAATCTATTATTTTCTATTAGTTTAAATATCCTAATTTGATATCTATGAGGATCTATGAATAATATCCCTCCTTTCATTGAGTATGACTATTAATATATTGTACTATCAGGCCTGGAATGTATTGGTTTTAAATCACCTTAGCCCCTGTAGAAACTGAGTGTCAATTACTGTCATGCTATGTTAAAATTATCCTGTACGTTTGAAATTTGTTAAGGCATGTTTTAAAATTATTTTAATATTAATTCAGCATGCTTACTATATCTTTATTGTTAATTCTCTGTTGTTACTACCCAAGGTGTCTAGGGGTAAAGGTGTGTAATGTTCAGGATGGGTTTGGATGCAGGTGGGTTTCTGGTGAGCGACTAGGGACGCGCAACAACACAATTTTGGTGCAAAAGTGATTTATTTACCAAGTAAAAAAGTGAATAAGTGAGTGGTATGTATTACAGGACGCAAATGGAAAAGGAACTTGAGTGGTGCAAAGAAAAGAAAAATAACAAAACAGCCATAGCTAATACAGTGACGGTGAGATCTGACCTAACCAAAACAAAAACACGAAACTAAAGGTCGTCAGCGTCTTCACGCGCACTAAGTTCCCTACACTGACTAGAAAAATATAAAGGTAGCACTCACCCCTAACCTAGTGTGTCTGGACAAAAACAAACCTACTGTATATGTGCACAAAGTAACCAAACGACCTTACCTGTACCTTTTCCCCTGGTGTACAATAAGTTCACAGTTAACAATAACATGACACGAGTGAACCTATTGCACGATTATGGGAAAACAGGTAATACTGAATAAAATCCACGAGCAAGGAATAGGGTAACAAATGAGCACAAGCAAGGTAAAAAGGAAAGTAAAAAGTGCAGGCAAGGTAATAACAAAACACAGGTAATCAAAACCAACAAGCAAACAAAGCCAAAGCTAACAAAGAACAAACACGAACACGAGCCAAAGCTAACCGAAGTTGAGCCGAAAGCTAATTAAGTCGAAACTTCTTATTTGAACATTGAGGTCTGGTTGCTGATTGGCTGGGAGTTGATTGACGGTGATGTCACAACTGCAGTGAAGGTGTAGTGATGAACCAATGGGGGTGGGGTGGTGCGTGAATACAGGAAGCGGAAAAAACTAAACAGAAACACGGACATGCAGGGGACATAACCTATTTCACAGACTTTGTACTCCCTATTTTTACAGTTCTTTAACTGTTGTACGTGTTTTTTTTCTCTCCATTGAAATATTCTTTTCTGTCTCTCTCTCGGAAATTGTAATGTCTTTTTTTCCAACTCTGCCTGAAGCTCAGTATACTATTTCAATCTGTGAATCTTGGACCCTTTTACACAGTTTGTGCATTCATTTTCCTCAAAGAGGAATTGCTACCCTCTGGCATAAAAGTGACATTTTTTCCTGTTGTACCATGGCTCTTTATTCCTTCTTGTTACAAGTCACATACTGTATATACTACCGACAGAACAAGTTTCCTTGGCCTGATAATAGCAAAGGCTGAGGGATACATAGTAATGATGGATATCTCTGAATTGTAGGAGCCACTGACCATGTGATTAATACCAAGCAAGGTAGAATTTACTTGCTGTAGTATAACTGGAACTAGTATTCCTTTAATGTTGGAGCAACTAGGAATTTACCCTCTAATTATATCTGGATAATCAGTAATCAGCAATAGTTTCTGCAGAACTGAAAGAAGCTAGAAACAAGAGGCAGTTTTCTGCTTTATGTCCATTAGCAGTAATACAGGCCAATCAGTCCTGCCTCATTAATTGAAGAAGAGAACTCATGAGAGCCTCAGGCATCCTGTTTGAGTCCTAGATGATATGACTGTTCAACATTTTGAGACAATACCAGGCTTGTTCCAAAAGTTTTATGTTGGCAGGTCTGAACATGGAAGCAATATGCTGGAATGCTCTGAAAGTGCAAGAAATAAAGTATATGAATACTCCAGCCAAATGTCCCTGGTAAATCTGTAGAGCCTGAAGACATCTGAGAAAAGGCACAGGGAGTTTTGTCCAATGTAAGGAGGATATACTGCATTAAGCCATCACCATGTCATTGGTTTAGGATAGGTACTGTGGTTCTAGGCTAAATGGTCCCTAGTGCTGACTGTCTGCTAGTAGCATCTTTACAATATAAGCACTAAATCGTCACTGCTTAAGACAAACCTGTCTATCATGTGGCAGATCTCAGCTTGACTTCACAGAGACCTACCTTCTTCCTACAAATCATAAACATTTTAGACTGATTAAAAGTGCATTGATATTTTCCACTTAACATTTTTTAGCAAATTGTTTGCATGTGACACATGATGAAAACAGAAGTACAAAGACAGTTGAAGATTATTCTGTAAAATAATTATATCTGATATGTGAGATTAACATAGTTGAGGTTCAGAAACATGTACTCTGTGCCACATATCAGCTATGGTTCAGTTGTAAAAATGAGGCATAATCAGCAATTTAGTCTTCACCTGAACTTTTGTAATGTAATTTTCAAACTCAATCACTCACAGTAATAAAAAAAAATAAAACACCAAACACTTTAAAGCTAAAAAATATAACATTATAAAGGAAAACAAAAAAAAAATAGAAAATCACATCAAAAAGAGCAACTGTATTCCTCACTTAGTTATAAAAAGATATTTTATGTAAAATCATGTTTATTCACCTGGTTTCATAGAGTAAATACAGTGCCCGTTATATTCATATCCCTAAGATATAGGAGCAAAAAACCTACAGTAACAAGAAAGATTGGATATGAATTGGATAATGTGACTTGCTGAAAAATTTGTCATACTGTAATCCTAATGGCATTCCACAGAGCAAAGTCACACTTGTCACAATATCATGTTTATTCATTGTGCTAGTGTTTTGTTATTCCTCCTCTGGCATGTTTTACACAGATAAGAAGCCTCCTGTAGAGTGCTATGAGGATCTACAGTAGCACTTCTGGGGGGGGGGGTTCTGACTATTCCACGAGGCAAGATTGCTGAAGGTCCTTCACACCCCTTAGTTTTCATTTTTAAGAACTGCTTCATTAAGTTTGAACCACACATGTTCAATTGAATTGAACATTTCGGAGATTGAGGTCAGCAGTGGAGAACATTTATCTTGTGTGCAGATAACCATTTCATGGTCTAATCAGGTATAGGGTTTTGGGTCCAAGCCAGGCTGGAATGTCCATATTCCACTTAGCTTGAGATTTTTGACAGAAGGAACGGGATGTTTGGCCAAAACTTCCTGGTAAAGTTGGAATTTGGTTCCGTTTATCTTAACACGGTTGCTAGAACACATGTAGTAGATAATAATAATAATAATAATAATAATAATAATAATAATAATTGCTTACACTTATATAGCGCTTTTCTGGACACTCCACTCAAAGCGCTTTACAGGTAATGGGGACTCCCCTCCACCACCACCAATGTGCAGCATCCACCTGGATGATGCGACGGCAGCCATAGTGCGCCAGAACGCTCGCCACACATCAGCTATCAGTGGGGAGGAGAGCTGAGTAATGTAGCCAATTCATAGAGGGGGATTATTAGGAGGCCATGATTAGTAAGGGCCAATTGGAAATTTGGCCAGGACACCGGGGTTACACCCCTACTCTTTTCGAGAAGCGCCCTGGGATTTTTAATGACCACAGAGAGTCAGGACCTCGGTTTTACGTCTCATCCGAAGGACGGCGCCTGTTTACAGTATAGTGTCCCCGTCACTATACTGGGGCATTAGGACCCACATGGACCGCAGGGTGAGCGCCCCCCGCTGGCCCCACTAACACCTCTTCCAGCAGCAACCTTAGATACAAAATAACCTCAAAAACAAAATAGATTCCTGCCATATTTCATAGTGGGCAGGAGTGCTTTCTTAACATCAGCTTAATCTTTTTTTATTCCAAATGCAACACAAATGGTCATGTCCGTAGTGTTCCGTTTTCATTTCATCTGACCTTTAGACATGGCTCTGATGGTCATTCACATGAAGTTTGGCAGTTTCTATGGTTCACTCTCAGAAGAGGCATCTTACTTACAGTACAACCCAGCTATGAGTGGGACATTAATGAAAGCAAATTTGAATGGTAGTTTTCTACCTAAAGATGCTAGTACTGTATGTATTAGAGATCTCCAGCTGTTGAATTTACAGTGGTCTCCCAAACCACTTGTTGCTCAGCCTGTGGTAGCAAGATACTGTACATGTGTGTCTTCTTCCTGGCAGGGCTGCCACTAATACAGTAGTGATAAATTTAATACAAATGAGCACGGCAGTGAAAACTGGTATATTCAGATTTTGAATTCTTTAACAGTCAGACCTGTGAAGGTCAATACCCACTTGCCATCTTTGCAGTTCTTGAAATGCTCTCTGACCTTATAGATTTGATATTGCTTAGATGTATTTGGCCTCAAACTGATTAATTGATCAAGCCTTTGTCTCTTGTTTAAATACTAAATCACTTCATTAGTGAGAGAGTTGATTGGGCATGGGTGCTGAGGTGATTTAACCTGTTGATTGTCAATACTGCTTACAGTCAAAATATGGAAAAAAATATTTCATATATGGTTCAAATATGCTCCACATATTTGGTTTTCACAGGAACTGCCCCTTTATGCCATTTGTATTGTGATGCCATTGGGGTTGCGGTCATCTGTCGGGCAGATAAGTAGGTGGGACTTGAGACAATACATCTTAGGCAACTTATTTGGTGGACAGTAACTCCTTATTTTATAAAGAGACTCCACACAATTCACTTCTTTCTTTGGGTTTATACTCCTCACAAATCATTTGTTTCGAGGCAGCTGGTCTACCACGATAAGAAAAACACGAAAAAGACTTGTTGCCTAGACAGCAGAAAAGTCAATCTTCAGTATTCAAAGACAAAAAGAAATATGTTTACTCTCAAGGTTAGGAAAATAAGTCTCACAATTTTTCTCACTTAAAAATTAATTCAGCCTTGTTTTCTCAACAGCACAGAAATACACGGTATCAACAAAAGGGTTTCCTTTTATTCCTTTTCTCTTTATACTGTACTAATTGCAAACATCATCCTTAAGTAAAAAAAAAATAGAATTGCACTTGTTAAGCCCATTTCTCTTTCTCCATTTCCCATTCTCTTTCAATCTCTTTTAAATGCTTTTTTATGTATCTCTTGCTTATTTCATTTCTTCTTTTAGTACAATGTCTTTAATTCTCTTTTTTTCTTTTACTTCTAGCACGTTCTCTTTAAATCTTTTCGAAATGGGAAATCGTATACCCTACGAGCAGAGTCAGCTGTAATTGACGTAGCAGCTTGGCTTCAGTAGGCAGAGAACTTCTCTTTTCCTGTCACCTCTGGGCTCAATTTCTATGGCCTGTAGGCAGGAGCACACCTGTATGTTGTTCCACTTCTGACATTTCTGACATCATCGCGGTGTTCTATGTTGCGATATCTCTGTTTTGCCATCTGGATGCTGTCAAAAACCTCAGCAGAACCTATGACACACTTCCTAAAGTACCTCCCATTCAGTACAGTGCTCCTAGCAGCATCACAGTGTATTGGAAGCCAAGATTTCATAAGAAGCAAGTTCTAATGTGTCAAGATATTAAAGTCCAACTCAGTCCATCAGTGACTGGCAGTGATTTGAGATACCATGCTTTGTCAAGATTGATGAGGAAGTCCATAAATGATTAATTTTTATCATGTATGCGGGTTCCAGCAGGACCGTGCATGTTCTCACGGTGCCTGTGTAGCAGCCCTGATCATACAGAAGAAGTGGAATAGAATTCCACCACATTCCCAACCTTGTGCAATGCATGTGTTGTAGATGTACAGCTTGTATTACTTCCAGTGGTGGCCACACACACTACTAGCCTGTGCTGTTCAAAGTAGACAAACTCATTGTATAAACCTGTCGGTGACCAATATTTATCAGCAAAGATTGTTTTTCTAGTAATGCTTTTGTGAATTGATTGCGGTTATAACTGTTTCTTTTGATGCCCAGTATACATCCTAATGAGTACTGCATGAGGCATGAATGTCTTCTGGCTACCTACAGTGCCAGGCCTACCGTGCATTCCGTATGTTGTGAAATACTGAATGTCATACTTGGTAGCTTGATATCTCCTGGGGCTGTTTTTGTAATAATTATTAAGGTTTCAAATGTTGCCCCTTATGAAAAAAACAGTTTGTCATTAAATGATCTAATTTAATTCTTAATTGTTGTGCAGGTCACCAAGGGTAGTGTGAGTATCTTAAAAAAGGAAACTGTACTAAAATATTTAAATGTTAATTTGTTTTTAAAGATGTCTGTCCCTTATATTTCTTCTTTTATTTGTTCCTTATACCAGGGGGTCTCAAGCTTGCTAATGTCTTCTTGTATTCCTTTCTCTACATTCTTGGAGGTATAGATGTTGTAATTATTTTATCAACTGTATTGTAATAATACTTCAACTTCTCATCTTTCAAGTTAGATATGCAGATCCATATCGACTACTTCTTATTACTCACTTGATGGACTTCTTTTTTCTATTTAAACTTCCTCAATCTGTCTTTAAGACATTGAATGTTTCAAATCCAGAAGTAATGAATAGTTTTCACCTGTAGATAAGAACCAAATTATTATCATATCTTTAGGTATTTCATCTATAAACCTCTCTCATTAAAACTTAAAAATCTGGGAAACCTCACAGGTAATTTAAAAATAGGCTTGGTGTAAATGTTATTAAGAGCACAACAATTGAAAGAATTAGGACTTTCATGTAACATCTGCAGCCATTGCAGTTATTTTTGGTAACTAGCACATATACTGTAATAATAATTCTTATTATAAGATAGCACTTTCAAAACAGAAGGTATGATGGTTTCAGTTTAATTCTGTATGTGAATTTAAATTACAGAAAACTTTCAAGGTTTTTGGTTCAGCCAGTGTGTTCTAGTAATGATTTTGTTTGATGTTTGACTTACTATCAAATGATTAATTCAGTGACTTTCCTTCAGTCTTCCCAGTGAAACAAGTCTTCCATTCTGTTGTGACCTAACAGGTTAGTAAACTGACCTGCTGAATCCAAGGTAGATACATGCTTTAGCACCACAGTGTTGTTTTTTACTTATCTTTACATGAATATTCATGTGCTGAGAGATAAAACATTTTGTGTGAAGATACTGTACCTGTGATCCCACTTGGGTTGTAAGTGTAATAGGTGATGATGCTAGAGTGGTATCTTATAGCCTAAACATAATGAAAAGATGCCTCTGAGAACTGACACATTTCCATATTCATAAATCTTTTAGGTCTAAACTGCATTACATACAAATTGAATCTACAAAGAATCTGAAACCAAGAAACCATAAGAGTGGATGATATTTAAAAGAACTGGAAAGGTAGTCTTAATACAGATATTTTGATTATTTTCTCATATATACTTTCACAACTGAAACAGTTTGCTTTTTCTTTCCAGTTTTCAATATGCAGTTATCTTTTACTTGTTCCATTGAGCTAAGATGACTCAGCTACTTGTTTGAACCTTCAACAAATACATATTTCATATATAAAAAATAGATGCTATGCTTCAAATAAAGAAGCCAACAATTTACATAATTTTCCTATTATATGGTTAGAAGTTTTGTTTAATTTTAGTGTCCAAGAATACAAATATAATTGTAGTTAAAGTGAATGCAACTGTATCTAAAACTTCATGCTACAAAACTGTAATGAAGGGCCTACTACTTTTGCTTCTTTCAAAAGAATATGTTTTCAGGAATATTAAATGATAAAAGTATTGGAATTTCTTATTTGAGATTCCTATAGGCATTGTTGAGCCTGCAATTCCAAAGAATGTACTCTAAATAAACTCTAGTGAAAACTCCCTCCAATTATTTTACACATGTAACAGAAGCTATTTCAGGTCATGTATAAAATAACAAAGTTGGATCAATTTACTCTAGTGAAAAATAAGCAGCAGATAAAAAATAAATGAAAAGAGTCATGCAATACTACAAGTCACTGTCACTGAAGATAGACAAATCAATTTATTTGTACATTGCTTAATAAAACTTTGCCAAAAGTTTGATGTAGTTACATCATTTGGCACACACAATAAAAGTACATTGTTGAACACTATGAGCTATACTGGAAATTGTTCTCAGGCA
This sequence comes from Lepisosteus platostomus, assembly GCF_059453375.1. Classification (NCBI taxonomy): domain Eukaryota; kingdom Metazoa; phylum Chordata; class Actinopteri; order Semionotiformes; family Lepisosteidae; genus Lepisosteus; species Lepisosteus platostomus. The sequence continues at coordinate 72,944,770 of NC_142614.1, read as the reverse complement.
TCCTGATGCGGCACTTTGGCCACTGGGGCATTGTTCACTAGTAAGGCCCAAATGTGTGCAAATATTCAAGTCTTTAAAAAGTAGGTATGAATTTTTAAGAGTTTTACTCTGTAGGATAGATATCTTTAAAATGAATTATTAAAATGAAGGATGGTTAAATCACTTTATCAGTGTTACAGAAATTGTGATCATTTGGAATGGAACTCTTGAATAATAATGTACAGTAATTAGAACTCAGTAAAAACATTCCTTCAATACAGAAGTTGGCTTTAGTCCTGTCTGCCAATTAGCAATGAGAAAATCCGACCTCATTTCAGCCTATGGAGAAAGTGTTACAGGAATGACATGGAGACATTTAACTTGTAAATGAAAAATAACTGTGAATTATGGATTCAGCAGTAACAACTTGCCTTTTGGAATCAGTGCTCCTCTGCCGAGGCAAAGGTCATTACCACCATTTTCATCTACAGCACAGCCATTATTTCATAGTGTGTAGTTATGATTTCAGTGGATTGCCCTAAAAATAATTATTGAAATCAGAATGCTTTACTTCAAGTTTTCCAGCCCTTGTATAGGAAAGTACAACATCTTTATACTGTCCCATTTCAAATTATTAGTAAATATCAAGACATATTGCCACAGATTCACAAGAGGCTCCCACTTAAAAAGTCCTTTAAGAAGTTAAGCGAAAAGTAGATTGATCCCCGTAGCCCAGACATCACTTGTTCAAGCCTGAGTCATGTTATTAGCCAGCTGTGACTGGGATCCCCCTATTGGTGACATAAAATTAGCAACTGTTGGTTGGCTGGGGTGCTGTTGGTTTTAAGTCAGTTTTAAGTACAAGAGCAACTACTACACTTTGCCAGGTACTGGCAGGCTTTGCACTGATGTCAGTGAGAGACGTTTGTCTCCTCTAATCAACACTAACTCTCCTGTAAGGCACTGTGGAGCTCACAGCATGTCAGAAGATGAATAAAGGGAGGGCGTGTCAGATATATTTAAATGCTACTGCATTTATCTGCATGTTAAGGAGCTGAGGATGTTTTCAACCCACTTGTCCTCATGAGAGTCACTGTAGGGGCTGAGGATCCATCTTCATTTAGTTATTTTTTCTTCATTTATGTTTGTTTTTCTATCACTTTCACAACACTCAGGTTTCTTTGCAGCTCCCTTTCTTTCCTGTCTGGCTTTGGGAGGCCACTGAGTCACCCCTAGAGCGCACAGTATATACATCATATAGTTCCTTAACCCATGATGTGTTCGGATTTCCCTCTGGAAAGAGCAAAAGCTATATGGCTGTTGCTAAAAGGTCTTTGTTGCAAGCTCAACTCCCCCACCCCCTAAAGCCATAAAGCGATAAAAAGGAGCGTCAATCTGACATGTTACAAAAATGTACGTCGAGATTAACTGAAACTACACACATCCTCAATAAAGAACCTACTAGTGCATTGGCTCATGTTATCAGTAACAGTTTGGAAAAAGATTCCAAAACAAGGAGTTGCCTCTGCATTTTATGCATATGGTCCTATCGTGTTCTCCCCTGTTCTTTGATGTGCTTTTGGTTGCTGCAGTATTGAAGCCATTTCCTCTTCTGATTACTATTCCTGGTACAATCTGATTAAACACATTTTAAAAGCAATCAAACAGACCGGATAATAGGATCCTGCTGAATAGGCACTTAATACCTCTTTCAAAACTCAGACAAATCCTCAGTTTTACAAATTACTTCATAGATTAACCCTCATATGGCTTCTCTTCCTCATTTACTCAAGTAGCGTTCAGCCTACTTTGCCTCTGTGAATTAATGGATCCACAGTGGTGGTGCTGATTTATCGATTTTGATATATTATTTTGTTTCACAGGTCTGTGAGTAACTGAACAGAAACTAGACTGGAGCTGAAACAAAATATTAAAAAAAGACTACATTTTGGTAGGTACAAGTAAGGCTAAACCTCTTGCTCCAAAGTACAATTTGAACAAGAATAGAAATCTTTTTTTAGAAAAAGACTGTAAAGAAACTGTATACTGTATATAAATTGTATTCATGGCACTTTACCATACTACCAGTTAATCTGGAGATTATTTAATGTTTCCTGTGACAGAGAATGCACTGTGTTTGAGGCAAACTTTAAGATACAAAGGTATTCTAAAACTACTGAAAAGAAAAGAGAAATTTGCTCTTTGTATATGAAGGCAGTAAGAAATCTGATTTACTGTACAGCATTAATATATTATAAAGGTGAAATGGCTTTTCAAACTGCAGTGCACTGCCATCTCGTGAATTGAAACAATGCAATAGCTAATAGAAATTATTACCAACTATTGCACTGTCATGACATAATTACATTCCTTGAGCTTTTAAGTAAAATGTTCTTCTTTTAAATATTAAGTATTGAAGACTTAACTGGAACCATGGATACTAAAGAACAGTACACATAGCATACAACCATGTAAAAAAGATACACCAAATTATCCATCCCTTTTCCACAACTTCTTAGTACAGTTCTTTGCAATAATAATAAAATAAATCAGTATTTACTTTCATTATCTAACAAACTCTCAGATGTTCCTGTACACTTATTATTAGTTATTATTAAAAGAATTCTAGGAATCTTAATAGCAGAGATGGCTTAATACATTTGATGGCCCTTTGCAGTTGGAAAATGGGAATCCTCTTTGAAAAGCTGTGGTGAATTGTCAAATAATGGCTTGAGATATTGGTGCCCTTCCTTTAAAGCAAGTTTTATTTATCTGACATTTTGTAAGTTAAAACAATTGTTTCAATGCGTGCATTCTTCAAAGGTAAAAAGTTATTGGGTTTTGTGTATCGATTTTTGTTTTACTGAAAATGTTTAAAGAACCTCCATTCAGAATTAATTTTGTATATCTCAACAGAATTACAATTTAATTATTTATGCATGCTCTTCGTTAAAGTTAACCAGGTTGCTTAATATCTTGAAATCTTGTTAAGATTTGTAATTATTGGTGTTTATTTAAAAACCATTGGCTAAAACATGTAAATATTCTTTAAAATTAATGTATATTGTGAGGGTTCAACACTACACAAAGTATGAGCAGTTATGTTATTTAAATTACATTAATTAAGTACTAGCAGCTGAAACCCTAGCGAAATGTTTAATGTTAGTACCTAGGAAAGGGTTAAATTAATAATAAATGAATTATGGAAGTGTATTTAGTTTCAGCCGGATTCCTTCTACATATTCCTTCATATTTATTGGTAAAATCAACACATTAATAGCACAGTGCTCATTTTCAGTGATCCAAACAAGCACTGTATACAGGGTACATTGCACTGCTCTTAGAATTTGCAATTAGAATGGATTGCTGAGGGGGAAATGACTTGAAAATAGCACAGGCAATTTCAATTATCCAATTAGTTGTGTCAGTTGTGCATAACCTGTCACACAGTTAATGGTGGCCATAAACCACTTTTTTTTTTCCTTTCCATCCAGTTATTTCACATGAAAATCTCATTATTTTAAAAGATGACTTAATTGATGAAGACAGGTCATTTTCTAAAAGGAATAAGATAAATGACTGCCACAAACCCCAACAGTCTTTTAATTGATTTTTCCAACCTGTCAGCATGCAACTCTTTATGACAAACAGTGGTCAATGGGGCCACCGAATTTGTGGGATAGGAGCATCGCTGTAACAGATGCAAAACAAGTAATTGCATAATCATAATTAAGCTTTTTTTTCCTTTTAATATGTTTATCTTGTAATGTCAGTATTGTTTAATACACATACTGCATGTTTATTAATAAGCTGAAGGTAATGAGACCTGTATTTACCAAAGCTTTATAAAATACAGTAATGGATGTTTGTTTTTTTGATAGTTTAATGGTAATAAAGGCTGCACAACAATGAATACACATTTCTGAAATACATGAATGAAATGAATGAACGGGTGTCTTTTGTGGATTAGCAGTGTCATACTCTGGATGTGGAATCTGCTATAGATCCTGAAGGTCTACCATTGCAATGAAACAATCATTAGCAAAGGAAATTCTATACATTAACTTTACACACATACTGTAAAATGAATAGTTGTAATAGGAGTTTAATACTATTCGAACAGAATATCTGCCATTTTACTTCAAAGCAGCACTGTAGGCTCAGAGCAATTTCCTGCCTTTTACTGTACAACACAGGCTGCACAGACCATTTTTAGGCTATAATTGAAGTGCAGTTAAACATTGGTTGATGGGAAGGTACCACTACCTTCAGCCAATCATTTGATAATTCATCACATCTTTTCAAAGAGAATCCCCATTTTCTAGCTGTATAGGGCACACAAATGTGTAAGGCCACCCCTGCTATTGCAGTTTCTATTTTAATAATAACAAATAGATAGATGTACAGGAACATGCAGGAAATTCTGAGACAATCAAAGTACATGCTGGTTTATTTGATGATTACTGCAAAGCACTCTACTAAGGGGTTGTGGAAAAGGGCTGGATGACTCCGTGCAGTCTTTTAAGTGGTTGTATGCTAAATATGCAGTATTCATAGGATCAATGGTTCTAGTGAAGTCTGTAATACTTAATATTTCAAATAAGAATATTTCATTTAAATGCGCAAGGAACGTATGTTTCAATGGTGCAATAGCTGAAAATAAATCATGTGAGGTATTGCATTGTTTAATTTCACAAGATGGTATTGGCCTGCAGTTTGAAAAGTCATTTCACCTCTATAATATATTAATGCTGTACAGTAAATCAGATCACTAGCTGCATTCATACACAACGTGGGATAATCTATCTATGTTGACTCCATTTAAAACCACATGGTGATCTCTAGATCTCTAGTGTTTGAGGTGAATTTTTCATGCTCAGCTGTGACTCTTTATTGATGATCTCTGAAATAAAGCTTTAAAGGGGTCTTATCCACCATAACATTTCTTTGTTTATTACCTTGTCAGATATTGCCTGATACATTCAGGATATCTGCATGGACAAGTTTGAATTCAGACTGAATCAAGTCTGTTAGTCTCAGAATGAACCTTGCAGGGCCTGGGTTCTGGGAAAGCAGGTCAGAACCAAACACAAACACTATATAATCTTCATTCTGAGGCATACAGTAAGCTGGTAAAACATGCACATTCAATTTTGTCTTTATCAGGTTTAGCAGGTTAATTCCACACTATAAAATAAAAAAAAATGTTGCAGCTGTTCTTTGGGTGTGAGGAGAGAGAGTGTAAGGATATAAAGCAAAGCAGAACAAAGGACAGAGGCAATCAGAATTTCCATAGCAGGTGAGAAAGAGTTGCTCTGAAGCTATTAGGGAACAATAAAATTAAAGTACCATTTGTGAAAAGTTGTCAGTCTTGTCAAGTAGAAAATGTAGAAGAAGGACAGTCAAAAACAAGGATGGCTCACAAGCAATTATAATGGCTGCGTGCCCACTCCAGGACCCATGGCAGCTTGAGAATTTGGTTCTGGGAAAATCGTATGGTTTGAGATCAGTAGAATACGGCTTGAGGGGAGTTTCCTTTAACAAATAATGACACGGCCTTTAGTATGTAGCATCAGCTCACTTTTGCAGCTGAAATGGAAATCTAATAAGTAAATTGATTCTTAAAATGTAGAGAGCTTTGCAAAAAATATATTGGTGCTTTTAGAAAATATATCTCAAGGATGTAATTGCTGTGCTACAGTACGTGCAGAATTTTAGAAAACAGTGCGTCAACAAAGTACACTGTTAAGGTTACTTTAGAAGACAATGTACCAAAACAATATATGCTGTCTGGGACATTAGATTAGCCGAAAGTAACTGATAAGCTTTGAAAAACAAATCTAGTGATGCTTCTTCTTTCGTTTTATGATGTAATCTGTTTTGTCTTAGGGAAAGGGGAAGTGTTAGAAGGGACAAAGTGCTGAGCTTTTTTACAGCACAATGTCTTATAAAAACCCTGTACTGCTTGTAACAAATTGAGTCTCTGGTTGCACTTTGCAAAGTGGCAACAGGGCTCCCAATATTGCAATATTGAAATAAAGACCTTATTCAGGTGAGAACTCTCTCTTTTGGCTTCCTTGATAGGTAAATTTCCACGACACAGCACTCAATGGAAGGTCTATAAACATTTAGTGCAGACTGACCATTGGAGTAGGAGAACCAATGAGTTTTCCCAATACATTTCCCTGAGATTTCATGCTCTGACATGAACTTCACCATAAAAACATAAGGAAGGTTACAAATGAAGGAGACCCATTAGTGGTTGATCGCAATTAGTTGATCCAAGAATCTCATCCAGGTGTTTCGTAAAGGAACCCAGGTTATCACCTTCCACAACACGGCTCATAGCTTGATCCATACTCTTACAACTCTTTAGGCAAAGAAATGCCTAAATTAGTTGATTTTGTGCATATGCTCCATTTTCCAGCCTCCCTACAAAAGCCAGACGCTCACTCTGTTCCGTGTTCTGCATTGGAACACGGACGCCCAGAGGCCTGCCTACCACCGAATCGCCCTACGTCTGTTGCTCGGGGGGCATTTGCATCTTATCGGTGTTCCGAACCAGTCGAGTCCAGGACTTGGAGCGCCTGGTCCCATTCCCCCTTTTACCATTGACCCCTTGCAGGATCCCGTTCCAGCTTTTAACTTTGTCTTGTTCATCTCGGATTGGATCACCTGGCTCTGGACTTTGGCCTGTACTGGATTTCCCTTCGGACTCCCCTTGGATTGTTTGCCTGGACCACGTTCCCCCGAGCACCTTCGTCATGCCCCCTTGTTCGTCTGCAAGCCTAGTTCCTCATCTCCTCCCCGTGTCTGTTCACTCCCTTCCGGATTGTGCTGTCTACATAGGGTCCTGAACGACGCATCGTAACACTCCCTGCAATCTCCCAGCAATCTGCCTGACTCAGGTCAGCTTTGTTTATAAGTTGCACATGAAGTAATTTCAGGTATGATTGCCAAATTACCTTACTATAGCAAGAAAATGACATATTCTATGTTTAACTGAAATCTGGTACAGACAAAATGTTGGTCAACCTAGAAAAGGATTGGTTGAGGAATGTTGCTCCACTGGTCACTGATTGTGTTGTACAACCTCATATTTTGGCAATAATATCATAATTCAACATTACTTAGAATAAAATTATATATAACACAATATTATTTGTAAATAATACAACCTCTCGTTTTATCTGAGCCCCATTACTTTACTTGCTTATTTTTCATTTGCATATTGAGTCTTAAATGTCTTAAACTCTTAAAAATTTGTTCTCCAGCCAATAGTTATTCACACCTGAAAAAGGCTTCAGAGCTGAAACGTTGTGTTTTCTCTCTTGTCTTTTCAGCATGGAATAAACCTATTACTTGTTCCTGTGCAGACTATGCATGCTGACACGGCTACCCACATGAACTACTTCAGCCAATAGCTATAACAGTATTAACTCCTGAGAAATAATTTAGCGTTTTTAGTTGAATTTTTGTTTGATATGTTACCCACGCTGTGTTTGAAATTGAATGAGATTTTAAAACTGGGTGATTTTAAAATCCACATTGACTCCTGGAATTCCAGTCTTGCTTTGGTTTGTCCCATGTCCAATTCCTATCAAAGACATCTCAGATTTAGTTGAGGTGGGTAGCTGCGTCAGCATGCATAGGCTGCAAAGGAGCAAGTAATAGGTTTATTCCATGCTGAAAAGAGAAGACCCTACTATGATCCTTTGTTAACACGATTCTCTTTTGACATCCTTTTGACTAAAACTTCTTAAAGAATTCCATGTTTTTCCCACTTGAAAACACTGCAATAGCTGTAATGTTTTTGAGGCTGTTTGGCCACATGGGTAGTTGAAGACATATTTTACTGCATTATGGCAATAATGATCATGATTCCTATTGACACATGGGAAGAAAACGGATTATCTTTTCTGAAAGGAAAAAGATCCCTGAACATCCTGCAGTCTTGTAATTCTGTGCCAAAAATGCCCAGGAAGATTTCAAAATATTTAATAATATTTTTTTATATATATATATATTGTTTAAACATATACTGTATATATATAAATCTAGATATAAATCTAGATATAAATATAGATTGATCATCTGAGAGCTGAAAGATCTTGCTGTCTTTTTACAGGAGAGGATTAAATTTAAATTTCTGTAATTAAAATGCAATGTGCCAACACAACAGCTGTGGATCTTGGACATGAACTGGTGTCCTTCCAATATTGCAGACCCAATAACTAAGATATAAAATAGTAGCTGATGCTTAATTATTTTGGAAATGGAATCATTTGCACAATACGTGACTTGTTTGCTCTTCTGTATATATTCTAAGATTTATAACAAGAGTCTTCAGTTTGAACTGCCAAAGAAGAACCAAATACATAACCCCCGTCCTGAATGCCTTCTCTTTTTTCAGGTGGATGACTTCTTTTGGCATCATAAGACAAAAAACAAAGGAGCCTCAGTCCTGACTAGAGGACAAATAGAATCTCGCAGTTGCTTAAAGGTCATCTGGCAAGCTGAAAAATTTTAATCAACACAAATCTGACAATATTCAGATACTCAGGTGTCCTACAGTAAATTAGATTGATGTTTCAGTTTGCTGTGGTAATAAAATAAGAACTGATTCTATTCATGTTACTTTGATTCTACCATCAATTCTTGGAGAACCAAAAAACTTAAATATCCCTCATAGAGCACGAAATACAGATTTCAGTAACACACACAGTATACACTGTCTATAGGGTTTTCTTCATTATTATGCTTTGAAACATTATTTTGTACCATTAGAGGTGATTTTGTGTTATAGTTCCACTTACATCAGATAACATTTTGAGTCATTCATTTTTTGTAAGGGTGCATGCCCCCAGTGCCCTAAATTCCAGCAGTGTTACAGAGAGTCCAGCCATTGCCACCCTCTTATTAGCCATCGTCACACCTTATTACCATGAATGGATGTTTGTGAGTGACCTTTACCAATGTATTGGAACCATAGAAATTACTTCTGCTTGTGGCACAGTGGCTATTCCTAATAATGATTCTGTATCTCCGCCTTTCAGTTACTTCTGAAATGTCCCGTGCAACAGTTTAAAATGCACTCATGCCAGGTCAGAGGAATGACCCCAGGCCAGAGTTAGATTTCTACATGTGGGTTAGTTTTAAATCTTTTAAAAATGACCTACTGTAACTACTGTATAGCTCATGTTGAGATTTTAACAAACAAACTCTAATTTACAGGCTTCTGAAACTCTGGGCAGTGTGACAGTAGTCTCTCCTGAGACCTGGATTCAGAGGAATATGGCAAAAGACCAATGTTTGTAATGTGACTTTACTTATAAATTTAGATGGCATGCTGCCTACAGACAATATTCTAGTTATACAATAATGAGAATTACCACCCATTAGGTACTGCAGGAATGATGTTGGGACCAATTACAGTGACCTACTGGAAATAGTGCATAAAAGCAAATAACACAGTCATGTAAAAGTTGGGTGAAGAGACTAATGCACACTTACATCATTTAAATTAAAATATATACTAAATACAAAAATCAGCAACATGAGACTAATGAACAACTTAAAAAAACAAATTAAGCATTATAATGAGGAACTCAGCAGAGTTGGTTGTGTCCAGTAATTTTAAAATCTAGAGATCCTAAGTGTTCTGGAATACATTTTTAAATCGAAATACAGCTCTGCAGATATTTATCTTGGAAATAATAGTTGCTGTAATATGTTGAATACGATGGCATCATTGCTACTGGGACTCTTGACAGGTGCTCCTTTTCCTGTGCATTTCAAGAGAACAAAGGCATCACAGTTGCTTACTTTTCTTTTAGCTTTACTCTGATAACTGTCAAGGCAGAGTGGGGTCTTCATCGGGTTCAAGTGGGTATACTCCTCCTTGCCAGTGTTTTGTTGATCCACCCACGACACCTCAGGAAGGCATGACAACAGAAGCCAGCATCCTGGGACCACCCCCTCTATACGCCACTCAGCTATAATCCCCTTAGAGCCTGTTTAAGTTTGGAACCACTCATTCACTTTAATCAACCCATCTGGACACTGCCTCTGCTTGCTTACTAACTTCAGCCACTAACTTTTTCCTTGCTGTTCCTTTGACACCAAGCAGGCCTTGGCCTCTCCCAAGTGACAGCCCTGCAAAAACCCTACAACCAACTTCAACTGTGAGATTCTACTCTCCATCTGTATTGCTAAGACTCGATAGTATTTCTACTTCATCCTAGCAAAACAAAATTACGGCAGTGTACTTAGTCATGGATGATCCACTTCTGCATATTTTTCCTGCCAGGTTGGAACTTTGCACAATACAGTTTGTTATATTTTACTGTACTAAAAGTTCTGAACGGACTAGATCTTTTAAGAAATCTTTTAATTACTAGCTGAATAGTGGATATTTAGTCTATTGTATTACCAAACAAATCACCAAGATTTACCAACCTCTTTTGTTTTGCAAGTTTCCTTGTTCTCATCTGATTTTGTATTCTTGTATTAAAATAAATACAGTATGATTAATCAAGTCATAATGGGTTCATATTCAAAAGCCCATAATGTATTTCAAATTTTCTGCATTTCTTTATATATATATATAGAAAACATTTTAATAAATACATTTCTATTAGTGATTGTGATTGTGCTCATTACAAGACAGATCATTTAATGTGTCACATACTAGTTACCTGTAACTCTCGGACTCTGAAACTTTATCATAACAAATCTACCAACTAAACTAAATTGTTCAGTAAGATACTGTATCAGTGAAATTAGTGGGCTACCATGGGAAGAGCAGTATATATAATTTTTTGAAAACATACAATTGAATCAGGAACCCAAACAGCCCTACGTTTTTGTGACATTAAAGTACGTTTTTTTGTAAGAATAATTCCAATGTGAAAAAACAGGTGATTCTTATTTCCTATTGATAACACATTGTATTAAATCAATGTAATGACTTAAATGAAAAAATAATCCTAGCCAGATAGAGGTTTTAAAATCCACTTCAACCCTTGTGCATGGAATGAACGGTTTTGTTAAAAGTGTATGAGTTTTCCCTTTTATAGTCTTGCTATAAAAGTGGGACAGAGAGGTTTTAATTGCAGTGTCTTTAGATTTTCTCATATTTGTTCTTAAAGCATCAATGCAGCCTTTAAAGCACTCAATAGCTTTTAATTTAATTCAGTGAATTGGCTCATTTCTGATGCATTGCCAATAACCCCAACGATACAAAGAAGTTAGGAGGCACCATACTGAAACCTTATTCATTTATGTGTTGTACTTAAACTATGAGTGTGCTGTTTCACAGCACAGACAAAGATGGAAAGATGAATTTGCAGTTTTGCAGCAGGGGGGTCCTTGAGGCTTTTAATGCAAACTGAACAAAATTTGCACATTAATGGTCATACACAGTGTACTTCTATCTGTGCAAAGAGTTTAATTTGACATGTACTGATAGAGTCATTTCTTATTTGTTTGTAACACCAAGTGAAACTTTTAGAAACTTTATTACAAATTATGTTTTTTTTAAATAAATAACTGTAATATTTTTTAATGATTTCTGCACATTGCCTTGAAGATGTAAATATTATGTGTACACAAACACCTAAATCTTTAAGACAGAGTAGAAGTGCGATCTGAATTAGTTTGCTGTAAGCCAATAATTGTTTTTTTGCTTAACTTGACTGGCTGATAAAATGACTGCCTGTCTATGAGAATGCTGCTGTCAGACCCCCGATTCCCTATTATAAGCAATTAGATAAGGGACAAGGAGCTGCTACAAGGGTAAAGATGGGCTGGAAGGATATTTATATATAGGTATATGGAAGTGGGTGAGACTGTTATTTAGATTACTGATAATAAAAAGGGAAAAGCTATAATTCTCTTCCAGATCTAAGTAATTACATTCTAATATAGTTCACTGATACATCACCCTGATTCGAGCTTTTACCTCCTGTCTTGTACCCGGTTTCCCTATCCATTAAAAACATCTAAGAACATAAAATGCATTATCTTGAACTCCAATGTTAGAATTAATTTTTGAAGGTATTCTGAAAAGCCTTCTGAAAATCTGAATATAACATATATCATACTCTATTTTACAATCCATTGCTGCTATTGTTTTGGGAGAGAACTCATTACCTTTTCTAAATCCATGTTGACTGTCTTTTAGAATCATATTGCCATACTGAACTTCTAGTTTAGTTATAATTATTGCTTCCATAACCCTGTCTGTAATAAAAGCAAGAGTTATTGGTGTTTAATTACTTGGCTCGGTTTTGTCACCCTTTTTATAGATGGGCACTACATTAGCAATTTTCTTGTTAATGGCTCTGGTTACAGCAGTCTCAAAAGACTTTTAGAATAGTTTTGTTAATGGCATATGAATAATATTTCTTGTTCCCTTAAGGATATTGGAGACCTGTTCATCCCAAGTACTCCTAATACCTGAAACACCTCCATCTCTGTGATGACAATATTATTTGATAGAGAACTTTTTGTTTGCTCAGCCTGAGACATGTTGCCTACTTTTCCCTAGGTAAAAATGTAAGCGAAATAATAATTATAATTTAATCATCCATTTGCCTTTTTATTATCTCATTTTCACTTATTATGAGACACTGAGACACTTCATTCTTTGCTGTTCTAGTAACAAAAAACTGTCAATTATTTATTTTAGTCTACATTGTTATATTCATTTCTATCACTTTCTTATTTGTAAGAGTAGGTCTCTTTGAAAAATGTTATAAAGTGCTTCATTTTATATTACTATCTTCTTAAATGAGTTATTTAAATATTTGGTTCACTGCTTTTCTAACTTTGTTATGCCCCACATTCTACCTCAGAAGCGCCATTCCATTCCATCCCTGTCACACCCCACCCTCTCCCTCACAAATGACGTTGCATTCCCAGAACCACTGTTTCATAATCTCATCCCTGATTGAACCCATCACCTTCTCACATGCACCAGATTCCTCAAATTCTCACTCCCTAACCAATTATCCAACCACACCCCTTTCCTTTCAGTATTTAAACTCCCCTCACACAGTTTCCCATGCTCACTATTGAGAAGCCTCTTATAGTATTCTGTAGTGTGTGTTTCCTAGCCTTTTGACTGATCTCCTGTTATGAGTCTTTTGTTTCTGCCTTTTGACCTTGCCTTCTGGATTTTGACTTGGATTGTTTTTGGATATTTCTTGTTACTGTACCCTTTGCCTCCCTTATCGACCTAGCCTTTGGATTTTTGTCTTTTGGATTGTCCCTTTCCTACTTTGTGTTCTGTGGGATTCTGGTCACGCATAAGGATCCTTCAATTCTACCAATAGGTTCCCTGACATAAGAGTGCTGAGAAAAGGTTTGCAGACCTAAAGTATAAGTATGGGAATTACAATTTCTTACCACTACTTTTGTTTTGTAAACAACTACACCTCCTAGGAATTATAAAGGTTGATAGAAACCTTTTTCCCCTGCAACAGGTTCTTTTTATCTCCCAGAACCACCAAAAGCACCAGCAACAGATACTAGTATAATTTACTGTAAAAGTCCAGTTGCATTGTTCTTTCTCTAGTCATGGGTGTCCTGAACAATGTGACCCCTTTTGCTCCCTCATGTCAAGTAAGTGGAGAAGGAAGATGATGCTGGAGCCTTTCTCAGTTGCTCTGTGTAACTGGGTCCTGGGTCCAACTCTGTAACCTAGCAGAGTTAGGCCCAAGGCAACCCCCCCCATACTACCATACTATCTACATTCTATAGAGGTACCATCGAGAGCATCTTGACAAACTGCATCATTGTTTGGTTTGGGAATTGTAAGGCCTCAGACAGCAAGTCCCTGTAACGAATTGTCAATACAGCAGAAAACATCATTGGAGCCTCCCTTCAGTCCATTCAGGACATATACTGTACCACAAACGCTGCACACACCAAGCCTCCAGTATTGTGGATCCCTCTTTGCCCTCCTACCATCTGGTAAAAGGTATCACAGTGTTTGGGCCAGCTCCACCAGAGTCCGTAACAGCTTTTTGCCACAGACTGTCAGGCTCCTCAACAAGCTCCTGGTACCCACTGCACCTGCTCTAAAATCTGGAAAAAACTAACAAAAAAGTTATTTTTTGCCTAAGTCAGGCACACTATCTGATAAAGTAAATTGCACTATCCACATTGCACTTTATGTACCCTGTACCCTGTCAGAAATGTCTATGTCTACATTTTCTATAGCATTGTCTTGTCAGTGCCTTGTCTGTATTCGCACCGTAGACGTGGGGAACGATATTTCTGTATACTCTGTATACTTGTACAGTATATGGCTGGAATGACAAATGAACTTGAACTTGAATTTTGCACTCCTCCCTTCTCTGAGTTATCTTGATTGAAGCTTTTTGAAGCCCCTTTGATTGGTTCTCAGGGGGGTGGAAGTGTCCCTTTAATATCTAAGGTGTCGGCAGCACTAACTGCTCGGGGGTCATTGAGGAACTGTCTGCAGCTAGATACAGTAGCCAGGTGTAACAATGCATTGTGAATTTGCTCCTTGTTCTAGAGCCCTAAGGTCACAGTAATAGTTTAACCTGCATTGCAACCCCTGTGTGGTAGTTGCCTGATGTCTGTGCTAAGAGGGACTTTGATCATTGGCAGGTAGCTCAGAGAACAAGGAATGAACGGACTTTACTCTGTGACACTGTTCTTTTCTATAAATATCCAAAAACAGTTTTCAAAGCTGAGATTCGTACTGCCCCTCATTCACTTGCTTTACAAACATCCTGCAGTCTACTCGCTGCTGTAAAAATTACAATGCAACAGGTTACGGATTGTTTTAATGTTAAGCTATGTGAAAGTAAATTTTTTATTCTGCCATAGAAATATCTAAATTTCATTTGTTAGGCAAAGAACAACTGCACTTAAGATGTCTGGCTCAGTGGTGCCACAGGCATTCAAAAAGTGCAAATCATTAAATATGCTGACATTTACAAATTATTATGTAGAGGATAATTTGTTGTTGAAAAATAGGACAGAATGAGTACAACACACAGCTTTTCAACTGCAGAGTGAAATAGGATCCACAGCCAAAACATTGTAACATTGTTTTACTCTTTCTGTTTGTTGTACAGTATATACAATCTATCTATATAAGGATTGACCATTGCTATAGGGTATGTTGTTTGTATGACCTGAATCTGAAAGGTACATTACGTTTTGGCCTGGGATGGCATGGCAAATTAAACCGAAGAAACTGTTACACAATATAATCTTTGAAATACTATACTAGCACTAAAAAACTAAAAGGAACATCTGTTAACTCACAAAATACCTGAAAGAGAAGTGGACTATTTTAGTTTTGGTATGATTATTTTAAATGTCTTCTTTGTTTAGAGTTTTATTCTTAATTTCCAAAAAAAAAAACCCAACAAAATCGAGATGAAAGGTGGTAAGATACTGTAACTTTGTTAGGAATCACCACTCAAAACTCAGACTATATGGTATAGCCTTGATCCAAGATGGTTGCCTGTTAATTAGGAGAACCTACAGAATGAGGGACAGCTGGTCTGAATGAATACTTGGCACTGGGAGTGAAATTCCACATGAGTGAAAGGAGCTGTCAGGATAGGTTCTATGTGGAATGAGCCACTCCTCTTGGCTAATTAAGAAATTTTTAAAAGCAGTTGGGAGGAAACGTGTTTCAGGCTGGAAGAAGGAATTGTAAGAGGAGTGGAGGAGAAGTGCCCATTGCCAATGGATTGGGTTTACAGGGCCGTGATACTCATTAAGATTGGGATACTTTACAAGATATGGCATAGATAAGCACCAGAAGTGGGTGGTGGTGGGTGGTGTGGATGTTTGTTTGCCAGTCTCCACTGAGCTGAAGGTGTGCTGTTGAAGAACAGAGCTGACCAGCTGAACTAGGGATAACAGGAAGTGTTAGTACCTGGAGGTGTGGGTACCTATGGCCAACCTTCTGCCAACAGCCAAGAAGGAGAGTCTAGATAAGCCTTATAAGCAGATGAAAGGGTGCGAAGATACCAAACCAGTGTCTGGAATATAGACGCTTGTTATCGAAGAGATGTCCGAGACCAAACAGGATTAGCCGAGAAACTTATCGATGGAGAAAAGTTACTGGATATTAGTGAAGATTTGGTGCCTGGCGAAGCTGAGTTAAAGTGGGGACTAGAACTGGGTGACAGTTTGTTGTGTGAGTACACCAGTGTCTGGTGATTTAGATGAAAATAGTTAGGAGTTGGTGAGAATATTTGACAAGTGTAAGGAATAGCGTAGATGGAAGCAGACCATGAAGTCTTCCCTTAGAGTGGGACCACGTGAAAGAGCAGGGATCCCAGAGGAAGTCTGAAAAACCAGGATAAACATAAAATGGAAAACTCTAAGGTGGTGGTAAAGGCAGGGTTGGAATTAAAGGTGTGCCAGAAGTGTTTTCTTGTTATGTGTGGGTACCTTGTATTAAGAGTTGGTTTAAAGTCTACTGTCAGCCACAAGTATTGTTGTTAAATGTGCAAGACAAAATGAAAATGAGACAGTCAAAGGAAAAAACAGTGCTGCACTAAAGAAACACAGGAGTCAGAAGAGGAATAACTTGTATAAATATGTCATTAATATACATACAGTATGTTACATTTTATACATTAACTCTTGGATACATAAATATTAAGTTTTACTGTAAATCTGTTTAGTATTACTGTATAATACATATTACATGTATTTGTTTATATACAGTACAATCTAAAAAGGTCATACCAGAAGAATAAAATACTCAATAAGAGACATTTTGTATGAAATCTTTTATTTAAAAAAGGTAGTTTGGAATACAACCTGTCAGTGACTGGGCCTACTATTGTCCTTTGCTGCAAAAATTTGCTTGTTTGAGTAATATGTGTAATAAAGAAAATCTAAAAGTTGAATTAACCTCTACTTGTTCCTTTGAGTCTCACCAGCTGCCACAGCTTTCTGTGTTAATAAATTATTACCACACAATTTGCAACAGTGTCTGAAATAATCAGTGATATGCTGTGTTTTTGTTTTGATATTTAAAAAAAGTTTCATCATAAATGACAAGGAGCTGTGCATAATGTAATATCACTAAATCTTAGATCTCCGTTAAGGCTGTCTTTAAAGGACTGTGCCATCAATCCTCAAATAAGCAATCTTTCTTTTTTCAGCTTCATTTAGAATGCTTCATGGAAATTGGATTTTGGGTAATTATCTGCTGGCCTTTGACATTACTGTTAATCTGTGGGGAAAAAACACATTTGCAGAACATTATCTAAACCCATCTGGAATTGTATGACATACAGATTTTCCTTTATAAAACCAAATATATAGTCTATCCACATGCACTGTTCAACATATTTATTTACTGGATAATACTTTCACTTCATTAGTTTACTAATTCAGAAGAGAGGGTTATTGTGCATTTCTCAAACCTTTCGGTTCTTTGTGAACTCACACTTTAACACTTACTAGGATTCAAAAGAAATGTTGTTAAATGTGTCCTTGACTGTATAATACTATACTATTATAATATATAATATAGAAATATAATATTGTTCTTGATATCTGAACAGATTATTAAACTTTCTAGCTGGAACTTTCTAATGAACTAAAACAATCTTTCAACGGAAATATTCAAAAGAACATAAGAAAGGTTACAAACAAGGGGAGGACAGTCATGTCATCTATAGTATCTGGTAGGTAGTAGTTAATATATCCAAAGACTGTATCCAGCCATTTCATTAAAGAAGACAGGGTGTTCACCAGCATTTCAGGGCTTGCATACTCCCACAGTCCTTTGTGTAAAAAATGCCTCCTGTTTTTGGTTTTAAGTGTATTTCTATGTCAGTTACATTTCTGTTGTCTCGTTGTCTCGTTGCATGTTTTTTAAATGTACTTCCAGGTAGTTTTATTAGAGTGGCCAAACAAAATAAATAAAATGTTATAACAGAGTACTGTGTATGTATACTTTCATTGTCTTGTTATTTTGTCATTATAAAAATATAATAGCACCAATGTAGTTGAGGTTTTATAGCCACAATTGACTGAAGCAGTAACAGTAACCCCTATTATTGGATTTCCACAGAATATCTGTTTTAAAGTTCAGGGCTGCTGATTGTCTAAAGGACTGGTGTTGGGTTAAAACTGGACTTTTTCTAACCCTTTTTGCCAATGCAATGGGATCTGTGAATATTTATGAGCATTACAAACATTTATTTGCTCTTTTTGGTGTATATATACTGTAAATATTTACTGTAGTTGAAATTTTCTAAGGATATCAGTTTCTGAAGTTTGGATTTCTTAAAAGGCAGAATAGGAAATTGTCACAATAGTGATTGTAATAGTTAATCACAATCAAGTTTTAAACAGCATATCTTTGGGAGAAAAGAGGAAAAGGGGACCCTAGATAAAACCCCAGTCGGACTTGCAAAGACCCCAAAAACTCCACACAGACAGGCACTCCGAGCTGGAATCGAAGCAAGGGGCTGTGACATGGTTGTGTCTGTCACACTGCCATCATGTTATTTTCATTGTCATTAGTGTAACGAATGCAGATGAAAGAGAGTGGAGGCAGAAAAAACACAGGTGTCCAATTCCGAATCGACAGGCGAGTTAGTGGTCAAAAGCAAAGGTAAGTTCAAAAGCTGAATGTGGTTGTACCTAAGAGGTTTTGAAAAAAGGAGATAGGTACTGTAGGACCTCTCTAGGAGAGAAATCAATACCGAGCAGCGGGTAGCGAGTTTAGAGGGTTTGTATAGAGCTGAGGTCAATCTCTGATGACTGGCGGTTGTGACAATTAGTGTTGGGGAGACACTTCATTCTCATAGTGAACGTGCTGCCGTGTGCAGCTTTGAATGCTGAGAGGCTTGACGTGGGCACAGTGACCTCCCAGTAAGTAGACTAGGTTGACGTGACTTACTGGGAACATTTCCACATTTTGCCACCCACCTTTTCTCATCACCTCTGCGATTTGTATTAAATGGAAGCATTTGTCTCTGTGCAAAACCACGACTAAACTAAAGACAGGAAAGACAAATGGTGTGGCAAAAACAATGCAACTCTTTTCTGTCTTTGCCATTGTTGAATGACAAGGGAATAAGCAAGATTATTTTTACCTAAAGAGAAAGGGCATAGCACCACAGAATAGCAAATAAGTAGGCAAGTTGAACATTGAAAAAACAGTTACAAAATGAATGATACGGATTTTTATTTACAAGGAAAGTATGAAAAAGAAATTAAAGGGGAACAAGTGGCTAAGGTGACCTAGATAATCCTAAATTGGCTAATTAATCATTTATGTATGCATGTGTTGATGGATATTTGTATAACATCTGGACAAAACAGATATTTTTGTCTGTTCTGTTTTCAGCCAACAGTCTTGTGTCAATTAATTTTATGTGAATAAAAATAATTTAATATATTCCTAAATCTCTAGTTTAAATATAAGTTACCAGAACCAAATATACTCTTTCAAAGTGTCTGTAAGCCAATGTCAATGACATACTGCAGCTTAATATATAAGACATTCTTCCAGTATTTTTAATATGTTTCTCTGTTATTTAGGTGACTGTGATGACATGGTGGTGATTGCTGTTGTCACACAGCATTTGGTACCTGGGTTTCCCTGGATACTTGTTTTTTTCTCACCTCTCAATCTGGTGGTGAGTAGAAGGTTCTTTATGTGTCTCAGAATGTTACTTGGCACTTCTCTGGTATTGCAATGTACAGTATGTATAAGCTTTTACCTACATTATACATCACTTTAAAATGATCCCAGGCCTATCACAGTATTAGGGATGAATGATAATGTGAAAGAAAACCAAAGTGATGTTTAAAGTTTTCGTCAAAATAATAGTTGATCATAATTTGTAAGTGTAAAACACAACATAGTTTGAAAATGTTCTGACTACTGCGTTGGGAAATTGAAAAAATAGAAAATAGCACAAAAAGTAGAAATGCACAACATATATTTGACCATTGTACAATAACTTAAACATCTGGATGAAGCTGATTAGCTGTTCTGAAGGAGTATGCTGAATACTTTGGCAACTGAACACTTTACTGATGAAAGCAAAAAAAATGTTACTTAAATCAAAATAGAAACTTCTGTCTAGAATGAACTTTTATTTACTCTCAGTGTACCACAACATAATGTAAAGGTTTTGGAAACGTAGGATTATAGGAGCGTCAGAGTCACAATCATGATGTGCTATATGTGGTATATCCTTTTGGAAACAGCAGGATCCTTCACAAGCTCTTCTCCAATTCCATGTTCCATGAAAATAAATTATATATTCGCAACAGAATACTTATTCTTATTATTCATAACAGAATACTACTTCACATGTATTGTCTCAACAACATTAGCATACCAAATAATTCCCTGCTCAACATATTTATTGTGTAGGTCATACATTTATGATGAAGAGAAAGAGGTGG
The DNA here is from genome assembly GCF_059453375.1 of Lepisosteus platostomus. Taxonomy (NCBI): domain Eukaryota; kingdom Metazoa; phylum Chordata; class Actinopteri; order Semionotiformes; family Lepisosteidae; genus Lepisosteus; species Lepisosteus platostomus. The sequence continues at coordinate 72,924,349 of NC_142614.1, read as the reverse complement.
GAATGAAAATTGTTTTCTCTGGAGGTCTGATTGTTTAAGTTATGGGAAACACCAGAATAAGAGAAGTTCTAAAACTTAGGATTCAGTCCAGGGTTGATACCAATTCCAAAAGCAATTAAACTTTTCAAGAGCAAATTTAAAAACATGTCTCAGGAAGAAATCTTAATTAGCTCTGTAATTAAGAACTTTAACAAAACACAAAACCCACAAGACACAGTGTCCCTTCAGATCCAGGCTTGGGAACGACTGATAGAAACCCTTTAGAATAAATAAGAAAAAGGTAATAATATTATACAAAACACTTTGTATCATATGTCACAAACACAGACCCCACTACTCATTACTGCACTGAGACAGTCATCTCAAAGTCGATATTTCTTTTTACCTCCTGAATGCTTTTAAAGGTTTTCTAACTAAGCAGGGTAGTTACTGAAGGAAGACATGGAATATGTTTGTTCACATGAGAAGAAAACACACATTGTAACTTTCAATACATATTATATAAAATAATCATCAGTTTTAAACAAAACCCTTCCAGTGCTAGGGCAGTGGGTTCAATTTCAGACCTGGGGTGCTATCTGCATGGAGTTTATATGGTCTCCCTGTGCTCGAGTGAGTTTCCTCTGGGGGATTAAGTGTTTCCTCCCACAGTCCAAAGACATACTGGTAGGTTAATTGGCTTTTGGAAAAACTGGCCTTGGTGTGTGTGTGAGTGTCAGTGTACCCTACCTTCCCAGCCCTCTTGCTGGGATAGGCTTGGCCCCCAGTGACCCTGAATTGGATTAAGCCATTAGAAAATGGATGGATGTACAGTATACAGTACCTACTGCAACATCTAACAACATTTATCATGAAGATGCTTCATAGCTATGTGTGGTTACAACTTTACAATTTATTTTAATTGTTTTGTCATCCTTCTCCATTTGTGATAATTTAGAGAGCGTCCTTAGAGAGCTGCATCGACAGTATGTGCTACAGCATATCTGAAAAGCTACACAGCAAATGCTGAAAGGCACAAATGAAAACAGGTGACAAATTCACTCACAGTTAGTTGATAAACAACAATCCTACATACAGTGGAAATGTAACAAAGTACAAGAAAGACCAATAATTAATATGCATCTCAAAATAATACAAAAGTGCTTTGCATTTCCCATGTGTTTTTATGTGAAAATGTGAATTCTTAACTTAAGTGCTAATTGTTTAATACATGTTAAACAATTTATCCAAACAATTGTAATAGTTCGTTATATAACTAAAAAGCAAGCAGTTCTTTCATTTTTATTTAGAAATAGATATTGTAATTACTTGTAATTCCAACTTTTCCACAGAGTTATGGCATGATCTAGGAGAGCCAGAGACCACCAAAACACGTCATCCAAGATGGGTAGGGCTGAAAATGTACCTGCCAGTGAAAATAAATCAGAGAAGGATTTTGACGAAGATCAATCCCAGAGGTATCTAAGGCTTTTTGTATTGATAGATTTGAGTATCATCTGCCTAGAAATGGTAATTGACAACAATATACTGAAAATACTCAATGGCAAAGGGCCAAATATTGAGCCCTGATAAACATAATAAAGTATAGAAATGATACAACCTCGAAAATCAAACCTAAAATCTAAAACTACTAGAGAAGAAAATATTGATGCTCAGCATTTACAATTTAATTTAAAAGGGCAACACCACAAATTCCAAATAAACTTTCAAACTAAGTAAGCATAATGTCATGATTTACTGTCTTGAAAGCAGTGGGTTAAGATTTAAGGGGACTGAGATCTAACTGAAATAAGCTACTAATCTTGGAATATTTATCTATTTGTTCTGAAGACAGCTGCAGTAATTGAGAGTTTTGCCGGGATGGTTAAAAAACTTCCATAATTTTAAGCAATGATGTTTGGTCTGCTATTCCTGGTTAGAGTTGTAGTAGTTCCTCTTCTCCTGATTTGAAATCCTCTTCTCTTGAAATCCACAACAGTACTTTACAATATACCATGACAATACACTGTGGAGTTTCCACTGTAGTTCCTGCTTAGTAATGTTATTATTGTAACGCTTGTGGCCGACAGGCACTGTGTAAGAGCCAGCTTACCAGAGCAGGTCACGTCACAGCCCTTCCCTGTGATAGCAGGACCACAGCTACTGGGCTGTGGAGAGATCTCTCTTGGGCTCGAACCCGGGACTCCCACGTCACTCAACAGGGACCCAGCCTGGTGAGCCAAAGAGAGATCTCTCCACAGCCCAGTAGCTGTAGTCCTGCTTTCACAGGGAAGGGCGGTGACGTCACCTGCTCTGGTAAGCCGGCTCTAAACAGAATCAGGTAGTGTCTGCCACGATTTGTCCATCCTGCCTGCTTCTGACACCAATGTAACGCAACAGGGGCTCAGACGAGCCCCCGATGGTGGGGGGCCGACCTAATGCGGCAAGGGCGCCCGCCTGAGCCCCCGTTGCGTTACATTATTTTTAAATTGCTGAAGTACATTTTAGTTTTGAAATTTGATATTTAGCATTAGATGATATAGTAATATTTTCTTCAAAAGTAACCATGCAGTGCTAGTTTCTAAGTCATGACTCTTATCGATAAAAAAGGCATGAAGGATTTTTATAAGAAAAACTGACTGCCCAAGTGCTTTTATCAAAGTATATAATTAATTTTAGATTGTTTCTCATTTCATGCAATTTAAAAAATATACATGCATAAATAGAGTGATACAGTAGGTTTCTTTTGATACTCAATATACATTAAGTTTTCAGACAAAGAAAATCTGAAAACAACATAAGGATTCCAATTTAAATAATAAATAACCTACAATTAATAAAATGAAAATCTAATTAAAACAGGCGCCCACAAATACTGATCTCATTATATTTTGTTTATTGGTTAGGGAATTATGTAAATTATTAGTCAGTGAAGTTGTAAATTATGACTTGGATATCTGTGGTCTTTGGTTGATTTAGAAATAATAAAACTATCACGACTTGTGTTTTTGTGCATTTGTTATTGCTAAGATCAATGTATTTCTGTATTTCCCCCCACCTTTTCTTCTACACAATATTGTTTTAAGCTTTCTAGACACATACAAATAAGGCAAACACAAATCACTCCCTTTTTCAGTAATTGGTATCCACATATGAATAACATTCAGCAAATAAAGGATTTAGTCAAGCAGTTTCTGAATTTCAACATAAGCATTGCCTCAATTTAATATTGATGTCTCAGAGAAATGTCAAAAAAGTTTTTAAATTCAGTCATCCCCCTTGATAATTAGGTTTGCGTCTGCTAACTTTGACAACAACAGTGATTTCCCAATCGGCACAGCATTAGTACAAGTGTCGTTATTTTTCCTCTGGTCCTAAATGTGATAAAAAAAAAATACAAAAGACAGATGGCCAATGCATAGAGCCCAGAACGGGCTGACAAGTGACCAGAGTAACCAAGTCCTTAACACTGCTTTTCAAAAACGTATTCAGAAATAAAAGTCTTAGAGAAATAAAAGCAGCTTTAGTGTACTGTACATACAGTATAAAAGGTAATGGTGGCACATGTGGAGAATCTCCTGAAAATACAGATTTTCCATATTCCATAGACATTCAATAGTTTGATTTTCAAAAGGGTAAAGGAATGACAAAGGATTTTGTCTTCCTGAGCATATTACAAAAGGTCAGCAATTCTACAGTATATAGTACGACGGATAGAAATTCTGGCATCTGTACTAAATCTTGCAGGGCATATTATGCTTGTAGGCACTATCATTCAGGCACTGTCATCTTGTACTTTTAAAGCCTGATTTTTAAAAGGCAACTGCAATGTAAAATCACCCAGACAAGGACATTCATGCAAATTTTAATCATTGGTGTGACATAATGACTCAGAATTATTTCTGAATAATACAGTCATGGAGTTTAAGCTCTTACTGTGAAGTGCAAGGCATACAGCTCAAACTCTCAAATGACATGTTAATTGCATATAGAGCTGACTGGGAGCAGGCATGGAGCAATAGAATTTCACAAGTAAACTTTAGGGAAGGTGTCTCCTAGTCTGGTCCTGGAGTACAGGTAGTTTTAAGGGTCACCCTAAATCACATCACAGTTTGTTAAAGATTAGAAGCACTTAAAAATATTGATAAAATAAGCAAGTAATTAAGCAAGCTCTGGTTCTTAAGGGCTGTTAAAACATTTATTGTTCTTCCAAATGATCACTAAGATAATTAAATAATCTGTTTAACTGATTACCGTTAACTTATTAAATGCTTTAATGATTAACATAAAACGCACTGAAAAAGGACACACCAGGACCAGGGATGGAGTCACCTTATTCAAGGGAAATTTTAAGCTTGGTGCTTCATCGTCAATAATTATCGGCTTTAAGTCTCTTGCTATAACACTAACAACATTATCTGAGAAAGAACTTATAATGACTTCCTTTGCTGAACTAGTGACTCAGCTTTATCTTTTCTTAGAAAAGGGGATATGAGATTTGGCATCAAAATGTACCAGTCATTCAAATATTTGTTGCTGAGCAGCTGAAGTTAAAAAATTACTGTAAGCAATATAGCTGGAAGGAGCTTAGATATTTCTAAGTTTCTGAATCAAAGGAAAGCGAAAGTGTTTCAAAAAACCATGTGCGTGTAAGAACCACGTGACACCTGTCATGTACAGTATATAACTTATATGCAATTGCATAAGTCAATTCAAATAAGTCAGAAGTAATATTTAGCAAATTTTGGTTTGTTCGGAATACACAGAAAGCTGTCCATTTTTCAATTTTTACTCAAAAATATTATTTCTTTCCTGAATTATTTCACATTAAGGCTGTGAAAACGTGCTTGAATTACAGCAAACCCAATAGCTTCTTGTTCTTCCCATTTCAATGCTACTGACTAGGAAGAATTATGATGTCAGGCTATGAATAAAAATATTCAAATACTGTATAAGGGCAGTTGGTAAGTCTACAGTAACTGTATCTAAAGATGAGGCTTAACTTCAAGAGGCCAGTATTTAATGTGTTTATGGAAAGCAGTGCAGCCAACTCTGTAGTTTACCCATTGTTGATATACTGTAGGTTGTGTTAGTAGCCCACTTTGACCAAAATGCGAAAAGCAGTGGCACACAATTGGCCATATGTAAATGAGGCATGCTGAGATTGAGTCAGCCAGGTTATCTTTGAATTATTGTGCAAAAGGTCGAAGCAGGAATCAGAATCAGAACTGTTCAGTTCCTGACCACCAACAGTACAGCAATAGATATGGTCAATTCTTTAACTGATTCATATTCAGCAGAGAAACAAGGACATGAAGTCACAATTAGAAACAAAATTAAAACTTTGGGGCCGAGAATATGAAATATATATTTTTTAACAGATGGGTGAAATTTTTAATTTGTTTAGCTTTTCCAATTGAATAAGATGGACCTAACTTCTTTAAAATATTTGTGTTGTCAAGAAACAAAAGTTTGAAGTGATGCAATGCAGTCTCTCACTGAATAAACAAAAATAAGACATTGAAAAAATATATAGGAACAAGTAAAGGTTTATTCTGTGCTGAAAAGAGAAGAAAAGAAACACAACATTTCAGATTCGTGATACACCCAAAGAGGGCTCCACAACCAAAATGTTGTGTTTCTTTTCTTCTCTTTTCAGCACAGAATAAACCTTTACTTGTTCCTTTGCAGCCTACGCATGCTGACACAGCTACCTACTTGAAAAATATACTGTATATACAGTTATATGTAGTTAGCGATAGTAGATTGCATAATTAGAGCTTGGTATATAATCTTTATACACATTAGAAGTGGATGTATTTAATTATGTCTTGAAAACATGTCTGGCAATTCAAGTGCCATTAACAGGATTTAAAATCATATTATTTTGCATTATTTGCATTTAAAGCTTGTTGGAGCTGGCAATTTATTCATTTGAAGAGTGGTGTTTGTGTTGCTTTTTGTCAAAGTGGCATCACAAAGAACCTTTTGGCTCTGCCTTAACTCACATAAGCACAGCATTATCATCTTCATTCTGGAAGAGTACTAAATACCACTAATGCAATGTAGAGCACCTGCGTATAAATAGGCTTTTCATGTGAGGTATGAGGTCATTGAATTCTCACATGACAATCCATGTAAAACCAGATCAGAGTCCAATTCCATCCCAATACTGCTTAAGGCAGGGTCACAGGCTTCATTAAATGATCTTGCCACAATATATTAGCCATTCTATTTAAGGAAAGTAAAGATCAGATTAATCTAATAGCAAAGCACAACAAGGCTTTGTGAAGGACACAGAGATTTATAGTTATATCCATAGAGTTCATCAAAGTTCTGCTGTTTCTCAAATATTTCATGCAGAACAGGTGCTGACTCACCAAATATTACCAAACTTTTACACAGCTTTCAGGAACAAAAAATGTAATACAAAAAATATCAGCAATCTCAATGAACATAGAAATGATTTTCAAAAGCAGCAGGGTGTTTTGACCTACAAGCCTCAAGTCTGTATTAACGTGAGTGAATCTCATTTACAGATACCTGTGTTATAAATACTTAATTCTTATTACCAATAACATTTTTAAAATATTTTCCACCAATTTTTTTCAAAATCAATACATTTCTTGCACTTTCCATATGTTGTTGACATCAGCCGAGATTAGAGTGTATTTGCAACTCACCTTTGAATCTTCATATACAAATCAATATCTTCTTGAGATCCATAGTGCATTAACTTTAAAGAAAGGCTTGAGTTTTGTGCAGTTTGTAATTTAAAGTCACTTGAGAGGTTGCATTGCATTATCTTTAGCCTTTAATTTTGTATTTAGTGTAACAGGATCGATATCTTATTTTTAAAATCTTCTGTAGATTTTTAGCTGGTGTGCTCACCGGGACATTTACGGGTGTATGAGAGAAATGTGTTTTAAAACCCTTTTCCATGAATCTATATCATAAAATCAATTTTTAATGTGTTACTTTAGAGCATTTGGATAAATTAATAATAGTGTTTCTTAAAGAATTTCAGCCTTTCTACAGTATGTTGTTGCATTTTTTAAACTACTTAACTTACTATTTTTAAAAATATTTTATTGTATGTAACCTGAATGTTAAAACTGAAGGTTTCTGATGGTATGATAAACTATAATAAATGCTTGCAACAACTAAAGAGAAAAAGAGAAATATACTGATTGGCAAGTACTTAGACCTGTGAACTTAATATTTGGCATCTATCACAACCACTCAAAATATTGTTGTCCATTCTTCTTGCAGATTTTCTCAAACTCTCTCAAGTTGCTTGGAAACTACTTATAGACAGCAGTCTTATAGTATTTTGAAAGACTCTCAACAGAATTCAAATCAGTACTTTAACTGGAAAACTCAAGGGCATTCACTTTCATAATTTTAAGTTATTGTACTTTTTCACGAGAATTTCTGTCCCAGCTTTAGGCCAGAAGTGAGTATTCCTCTACAATTTGCTAGTACTTTGTTATTTATTGAATGTTCCCAACAGCCTTGACTTCTTTTATATTAGAGGTACTTTGGTCCAAGCCCCATGTAGAATTTGATATATTCTTTTTATGAATTTTCTACAAGCCCCTTTGAGTAATGACAAGGATATACTGTAGTTGATCCTACCATTTTAGCCACTGATCTCTGTAACTCCTTCAAAGTTACTGTTAGGCTCATAATGGCAACCTTATCAGTTTCATCTTTGCCCCGATTGCTCAGTGTGGAGGGACAGCCTGCTCTAAGAAGTGCCCGGATGTGTTCCTTTTCTTAATGAAGCACTTAAAGACTTGAACATCGATGAAATGTTTACCTTCTCCAGATCTGTCCCATTATTATTGAGTTGTTATGATAGCTCCTTGGTTAGATCTTTGCTTGAAATATACTACATGACTGGGGGACTTTACAGAGATAGGTGTATTTATTCTGAAATACAGTAAAGTGAACCACTGTTTCTGCAAACATACTTAACTAATTGTGTGTGTCTGTTTTGTATAAATACAGACAAATGTGAAATCACAGCAAAGGAAAGAGACACAATTAATTAATTAGAAGGGGAAGAGAAGGAATGGAAGACGGATGGAATCAACTGGCTTTGTTGTTTAAATTAGGTTGAATATTTTGCTGGAGGAGACCAGAAATCTCAAGTTCAATCCCGCCAGTTTTTGAAGGAAGCCCAATCATTACCTTCTGCAACATGGCTGGGTAGCTTGTTTCATTCTCCCACTACCCTTGTGTAAAAATGCGCCGCCCATTCTCAAAGTGAAATGCACTTCACTGTTGTTTCTGCTTGTGTCCATTGGTTTTTTTTTCACTGTTGATTGTGAAGAAATTCAAAGGATTGACAATGCTTTTGAATAATAATGATAAGTAATAATTATTGAGTAAAAATAAATCCAACCAACAGATGAGTTATGTTCATGCTACACACTCATGCTACACACTGTTAAAAATGAAAAAATAAAATTTTAATTCTATGTTAAACTTGGAAACCTCTATAGGGACATCATCTAGACTGCATCTAGTGCACTTACTGTATTTTATTTATTTTTTTAATTTTTCAAAATATGACTTTAGGGGTTCCGCGATTTCATTGAAAAATCTGTTCAACTATTCAGCATGTTGAGAATTAAATTGTTTTATCTCAATAGGTGAATATAGTATCTACTTGTATTTAAATATGCTTTTCATTTAACTATTGGCTATACTATTGGCATCTATGAATTGGCTTCATTACTCTGCTCTCCTCCCCACTGTGAGCTGATGTGTGGTGAGCGTTCTGGCGCACTATGGCTGCCGTCGCATCATCCAGGTGTGGCTGCACATTGGTGGTGGTGGAGCGGAGTCCCCATTACCTGTAAAGCGCTTTGAGTGGAGTGTCCAGAAAAGCGCTATATAAATGTAAGCAATTAATAATAATTATTATTATTATTATTATTATTATTATTATTATTATTATTATTGTTTTATAGAAACAGGTGGTCATTATTCTAATCTATAATCGTACATTTGATCATTACAAGAGGTTAGAATGAGCAGCTGCATCCCTCTGCAGACTGCAGAGATTAATGCTACTGAAATGCTGAAATGAAATAAAAACTTAGAACTAGCAACATTTCAGAGCATCTTCAAAAGGAGTAAGTGTAAGAGAGTAGCAGGAGGGTGGAATCCTGGTATGAAGATAATCTTGACTTCTGATGTCTTTCTGGAATAGGAGTCCCAGAACCCAAGATAGAATGATCAGTATAATCCAGGCCAGGAGGGGTAAATTGTTCATTACTGGACAGTCATCGTCTTGTCCCGATTCAATAAACACGAATTGCTGGATAACAGTGATGTTTTCCTGTATTATTCAGGAAAGAATACTCATCCTTTCAAAGGAGGACATGCACACATTTGGAGCTGTCTGGCTAACTTTAAGATGTTTTTTCTCAGTCACATAGGCCCAGAGAGGTAAATAAAAACCAATATAATTTTCAGCATAAGCTGTTTAAAACGGCTTGTGCAGAAAAATCCTTCAGCAGTTTAATCCACAAAACACAGACTACCTTACACAGCTTGCAATAAACCACGCAACATGAGGTGCAAATTGTAAAATATACACTTTTCATGGGGGACAGGGAAAATATCACTTTAATCTCCTCATTTATCAATTCAGTAGACAGTGATTAGTCATTCCCCTTTCTTTCTGTCTGAATAGTCCAGTGAATACGTGGGTAAAAAGTGATAGGAGGATTATAAGACAGTAACACAAGAGTTTGCTTCAACTGTCCTTGGGTGCATTGACACTTTAATTTTACCACTTACTAGATTTACAGGAATTACAAAGTGCTGAAGAGGCACTTTATAAATACATCTCTTCCCAATTATTCTATCAGTCACTTCAGCACACAGCTGTGAGCCTACATGTCTTTGTACTACAGTTTCCTGTGCTGTAGTTCAGCCAGAAAACCTCTACAGTCAGTCTGAATAAAACAAGCATTAATCTCCCCAAGTAACCCATCTGCATTGGCACACAAGTAATAGCCTCTTGTCTGAACTCAACTAAACATTGATTGAAATATATAAGAAAAGAGACAGAAACACAAACAAGCTAGTGTTCTCTTGCTATTTTTTTGAAAGGCAGATTGTGTTATTATAACCTCCATAACCTGAAAAAAATAGTTATCCACAGTTTCTCAGCCTAATTCACTTTACTGAATTCAGGGAACAATCACCTTCATCAAACACAGAATAAGTTTGTTGTATTAAATGAGAGCCTTAACTGAAACGTTACCATTCAATGAATTGAAAATAATTCAAAAACTCAGAATTTCTGTATAGTATATATCTATATACTATATATCTGTATACTGTATATGTTGGACCATACTGTATCAGCAGATTCTGCAGGTTTCATGTTACCTCTTTGTCATTACTCCGTAATACATCATTTAAGAAATAAAGCATACTGTATAAGTTGAAATACTGTAATCTCTTCTAAAAGAGTTTCAGAAAAACCAATTCAATTTTAGGAGAAATGTCACACATCCAGTAAGTCCAGTAAAATAAAAACAAACAAACGTTGTTCTCGGGAAGACATACTGTAAATCCAAAAATGGGATTGCTGATTAATCCAAAAGTCGGACAAAAATACTTATGAGAGGAGGGAGAAACCTATAAAAGAAATGATCAGAACCAAACCACCAATGCACAAACAGATAGGAGGAACATGCAGGCACTGAGAGAACACAGCTTTTTAAGCAGATGTATGAAAAGCCTGACATGAATGATTAATCTGGATTAATGCTTTTGAAGACCAGTGATGGAGTTTCTTAATTAAATAGTAACGGATACTTTAATGGGGTGCATAGAAGGCTGTGCCAATTGGAAATTAGTGAACATTCTAGTGTGCCTCCAATTTTTTTTAAATTATGACCCCCCAAAAAGGAAACAACAGCAATTGGATTTAATTCAAAAGGGGAGGGGGGGGGGTGCGTTGATGGTTGGACACCTGCTAACTGAGTCAGAGGTGGGACACCAGCCAAACTGGGAGATATGGCACCAGGAGCTGCAGGGACCAAGAGGGAGGAGCCCATGACAAAAGGCAAAAGTGTTGGGACATGTTGGATGCTAGGGACAGAGACAGAGGGAAAGGCGGACATTATATTAGAAAAGAGAAGGCAGACATTAAAAATTGTTGGGCACCTGCTGCCTGAGCTGAAGGTAGGCCTGAGCCAATAAGATGGCATTAGGAGCAGCAGAGACATAGATGGAGGAAACCTGGGCCAAAAGCAAGAAAATATTGTGCTGTACTTGATGCTGGGGATAGCAGCAGGAGAAAAAGCAGACATAAATAGCTGTATAACACCTACTTCTGGAATACTTCTGGAAATCTTAATGAATGTGCCTGCTGAGTCTTAAAAAGGGAAATGGTAGAAGACATTCCACAGTAGAAAAAGACAGTAACACTAGTTAGCATGCTTTTCATGAACTGTAAATGCTTTTCAAGTTCAAGAAGCAATAATGAGTTTTTTGAAAAATCAAAATAGTTTTGATAAAGCTTGAAATACCAATGAGGGTGGCTGTCAGAAATGCTTTGTGTATTTTAGTAGAGACGGAAGATGTCAGATATAAAACCACAACATGACTTTTTTCATCATTATTATTAATCAATACTCACTAATTTGATTAATCAATTCATCAATTGTTTTCTTCATTTTAACATTAACTTTTAGATATATAGATCCACCAACTGTTTTGTTAACAGGTGAAGGGAAATAGTAATGACCTTCTAATGAAATTAATCAGTTTGCTATGTTTTACAGACCAGTCCCAGTGAGAATTACCAGGGGTATTTTGCATTACAGGCCGGTGTTGATGAAAGGACTAGTCCATTATTTTGAGTAACATCACAAAACTACAGTATGTTAAAACTACAACTCTTGCTACTGTATGTTAGAACTACAAAGCAGTTCAGTCTGAATTTGTGACTATCCTATTTATCACACCGTGACTACACATAGAGAAATCAACAAAACAGAAATCGGGAGCTGAAGCAAGAGCATTATGTAGGGATGCATGAGTCAGAGTGCAGTCCAGTGAAGGCTGGGATGAGTTTAATTGTGATGAAAATGGTCACTTCCAGAGAACACACAATGTGACACACACAATGTGAATTTTCCACAGTGCCCTGGATTGCAACAGTGTTATAGAGGGTTTTAAAGTCTCCGATGTTACCGCTATAAATAGGGATTTACAAGTCCTATTTATGGTGGCTATTCCTGATGATGTTATCCCACCTTTCAGCTATTTATGAGGTGTCTGTTTAAAATTCCCTCAAGCCAGATCAGCAGCAATCAGAATCAGACTCGCTTTTATTCGCCAGTACAGTACGTGTCAGGTATAGAAATTTGGCTTGGTGCGTTTGGAAACAGCTCCACACAAAACCCACACAGGCGCAAAAGTAGCATTAACATTACTTACAGTTACATTGGACAACATACAAAAGATGGGGGAGCCACAATACAGTCACAATGTGTGCTCACGGTACCGAACATGTAGACATTACAGTATATACTGTATCGGACACAGCCACATTCACATTTTACAGTACAGTGCAAAGATACAAACAATAGACATATCCAATGACCCCAGGCCAGAGTTAGATTTCTTACTTAAATTATGTAACAAAAAAACAGGAGCTCCTCATACACATTACTTCAGCACATCTAATTATCTAATTTGTGGGCGGTGCAGTGGCTCTGTGACTAAAGATCTGCGTCTGTGACTGGCAGGGTCCCGCGGCCGGCAGAGGAATCCTACTCTGTTGGGTCCATGAGCAAGGCCCTTAACTCCAACTGCTGCAAGGGTGCTGTCTAAATGGCTGACCCTGTGCTCTGACCCCAAGCTTCTCTCCTTGTCTGTGTGTCTCATGGAGAGCAAGCAGGGGTGTGCGAAAAGACAAATACCTAATACAAGAAATTGTATATGCCAATAAAGTGATCTTATCTTATTATGATGAAACGAGCTGGCGAATATAAAGTATAGTTAATACCTAAGTGTTTGGTGTTTACTCACCTGGTTGAGGACATGAAAGCCCTGGTCAGAGCTATCATAACCCTCCTCATTTACAAGGAATGAACCAGAGAGGCTGCTGTAAGGGTAAAATTGGGGTGGAGGGTAAAGAGCTAGAAAAGATGTGTGAACAACAGGTTATGGCAGGTTAGTGTTTATACATAGGAGAGTCCAATTTTAATTTGTCCTCCTCCTGAACTTCTGCTTAACAACCCCAATTTTAAAGACAGTTACTCTAGAATGCAATTTGCGATTTTTCTTTCCTTTTAAAAGATACAGTTAAACATTATGCACAGCAGCTTTTATAATCCGTTCATGCACAAAACGTTTGTTGTGATTTCTTTTTCATTTTCCCAGTTGCCATTTTCTTCATCAGCAAAAGGACAAAAAATATGAGAACAGTTTTTTCACCACATAACGAACCTTGGAACCTGGAGATTACAATAATGCCCCTGAAAACTCATCTTCTAAAGTGAATTGCTGCCACAGTGAAAATATCTCAGTTAAGGTTAAGGTTTGAGGGAATGTAGGTTCAAGGCTGGGACAAGCCTCTGTATATTATAAATACAATGTACACAGCTCTTTCCAGGATTACAAAAAATAAACAGTGTTTTGTTATTTGACATGCATATGCATTTAATATTGGAATCAACAGAGCTTTCTTTTAATTAAATGTATTTTCTTGACTAGTAAGGTCAAATTAATTTCAGCATAGCATACAGGGTATTATGGCAAATATTCTTTTAATTCTTTTTTTGGCAAAGATTTCTGTAAATGTCCATCTAGGTGGAATTGGACAAAATTTGTTGTTGGATATTAAAAAATGTTCTGCATTGGTAAGTGGTTATTGAACTCAGTCTGTACCATTTTGCTATTTCTGTTTGATTGTTTTCACACTTTACAGCCAATGTAATAGGATCCACTTACAGTTTGGTCCAAAGCATGCATAGTAATATGAAATCAAAAAGTGGCTATCATATTGCAAGTATACACTCCTCAAATTACAGTACATTTTGAAATACTTTATATGAAAGTGTTGAATATTTTTCCTTTCATTAATTTGAACTTAGCTCACAAAATCCAAAAACAAATTATTCTACCCAGTTTAAAGGTGAATCAGTATGTGAACCACAACTGCCTTTAATTCACTATTGCCATTATTTTTAGTCATTATAAACTTTGTGAATGTTACCTTTCATACTTAACATTTCTGATTTATTCATTTTTCTTTGTCTGAGCCTTTCTTAATAAATAGCGAAATTGAGTTTGTATAAGGAATACCTGCAGATTTGTTTCTGCTGATTAAATGATATTATTGTTTTTTTTTTCAGAAAATATTTATTTTTTAAATTATTTGATATCCATCTCTCTTCTAACCACTTTATCCATTGGAGGGTTTAGGTGGAGTTGAAAAGCTACAGGCACAAGAAGGGGTACACACCGGACAGGACACCAGGCCATTACAGGGCACACACAGAAACGCACTCACACCAGGGCCATTTTTCCCAGAAGCCTATTAATCTAAGAGTACATCTTTAGACTGTGGAAGGAAAGCAGATCACCCGGAGTGGCCTTCATACAACATCACTTCCTTTTAAAAGAATTCTGAAAATGATCCAGAATGCTATCAAAGAAGCGGTGTTCCTCACAAGGTCATTGTCATCTGTAAGTGTGAACCATATGTCAAACAGCACCATGTCCATGCAACATAAGGTGGAATTTATGGACTGCAACATTTGTTTACAGTGAATAACGCATGGCTTTACTGTAGGGTGTCCCTCTGTAAATCTAGGTTCTTAATTAATGACAGCGGAGAAAACAAAATTGTATTTAAACTTAACTCGATTTCAAATTTCAATAAAAGATAATTTAATCAGTCTTCAGGGGTGAGGGGAATGTCATGATGATCATTGTGCAGCATGACAGGTTAACATATGTACAGAGTACGCATGATGGGTAGACCAGCTGATTAAAGAATACTTTCTCACTTTCTGAAGAAGTGGGAAAGCCTTTTAAGTCCCACTACTTGGACACTTCACATGGTAAGAAAGCTCCATGACTTGGAACTCATCCCTCATCCCTCATCCCTGTTAATTAATTTGAAGCCCTATACATGCAAAGAACAGCATTCATGCAAGCCTACCCTAAGCCTTCCAGTAATACATAAGAATTTACATGTAAATTTCCAAATGTTAACGGATGTTGTAAGAGAACACATGCCACATCATGGAGTGCTATTGAGAGTTATTTGAGAGAAATCTCAAATGCTGTAGATGTTTGAAAGATAGCTTTTCCGTTCCAACCAGAACAATGGCATTGAGTACTGTATGGTACTGGATACTGCTCCAGGGGAACAAGTGCCAGAGGCAATAAATGGTGTTTTATTAGTTCTTTCAGATGCTTTTTCTTGATTAGATGTTTTGCATTCACTTGCGTTATTTACATTTTGCAGCGGAAAACCATGCCACTATATTAATTTGGCTTCCAATGGTCAGAAGAAAAGTCTGAAATAATGTACAAAACATGGCCAACATGAAGCATATCAAACTGCTGTATGAACATTTTCAACAACACGGGAATTGAAAAGTAAACAAAATACATCATAGAGGTCTTTTATTTATTAAACCTGTTTATACTGTAGCGCCCTTGTGGGGCGCTGTAGCCATGCGCACTCAAGACAGGCTGGGAATGGAGGCTGAGGGGCGGGACTAGCCGCCCGTATAGAGTCAAAATACATGCAATACTAAACAGGCCAATGAAATATGAGAATTATACAAACTTCTTTGTCAACTGCTAGAGTTGGGATTTTAAATTGAATCTCAAAGATTTTTGAGAATCACAATCCAATTCAAGGAAGGTGAGAGAGGAGGCCTCCCCAGGAAGCGCCATCTTGGCTCAAACCTAGGCTGTGCAGGGGTCTTAAGACAAAATTTATGTGAGGGCACTGAGGGAGAAGACAAACCAGGCTTTCTATGCCATTAGGGTTCAGCTTTACAGTATTGCATAGCTCACAATGTTCAAAACTGTACAGCTGTGACACCTGCTTTGTACATTCCCCTAGAATGTATCTTGGACATTTCCATCTCTTCGGACTGTCCAGTCTTAACCATTCATAACCATAACCCTCCATTCTCATCTTATCTTTTGTTGGTTTTCCTTACCATCACATCCCTGTTCTCTCCTTTATTCTGCCCATACCCGCAGAAGGCAAGCTGCAGTGTGTGGAATGAATCTGTACTTTTTCCTTTGGGGTTTGCATACTAGCTCAGCTCTCCAATAGGGAGAACCATTGAGTCACATGAAAATGAAATAGTCAAGATAAAAAGAGGCAGTGGAGTTGTATTTTTAAAACATGAGCTGTCCTTAACTTTATGCTCAAAATCGTGTTTGGAGTTTTTCTCTAGTTAATTCCTTGGACTTTTAAATGAAGCGAGACAGTATTATAGCATCTGTAATTTAAAATTTATGATCATTGATTTTCTTGGCTTTGCTTTGCTGAGTGCCCAGTATTCCAGCTAAATCATCAAATTCCATTCCTGTGGATATGATTAAGCACTGGGGACATTATAGGCTTTTGTCATGCAGTAAAATACTGTATTTGAGTATCATTTTTTGTAGTTGTGAATACAATTAAAGTATTTTATACACATTTCATATATTTAATCATGATATAAAACGAGTAGTTTGATGTACTAATTTGATGTATATTTTTATACTACTGTTTTAAAGGAACTTTGGATCTTATTCCAAACGTCTGATCATATCTAATGAATGAAGAGAATCAAATGTGCAAATATAGGCATTAAAATACAATGTGATAACAGGGACATTGTGTCAGCTATTAAATGAGCCATGAAATGAAAACACATCAAAGTATATTTAAAGAGACAGATCAACAGGTGCATTTGCAAATCTATAGTGTAACTGAAATAGCATCCATTTGCTTTGTAGAAATTGGATTCGAATCAGATAACCCAAAACTATTGGTACCAAACTGTATTTTACCTTCTTTTGTCAGTGTAGCTGCAGTAGTATGCCATGTGCTTAGCACTGTATCTCTCTTGGATAACCCAGAACAAAGAGATTTCCATCAAGGTCGATTACACAAATTGAGGTCAAGCTTCTCTTGATTGAATGGGCAAGTCTGTATGGCAGATCTCTTATATGACAAACAACAATCTACTAGGTCAATCAGCACCCAATCCTAAAAAAAAAAAATCCAAATCAAGCAACAAGGCAAGGGAGAGCTCCAAGGTAGAAGCGATGTACACTCTCAAAGAAGTAATTTATCTTCCATCTTCCTTTAAACACATAACCAAAGGCCAACAATAAAATAAAAACTCAGCATTTCAGCAATAAATCCTCAACAATATATTAACTGCTCAAGAAACATACAATATAATAGTTAAATTAAGATTATTCACTAGTTACTCCAAAAAAGATCAAACATATCAGCTTTTTACAAAATAGAAAGACCAGTAACAAAACATTCCTCTATCTATACAACCTTAGTTACAGAAAAGTGCAAATATGTAATTCCTCATTCACCCTACTTGGATGAAGCAGTTCTCAAGTAATAAATCCAATATGTCTCTCTTTTAAGTAGGTAAAAGATCAGTGTCATCACCTCTACAGAAAACCATTACTTGTACAATACCAATAAAGTTTAACTCTGAAACAGAATGATTGGACATTAAAATGTCTTGCTAAAGGAGCAGTAAGGTCATTTTTATGACTTGCACTCTTGTGCTCTGCTATCCTAATTTTCAATTGTCTTTTAGTTTTGCCATCAAACTCTAAAATGGGAAAAATGTATAAAATATAGCTTTACTCACACTCTCAGTCTTGCAGGTCGACTCTCTTTTTTTGCCCAGCAGTATTGTACTGTGTATGTCTATGAAGTACAGTACAATATTTGAGAGTAGGCTCAAACTAGTAGGCTTTATCACACAGGATAGGCTCTGTAGACCTTCTTTAGAGAAAATAATCTAGGTGTGATGTTAATTAATTTAGAATTAATCATAAGTGTTCAGGAATGGGCTGGATTCCTTTTTCAGACAGAGAGAAGGTTTTTATGTGACTCATCTATGGTTCAGAAGTATTGGTTCTGTTGTAACAGAAAGAATAAGGTTCTGGATCCCGAGATGAAGTTAAACAGATGAGTTTACTGCATGCAAGGAACAATAAAGCCGAAGTCTTGTTTCCCGCAAGAAATAAAACCGAAATATTGTTCAAAGTGCTAGTACAAACTTTAGGTTTATATATCCTTTCCTTTCCGCTTCTGACGTCATTAGTTATTATGGTAAAGGGGGGGAGGTTACGTGTTTGGCCAGTTTACAGCTTTTTGGCCAAATGGTCAGGGATTAAGTCCTCAGGGGGTTCCCTAGCTCTCCTAGCTCGCATCTGGAATCCTTATCAGTTCTTCCTTTCCTGCCATAAACTCCTGTTGCTTAGAAGTCTAATCTTCAAGCAGAAAGAACTTAATTTAAACCCCATCTTTACTTTTACTTCAGTTCCAAGCCCATCGTGAACACACAATTCAGATAGCAACTATCACAGTTACTTTTAAGCTGTCTCTAAAGACAGATCTGTTTCTAGAGAGAGAAATTGCATGTAATGTGAAGGTCACATAGGCTGTTTTTTCATCACAATTTATGGCTGAAGTCTTTTATTATTGCTTGCTAAGAAGATAGCCTGATCCTGCAATACCTAGTGCACAGTACGTGACATTTTACGTGTGCACAATGTACATACAGCAAGTTAATACACTGATAAATAACAACCTGGATCTGCAATCTGCAATCTGCAAGGGAGGGTCAAACAGCAAATAATATAAACTGATAACAGGTATTCCATGCCCACAGTAAACAGGAGTGATAAGCAAATAGCTCTGCCATCTTGAGAGTCAATGGTAAACTGAAGAATGTACAGTGGAAGTTTTCACATTTTATTGTGTTAAAGCATGGAACCAGGACTTATTAAACTAAGAATTTCTGCCACTTATCAACACAAAGTACTCTATAATTTCAAAGTGAAAAACAAATCCAGACATTTTCCTTAATTAACTGAAAATAAAAACAGAACATAAGTGAATGCATATGTATTCACCCCTCTCCCCAGAGTTAATACTTGTTAGGACCACCTTTGGCAGAAATTACAGTGTGAGTCTCTTTGGGCAAGTCTCTTTCAGCGTTGCACATCTTGGCACTGGAATTTTTGCCCATTCTTTTTGGCAAAATTTCTAAAGCTCCATCAAGTTGGATGGGGACCATTTGTGAATAGCGAAATTGTCTTCTAAGTCCCAATGCTTGTGTGGACTGCAGCAAGTTTTTCTCCAGGATTTTTCTGTACTTAGCTCTATCCATTTTTCCTTCCATCTTGATGAGTTTTACAGTTCCTGCTGCAGAGAAGCACCCCCAAAGCATGACGCTTCCACCACCATGCTTCACTGTACGGATGGTGTTCTCAGTGTGATGTGCCATGTTAGGTTCGCAGCAAACATAGCGCTTAGCATTGAGGCCCAAAAGTTCAGTTTTGGGCTCATCAGACCACAGAATCTTGTTGAGTCTCTCCAGCCAAGATGTGATCTGAGTTTTTTTCAACAAAGTCTTTCTTCTTGCTACCCTTCCATACAAGCCAGATTTATGAAGTGTGCATGCTATTGTTGTCTCATACAGTTTCTCCCATCTCTGTCATGGAGGACTGTACTGTAAATCCTTTAGAGTAAGCCCCTCGATGGCACCCCTTACTATGACTCCTCTTGCCCAGACACTCAGTTTTGGATGAAGGCCAGTTATGGGCCGATTCACAGTTGTTCCATATTTTCTCATCTTTTTAAAGATGGACATCACTGTCCCTCAAGGTACATTCAATGCCTTAGAAATTTTCTTATATCCTGGCCCTAACCGGTATTTTTCAAGAACCTTGTCTCGGAACTGCTTGGAATGTTCCTTGGTCTTCATGGTGTACTGTTTCCTTGGAAATGCACGAAGTGGGGAAGTTCCCAGACACAGGTGTATTTATTGTGAAATCATGTGAAACACCTCAACTCCACACAGGTGGACACCAATCCAGTAATTATGTGACTTGGACAATAGAGTTGGTTACTTCAGAGGTAACTTAGGTGTGTCAAAGCAAGGGAGTGAATACTTATGCATTCAATTATTTTCTGTTTTTATTTTTGATTAATTTAGTCAAATGTCTGAATTTGTTTTTCACTTTGACATTATATAGTTCTTTGTGTTGATGAGTGGCAAAAAGTCTCAGTTAAATACATCATGGTTCCATGCTGTAACAGAATAAAATGTGAAAAAGTCCAATGGGGGGTGAATACTTTTGCAAGGCACTGTTTTTGAGAGCTGAGTGATTACAGAGTTTGTCTAAATGGATGAGTTTTGAGCTAGTGTGAAAAGGTTGTCAGTAATTGTGCAGTTCTGATAACTGTAGGTACTGAAAACCAGGAAACGTTTTTTATTTTTTATTTTCCATGCATAAAGTTTACTTGACTGACGCTTTTTTCATGATCTTCCTAGATGGCCAATTTGGGTAGGTGCCACTTAGAGCTTTCGTTTGGCAAAATAAGGGCTTTTGTATGTATCTGACAGAAAGACAGTTTGCAGATTTCCCTTTGAAACATTGTTAAAAAATGTACAGGTTTTTGGTTAAAATTTCTAGTTCAAGATTTTCACTTGTTATACACATTTTTGGATAGTACTGCTTTTAAAAGAACACTTAAGTATACTTAAGTATTTGCAAATTTAAGTAATCACTATAAACAGATCTTTGTGTGCTTTCCTCCAATTGTGCATGCAAATATTTAATATCTAAAAACACATTAAACTGCCCCTGCAATCAAGAAACATTTATAAGATCCAAATATGCTATTGTATGATGCTTAGATAGCCTCTCTCACATGTTAATAAAATTATCTCCCATCTGGATACCTCATTCTGAAGGTCATTTAGCTTTCCCTGTTTCAGTCTCCTGTCCATTATTTGCGATTTGAGCTGTAGCTCTACAGAAATTATGCATTTGAGAAGATCCCTAGGCTCACTTAATAGATTCGATTTACAATCACTCTGTTGCTGTGTAATGCTGTTTAGTGCTGACTATTTTTTACTCTCAAGCAGAAACAAAATCCTGATCAGAAACCGTATAGTCATTAAATATTAAATACTGTATACATTACTTGCTGTGCAGAAACCTTAGAGGAACAAAAAAATTGGAGATACAAAAATTAAACAGTTTCTTTTTTTAACTCTTTAAAATCTCTCTATACAGCACAAAGGATTTATACTGTAGTGTATTATGTTAGGACCGTCTGTTGTGGTTCCAACTAATGCACAGTTCATTTATTCAGTGCTTCCAAATGATACAGGGTAAACTAGTTGTTATTGGGGTCAAAGAGAGCAATTATTAACTCAGGAAATGGTCACTCAAAGAGTTTAATTTCCTATTACTCTTAATAAATATTTATTGTGTTTTTGAGAATTACTTTATAGATTACAACATTTCTGACCCCTGTTGGGTTTTGTCATATTCTAATGGCTACAAACCATTTCTTATTTGCAATTACAAGGCTACCCACAGTGCTAATAATGTTTAAGCTGTCATGTGCTGATATTTGAACTGCTACATACACTTGCTGTGTAGAGAACACTCTGTGCCCCTGGTCTTTTATATTTTATCCATCATTTACTTTCAAAGGTGTGAAATTATTAACCATCCAAGATAATTGGTTACTATATATTCATCCTCCCAAGGAGAATTTAATTAAATGCTACATTTCATTCTAAAGATATACAAGGAATGTGACTGTAAATACAATATGCCCCATGCATTTCACATACTGTGGTTTTATTAAATATAATGGACAGGTGAAAGAAAAAGTAGTGCCACACTGATACTGCTGGATTTTATCGTTTTTTGAGGAAGGTGAATTAATAGTAATGGCTTGATTCATGTAATCCATCCATCTTTTTTCAGTATTTACTTTTCCATGTGAATAGCCATGGTGAGTCATGGCTCTACTACCATTGGTGGAATTTACATACACTTCCCTGTAGTTTCCACTTGTAGTCTTCCTCGTTCAAGACTAAAGAGACTGTCAGTGTGGGACCTTCCTTTGGTGGGTCTGGAATGCATCAGGTTACTCTATTCTGGACTGATTCCAGAGAAGAAATCAATATGCTACTGTGACAGGCAGAGAAACAAAATACACTGTGTCAGTGTTTCAGAGTCAAGAAATTGACGAGCGCTATATACAGTATACAGTATATACAAGAATCATCTTTTGGTGGCTTGGTGTCTCTGGATGGCCTTCCAGACAATCTTAATCTAGGGCTGGCTCCTCCAAGGCTGAGTGCATGGTGAAAACACTTTTCCTTTGGTGCTCTCACACACATGACGAATGAGGAGCACTTGTTCATATCCGGGAACCCTAGAAGTCAGGGTTTGGGAAGGTAATGACTGACAACTGGCTCCTATTAGATGATTATATGAGCCTGTCACAGCTGCTTTTCTGTCACTTGAGCCCTTTGAGCAATTACATTTAAAACTGAGAACAGGGGCCGCTTCTACCCACCATCTACGATCCTCTCACGATCATTTTCTATGATATTCCCCCAGTGTTTGGGTTCATCCTCCAAGAATAGTCTCTACTGTCATACAGTCATTCAGTGTGTCAGACATTACAGTTTCAATGCATCATATCATATCAAAAAAAGAATAAACCCCAATGCGAGGAAATGTCTAAGCTCTTAAATGAGTTATTTTATCCATAATTTAGATTTCACTTAATAGAAATTGTGATAATGGTAACTTCTTCGGCATGTTTTATGGAAGGCTTTATGTTGGAAAAACTGGTAAATTCATACTTCATGTGCAGTGTAGTGTGAAAGTTAAAGAATCCATGAGCTTCTGTTGTTCTGATGGAAATAATGCCTCTGTAAATAGGAATCTGGGGAAAACTGTCAAAAACAGGTAAATTACTGTACATGTTTGTGTAATTAGTGATTACTTTTAACAACAATTTAACAAAGATGAGTCGCTATACAGAGAGGAGGTGCAGCAATAAGTAGACTGGTGCACAAATAACAACTTGTCTCTTAATGTAGATAAGACAAAAGAGATGATTATTGACTTCAGGAAGGCCCGTGCTGATTACTCCCCACTGTACATCAACGGCTCCCCTGTGGAGTCAGTTAGAAGCACCACGTTTCTTGGTGTACACATTACAGATGGCTTCACTTGGTCCCTCAATACCACCTCCCTAGACAAGAAAACACAGCAGCGTCTCCATTTTCTGCGGAGAATGAGGAAGGCAAACCTTCCCTCCCCCATTCTTACCACATTCTACAGAGGTATAATAGAGAGCATTTTGACCAGCTATATCAGTGTTTAATTTGGGAATTACAACTCCTAAGACCGCAAGACCCTGCAACGAATTGTGAAAACAGCTGAAAACATTATTGGAGTATCCCTTCCTTCCATTCATGTCATCTATCACAAACACTGCATACATAAGGCCTCCAGTATAGTAAACGACCCCTCCCATAAATTCTTTGCCCTTCTACCACCTGGAAAAAGTATATCGCAGTATATGGGCTTCCTCCACCCGATTCTATAACAGCTTAGACTTCTCAACACCCTGGTACCTACTACAGAAACAAGGTTTAAACTCCCCCAGGGTTTAATGTATATTGTGTGATGTATTTTTTATACTATATACTGTATATCCTGTGTACACTGCCTCTGTTCCGGTACACTGTCTTAGTTTGCACGATCTTATTTATTAATATTAGTATTATTAGTACTGTCTATATTGTCTATGCCAGTGTCTTGTCTGTAATTGCACCGTGGACTAAGAGGAACGATATTTCGTTCCACTGTATGCCTGTATATGGGTGGAATGACAAACAAACTTGAACTTATATCCACTCGTGGTCAGTTTTGAAAACAAGGGGGGCAGGAACGCATGATGACTTTCATATGAGAATGATGAGAACACTGGCGGTTGTCTCCTAGACTAGACTTAGACTAGACGGACTAAATATTACAGCGTTACAGGCCAGAGTTGTTTTCCATCTGGAAAATGTCTGAGCAAAATATGTGCTTCAAAGGCTGAAATAAGCAATGTACTTTTCTTATAACGTGGTTGTTATTCAAAAATAAAACAGTGTCAGAATGTATCTCTATATTACATGAATATCTTGCATGAGAAGGAATATTATGAGATATTCTAAATTATTATTCTAAAGTGCAATTTCAGCTGAAAATATTGAGCACACTTTAGTTAGAAGTGCTTGAAACTTTGCCTTAATAAAGACTGAAACAGTGGACAGGGATCAGAAGTGATCCTTGATGATCAGTTTGTTTCTCCATGATTGTGATATGTGACACAATGGCTTAACAGCAATAAAAGCAAATGATCAGTAATAAATTTCAAATTCAAGTTGCATTCAGCTTTTTATTGCAAATGCTCAGCACTACTGCTTGAAATTGATCTGCTGTCTCAGTTTAAGGTTTGGGGTTATGAATTAGTAATGCAATGATGGAGAAATGAGACTGGGATTGAAAAATATACAGTACATATGGATAAAGGTTTGCCAACCCCAACACTGTGACGTGATTTTAGGATTTTAAGATTACTTTTTACTGCATAAATATCATTATAGTTTTGGTTTTGCCAATGTGTTGTGCAGTATGAGTCTTTCTCTTCTGAGAAATGCTGATATCCCCTTTCAAAGCAAAATGGATCAATCCATTAAAGGAGAAAATATAGTGGCCAAGTGAACAAAGTAAATTATGCAAAGAAAGTGGGTCAAAACTGCTGAGCATTGTATAAAAGGATTTCTCACTACAATACTTTGTATCCCAGTCAGTAGCACAACTAAAACCAGTCAAGGCTTGAAGCAGATTGCATTCTTAATGTTCTTACATATATCCCTGCAGAGCCTCTCTGTGGTTTCAAAAACTTGAAAAATAGACCAACTTCAGCAACTAAGAGAATAAAAGGTCATACCCCTTCAGATACAATTAGCTTAATACTTCCAAATGCAAAAACTGCATGGTATAAAAGTGATTGTCTTTTCCAACCTTAGATCTCCAGTAACACCGTCAATCTTTGCAGGTATTATAGATTATTTTCTAATAGAAAATCTCATGAATACTTCCTGTGGTAATTTAACGATGCAGAGCTCGTGCATTGCAACTGCATGACAAAATAAATTCATATTTGTAATAGCATGATTACATAATAAAAGATCATGTCATTAACGCACAAACCTTGCACAAAAAACAGCTGCACTGTCATACTTGGGAAATAAAAGGTGGCTTTCCAAAAGGATACAGCACAGTTACACAGTAGTTCCTTAATAGCAGCCCAGCCAGTCTAAGGTTCATCCAATAATTTGTTTAGAATTAGTAGAACAGTATTTGATGTTATGGGTTTTAATTAAAAAGTTGTAGCTACCTTCATGCATACAATGTAATGTTTATTACATTAAACCATTCAGTGTTTTGCGCATCACATATTCATAAACTCCCATGGTGAAGTATTTTTCCAGTTTGTCACTGGAATTTCTTGTGGAAGAAAATCATATACAAACAAACAGAATCCATGGCATCAGGCGAGCCGTAGCTAAGGGTCAGTATCCAGAGGGGGGCGAGTATCCAGAGCCTAACCTGGCAAGCTACAGGCAGAAGATGAGGTCTGCCCTGGGTGGGACACCAGTCCATGACAGATGTTTTTAAATGATGTAATTCAATTTTAAATTATTTTAAAATAATTTTAATCCAATTTATTGCTGTTATCATTTCAGTTTTTAGAATAACGTGTGTAGTATCTATTCACTAATCTAAACAGAGCTTTCATTTAATACAAGTTGATGATATATCCTTCTAAAACCAGTATTTCTAGAGGGTAAAATTAAGTCCAAGAGAAGCACAGTAACACCAGCCTGATTCTCAATTAGATAAGAGAGGACAGTTAGACATTTTGTCTTAGATCACAGTATTCTAACTGTAGCACACAAGGAGCCATTAATTTGAAATTAAACAGCTTTAATAGAACCCAGAGAGATACAATAGGCAGTTAGTGGTGAATTTTTAGACTTTAACTGGTGAGCTAAGCACTTCCACATGGCAGGAGTCCCAGAATTGAAGCCTGTTTCAACATGTTAAGAGCAGGTTATCTCATGAATACTTCCTTATTAGCTAGTATACTGCTAAAAAGGGCCCTCATAAACAACATTTTGTATCTCTTCTGAGCAATAAAAATGGACCATTAGTAGGAGGTGTTGGAAATGTTACTTTTTTTACGAAATTTACAAAGGCCATTTGAGAATTCCTATTCTCCAGTAGTGCAGAGACAATACTTGCGATGTGTCTGTCAATTAAATTACTACTTTGGCATTTAGTGCTCACTACTCAATCTTTTATATGAGACATACTGCTAAGATGGCAGTTTTTAAAATATGTTTTCTTCTTTATTTGTCTTCAAAATAAAGCTCCAATTTGATATAATCCCCTGAACTGTAGCACAAAGCATTTGACAAAAAATGGATCAGTTGAAAATACGTATTTGTTTTAACAGTAATTACAGCTTATTTACCTTTTGAAGTCTATGGGAATTAATTTTATTATTTAATTGAATATCTTTTTGTGACAAATAATACATGATAATACAAACCTCTTCGGCCCATGTGCAGCCTTTGATTTCACAAACAGAAATAAAGTTACTTTTTGTGGATAATTTAGAGCTTAATGGAATCAGGAGACATACTTTTATATACTTTTCTTTTTCACATTTAGGAATGCTAAAAAATCACAGTTCTGTTCTAAAATGATCAGCTGTGGATAGATGAATGTAAACTGATAGTTGTTCCCATTTTATCTAAATCAGTAATCTACCAGAGTGGGCTGAACTTTACAGTGCACCTACTTCCATTTCCAATCAACCACAGAACCCTTGTTCTTCTGCAATGAAACCTAATTATTAGGCCATATATATATATATCAATAATAAAAACAATAATTCATTAGTGTCCATTCTGGATGCTGCACATTGGTGGTGGTGGAGGGAGTCCCCATTACCTGTAAAGCGCTTTGAGTGGAGTGTCCAGAAAAGCGCTATATAAGTGTAAGCAATTATTATTATTATTATTATTATTATTATTATTATTATTATTATTATTATTCTCTATTTATGGCAGGTAACGTTGTAAGCATTTTTATGTGATAAATAAACAATGTTTCACAAACTGTGAAAGAACCCCAGCTGGAGCCAGCTGTTCACTCAGTCAAGTGCAGCTTTGCTTCTGCGGAGGTGTAAACTCCTTATTTAAATTATTTCGATTCGTGTAACTTTTCTACAAAAGAAGGAAGGCATGAATGGAAAGCAAAGATGCTTGTTTTGAAATTTAATATTATAGTTGAGGTACTGCAGAATATACCCAATGCTTTGATTTGTAGTGCTCTCGCTTTCACAGCATTTAATCTAATGTACTGTATATAATACTTTCTGGTTCCTTCACACAAAAAAACAGATGTAATTTCCAAACCACTATTTCCAGTCCTATTTGCTTATTTGTCCATCTATCCATTTTCTCATCCACTTATCTGGTACAGAGCAGCGAGGGAAAGCAGATCTAAGCAATGGGCACAAGGTGAAATACAATACAGCCTGAATGGGACATGGTGTTTTTGGACAATGGGAGCCAAACAGAGTGTGCAGAGGAAACCCATGGAAACACGGGGTGAACATGCAAACTCTAGGCAGACAGCACCCCAGGAATTAAACCCAGGACCCCAGCACTGTGTAGAGGAGCTAGTTTGGGCAAGGTGGCGTCATCGCCCTCCCTGTG
The DNA here is from genome assembly GCF_059453375.1 of Lepisosteus platostomus. Classification (NCBI taxonomy): domain Eukaryota; kingdom Metazoa; phylum Chordata; class Actinopteri; order Semionotiformes; family Lepisosteidae; genus Lepisosteus; species Lepisosteus platostomus. Next base: position 72,896,441 of record NC_142614.1, on the reverse strand, counting down.
CCTAGCAGGGTCCTCATCCGCCTGGGCTGGGGGAGGTCTCCTTTAGCTCACTCGGCTGGTTCCCTGTGGCGTTACGCCGGAGACCCGGGTTCATGCCCCAGTGTTGTGGGACAAGCTGGCGGGGTGGATGGGCAAGGGCACGAGTCAGCGCGGAACTGCGACAGTCACAACTGCAAGGCAGCAATACTAACCATGGCGCCACCATTCCACCCGCTTACTTGTCTTAAATGAAATGTTATAAAATGATAGGTCCTTTTGTTTTCAATAGAGCTGTTGATCTTTTCTCCCCCTTATTCTGCAACTGCAGCCCACAGACCGAAAGGTTAATACCAGCACATAAAAGTGCATGAATATCCTTGCACTCGTCAAAGTCATTCATTATTTGAGATCCACAGTGTTATATAAGGGAGCAAGCATTGGTTTGGAGACGTGGCACATTTGAGACTGACATCACTGAAAGAGCCCAGGTGCCTGGCAGATTCCAGGCATGTTCCTACTGTACATCATGGCAATAAGGATGTCCAGGCTGACTCCACCTCTCACAGCCCAGGTAGTATTCAGCCAGATGTGCTCTCCCCATCAGCACCTGTTGCCTATTCAAAGCCACAGTCAGCTAGCAGCCACCCAGTATCCTCGTTTCTTTTAAGAAACTGCTGGATGAGACACAGTATGTGAATTGTTTACATACTGACTATCAAATGAGTTAGATGGGCCGAATAGCCTCCCATTTGTAAGCTTTCTTATGATGCTCTGGGTACCCAGTTTGAATTAACAACTCACCAATAAGGGATTTGACTTATGCTTCTTTAGGGGTGGTGAAATCTTCAAAAAATGAAAATATAAAAAACTCAGTGACAATATTTTGAATTCTCTTTTAGTGCTTGTCTTTCAAACCACTGTATTCAAATAGCTTGTAACAGCAAAATCACATTTCTCTGTGGGTGACAGTTGCCGGTGCACAATAGTGTCTTATAAAGTAATTTTGATCCTCAAAAATCACGTTAAAAGACCACTGGCGTGCTCATATTAAACTCTATGTTTGACTAATTCATACACGGTACATGAATTATGAATTTGTATTGAACAGCAAAACAAATGCAACCCCACCCCCACCCCTTAAAACAAAATACTGGCCATGCCACTGAGTCATGGAGCTGCACAGCATTATTTCATGCAATGCAAATCAGCAAGTCTTGAGGGCCTAAAGAACACTGACAGTTTAAGGTTGACAAATGACTTACCAATTCTATCAAGAAGCTACTTGTATTTGCATAATGAAAAGAACAGCTATGCCAAGCTGTGTCTTTTGACGAACATAAAATGACTTTTAAGGTAGGTTTTGTGTGTTATCATTGGTAAAGAATAAATGGCAGGAGCCCTGTTTAATGAAGGCATCTGACATTGTGCCTGTACAAGATTAGACTCTCATGATTCTCTTATGTGCTTTCATTGGACGTACATACAGGATATGGTAATACCCAAAACACATGGAGGCCTAGAGATTACATTTTCAACTAAGGCATTGTGCCTTAACATAATGTTCAAATGCAAAGCTGTCAAGTTAAAACCAATTACTACCCACCTACCTGACCACCTTGATAATGTTTCTGTAGAAAAACAAACACTATTTTTAATTTGACTGAATTCAGTGGGGGGGGGGGGGAGTATTCTGCAATTAATTAAATTAACAGCATTTCAAGCACAGATGTCTTCAGTACTAAACTAGTAATGCTACAGCAATTAAGAAAACAAAATGCCACATGAAGAAATCCAGCTTAGGTTTGCAGCTGCCATGTAATGCCTGTCACTTATTGATACCACCAGGGTAAAGTTTTATTGTATTATGTAGACTGAAAAATATACTGATAATGTTCATTTTACCATTTTTGCAGACTGCACGACCAGCCTTTGGAACAGCAGAGCTTTGTTTTATATGTTTAATTATGCACAACCCCAGTAGTTTAAATCAAAACACAGTATAAGCAGCAAACCTTATTATATGTATGTCAATGTTTGGTGTCAACTAATAAAATAAAACATTAAAAATGTATTATGTCCATAAACACAAGTATATCACATGGTGAGGGTAACAGTTAACAGTTTTTAAAGCAAGGGACACTACAACTATGACTATGTAGCAGTGGTGGACTGTGCAGTTAGCCACAGTAATTATAACGTTTGTTCCAGAGAGTGGTAATAGAAGTTTTGAATGCATAACAAATATGATAGCAAATATTTTGGAATTATTTTCTGTTTAAGACTAGGCTAAAACCTTTTGAAAAGAAATTACATATCTGACATTCATTCATTTGAAGGAAATTTAAGTCAGTATCAGTTTACTATTTTGTTTTCTTCTGATGTGTTCTTCAATACAAAGATAATGCCATTAAATGCCAATGCTTTTAATTTCATTTGTGAATGTCTGCTTATGACATAATCACCTAAAACTCTAGAAAACAATTGCTTTCATCATCTTCATGAGAACCCATGAAATTATATTTAGCTTAGTAATTCTTTACTTTAATTATGCATGAAGATTTTAAGAGAATGTTCACGAGATTCATTCCATATGATTCAATAAGAAACATAAGGTTGATTGTTAAAACATACTAATTTATGTAAGTAGTGTGCAAACTATTTATCATATTGCATTTTTGTAGAATAAATACCTGTTGTTTTATTTCCTGGGAGGTGCTGACAAATGGAATCCTAAGCTAAAATGTTTGTTTCACTGCCCATTTTCAGAATTACCAAAAATACTAAAGCCTAACAGGTACTGCAACATCAATTTCAGCTCTCCACTTTAAAGATCCCTAAGGCTAAGATTACATTTTAAAATATTGTATTCCAAGAGCATTAGAGAAAGTGAAAATTTTGCTGAACCCTTTATCACTTTTTCCTTATCACATTTTCACATACACTAGGGGCACAAAATTATAGGGTTCCATGTGCACCTTTTGAACTCCTACTAAAAAGAAAGAGATATATAAAATATTTCCTTACAAAAATGTTATTGTTCAAAGAAGTTTCAAGAGCATATGTGTTTCATTAATGCTTCACCTCCATTATTACATTGAAAATCTCACCTTTTGCAAAGCAAATGTGCATTTCTTTCTCAGTGAGGAGCCTTAAAACATTTTCAAAGTAGAAAAAATAAGAAAATACACAGGAAACCCAAAAGTCTAGAGCAAGTGCTTAGGCATAGTCTTGCCATAGCTCTAAGGAAATAAATAAAACTATAACATCTATGTACTGTATAGTCATGGTTTACAGAAAAATGTATTGTTGGAAGAAAAAACTAAGACAGTAAGTGATTTTTATTTTGGAATTTTAATTGTTAGCATAGTTATTATTTAATTATTATTTTGTGTCCATAAGGTGAGTGTGCAAACCATTTTGTTGTGCATGTCTACCAATCGCCATACTGTGATCAGTTCAGAAATACTAGGACTTCATTGAAACTTACAGTACCAATGTATTAATTGATGTGCAATTTAATAATTATAGGCTTGAATGGGGCACAAGTCTACAATGGATAGGAAAGGAAGGGCCACATGCTAAGTAGTTCCATTGTCATGTGAAAGGAAAGACCATATTTTCTTTCCTAGTTGCCACCACAAGACACAGACGTAAGCAAAACTGTGACCGAGTACATTATGAAAGTACAAAGGAAAAACAAAGGATTTTTCAGGGTGCAACTTCTCGGATTTGACAATTGGCCACTTCCCCTTCCACGCAAATGTATACATTATGAACTGATAAATTAGTGCAATTAAGTGTGATTCATTAGAGATGCAGGGAATGGAAGCGTCAAGCTTAAAAAATATCCATGGGAGTCCATTCATTTTTTATTACAGAGTTTCACCTCTAGAGGAAATTAAGAAGTTTAATTGTATCTGTGGCATTAAAATTAATTAAAACCGTCATGGGTAACAACCTGTAGATTTCAATATGGAGTTATTAAAATGCTTAACAATCAATATAATTGTATTCTTGAAGGCATACTAATTATATCAATATGGATTATGGCATAGCTGTTTAACATTGTGCCATTTTGTCAATACAGACCAATAAAAAACACGGAGGACATACTGTACAGATGGGTCACTCAGAGCACCTGCTTCATGGCTCCAATTAATCCAGAGAGCTATGTAGTTTGGAGACCCCCTGATCACATTGGTGAGATGCTCTCTGTAATTACCAACAAAGCAAGTAAGGCTTCAATTATCTAATTAAGGTGGGATGGAATGAAAATCAGCAGATATTTGGGCTGCCTGGAGCAGGATTGGGAAACAGTAGTCTAAGAGGACAGGTGGCAGTGGGCTAAGAACAGAAAATTGGTGTTGACAGTCCACAATGACATTTAATGAGAAATAAAGACATGCAACAAAATTTGATGTTTTGGGAATGTTTACTGAATTTTCCAGTAGAATTAATTTTAGCTTATCCCTCTTGTTTAAAGGGTAGCCTTCTGGCCGTAGGACAAGGAGGCCTGGACCCCCCTACCACCACCCCCATTCAAAGAGAGAGGAGTTAGCCAAGCGGAAGCTACAAGGGTGGAGATGGAGCGGAGGTGGGATACATGCAACAAAAAAGTGAGCATACTATGTTTGCATCAATTATATATATATATAGTTTTGTTTGGTAATAATAATGATTTAAAACACCTGGAAGAAATTCTTTGACTATCATTATCCTTCTGATTTGCAGTTAAGAACTTCCAGTTTGTGTCAGTTTTACATTGTCCAGATTTTACAGGAGGTGATGTCTTCTGTAACTGGCTTAGCACACTGATTCACTACATTTTGTCGGTTGTCACTCCTGAGTGTAGGCGCATTTTATCTTGTTTTTTTTCCTTTGTACTATGCCATATATGCAGTGCTCCCTTCTCCATTTTTAGAGCTATACATCTGCTGGTAGTATCATACTTGTCAGTAAAGCATTCAAAGAAAGCAGGGAGACTTGAGTGATTGGGCATTATCCCTTAAAAACAAATGGTTGATTTCAGCATAAAGTGAAATGTAATGTTGCATTTTTCGCTGACAAGAGCAAGTATCCTCATGATGGAGTATTTCTGCAACAATTGCAAACAGCACTGGGGACTGAGGACACCCATTTTTTGCCAGCAGCCATATCACCCTGCAACTCACCACTGGCAGCCCACTGAAGCTCAGCAGGTGTGAGCCTGGTCAGTACCTGGATGGGAGACCTCCGGGGAAACACTAAGGTTGCTACTGAAAAAGGTGCTAGTGGGGCCAGCAGGGGGCGCTCAACATGCGGTCCATGTGGGTCCTAATGCCCCAGTATAGTGATGGGGACACTATGCTGTAAATAGGCACCGTCCTTCGAATGAGACGTAAAACCGAGGTCCTGACTCTCTGGGGTCATTAAAAAAAAATCCCAGGGTGTTTCTCGAAAAGAGTAGGGGTGTAACTCCGGCGTCCTGGCCAAATTTCCCATTGGCCCTTACCAATCATGGCCTCCTAATAATCCCCATCTATGAATAGACTTCATTACTGCTCTCCCCTAATAGCTGATGTGTGGTGAGCGTTCTGGCACACTATGGCTGCCGTCACATCATCCAGGTGGGGCTGCACATTGGTGGTGGTGGAGGGGAGTTCCCATTACCTGTAAAGCACTTTGAGTGGAGTGTCCAGAAAAGTGCTATGTAAGCAATTATTATTATTATTATTATTATTATTATTATTATTATTATTATTGGGGCCAATACTAATACGATAATACCAAGCAACCTCTTGTGTGTAAGAAAATTACTTTGTTTCTTCTGAACTTTTCCCAGTTCAGTTCCATAAGGATGCCTTTAAACTGAAATAAAATCGATGCTTATTCATGAGTATCACTGTGTCAGTGATGGTGTTTGAAATTACAGTCAACATTTCCCCCAAAATAGACACAAAATACTGCTGACCTTTCCCATTACTTTGGAATGAGGATTCCCCATTCTAAATGTTGTCTGGGGACTACCTACTGAGCTGAAGAAAGGTAAATATTTGTTGGCAACAAGCTGTTATCAGTTATAGTAGACAGACAGTAATTTACCCGACAATACAAACAAAATTGGACTATTGAAATTTCAGTTACTAATGGGAAAGACATATGCAACATTAGCACAACATTTTTATCTTCCAAAGCTCCAGATGTGCACTTTTTTCACTAAAATGCACTCCTGATATTATCATGTCAACATTCCCATTACTGTAACACAATGATGCATTTTCATCATTCTTTAAATTCTGACTGCTTTTGTTTTCTGTGCTCAATTTAGCGTTGGTTTTGGAACTCTTTTTTCTCTTTGATAAAACTTCTGTTAAATTGGTAAACGCGAGAACTGTAGCTTGAAAAGGTGTTTTTTAAGATTTACACAGGAAACCTCTGTCTTAATTAAAAGAAAATGGTGTCACCATTCATGCCAATTATATTGGTTCAGCCCAATACAAACATAAGCCTTCTACTTCAATTCAAACAACTTTCAGTAACCTGATCTTATATTAAAAAATCCCTTGAACCCAGGGCTCATAGCTGTTTAAAATAAAAAATAAAAAAATTGAAGAGCTTATTATCAGAACTTAAGAGGCTTGTATCTACAGTAGTTCAGTTTTGATGGTCTCTGTGATTTAGATCACTGTTTTCTGTAGTTACAGTATATGCTACGAATGATTCTCCCCTGCATTCTGTTTTTGACTGGAATTGTATCTTCTGAAAGGGGTTATCTGCCTGAATTGTCATTCAAGGAGTATTTCAAATTGGTAGGTGAAGATATTGCACCACTGAATGAGCCAGTTAGCTGTTATCAGAGCTACCATAATGCCATCTTTATAATTGTGGTCCAAGAGCCATGTGCAGCTCTTATATAGGGTGTCATGCAGTATGGGGCTATAAGATCAGATGACATAGCACAAAACCATCTAAACTATTTTGGAAGTTCTATTTTTTGGGGGAATTGATCAGGTTAAATGTAGTGTATGACAGTGTACAGTAGGTGTAAATCTAAATGCTCTCATGCAAATGTAAAGGAAACCAGAGATAGATCTGGTGTGATTAAGGCTTTTGTAAGAAATGTTATTTGCCCATAGTTACTTTCATAGAATGTCAGTTCTACATGATGGTATAGTTAAGGTTCATTCCACAATGGAAATTTCCCCAGCCAAAGAAAAAAGTCACTTCTACTTCCAAAGTGAACTTGGTTGTATTCAAGCAATCAAATGTGAATGTAGAAAACAGTGTCTCAAAATGGTTGGGATTTACAGTAATATTAAAATGCTTGTTTCAAGGTCCATTTCCCTCTAGTAAACTCTCCACTCCTGGGGTTTAGTCCTATTTACTGTATGTTCATGCTCACTGAAAATAAATTAAAAGTGCCTCCATGTTGAGCTTTTTTTTTTTAAAACAGTCCATGCAAGCATGACGAGGAAACCTTTCATTTATATAAGCACTCCGACCTTTCAGATTTTAGAGGGCTCCTGAACAGAACCATGATTAATTGGAGCTCCAATAGATGGTGCCTTAGAGGACTAAAATAGCTGTCACTGCTTGCTGAGTTTCAGATCTCACATTATTTTAATCTCTGCTTACCCTCTTACAGGCAAGGGCTGAGTGGGAGCTTGTGAAATTGAAAGATGTCAAAAGGGGACATTGAATATCCCTGGATGCTCAACACGTCCCAATACCTGATCTAATGTAATATCTTTAGTACATAATTGAGAAAACAATCACTATATAAATCTGAGAAAAATGACACTGATTTTCAGATAAAAACAACTTCAGTAAACCTGCATGCATGAATAAGCATTTATAGGTCTACTACAGACATTGGAAGACATACCTCTGAGTTAGAAATCTTTGTTTTTGTATTTAAAATTGCCTTGAATTATGTATTCAATTATTTTCTGTTTTTTATTTTTAATTACTTTAGTAAAATGTCTGGATTTTTTTTCACTTTGACATTATAGGGTACTTTGTGTTGATGAGTGGCGAAAAGTCTCAGTAAAATACATAATGGTTCCATGCTGTTACACAATAAAATGTGAAAAAGTCCAAGGGGGTGAAGACTTTTGCAAGGCACTGTATGTATAGCTTATACCAGTTTAGTTCTTAAAAGCAAGCATATAATTAAGAAATTCCTAGAGCTTAAGAATTCAGAGCTACCATTAAAGATTTCAGATGATAAAATGTCAGAACATAAATAATACAGTAAATACATTTCTGTTGGTTGTTACTAAAGGGTATCAGATCATTAAGTTTAAATATTAAATTGTCTGAAACTGCAATGTATTTTTCCAACCCTGATTTACAGTATGTTTTACTATGTCCTGCGACTAATACATAGTTACATACATAATACATAAGTTACGTTTAAGATTCAAATTGGCTCTACAAAGTAAGACTTGTACGTTTTGCATTTAATATAAGGGGTTATATACAGAGTTTGCCTTTTGATCTCAATTCTCTTTTCCAAATGGAGTACATTTACAAACACAGAGTCACTACAGAGTAAAAGTTAAAAATTGCAATTATATCAGTGCCTTGTTTCTGTGCCACAGTTTTCTCCTTCCTGTTTACCCCTGTGTTTATTTTATGCTTCAGGCTCTTAATGATATTTACAGTACAATCTCCTTGCATTCTTGTACTTTATTGGGTTATGTAGTATAATATCAAAAAGGCATTGGAAATTACTTGTTTATACTGTTGAATTTTCCTTTTTAGCCAAAGCTAAGGTTCTAAAGATGTTATGATCCAATAAAATAACTATCAAATAACTAATGTCAACATAAAATAGTTAAATACATTTATCACATTGGAAAAGAGCTTGCATTCTAAAAAATGTAGTTTTAGGGCTATTTTTTTTGTTCCTTTTCAGTACTGGCAAATGAAGGACAATATAAGTTAGGAATTGATAAAGGTTATTAATTAATTTAGAAATAAAATAGGCTTGTTGTAAGGAACAAATGTAATTCACCTCCTGAAAAACAAGTACCTTTCTCTTTAAGCAGAAATGCAGGTTCTAAAAAAGAATAAGTAGAGACCCATCGTATAAATGTATAATCAGTGTTTCACAGCACCTTCAGAACTTTCTGTTTTGTGTATAATGATAAGAAATGATTTATTGGGATGTGTAAGTTGCCTACAAGATTCAAATGGACTCGAAAAAGATAAGATAACAAAGTCTGCATTGGTTAAAAGGTAGTATAATACTGCTAATTTATCATCCTTCCTGCATCCTTTTCATGATATCAGTATCATGAAAACTGATACTTTTCTGAAAGTCTCGATTCTTGTTGCTGAGTAAACTATATAAGAACAAGAAATAGGTCAAAATTGTATTTTTAGTCCCACATAAACAAAAACGTTCAATAGCCAAATTTTATAGTACATTACTTTACAAAGAGAAAAACTAACTGGTTGCAACACCATGAGTTACAAATTAAATACACTAATCTCCACCCCAGATCCTCTTAATGGGCAGTTAAGACTCCATTTAAAACAAAGGTGAGTCAGTATCTGTAACTCAACACAAAATGGAACAGACAGGAGATAAGTGCACCATTGTGAAACTGCATTCCTAAATATATCTACTGTAAGTAAGTTGGTTAATTCATTGACACTCCACCACACAGCATCCACAATATACTGCACAAATGGGAGCTATTAAAAAGATTCATTTCTTCTGGTGCCATTAAACATCAAGCTCTTTTAAGTGGCTTTCTTTTCCAGGGTCCTCACTTTTTTTTACTAACTTGAATCTAGAGAGAAACATAAAGAAAACAGGAGTGTAAAGCAATAGCAGACCACTGTGATGCAAATAAACACCACACACACAATCCAGCATTTTCAGTGCATCTTTAGATCTCCCTTTATATATACTGTACACCTCCACCCTAAATAGTCCATACATACGGTATGCACATAAGCGGAAAGCGCACTGTAGTGCTTTATATTGTGGTTCTATTCAACATGCCGAATTCAACTCTTCACTGCTTTCAAAGAAAATCAATAAGTGGCACTTGTGTTAAGTTAGATGTTACTGAAAGGACGGCTACTGTACATTTAATTTGATTTCTTTCTAATAAAAATATTTAATAATAATATTTCTTGAAAATATAACATATTTATACTGTATGTATATATATTCGTATGAGCTTAACATGCAGAAGTTACATAGTTATATTGTCACAGTCAGGTGCCTCAGCCAGTCGCGGCAGGCATCATCCAAATCGATAAAGTTGCCGAGGCATCTGAAGCGAGGGCAGGAGTATAGGATGTGGTCGGCCGTCTGCTTCTTGCCATCTCCGCATTCGCAGATTGGGTCATCAGTGAGACCCCACTTGTGTAGGGTGGCCTGGAAACGGCCATGTCCGGTTCTTAGTCGGTTCAGCTTGACCCAGACTTGTTTGGGTAGGTCATTTCCAGCGGGTTTGTTGGATACTTTGTCAATAAATTGTTTCAGTCTGTGGTTGTTATTAATCCACGCGTCTTGCCACTTTTTGTTAGCCCAATTAGTAGATCTAATGCACCCGGTTATAATGCGCATGCTGTTGTTCAGGGCTGTGTCTACCTTCTTCGTGTGGCTGCTGTTGTGCCAGGCAGGAGAGCAGTACTCAGCTACCGAGAAGGCCAGAGAAAGCACAGAGGTGCGTAAGACAGTGAAATTTGCACCTCAGCTAGTGCAAGCTAGTCTTCGCAGGAGGTTGTTCCTTGCTTAGATTTTTGCTGCTGTTTGTTCGAGATATTGTTTAAAGGTCAGTGAGCGGTCAAGGACAACTCCTAGATAATCTGGGCTTTTCTCAAATGGAATAGTTTTGTCTTCGCACTTGACGTTGATTGTTATGTTAGCAAGGCAATTGGCGAAGTGGAAAATGCTGCTCACTGTCTTGGTGATGCTAAGTTTTAACCTCCAGTCTTTGAAGTAGCAGTTCAGCTTGTTCAGGTCATTCGATAGTGTAGTTTCTATTGCTTTGATGTCTGTGGAGCAACGTATAATAGCAATGTCATCTGCGTATATGTACTTTTTGGCAGTTGTACATGGCAGGTCAGCTGTGTAGATGTTAAACAGCATTGGCGCCAGCACCGAGCCTTGCGGGACACCATTCTTAAGGTAACATTTCCTGGAGGTGTCATTGCCCAGTGTTAAGGTACATGATCTGTTAGAGATTAGTTCTTGGATAAAGAGGACCATTTTCTTGTTTGGGATGGTACGAAGCAGTTTGAGTATGAGTCCTTTATGCCAGACTGTGTCATAAGCTGCTGTTAAATCCACAAGAACAGCACCCGCTTTCTTTTTTTCTTGGAAGCATTGCTCGATATCATCGACCAGCAGGCCTGGTTGGTTGTTGATCTATTTGTCCTGAAACCTATACTGTATGTTATATTCATGTATACAATAGTAAGCCTAACTACAGTTTTACAAGATGAAACATTATTCTAAAAACATTCTAATTCATATACAATACTGGAGGAGCGTTGCTGAAGAGATGTCCACTCCACACTCACAGACCCAGAATGAGATTTGAACAGTTCAAAAACTGAAAAAAACCCACAAGATATGAGATAGCACAGAGATCCTGTTTTGTTGTTCTAATTCATCTGTGTCCTGATTTTATAATTTGCTGACACAGGACAAAAGTACAGGACACAGGTGCTGTACAAGTGCAACAGCCTGTAGTGGGGAACTAGCTCACAGTTGCTTACAAATGTCCAGAGGCTTCAATCTAACATTATATAAACTAATAATTTAAAACAGAACTAATACAAATCACTACTCAAAACATTCATTTTAATGTGGCCTCTTTTGTATTGATTTACTTTTTCAAATATATATTTTCAAAGCCACTGTGTATAACAGTTTATGATATTTAAAATCTAAATAAAATAATGCATACTAATTACTATTTATACAGAATTACTAATAATCCTCTATACTATATGTAATTAAAAAAGATAATTCTTTATATACAGTATATCAGTGTTACACAGTATTGTGTCATATCTCATTTGTCTCAGCAAAGTAATCATGGTATTTAATGAAACTGTTGCTAGTACGCATACAGTATGATTAGTGGAGGGAAGTACTATTGGGTTAATAAACATTTAATACTTTACTGATTTGAACTGACAACCACACACAGCTGCAGTACTTTAAGGATTCACTGGCAATTTACATACTGTAGTAGTGCAGTCATGCATCAGGTTATTCAAAAACCTAAAAAGTGAAGGAGCAATGCATTCTGTGAAACCATGGTGCCTACAGAGATATATCAACTGGCACTTCTAGATGGCTGCATCAGTAGGTTTTTTATTTCAACTCAAAATGCTGTATTTTGGTGATTTTATTTATTTAAGTTTACTTAATTGTTTTTTTATGAATTGACCATTGAGCTAGTGGATTTACTAGTTAATTTAAAGATTTACCAACTTTACAAATGAAATGGCAGACTTCATTAAACATATATTAAGGCCTCTTGAATATCTTGTGAGATCTTCTGTCCTTTTGATATTACCTTTGCAGTTTTAGACTTCCCAGTGGCACTGCAACGCAGGAGCATATATTATTATTATCATAATTTGCATTTTAGGCAGAACCTAATTGCTTTTTTGGGGGGTTTCTTTACTATGTAATATAGTTTTATTACCCATTAATGTATCCCTCTCTGATCTCCATGGATACCAATCTGGGGATTCTTTTGATGGTGAAAAATGAAGAACAAATATGTGTTTTAAGAGGTATCCTTGACATTTGCTTACTTGTAGGACACAAAAATACAGCATGTACTGATATGTTACAATATATGCATAAAATAGCAAGAGATGTTTAAAAATGTTTACCACTGAAGCTTGAGGTACAATTTTATGTAAATGAATATTATTAATCACCATTTACAGTACTGTGGCAATATCAAACCAAATATACTTAAAATTCTAAATTGTTTATACAGTACCTTTAAACTTTATTCAAATTTAATTAACATTTTGTTGTTTTATACAGTGCCTTAAAAATTTATTCAATTGTTTTTCACATTTGTAAGGTCACTCCATCAGGCAGTAAATTTGAAGCAAGAAAAAGCTTTCAAAATAACTTAGGGATAAAGCTGTATAAAGGCACAGAACAGGAGAAGGATAAACATGTTTAAAGGGCCCTTAACATCTCTTTCTGCTTAGTGACGTTGAACATGAAGAATAGGAAGGCACACGGACATTGCCTCCAAAGAGAGCAGATGGGCAAGAAGGAAACAGGTTAAGAGGGGCGTGCTTGTCACACAATAAGGGGTTGAAAAAGAGGAAAAGCATAGCATTCACTAACATCCCATTTATGGAAGAAAGTGAGAGAGTCTATCTCCACCATTTTTATTTGGGACAGGGGAAATTGTAATTGCTTAGTATTACAATACTCTAGTAATAATAATAATAATAATAATAATAATAATAATAATAATAATAATAATAATAATAATAATAATATGAAGAAGAATAGCCATTGAAAGTACTCAAATATCAAATAAATATGCAATCTGACTTATAGATTCTGTCCTGATTACAACTGTATAATGTAAACATAAGCACAGGAAATCTGATTGACAAGAAGCTGTTTATCTGTATCAAAATCAAGAGTTATAATTTGTAAAGAAAAAATGCCATTAAAGACAATATTTGTTTTGAGAAATATGCCCATTTCAACTGGAAATGTTGTCATGTGGTATTGATTGTATTTATAATTTGTCAACTGACACTTTCCTTTTTGTAAGTGACAAAATAAACAAACATAAAATAGTAAAAGTTGAAGCTGCACAGATTGAATGGCCTAATTTACTGTACACTGAAGTCACAAAGTAGCTCTTGCAAATCATAAAACCATCATCCATCTTTGCCCTTTTAATGTATGTGGTCTTATTTCACATGCATCTGACAATGTCTCAGTGTAAATATTGTGAGTCTGACAGCTGAGCATGCAGCCTCACTGAAAAGTATTTTTGAAGGCAAAGAACTGAAAATCTAGGTTTACCAACATAATGCATCAGTACCTTGTCGAAATCCAACATTTGTAATTTAAGTCACCAAAAAAAAAGTGAAGCATGGGAGTTGAGATATGTTTTCTTATGTAATTAATCTGAAATACAGTATATACAGTACACTTCAATACACTGGCTGTGTACAGTAAGTTGTAAAAATATGTTGTTTTTTTTGTAGAAACATGTAGCCCCCATGATTAAAATGGACTGCTCAGTTTAAACAGTAAGGTTATTGCCTTATTTTTGCGAAAAGACCTGTAGATACAACTAAATAGAGATCATTAGAAGGATGGTTATTTTTTGTGTATATTAGGCTTAGGAATTTGAATGTGAGGCCCGGGGTACTTTGCAGTACAATTTCATTAAGATCCTATCGGAGTCTAATCCTTTTCATGAGTTTGCTGTCAGTTTATCCCTTGTCACTGCAGGGAGGGTGATAGAGCCCCAGAAGAGTTTATGCAAATTTTGCTGATGTGAGTTAGGAATAGAAGTGCTTAGCTTCTTGGCAGTAGAGTGAAAAAAAGGTATATATGTATGAATTTTAAAACATAACAATAGAGAGCAGAAATCATGTTGCAGGTAATTCACATAGTCTTTTAATTCAGTCTAATCACAGAGTACATGTTCACCAATATGTGATCTAAAAACTGTACCAACAGGTGTTTTGAAGAAATATTTCTCATCAGACTCACAGAGTAATATGTTTATTTCTACACAAAAAAAATAGTTGCAAAGACTACAACTTAAGAAACTATCCTCATTAAACAGAATCTTTGTGTGTCTCAATGTCAAGAAGAGTGTCATACTTCAAGCACTGTCGAGCTTAAGTTTTAATTCCAAAGGGAGGAATACATTAAAAGACAACATAGAATATCTTTCCATATCTACAGTATGTGAAGTACAGTACATGTACTCTGGCAAAAGGCAATGATTGATCTTTAGGGCCAGATGAGCTACTTGAGTCTGAAGGATATCAGGCAGGTATTTTAAAAGAAACGCCCAAAGAGCCCTTTAGTCTATTTAGACTTTTAAATTTAATTTTAAAGTCCATCCTCTGCTAGAAGGCCATTTATAGTATTTTATCAATGATTTGGGGAGGGTTTCCTACAGGCTCGAAATTTGTGATCCATCATTTCTGTATGATATCTAACTTTTAGATTAATTCTAGAATATTTGCATGGATTCAAACAGCCTGGAAAATGGCATGTATGATCTCGAGTCCCTAACAGATCTGTGCCTGTGACTAGAAAGTTGCCAGTTCAAATCCTGTGGCTGGCAGAGCAACCCTACTCTGTTGGGCCCCTGAGCAAGGCCCTTAGCCCCAACTGCTCCTGGGGCACCGCATAAATGGCTGACCCTGTGGTCTGACCCCAAGCTTCTCTCCCTGTCTGTGTGTCTCATGGAGAGCAAGCTGGGGTCTGCAAAAAGACAAATTCCTAATGCAAGACATTGTATATGGCCAATTAAGTGACCTTATCACTAAAAAGAAAAAAATAAACCAATATTAATAATAATAATAATATTAATTGAATGGATTAGCACCCCACACCAAATTCCAACACAACCACATAGGATGCTTTTTAGAAGTCTAGATTTTGGCACAATATTTTTAGATGGCTGATTCCACATAGTTGCAATATTGGTTGCAAGAGGGGAAATAAGAGAATGAATGAACAATCTTAGATATCTCTTGCTACCTACTTTACAACATGACCACAATGTGTTTAATTATTCAGTAATACTCTGAATTTCCAATGGCATTTAGGTAAATTATTGCTATTGCTTGGAGCATCACCCAGTAGCAGAGAATGGTGGATCCTGACAGAACCTGATTCTGAAGGATCCAAAGGTAATAGTGGTGTGGGGAAAATCAGTGTTATATTCTCATGGAAGACAACATATTACAAGAAAAGTAGACAAATGGAAAAAAAAAGCAAACAGCAACTCAATAGCAAGGAGGCATAACACCAAAGACCCTTGACATTTGGCACTATGCTATGGTATAAATATTTACACTATATTTCAGTCAGTCTGCCTTTAACAGGATAATGATGTAAAATCATAAACAATAATCATTATTTTGTGGTCATTTGACCTTTTTGCAGTAGCAGAGAAATCTCCACAGCTCTTAGAGATATCCTTCAGGCCTGTAGGTAGGGGCCAGCCAGAGGAGCCAGAGTTGTCAGTCAGCAGTGCGCTTTCTCTGCCTAGCCAGCTCAAAGTGTTGCTTAAGCAGTTAAGGGTATATAAACTGTGTATTTCGCATGTTCATAAAGTTTGCATTAAATAATTTGATGTGTTGTCCTTTATACATATTTTTGTCCAAAAGTATTATTTTTACTTACAAAAGCTGCTTCCCTAATTGTGGGAATATTTAATTAATTAATTAATTAATTGCTTACACTTATATAGCGCTTTTCTGGACACTCCACTCAAAGCGCTTTACAGGTAATGGGGACTCCCCTCCACCACCACCAATGTGCAGCATCCACCTGGATGATGCGACGGCAGCCATAGTGCGCCAGAACGCTCACCACACATCAGCTATCAGTGGGGAGGAGAGCAGAGTAATGTAGCCAATTCATAGAGGGGGATTATTAGGAGGCCATGATTAGTAAGGGCCAATTGGAAATTTGGCCAGGACACCAGGGTTACACCCCTACTCTTTTCGAGAAGCGCCCTAGGATTTTTAATGACCACAGAGAGTCAGGACCTCGGTTTTATGTCTCATCCGAAGGACGGCGCCTGTTTACAGTATAGTGTCCCCGTCACTATACTGGGGCATTAGGACCCACATGGACCGCAGGGTGAGCGCCCCCCGCTGGCCCCACTAACACCTCTTCCAGCAGCAACCTTAGTTTTTCCCAGGAGGTCTCCCATCCAGGTACTGACCAGGCTCACACCTGCTTAGCTTCAGTGGGTTGCCAGTTGTGAGTTGCAGGGTGATATGGCTGCTATATATATTTGTTCTAGCTACAATGTTTATGATGTTACTAAGTATGTCTTAGTCTTACTAATGTCATGTCTCAGTTAAGATACAAATTGACATCACATTGCTTATTTATAATGTATCCATCCATCAGATTTCTAACCCCTTCTTCCAATTAAGCATAGCAGGTGAGCTGGAGCTTATCCCAGCAAGCAATGGGCACAGGGCAGGGTACGCTCTGGACAGGACAGCCGTCCATCACAGGGCAGACACAGAGACACAAACACAGACATGGACATGCACAAACTACCAGTACTTTTCCCCATAGTGAGGGGGCGCTGGAAAAGACTTTGTGCCCTGTACAGGCACTAATGGACAAAAGCAAGTGGTAGGGCTCGGAGGGACTCTTTAAGTGCATAAATCCAGCCCCATCATCCACTTGCACAGATTGATAATGGACAATCACAGCCATTCGGAAAGTTTTAATTGCACGCAAATGTTACCAATTTTGTGAGAATGTTTCTTTTGTGAGATGTTCTTATGGAAATAAAGTATATTTTGATTTAAAAAAAAACAGTATTTTTTTGGACTGTGGGAGGAAACCGCAGCACCTTAAGGAAATCCAAGTGAACACTGGGAAAAATACAGTACCAGCTCCATAACGGTAGTGTGTATTTGAACACAGGGCCTCAGCTGTCACGACCACCAGCCAGCGGAGATCAACACGTAAGCGAGCCAATCAGCACCAGCAGCGGATTACTACTAACAAGCGCCGCCGCACGAGTTAACACACCTGCAATTGCTCTACCGTGCGGCACGCCGGGTTATTTATACCATTCGTACCTGATTCCCGTTGCTCCGTATTGAGTTCTCTACTTGTTGCTCAGCCTAGCGTTCTTACCCCTCTTTTGCCTTCCTGGAATTCTGCCTGCACCTTTTGCCTTCGGACTTCGGATCTCGTCTCGCCCTTTGGATTGTTTGCTATCATTGCCTGTTTTGGATTTGACCCTGTAGCTCTCTTTTCGACTACGATTCTGTCTCACGTTTTGAATTGTTCGCCACCAGTGCCTTTACCGGATCTCGACTTACCTTCGCCTTCGGACTACGACTCAGCTCCTGGATTTGCTCAGTACGTTTACTTACCTCAGCTGTTCTCTGACTTTCAGCTTTTTGCTGACCGTCTCCAGGCGCGTTTTTCTCAAAGCAACCCGGATTTGACTTGCCTTCGGCTTTCCTCTCTTCGCCAGGGCGACAGACCACTGCAAGATTATGTGGCTGAATTCCAAGCCCTCGCCACGGAGTCTGCCTGGAACCCGGAAGCTTTGGTTTGCCTCTTCGCTAAGGGTCTCTCGGAGGATCTAAAGGACCACCTGGTGCTCATGTCCTTACCAACCTGGTCTCTAGAGGCGGCTATCGCTGCGGTAGTTGAATTGGACACTCGCATTCGGCTGCGGAGAGCGGAGAGACACCCAGGAAGCAGACCTGTGCGCCCCATGGGTCCTCCCCTCGTGGCGCCCACCCTGCCACATGCACCCCTGTCCTTGGAGGAAAAGGAAAGGCGCCGTCAGGAGGGGCTGTGTCTGTACTGCTCTGCGTCGGGTCACCTGCTCGCTACTTGTCCTTTGAGACCCCCACATCCACCTCGAGCTCCCCCACTGCCTACTGTTAGTGTCAGTAGTGCTGTTTTTTCACAATCCTCTTCAGGGCCTTTATTCCCAGCTGAGATTTCCTGGATGGACACGCACCTTCCCCTTTCGGTTTTGGTGGATTCAGGGGCAGCTGGGAATTTTATGGATGCCTCTTTTGCTAAGAAGTGGGATATTCCTCTTGCTCCGCTTTCACCCCCTATCTGCATTCAAACGTTGGATGGGTCACCGATCGCTCCTGGACGTATTTCCTGGCAGACCATTCCCCTATCCCTTACTGTTGGTGCCACTCACGTGGAGGACATTTCACTCCTTCTCCTGGACTCCCCTGCTTACCCTGTGATCCTGGGCCTTCCCTGGCTCAAAAAGCATGATCCCCACATCTCCTGGGCCAAGAATGAGATCATTGCCTGGAGCCATGCCTGTCGTGACAACTGTTGTCGTCCTCCACTCAAGGTTGCTGCTTCAGCAAACCTCTTGGAAGAACACTCTATTATTCCCCCTCAATATGCACATTTGAAGCAAGCCTTTGACAAACAGAAAGCTCTATCGCTCCCCCTTCACCGCACCTATGACTGTGCAATAGATTTGCTTCCAGGAGCACTCCCACCCAAAGGACGGATCTACCCGCTCACTCAGACAGAGAATGAAGCCCTGCAGGATTATATCAAGGAGGCCCTGAATTCTGGTTTTATTCGTCCCTCCTCGTCCCCAGCCTGTGCTGGGTTCTTCTTCATAGGGAAGAAGGACGGCTCCTTGAGGCCGTGTATTGATTACAGAGGCCTGAACTCCATTACAGTCAAACATCCCTACCCCTTGCCTTTAATCCCAGCCGCTCTGGAGTCCCTACGTGGAGCTTCCATTTTCTCAAAACTAGATCTACGGGGGGCTTATAATTTAATCAGGATCCGTGAAGGGGATGAGTGGAAGATGGCCTTTATGACCACGCACGGCCACTATGAATATCAGGTGATGCCTTTTGGACTCGCTAATGCCCCGGCAGTCTTCCAATCCTTCATAAATGACATCTTTAGGGACATTATTGGAAAATTTGTCTTGGTATACTTGGATGACATCCTCATTTTTTCCACCGACCCTCAGGAACATGTCCATCACGTCCAGGAGGTCTTGTCCAGACTCATCGACAACCAGCTCTACGCCAAGCTTGAGAAATGCATTTTTCATGCTTCTAAGATTCACTTTCTGGGCTACATTATTTCTCCTCTTGGAGTCGAGATGGACTCAGCCAAGGTGGCAGCTATCAATGATTGGCCTGTGCCACGTAATTTGAAGCAAATCCAACGCTTTCTAGGTTTTGCCAACTTCTACAGGCGATTCATCCGGAACTTTAGCTCCGTGGTGGCGCCCATTACAGCTCTGACCCGCAACCGTCCTAGTCGGGGTAAATGGAATCCGGAGGCTAACCAGGCATTCCTGCGCTTGAAACGTCTCTTCAGCTCCGCTCCTCTCCTACGGCATCCGGATCCCTCCCGGCCTTTCATTGTTGAAGTTGACGCCTCTGCCCATGGGGTTGGTGCAGTCCTCTCCCAGCGCCTCGAAGAGGATCGCCTCCCTCATCCATGTGCTTTCTTTTCCAAGAAGCTCTCTCCTGCTGAGGTTAACTATGATGTGGGCAATCGGGAACTCCTAGCTATCAAGCTGGCCCTCGAGGAATGGAGACACTGGCTGGAGGGGGCTCAGCACCCCTTTGTCATTATCACGGACCATATGAACCTGTCCTATATTCAATCTGCCAAGCGCCTCAACTCGCGTCAGGCCCGTTGGTCACTTTTCTTTTCTCGTTTCAATTTTGTTATCACTTACACTCCTGGCTCCAAGAATGGGAGGGCTGATGCACTCTCTCGGCTCCATGACCCCCCAGACCTGGACGACACACCTGAACCAATCATCTCTCCCAACAGAATTGTGGCAGCGATTCATTGCTCCATTGAAGATCAGGTCAGGCGTGCCCTCAACGGAACTACAGTTCCTCTGTGCTGCCCCCCGGATAAGCTTTTCGTCCCGAACAACTTACGTTCTGCGGTTTTGCAGTGGGGACATGATTCCCGGTTTGCCGGCCACCCGGGATGCAGACGCACTCTGGACCTCCTCACCAGGGACTTTTGGTGGCCTTCCATGCGATCTGATGCAGCAGAGTACGTCCGGGCTTGCCCGGTCTGTGCCAGGAGCAAGACTCCGCGCTCTAGGAAGGCTGGCCTCCTTCACCCCCTTCCAATCCCACACCGCCCTTGGTCCCACATAGCTGTTGACTTCATTACGGACCTTCCTAACAGTCAGGGTCATACTGTAATCATGGTGGTCTCCGATCGTTTTTCCAAAGCAGCCCATTTTGTCCCCCTCCCAGCATTGCCCACAGCCCAGGAAATGGCATCTTTGTTTGTACAACAGGTCTTTAGGATACATGGTTTGCCTGATGACGTTGTCTCGGACAGGGGACCTCAATTTATCTCGGCCTTTTGGAAGGCTTTCTGTCAAACTCTAGGGACTCATGTATCTTTGACTTCTGGTTATCATCCTGAGGCCAATGGTCAGGTGGAAAGGACCAATCAAAGCCTCCTGACCTTTTTGAGAGCCTTCACCTCCAGCTCACAGGATGATTGGTCATCACTACTTCCCTGGGCAGAATATGCCCACAATTCTCTTACCTCCTCCTCCACAGGTCTCTCTCCCTTCCTTTGTTCTTTAGGTTATCAGCCCACTCTCATCCCTGTCACACAACCACTCACGGCAGTGCCGTCCGTGCAACAATATATTGCCAAACTGCGAAGGACCTGGAAAATGGCGAGGACAGCTCTTATAAAGTCAACCCAGCGCCACGCCAAATTCGCCAACCGACACCGCAGACCAGCCCCTCGTTTTCGGAAAGGACAGTTTGTTTGGTTATCTACACGGAACCTACCTATACATCAGCCTTCCAAAAAGCTTGGGCCTAGATATATTGGTCCCTTCCGGATTCGTTCCCGGATCACCCCGGTTACCTTCCGCCTTGCTCTCCCCCCTACCCTCAGAATCCACCCCTCATTTCATGTCTCCCTCCTGAAACCTGTTTACCGCTCGCCCCTTGCGGCTCCCCAACATCGCCCGCCACCTCCTCGTCGCATTCAGGGGCGCCCGGCTTATACGGTCCACAAGATCATTGACTCCAGATGGAACCGCGGTACCCTTCAGTATTTAGTCGACTGGGAGGGTTTTGGTGCCGAGGAGAGATCTTGAGTTCCAGAGAAGGATATTTTGGACCCTACACTAATCAGTGACTTTCACAGGGACTATCCTAATCGGCCGTCTCGGGCGTCGGGAGCCGCCCGTGAAGGGGGGGGTACTGTCACGACCACCAGCCAGCGGAGATCAACACGTAAGCGAGCCAATCAGCACCAGCAGCGGATTACTACTAACAAGCGCCGCCGCACGAGTTAACACACCTGCAATTGCTCTACCGTGCGGCACGCCGGGTTATTTATACCATTCGTACCTGATTCCCGTTGCTCGGTATTGAGTTCTCTACTTGTTGCTCAGCCTAGAGTTCTTACCCCTCTTTTGCCTTCCTGGAATTCTGCCTGCACCTTTTGCCTTCGGACTTCGGATCTCGTCTCGCCCTTTGGATTGTTTGCTATCATTGCCTGTTTTGGATTTGACCCTGTAGCTCTCTTTTCGACTACGATTCTGTCTCACGTTTTGAATTGTTCGCCACCAGTGCCTTTACCGGATCTCGACTTACCTTCGCCTTCGGACTACGACTCAGCTCCTGGATTTGCTCGGTACGTTTACTTACCTCCCTGCGACTCCTGCATCTGCATCGGATCCTTTTCACCTCTACAGAGCAGCGTTACATCAGCATTGCAAGGCAGCAATGATAACCACTGTGCCACCCTACAGTCTATCCATTCCTTGTTATTATCCATTATAATTGTACTGAATGCACTAAAATAATGAATACAGTACCTTTCACTTAAGGATAGCAGCTGTGCCTTTACATCTGTACAAATGCCATACAGTAGATTGTCTGATTTTGTGATTGGTATGACCAGATACTGTATATACCATTTCAAGTATTCTGGCATAATTCGTCTGTTTTATATTTCATCAAAGAACTAAACTTAATCAAAATTAGTTTTGTCAATTAAAATAAATAAAGCAACTTCATCTTAAGTTAAGTCAATAACATATGAAGAGTTGTTGTGGGAAATTCTTCATCAGAGGAGCAGGACACAGTCTTGTGCAGATTCAGTTTTATTGAGCTCAGTAAGTCCAACAATGCGTTCTGGGTCTGGGTTTGTTTCACAATCTAAATGCTTGTCCTGTTCTTTGATATGTACTGTAATTACTCCTTGTCCTGCTCTGTCTTGCTCTAGGTTCTGTCCTTTGATATGCAGCAGACATTGATCAGTTTTATCCTGTTTGTGGGTGTTGTTCCTGTCTTTTATTATGTAGCGTTAAGTCACTGGGTCTGCTAAAGCGAGTCAGCTTTATGGCATCTTAGTGTAACTTTTGTTGAAGGCTAAATTAACAGACCACAGCAACACTTCTCAAAGTTAAGTGGTGATATTGTGGCGCTGGATAAGTGAGATTTATACATGTCCCAATTCAGAGTCACAATATATTAACAACACATTAATACTGGTTAAAAGTGGATAGGTTTAAATGGCTCTTGGATTAATATTCTCCTACCTTGCATTCCTAGAAATGATTCAGATTCACCCTGATCTGCTGGTTTGGCAACCTGAAACTGAGAAGCGAGAACAGACTGGACAGTCTTGCAAAAATCTGTCAGAAGGTCATTAGTGCTGATCTTCCAGTCCTCACCTCCATCTATCATTCACGTGTTCTACGTAAAAGCAAAATCCATCTGTGACAATCCTTCATACCCCTTGTTTCATAATTTCCAGTAACTCCCATCAGAACGCAGATACCCACTCCCCAACTCCAAAACCAAAAGATTGAACTTCTCATTTACTGTATACAGTACCTGTAGCCACATCATTACTTAACACTTGACCTTCTCTGCAAATGTGTATGTATATTTTTGTTATTGTTTTTTTTTGTCCATCTGTACACCAACACTGCTGCTGTAAAACAACTTGCCCCCCCCCCCCACCCCCCGGGGATAATAAAGACTCTTACCACCATCATTTTCAAGAAAGTGGTTTTGATAGAAAATCACTGGTTGCAAATTAGGGCTAAGGTCAATCATCTGGCAAAGCTGTAAATACTGCTTTTGTAAGATCTCTTAGAAGCTATTACTGCAGTTGCCAATAATAGAGCACCTTAGCATTTAAATGCATTTTACACAGTAGTTAGCTATTTTTCCTGAAAGTAATATGTAAAAATGCATGCCAATGTAAAAAGACCGACATTTCTTTAAGCTCCTGTTCAGCTCCTGTATGTTTATTATTTTAAAATTATCCAACAAAAAAAGCTTCCAGCCACACTGACTGTAAATGGAGGTAACAAGAAGTAGTCTTTACGAAGTAAAAAATTAAGTGATCTCTAAGAAAAAAAACTTCATGCCATAGGAAGACATACTGTCACGCCCTCCGCAACCAGCGGGCGCTCCTTCTCTGTCCTGTCTCTCATTTCCTGTTCTCTGCTGTCCTTCCGGTGTTTCTCTCTCTCTGGGGCTATATATTTCCGGGTCTTTCATTTGCCTTCGCTCAGCATTGACGTTCTGATGTCCTGAGACCCGCCTAGCACCAGGTCGCCCCACGTCTGCTACCTGAGGGCATAGGTTTCTATACGGCATTCCCTGAACAGCTGAGCCCGGGCTAACCCCCGTCTCGCCGCTACGCATAGGGTCTTTTCACTCTCCTGCCATTCTACGGTTAGTCCTTTCCGACATCCGTGACACACACAGTAGGTAGAGCAGATTGCAGGGGTACTGCACCCATGTACCCAGGGCTGGTGCAGGAATATTGTAGTCAATCAGCCAGTGTTATCAAGAAGGATACAGGCTTTGTACGTCAGGAAATCCACAGTATGTGTCTATGATAGATGGCTTTGATACTGTATACTGAAAATGTAAGCATGGTACTGTAGTAAAGGCATGTTGCATTTTCCTGTTTCTCTCTTTACTTGTAAATTAAAAGTATTGTTTGGAATATATGGTTCACAGAATAAGCTCTAAGCAAAGTATAATGAACTACATAAGGAATGTTTGAATTATGTTTAATTGTAAACAGTTGATGATATATACTAATATTTCCTCAGGACTGCTAAAGAATTCACTAATGCTTAACAATACAGATTTTTACTCAGAACTGGAAAGTTGCAACAAATTATCTGAAATTCCTATGGAAATAATAATAAAATACACAATGCATACAAATAGGTGTGCGTTTTATTGATTTAACAACCAACATGGCATTCAAATAAATGGGATGTTGAAGAGTTGAAAAATATAAACATGAGGAAGAATACTGAAATATTGATAACATCTTTATACTTACAGGGAATGAATCAAATTAAAATTAAACATTATCCTGTTATATAAAATTGACCACAGTAACCAAAAATGCTGTAATATTGCAATAGCAAATCCAGGATTATGACCTAACGTTATCTGAAACTACGTATTAAAAATGTACACTGCACTTTGTTTTCAATAATTACTTGATCAGAAATAATGTGGATGGCTGATGATAGAGGTGAACACTAAGCTTACTGTAAGTATCTGATAGTGACCCAAACAGTTGAGCAACCAGTTTCTATTTCTCCTTTAAGGAGATTTAATAATACAATGATGCAACACTATCATACTTTTCTTTTATGCAGCTGTGAAGTCCTGAAATAACTGTAATTTGCAGGCCTTTGGACTGGATAACTGTTGTAAATGCAAATTAGCAGGATAAGTGGTAAGGGAAGTAGATGTACTGTATCATAACTAGTATGGATGTCTTTTGTCAAAATGGGAGGAAACATATCCAAAGTGAGGTTTTAGGAGCATGTATGAAGAAATGAATCATTAGAACAAATGCTTACCTTTTTTATTGAAGACAAAAAGTTCAATAATTCTAAATGAAATTAGGTCATTCAACCCATCTATCTCATTTGGTACCAAATAGGTAATTGATCTATCCATTTCTTTAAATAAGCCTATGTACAGGCTTCCACAACATGGCTTGGTTTCTTCTTCCATACTCGCACAACCAAAATGATAAGTGAGTTGATCGTTTACCATTTTACATTGTTTTTCATTGTAAGTCTGTAACAATCCAGATGTTTTGCAGATGAAGTGTATACAGTATGACTTCCTCATAAAGGACTTAGGCATAAATTTGGCAGCAGAGAGAATAATAATTTCTTGTATTTAAACTGAGTGGAATTTAGCCAGAACATCAAGGTTAACAAGTGCTTTGAGAAGCCACCTTTAAAGGCGCTATATAAACTAAAGTTTATTATTATTATTATTATTATTATTATAACAACCCTATTCTAACTAACTGTGCCACACGATTTTTAATGACTTAGCACCTAAGTTTAAAATCTGCATGGTACTTCTTACTGTACAACATACAGTAGTGTCCCTTTTCACCATACTGGGGCACTGTTTTGGGAATTCTTGTTAAGAAAGAAGGGTGCCACCAAATGGTCCACCAATACTACTGTACGTACATGTACAGCAACAACCTACAGTAGCTCTACCTACAAATACGAACAAGAATTCTAAAATCTTAATTACACCATAATGGCAGAACAATGGAAGATGAGTCTCATTAAAAACACGTGTGCTATTTAGTTTTTCCTCAAAAATTTTCCAATTATAGTGGAAAGGAGATTTTCCAAAAAGGACCCAGAGCCTATCTAGGAAAATCATTTACATTTTGTGTTAATATTTTGTTATATTTTGTAAGGTTATACAGTATAAAGCCTGATTAAAGAAGACCTACAGTAATTGAAGTATTCCTCAAATCTTTAAAGGCATTTATAATGTTAATCTAATGGATATCTTCAGCATCAAGAGTGAAACTCAACTAAGAGTTCTGAAATGTATGAAAAGTAAGGACTTCTTTGCAGGTAATTATTGTGGGTATTTGGAACAAGTTTAACATTTAATACAGAAAGAAAACCAAACTGAAAGAATATTTTAATGACAGGAGAGTAGACATCCCATCCTTTCTGATCTAAATGTTCTTCGACCCTAAAAGCTTATTTGGTAGTTAGCAGCTCAGTGATACAAGGAACTCACCCAACCATTCCTTTTAAAAAGCCAGAGTAACAGCATCAACAATTTGAACTTAGTTTGTTCCATGCTTCCACAAGCTTTTGCATGAAAAAGTCCCTCCTGTTATCAGTTTTGAATGCATATAGTTTCCCCGTGTGTCCTCTGCTTTGTGTTTTAGTTCACTGGGTTGACATTGTCAGTGTCTTTGAGCAGCATTTCCCAATCAAGGTCTAGGAGGACAATACAGAAGCTGATTTTTATTCTAGTTTAGCTTAATTTCCTCCAAAACACTACCTTGTGCTCACACTCCCTCCCCTTTGTATACAACCCACCTGAGAGTTCAAACATTCAAATCAATTAAACATTAATACGCATAATGTCTTAATTCCACTGTTTTTCCGGTGGCCTCTTTGGCAGACTCATGGATACTGCAATGCTTTATATTAGCTGTATATTTCAAACACCACATTGCTATATATCAGAATGCATTCACAGAATTCAGTGTCAAGGTTTCAATCCTGAGCTAATCTAACCTTGCGTGCATTTTTAAATTTGTCTCATGTTCTAAAGCCCAAATCAATTTGGTTTTTGTATTTCAAATCAGATTTATTTTGTGTACTGCAAAGCTGCTGGGTAATTGCTTTTTATACAGTCTTGGATTTTAATAGGAAAGCAATCCCATATACTGTATCTTAACAAAACTTAACAAGGTGGCCAAAGTACTTGTTTCAGAAAACATACATTTTTTAATAGAAAAATAAGGCAGGGAAAAGTGAAACAAATAAAGTTGACATCAGTGAAATCAGATTTTTGACTGAGCAAACTTCTAAACAACTGTATATTCTTTTCCAGCAAGCAATTTTGATAATTTTGATAAATTATTTTTTCCGAAAAATTTTAATTCATCAAGATATTCTGAATTTAACTTCTTAATGTTGTAATTTGCTGAGAGAGTGAAACCACATTTTGTACCTCATAAATCCCTCAGCAGTGGGTACTGTTGAATTTAGATTCAGATTGGCAATATGATAGTTTGCCACACTGGGGGGCTGATAGAAAGTGGAGTAAATTTACTTCATGGTCTGATGCTGAACAGTAGGATCTCCTAACAGACACCTGTCATAACAGCCCATGGTGTGCTCTACACATTTCATCTGTCCACAGCCACTGATCTGCGCCAGTTCTGTTATCCCACTCATACAGGATGCTGTATTCATTCCTGTGTGGCTTCAGAAATCACCTATTATAAAACATATCAGAATGTGAGATTCAATTACTTTTGGACTGATCCCATTTTAGTTCAAAATGTATATTAAGATAGAAATATCATTATTACATCTTAGTGTTCTTTAACTTTTATATTGTTCCTATGCTGCCAACCTCATCACCATGACAGCCAGTCAAGCATGAGTGCTAATGAAAAAGGATAAATCTCCACAGTACCAGTAATGCTGGTATTTTCTTTGTTGGCAGATTCTTAGGAGACACAATCACTTTAATTTACTTCAGGGTTTAAAATGAAGATTGAAAGAACTATCTTTTCAATTTCTTTTAAATAATTAGATGTGTTAAACTAAGATGAAGATTGATGATAACTATAAAAATCATAAAATTAATAGTGCTCTTTTGTTGTTGTTTTTTTCTTGACAGTCTTTTAGAGTCATATAGAAGTCATTTACTAATTAGCTAAAACACTGTGAAGCATTTAAAAAGCAACAAATGATACAGCGGTTTCCTCTGGGAATTTACATAAATCACAATCTTTAAATATAATTTATATACAGTGGCATCTTTATAAATGACGATGATGTTATCCGGTCAGTCGGATCCAACTCTCGGCGATTCTATAGGCCATCTCTCACCACGCTTTCCGGTCTTGGACTTTCTCTTTCAGCTGTTCTATGCCTAAGCCAGTGTCCATTTTGATGGTGTCGAGTCACTCCTGTATGCCGGTCCCAAGCCCGGACAAATGGGGAGGGTTGGGGAAAGACCTGGTGACCTACCCTAGAAAACCATCGCCATGAAAATTCATGGAAATACATGGAAAATCTCTCACATCTTTATAAATAGAAGTATATAAAAAACAATCAAATGTGGATCATGGGTGATTGTATGTTTTTAAAGATAACTGAATTAAAAAAAAGCATCTTTTCTAAATCAGACAAATCCTTAAGAAATAATTACTTAGTTTTGTAGGATTACATTTGCCATGATTTTGCTTCTAAATTATAAACTTTGTAGTGAGGAGTGTTGCAGTTTCCTCACTGTATTACCACAGTTAAAGACCTAGTAATCACCAATAATTCAGATACCTTATATTACATTATTATATTACAGGTAATTGATCGTGTTGGTTTGTAGTTGTATGTTTACTGTTTCATCAACATTTCCAAATATATAACATTACATTACGGACTTGTATTCTCTGTCATCACCCTCTTTTCCTTTACCACCTGTTTCTTTGTACTGTACTGTACTCTTCTTTTTACTGTAATGTGTGCTCTGCCAATGTAGTTATTAAACCGGCATGTTCTTGCCCTTTCATTCCAAGAAGCAACAATATTACAATATCTGCCTCGTCCTCAAAGTCCATTTTGTCTCATTTCATGTTCTTGGGCCTGATTCTTCCCAGAGGGAACCACCATGATCCTATCCTGGGGTTTACTTGAAGACAATCCATCCCCTCTGCCCAATCCGGTGCAGCTCCCCTTTCTCCACTGGCTTCCATTCCTGCTGAAATCCAGCTGAAGCTGAATTTGTCATATTTATTCTTTTTTTTTTTAGGATTTCTCATTTCTCATTGTTCCAAAAGACAAATAAGTGACTACTGAAGGGCCTTTAATATGATCTGATATCTAATAATAAAGCAGAACTACACCTTTGGGTTACCCTCTATGTGTTAAATATTTTTCATTTTCAACTCCTTTTTTCCGAGGAAGCATCTCTAGGGGCCTCTGAGCCCTAAGATATTATAGTATAGATTCTTGAGATATTATATTTTATAATTGAATCATATGGGACTAACCATATAAGGCTGAACTGAGACAAGAGTTGTTTCAAGTATACTGTATGTAATACCACCACCGACAATCAAAGTATTTTTGTCATCTTTTCAGATACAGCATTTGCCTACTTTTATTCTTTCAGCTTTGAAACATGCTTTTATTAAATTATATAATGTCTGTTCCAAGCCTGCCTTGTGGATAGAATTTATTACACAATCAGATTATTTAATAATACTGTGCTAACAGCAGTTTTGTTATCAGTGACTATCATTTTTATTTATTTTTTCTCTGATGGATTGGTTTATGATAGGAAGAGACTCTGTAAGACTAATAATAATAATAATAATAATAATAATTGCTTACACTTATATAGCGCTTTTCTGGACACTCCACTCAAAGCGCTTTACAGGTAATGGGGACTCCCCTCCACCACCACCAATGTGCAGCATCCACCTGGATGATGCGACGGCAGCCATAGTGCGCCAGAACGCTCACCACACATCAGCTATCAGTGGGGAGGAGAGCAGAGTAATGTAGCCAATTCATAGAGGAGGATTATTAGGAGGCCATGATTAGTAAGGGCCAATTGGAAATTTGGCCAGGACACCGGGGTACACCCCTACTCTTTTCGAGAAGAGCCCTGGGATTTTTAATGACCACAGAGAGTCAGGACCTCGGTTTTACGTCTCATCCGAAGGACGGCGCCTGTTTACAGTATAGTGTCCCCATCACTATACTGGGGCATTAGGACCCACATGGACCACAGGGTGAGCGCCCCCTGCTGGCCCCACTAACACCTCTTCCAGCAGCAACCTTAGTTTTTCCCAGGAGGTCTCCCATCCAGGTACTGACCAGGCTCACACCTGCTTAGCTTCAGTGGGTTGCCAGTTGTGAGTTGCAGGGTGATATGGCTGCTGAATAATAAAGGTTTCCATGTTTCGATATCTAATAGCTTTACTGTATGTAAGAACAGGCATCTTTTCAACATGTAGATTGTGTACTGTTATTTCTAAAAGAGACTGAATTTTAACAAGCGGGCATTAATACAACTTATAAATTATTATACATTTTTAATTATTATTTTCTTGCATGTTTGCAGTATTTTATACCATAATATCTTCAAGATTTACATATTTAGCTATCTGATTTGATATGCAAAAGTCATATTGATAAATTCTAAACTACATTCAAATCTAGACTTGGATTCTTTTATCACAACAAATTTAGTGTTACACATTTCTGTCATCATACACAAATAAAAAGTAACATTTTCTGTTAAATAACACCTTTTAAGTTAGACTATCTCAAAGCACTGTACAGTAAAATAAACCAGAGTCATGTATACACAAATTAAAACTGTAATTTGTAACAAAATTAAATGTTAGTGTATATCATTTAAGACAGGATCTGAAAGTTCTTACTAAATTGCAAGAACAGAACGTTTCCCAGTGTTCAGATCCTCAAATTGGGAAAAGGCCAGAGTGTGAATATTGAAAATAGCCAGATATTTAAGTGATTACCAGCTCACTGATGTATTCAGGATCCAAACTGTTAAAGACCTTACAAGTGAACAGCAGTTTTTTGACTCTTATTCCAAAATCCACAAGAAGCCAGTGCAAGTAAGCTAAACAAGGTGACCTGTGTTCATGCATTTCAGTTTTAGTTAAAATACGAACAGCTAAGTTCCAAACATAGGTATTCAAATGAAGTCTCCACCTTGGCAATGCTGTTTACAAAAATGTTTCTAAGGCTGCTCTCGAGAAACCTGATGTCTTATCCTATTCTGATAGTCCATAAGATATATCGCAGGCACAGCCTATTGCACTCATCATTGTAACCTTTATTCTTTGATTGATTGTCCATCTACGCATATTACACAAATGTTTCAGTTGTCTAAGTTAATTTAAGGAACTTTAACTGCAAGTACACATGACTGTACTGTCATTAAACTGATCTCAAGATCACCTAATGGCATTTTATTTTGCTAATGACTGAAGCTTTCTGTAGAGTAAACTGAAACTCTGCTCTTCTGCATATGAGATTGTATTCAGTTGTATGGTTAAGTCTGGTCTGCCTGACAGTCGGTCTGGTCAATCTTGTTTACCTTACCAAGTCCTGTTAGGTTATTTACCTTTAAGTGTTCTTTTGCGTCTTTCACCACTTTGTTTTCTGTGCAACAAAGCCACATGGTCAGGTATGGCAGGTCCCCCTTACCTGGCAGAGTGGCGTGGAGGACCTACACACATACAGTAAGCCTCTGCAAAAGACTTCATGCACCCTTATTGATGTAGCCTTCATTTACAGTATATACTGTACCTGTGGGGGATGGTGAGGCCAGATCTGGCAGAGGGCAGATCAACCCAAGTGTAAAAATCTTCCTACTCAAACATGGACCATAACCTGCTTTTCCTCATGGGATTCCCCTGTAAATCTAAATTTAAAGTAGGAGAGAGCTACAGTTTTAAAAAAGTCTAACCCTAACCCTAGCTAACCTGCTTTTTACTTTTACTATGGTGCCATCTTTTCCCTTCAACACTATGGAAAATTCTAAACTTTAACTTTTCTGAACTTAACTCTACTGTACCTTCTTCTGTGTGCTTTCTCTATATACAGAGAGAAAGGGTTAAACACAGTCTCTACATTGTGCAAATGCCTGAGTGTTTTTTCTTTCTGACTGGTCTATAATCTGTACACCAGCAGCACAAACCTTTCCAGACAGCTGAGAGACACAGCTGCTCTGATACACAAGGCCGTTGATGCAAAGGGGAGTCTGTGCCTCCACTGACTTCTCCACATCTGGTTAAATAAGAGCTTACTCTTGAACAAATTAAGTGTAAATTAAAGGGTGAGCTTCACTTGTTTCCCATGATGGATGGGATTCAGTCTTATGACTGTCGGTGAACAAGCTTCATGCTTTGCTTCTGCTACAGTTCCTAGTATGTAGGTTATTAGTCAGTCTTTGAACATATTGTAGGTACACAGGCCATAGTTCCTTTGTCACCAGTAGGGGTCTTTATAACTAGAATTAGAACTGATAGAGAAGGGCAATGCTTTAATTAACGATTCATTAGGACCCCACGAAATATTGCTTGATGTTCTCTTTTCAGTGACCAATTGCATAGGCAGGACAGGACTTTTTTTACATTTTTTCTTAAGTTCTAATTTTCTAAGCTATTTAACAGGAAAATAGAGAAGGCATTTACCACCACTTGATACTGTTCTAATGTAAACAATAATCCGTATGTAATATGTTGATAACAGTAAAGAGAAAACTGAAACAGAATTTTTCAAACAGAATGAAAGTGAACTGAAAACAGAATAAAACAAAAAAAAATGACTTCATGTATTGCAGCTACTGTATAACTTGAGCATATTGTACCTCTAATATTTCCTCAAGTCCTTTAGGAAATTGATTCTTCACTGTTTTAAAATACTAATGAAATGTGTTCTAAAATTCATAAATTGTATGTAGTTTATTACACACTTAGGGAGCATTGAACAACAATTTCTAAATAGGACGTAAAAGTGATCTTTTGGGAAAGAAAGCTCATTCTTTTCATCTGAAAATGGCTGTAATTGCATTTTCACATGTTTCCCCATAGTACTATGTTTCCAGTCCTAAAGATACTTTACTGATAGATGATTCTTACTTTGTCATTTAATCCACTCTCCAAGGGACATATTTAAGAATCACTGCCCTCTGTTTCAAACAATTAGGAGTGAGTAAAAAATATTTATGTGCCATAAATAGGTCATCAAAGTTCACTAAAACACTTGCTCATTAAAACTACATTCATGCAGTAGTTATAATACAGAGTGTGTTTCTACACAAAATGTACTGTATCTTAAACAAAATACTTTGCAACAAAAGTATAAATGTGCAAAGTACAAATATCACACACTGTACTTTAAACCTTTAAAGAAGTTGCAAAGGCCGCTTCTTTAGTTTTTTTGTCACAAGGCAAATTCAATAGTCACACTGCTACCATTTGTTTCAGAAATTCCTCTTTGAATGCACACTGTTAATAAGGATAAAAGTCTTCAAGAAGATTGTACAGCTTCTCTGGGAAATAAAACTGAGCTGAGGTAGGCACCTCCTGAGATGTGTGGTGCAATTTTAAGAGAACAATGTAAACGATGGAGCACGGGAGATGTCTAGTCAATACGAACAGCATAATAAATGGTAACTCAAATGATATAGTCATCATCTCATCTACAGAGTCACCATCTTTTGTCTCTTTTTCTAAAATAGCAGGCTCGTTCATGTAAAATATATACCAGCAGCAAATTAAATCAAGAAATCCCATTTCTTTTTAGTATGTTCTTAAAATACGTGATTAAGTTTTAAAAGTAAAATCAAAAGTTTTCTCTTTGAACATTTTAGAAGATGGCAGTCTTAGTTATTTAAATTTGTCACTCATACAAGAGTTTGGACTCAACATCTGCAGTTTTTTCAAAATGTATGGTGACTTTCTGGAATTCTTTTGTTCTATGCAGTAAAATTAAAATTGCAGCTTAATATTTTTTAATTTGTTCGAAACAAAACACATTTTCCAATTTATAAATATTTCTGTTACAGTATATGATGTTTCTATTTTATTGGTTATTATGAATAACTTTGAACATAACTGCAGAAAAACAGATGAAATCCATTCACTGTGAAAATTTGTACAGCAAAGTAAAACACAAATATTATAACATTACAGCAGCCCAAGCATATAGGCAGTCTGGGTTTACCTACTTTAAAACTTTATTGTCAGGCTTTCCAAATAAAAGCATGCAGAGTCTAGCTCAATAAAGCTAAATAAGCAACATGGTGTGCAATACAGTTGCTCCCCATGAGCTCAATGATCTTGTTTTTGCAGGGCATCAGACAAATTGTTTTCTATTCAGAGCCTATTATCTCACATTAAAATATGGAACATTAGCAGACAAAATAATAGCAACACAACCAGACATTCTACCTGGAAAAATTACTGGGGTTCAAAAGTTTAGAGTTCTTCCCTGATCCAAAAGTGTAATAAATCAGAATGGCCACAGATAAAATCATCTAACCCTTTCAAGTCATATGGTTCCGTTTCTATAGTTAAATTGCGAGTCCCTGATGTAAAAGAAACAACTAATTTGTTTTTTATGCATATGGAGTCTATGTTACTGGCTACATCAGTAAATGCATTGAAGACGCGGTTCCCAGGATTACTGTTCGCACTTATCCAAATCAGAAACCGTGGGTAAATGGCTAGATATGCGTCAAACTTAAAGCTAGGACAGCTGCTTTCAATTCTGGCGATATGGATAAATACAAAAAATCCAGATAGGACCTCAGGAAAGCTATCAAAATAGCTAAATACAACTACAGAGTAAAATAAGAGTCACATTATCACGGCTGCAACACACGGACCATGTGGAGTAGTATACGCACCATTACAGACTACAAAACAAAACCCAGCTAAAGTTTTTAAAAAGACCAATCCATGCAAGGCTCCTGGCCCTGATGCTATCCCTGGCCGTGTTCTGAAGGCATGTGCAGACCAGCTGGCAGATGTCTTCTCGGACATACTGTATATAATCTCTCTCTAGCTCAGTCTATAGTTCCAGTCACAAACTGTTTTTCCTCCTACCATCCAGTAAAGGGTACCGAAGCATTTGGTCAAAGTTCAACAGACTACGGAACAGCTTCTACCTCCAGGCAATAAGACTGCTAAATAGCCAACCTGCAGCTTCTTTAGCAAATCGCCTGTAATGGCTACATGGACACACAGTCTTCACTGCATTCAGCATAACTGCACTACTTGTATATATTGCACACACCATGGACACATAGCCAGCAACTACTGCTGCACACTGTATTGTTGTGCATTTGATAAATAAACTTTGATTTGATTTGATTTGAGTCAAAATGAGAAACCAAGGACAGCTTTTGTATCCCATGAACATGACTTTACATACAGTATATATTTACTGATTATATCAATGACACAGGATATGTAATAACATAAATAATCAGGGTTGTGTCACCACCTCCACTGCTCCCTAGCATCCTGCTTACAAACGTGCAATAGCTCAACAGTAAGTCTAACGAAGTTAGAAGTTAAACTTAAGACGATATTCACTGTCATATTAACACTCTACAGAACAGACTGCTGCATCTCCTGTGCACTGAAATCAAACATTCCCTATACCACTGTACAACCTGCTGGATTTAAGGTATACAAAATGGACCGCAGAGCTGATTCTACCTCAAGGAGAGAGGAGGTGGAGTGTTTATGATTAATAATCTTTGGTGCACTGATGTTGAAATTCTCTACAGATCTTGCTTATCCAATCTTGAATACTTCACTATCAAATGTCACTTGTAAAACCTACAGGGGGAATTTTTGTCTGTAATCATGACAGCTGTGTGCATTCACCTGCATGCTAATGCTGAAGCACCATTCAGTGAGCTGTACAGCATCAGTAAATATAAAAAACACGTATCTGGAAGCTGCCCCTGTTGTAGCAAGGGACTTCAATCATAAGCATAAAGAAGTACTACCAAGTACTTTCAGTACATCTTTTTTCCCACTAGAGGCAACAATTAACCATTATACCTCCATTAAGGGTGCATACTGCACACCAGACATTGGTGTCTGACCTCGCCTCTGTGCTAATTCTTCCTTTTTATAAACAGAAGCTAAAGAATTTCTAAAGAACTAATTCTAATTCGATCTAAAAGAGTATACGGAGGTGGTCTCATCTTGCATCAATTACTGTGTGAGCAGATGTGTTCCCACCAAGATCTGGATATACACAATCAGAAGCTATGGAAACTATTAGAAAATGGATGAGTAAAGATATTCGCAGTTAACCTAATTAAATTCAAACTGTTCATTGTTATATTTTCTATTTTCTCTTCCTCCATATTTTGAATATATGCCCAATTGCCTCCTGCTTCAGGTTTTTTCATCTAACAAATTTTTGTAACAGAATGTCTGCACTTCCACCTGCTGAAACTGATGCCATCTCTTTGGCCCCATGTCTGCCTGGCATCCTACCACTGGCTCACTCAGCAGGCGTCCTACAGCTTTTAATGTCTGCCTTCTCTTTTAATGTAATGTCCACATTTCCATACTGTACTTGTATGTTCTTTTGTTCTCTTTTTCTTCACATGTGTCATTTGGGGTTCACTGGTTTCTTTTTGGGGGTTCCTAGTCCCCTCATCAGGGGGCTACCCCTTCATCAAGTGGGTTAAGCCAAAACTAATTATGCTTAAATACTCAATAGACCTTCATAAAACATCTGATTCTTGGATGTTGTTATTCCTGGTGAAATGTGTGTTGCACTTTCAAACTTTTTACTGCTGAAAATGGCTGAAGTGATCAATTTTGAAATAAAAGTAAATTCCACAATCATATAAAGAATACGAAATGTATGGAATTATGACTATGACTATGCACAAGGAAATTGTTTCTTACAGTTAGGGTATTTTTTTACCGAGAGAGTTCATTGGATTGATTACAGTGTCTATGCCATCATTCTTTTTTGAGTTATCTATGCTTCTTCCTACCCCATTAATAACCTTGTCATAACATTTCATCTATTCAAAATCTGTTGATTTTGGAATGCCTTATTTCTGTGGTATGATTCTGATTGAGTTTTTTATTTTAAAACTACCTACTTTCCTTCAACATAAGGTTTTGTAGTTTTGTTCAGTAGAAGTGAATTGAGTGCTTTTAAATAAAATACATAGAATTTGTACTAATAAATACCTTTTAATTCAGCATTTAAAGAATCACTGATCCCTCAATTCAATTATAGTTTATCAAAATGCTAAACTAAATTGATTGAATTTAATTTATAACTAAATTTATTTTGTTCTTTATACTCAGACTTTTACTTAATCCCTCTAGTAGTGCCCTTGTCTAACATTGGGAAATTACACTGAGAAATTGTTCCTATAATTTAATAACTAAGACCGATGTGCAATATGAAATAGCATCCTGGGAGTTTTAAGGTGTACTTTTATGATGCTTTTAAATCTCATCTGGAATAAAACAAATTTATTTTTTAAGTAAACTAGATTTTGATCAATATTTTATTGTGTCTTTTCATGATAATCACTGTGTACACCATGATCTGTATCCTCAAGCTTAAGATACAGGTACAAGATACTGCAAGATGCAAACTTGAGGTTTATACTGCAATGTTCACTGAGCATTCAGGGAGATCTCATACTGTTCCAGAGTTCTTTAGGGGGATGGCTCACTGTTCCTATGGACACATGAATGATGCTCTTAATTTCTTAAACCTTTGTTTCACTGCTTCATTATTTACCAAAAATCAAAACCAAAATAGTACAGGTGGGTAGCTGCATCAGCATGCGTAGGCTGCAAAGGAACAAGTAAAGGTTTATTCCATGCTGAAAAGAGAAGAAAGAAACACAACGTTTCGGCCGTGTGAGCAACCTGAAGAAGGCCCCATGGCTGAAACGTTGTGTTTTCTTTCTTCTTTTTTTCAGCATGGAATAAACCTATTACTTGTTCCTTTGCAGTACCAAAATATATGCCCTGCTGTTCTGTCTTTTCTTTTCGTGTTTTAAAAATGCTTTTGGAAGCATACAGAGCTGTGCAACTAGTGCAAATTAAAATGTTACCCTCTTTTTAATGTTTTTTTAATTCTTTACACAATCCTATGGCAAATTTAATGTTAAGGAATAATTATGAGAAATCTATGTTCTTTAGTATGGAAATCTATCTATTAATATGAGAGGAAAAATAATATTAACAACGAGGAACACATGACAATAATTTATGAAATTGTAATTAGATTTGACAGGTAACTGTAATGAACTAACTATTACATCTCTTCTATTGGCTGGTAATATTTAGTTTACCTTCAGTTTTCATCATCAAAAGTATTGATGCTAATCAATGTGAATTACAGCTTGACCAATAACAAGGTCAGTTTCTTTTAAAACAAGCTAAGAAGTTCTAATAACAGTAAGTTGTTATAATAGTTGGAAATACTAGGGAAGAATTTGAGGAACTAATGATCACACCTTACATATACTGTACTGCATTGTACCACTTGATTGTGTCTAATAAGCTTTGCATGAAACTGCAACACTGCCAGTTAATGATGTGAGCAGTAGTCTAATAAATTTGCTTGTTTGTATAAATTATAAAATAGGTTACATTTTGGATGGGAAATTAAGTTTAATAATAAGCACATTTATAAAACTTTAATAATAAAATACAACACCAGTCAGGGAATTTCAAGAATAGTCACATCGTTTTTTTGTTCCTGGCACAGTGTGATTTCAGAATGAAAGAACAGACAGCACTTTGAAGTGACAAGCAGGGTTAACATACAACAAAATATAGGTTATTATTTCCAAATATTTACAAAAAATGTGAGACCCCACCTGGGTCTCACTGTGTCCGATTCACTTTCCCAAAGAGAGACAAATACAGCACAAGGAAGCTAAAGCCATTCTTATAAAAGAAAAGGCCTTACCCTGGACAAAAACTCCTCTCTAAACAGATACGAAACCAGAAGAATCCCTTTTCCCTATGCCAAATACTGCATCAAAATACAGTACACCAGAGAGGATTAGATGAGATCACTTTATTGGCCATATACAATTTCTTGCATTAGGAATTTGTCTTTTCACATACCCCAGCATGCTCTCTGTGAGACACACAGACAGAGAGAGAAGCTGGGGGTCAGAGCTCAGGGTCAGCCATTTATTTGGCACTCCTGGAGCAGTTGGGGTTAAGGGCCTCCCTCAGGGGCCCAAAGGAGTAGGATTCCTCTGCCGACCGCGGGATTTGAAAGTGGCAACCTTTCAGCCACAGGCGCAGATCCTGAGCCACAATGACTGTGAAATACAATAAAGGGAAATACATACAGTATCCACACAACAAGAGGAAAACTGCCCCTGGCTCTAAATTTAAATCTGGTCTCTTCAGGCCCTGAGTGCTGGAAGTATGATCTGTAAAAGATGGTACCCGCCCTTGCTGAGGCTGTTTTCTTTGTTGGGGAGTAGAAAGAGAAGATAACAGAGCTGATTTTTTTTTTACCGGCCTCCCACCTCTTACCTTTTGATTTCATGTATTATGTACAGTATATACTGTATTATGGCATCTTTCCCACAGGTCTCCTCCATACTTTCTACCCAAAGAGGGCTGTACTGTACTGGATATGCCCTGCTGTACTTTCAGCTCCTGTTCTCCTCTGTCACGGCTTTACTACACCTGAGATATATTGAGCTGACTACTGATCAGAATATTCAGTGGCTAGGCAATAAGCCAAATGGATGTCTTTAATATCACTGTGCCGTGTGACAATACAGAGGTCTGTAAGCATAAATACACCTTAAACCTAAACATTGATGTTCTAATAATATTCACCCTGAACATTCCCAACATAGACGATCTCAGAGAAAGTCCTCTTCTTCTCTTCTACCATGTCTTTGTATTCCTGCCTATCACAATTAATCCAATTTCTGATCCCACACTCCCCAGCACCCTCCCTCACACCTTGTCCCGTCGCTGCACAGTCTCATTATTTACAGTATACTCATCTGCATTGTGTCGTTATAAGTCCTATGGTCTCTGTGCAACAACTAAGCATCTGTAAAAGAATAACCTGCAGCTGCATGAGCTGCCAGAGGCTGTACTGTGCTCCATTTGTTTTGCATTTTGAATTATTTTATACTTTCATCCTGTGGAATTATAACATACTGTACTGCCTCATGCTTTAGCTCATGTCAGGGGAAAAGATGTGCTGTGTTCTCTTTTTTCTTGCCTGTTCTCCTTTAAAACCAAAGACTTCATTGAGTTGTGTAATATCTTTGCTCTGGTCATTATCTTAACATCAGAGTGAGAGAGTGTCTGGTTTATGGTCATTGCAGCTGTGCTCTCCCTTATAAAAAAACATATATATGACTTTTCTATATAAATGTCGCAATTCTCTATAAACCTAGAGTCTAGGACATCAGACAAAGAGTTTTCACAATAACAACAAATACTCAATAACTCTATTGGAATAGTGTCAATTTGTGAAAAACTATATAACTCTTCAGGACCAGAACTGAGCATCGCTATCCTAAATCATCTCACATCAGATGTCACCTTGGCCATTGGCTTTTAAGTGTTTTGAGCCAAAATTGCTTTATGCTGCAAAAGGTTACCCGTGTCCTGAAATTTAAAACATCAAGTCTGTACGCTTCCTTATCGGGTTGTGTTCTTTAGGTAGAGTTCCTTCCAAAATCACTCACTTATTAAACAGCATATGTAATGAAATGTAAATTATTTAAAATATGTAGTTGCAATGCGCATAACCCTTGGTTAGAATAAGGAACTATAAAGCATTGTAGAAAATTGTGAAATAAAAGCTAAAGAGCAGAAAGAACACAACCCTATAAGGAAGTGTACAGACTTGACGTTTTAAATTTCAGGACACGGGTAACCTTTTGCAGCATAAAGCAATTTTGGCTCAAAACACTTAAAAGCCAATGGCCAAGGTGACATCTGATGTGAGATGATTTAGGATAGCGATGCTCAGTTCTGGTCCTGAAGAGCTAAATTGTTTTTCACTATTAATTTGTTTTGAGCTGCAAATGCAATTCTGAATAAATTGTCAACAGAGCGGATTAATCCAAATCTCAAAACCTGTTAAAAGTTTCGTATGGCATTTTTATATTTGAGCACATTTTAACATAGACACAGCAATGGGTTTCAAATTAGTCCTTTTAGGTTTCTGTTGTTCTGGAAAAAAAATCATGCATTTAGTGGAAGTTTGATATTAATAATACACTGAGATCTGAGGCATGATTCATGAAGTATGTGTATAGTATGTAATTAAGTTGAGAATTAAAATATATTTGTATAGCACATTAACATTAACACATTTAATGCTTAAAGAAGTAATTGAATACTGCAAAAGGAAATGATGACAGTGATTTATCACAGTGGTGTCTTGGCCCTTAGAAATATTGCTATAAAGTAATAACATAATATTCCTGTTGTATTTCAAGTGCGTGGGGATAATACTGTATCCACTTAAGAAATGTTATAATAACTTTCAACTATAAATGATTTAGGAATACTGAATATGTATTTGAATACAACTAGATTTAAAATTTTAGTTGTTAAGTAAATAAATATCTTAATATATAATTATTGTAGAAAGCTTTCCAGAAAAAATGCGCATATAAATAATTCTTTTAAATCAAGCTAGAGGTCTGTCAAACTTAAATTTTAATGATTTTGTCAGCCATGTCCAAAAAACATGCCTTTAATGGAAACTTCAATATTTCCAACAATTCAAAACGCCTGAGAAAATAGTCTTCAACCATTCAAAGTGAGAAAATGTCAATATACTGCACCCCTACTGATGTAAGCATGAAGCCTGAGGCTTGGGAGCATCAAAGATTTATGCTCCTGTCTGCCTCCAATACAGAATCACTGGGATGAATCAGATGTCATTAGATGAAAGACTGCAGTCCAGACTGTGCTTTAAACATCCTCCAGTGGTCGGAAGCACCTGCTCCGCATTGTATGCATTTATGAAACATTGTATTGATTTTCCAATGTGTAGATAACCCCAAATTCTTTTTGAGATATTTTCCTAGTTCACAGAAATGCATTGCTTCATGTACAGTATCTGTTTTTCTCCCATACTTGACGTGACTAGTCTTATTCCTTCCCTCGTTCTTTTCCTTATATTTACTTCACATTTGGTGGCAATAATTAAATAAAAGTCAGACCATTCTGATTCCATCAAAGCCATCAAAGCAAATCATTAAGTTTAAGCTAATTGAGTGAGTTCTTAAATTACATTTTTTTTATAACTTTAAAAGAAATAAAACTTTGAACTCCAGTTAATTATGGCTTTCTTTCTCTGAAGTTCTGTGGACTGATTGAGGTTTTTAAAATAGACATTAAAGTTAAAAACAAAAAAAAACCTATGTTTTCTTAAAATAGCATGGTTTTATTTAAGCCTTAATTCTCTTGTATACATTGCAAAATAGAAGCAAAAAAACAATTTTCCATTGTGCTTTAACCAAAGAAAATCTTCAATATTTTGTTATATAGTATATATAAAATTAATAATTAAGTACTGAAGTCCATTTTTGTATAAAAGAGCAAACATACATTTTGCCACAGCTCATTATTTCTTTTTCTTTTTTCTACTTGTGAGATTTTTTTTTCTTTTACTTTTTTTGGAAGAAATCTTGCTTTTATGAGCCCCAAACAGTTTTTTTTTAGAAACAGGACCTGATTAAAATGAGTGATGCACTACTACTATTACTACTGCTGGAGTAGTACTGAGTTAATATTGGTATCATGTTATCTAAAGAATCAAGACAATAAGTTAAATGACTAGCTAGCCATAAATGAGCCTTTGTAATAATCAATAAATGAAAAACTCTATCATTGTTCCATCATAACTCTGAATACATTTCGCAAATCTATTGGCTACAAAGAATTTCACAAATTATGCAACAAGATATGACTTCTGTTACTGTTTTTTTATTATTAATTATGCTTATTGTAAAAACAAAATAAACATGTAGGGAAGCAACTGGCTTCAGTACTTTGGAATATATGTGAATATTGTATTTCCTTTTTACTTTTTTCTTCAGAATTACAGTAAAAGGCAATATAAAGACCTTATGTATCCCAATCAATAGAAATTCTATTTTTGACTGTACTGTATGTTTGTGTTAGTTTATTGGTTTTCAGACCAATAATTGGTATTGGTTAGTTTATTCATTTACAGGGTTTCCATTACAATTCTAAAATGGAATTATAAAATTGAAAGCTTTAAATTAGTAACGTGCCACTTTTTATTTATAGAATCAGAATGTACGTAATGTACTTTTTGGCCCTCAACCACTCAATGTCTGTCTGTTTCTGCATTGGTGGTTTTGGGTTC
This sequence comes from Lepisosteus platostomus, assembly GCF_059453375.1. Lineage (NCBI taxonomy): Eukaryota > Metazoa > Chordata > Actinopteri > Semionotiformes > Lepisosteidae > Lepisosteus > Lepisosteus platostomus. The sequence goes on along the minus strand of NC_142614.1, from coordinate 72,852,741 downwards.
CACTGATTTCAACAGTCCTGGTTGTTAGAAATTATTAGTGAGGACCCTATGCAGAAAACCAGGGCGATCTCCAGAGGCGTAGTCAATAGAACAATCCGAGGTCCGAAAGCCGAAGGTAGACAAGCAAAAGTACCCAATCCAGAAGCTGAGCCGTAAGCCATGAGAAAGCCGAGAGCAGAAACCAGAACGAGAACCAAAGTACCAAAACCAAAACCAGGAGACATAGTCAAAGAAAAAAACAGCATCAGGAAGCCAAAAACCAAGTAGTAAGTAATCGCCAGAATTGAAGTAGCTCTAGCCAGGAAAAACCCTATTAATGAGCAAGGGGAGAGTGTGAAGCAGCATTTAATAGGCTGGGGTAAATGGGCTAATTGGGAACTGCAAAGGAACAAGTAATAGGTTTATTCCATGCTGAAAAAAAGAAGAAAGAGAACACAACGTTTCGGCCGTGGAGCCTTCTTCAGGTGTGAGAGAGACAGGGCAGTAGGGAAAGGTAAAGTAGCGGGAGAACAAAGGTTGAGGGGGAGGAGGAGTGAGAGGCGGGAGCAGGGGACAGAAAGAGAGGCCAATCAAGAGGTGTGAAGTCAGAATGGGTGCAGAGTGGTGTGAAATGAAACTTCAAATGAATGGAGAAAATTTAAAAGAACAGTAGTCTGTCGTTAAGAGAAGGGAGAATGTGTGATCCTAGCTGCAGAATAATTTTTGTTTCGGTGGTCTTTCTGATGTATGAGTTCGGAAAACCATCTTTGCGAACACAGACGGAGAGATTAGAGTGGTCGTGGCCGTCAGAGGTGAAATGAGAAACCCATTGCCTACTGCCCTGTCTCTCTCACACCTGAAGAAGGCTCCACGGCCGAAACGTTGTGTTCTCTTTCTTCTTTTTTTCAGCATGGAATAAACCTATTACTTGTTCCTTTGCAGCCTATGCATACTGACGCAGCTACCCACCTGAACTAATTGGGAACTGTGCTGGAAGGCGAGGTGCAATGAAGAGTCCTCCGGGGGCATGGCATAACACTGGTTCTGTCTAGTGTTCTATCTGCGGCTCAGTTAGAAGGTGTCCCACAGCTTTTAATGTCTGCCTTCTCTTTTTTTGTAGTGTTCACATTTCCATACTATGCCTGTATATTACTTCTGTCTTTCTTTCTGCATTGGTTTTTGGGGTGCTTTTTAGTGTCTTTTTAGGGGTCACGCCTCATTGCCAAGCCAAAACGTAATATACGTACATACTCAATAAATGTTAGCAAAGCATTTGATTTTTGGATACCGTTATTCCTTTAGAAATGTGATTATTTTAAAAGCACCTCTAGATTTCTCTTAGCCTGGTAACACATACTGTAGGTATTTTTTCCTCTTTTTACTACTTCTTTATTTTTACAGGAATAATAAAACATATTATTCCAGATTTAACTGGAATAATATGAATTACTTAGACATCAAAGACCATAGATTTACTTTTGGGGGCAGATAGTAAGACCACTTCATTGAACAACTACAGTATATACAGTATTAAAGAATCTGTGCACACATACAGTAACCTGTGATCTTACACAATAATGGGTTTACTGTGAATCTCTGAATCCCTTTCTCAAAATAATCAACATGTTTCAGGCCAGAATCCCTGATTCCTGACTTGAAAACACAGAACAATCATAATTATGTGTATTTATTGTATATAGATTAACCTTTTCAACATATGTTTAGGATCAGGTTAATTACTTTTCAGAAGAAGCATCATTTTATTTTCCTAATTAGTTTCTATTTTGACATTTGTTGATTGCAATTTTGTGCCATATTGATACAGAGAGTTATCTGAAGTTATAAAAATCTTGGACATTTGTCTAAGTGGAGATTTCCCCCTTTAATCATCAATGTGAAGTATTTTTACATGCACCCACACACTCCTAAATATTATGTCACTGGAAATTCTATCTTTATGTTCATAGAATGAACTTAGTGTCAATATTGCCAGATATATGTAGATATGTATATGGCAACAAGCCCAAGATAACAACTGGTGAGCTGAGTCAGCATGCTTTGGCTGCAAATGAATAAGTAAAGGTTAACTCAAAGCTGAAAAGTAGAAAGAAGAAACAATATTTCACATCTGACACGTGAAGGTCATTATAGACCATGAAACCTGCAAAACACTACTATCCAGAATCCAAAGCAGAGCACCTGTCTAACTTTTTCTCTCTAATTTTTATTCACAGAAAAAAACTATTGAAAACATCACTGAAAGTAACAGAAATAATGTATATTATTCATAGTGGCTTTAAAAACAAATCATATTTAAAAGCAAATAAACATGTAAAAAAAGATGCCAGATTATAATATAAAAATTATAAAAGCTTTGAGTAGTGATTTGAATGACATTGTCATGTAACTTACAAAGTAGGTTATACAAATCTGCACTATATTTAGATCAGTATATTTTAATTGTTAATATTGTAATTTGTCAAAGCTTGATTTAATCCTGAAACATGGATCTGCAAACAGAAAATAATTAAAAAGTCAATTATATTACAACTGCTTTTTAGGAAGAAATTGAAAAAAGAACATCTACATATAAAACGTGCTAATCTGACTATGGGGTTCCACACATAAAAAAAAATATAAAAATAATTCATTTTACAATGTGGGTGGCTTTTAAAACGATTTAAAAAGAAAGTTTTGAGAGAGATCATGCTGTGCAGTAGGTAATTTATTCAGATTTTGTCTTTTAACTATACCAGAGTACCAAAGTGCGTTTACATTTCCCCACCCACTGGTAGCCTCCTGCAGTAGCTGCTGTTAAAAGGGTTCTACTGAAACAGAATTCCATTGAGGTCCATTGCAGCTTGAAGAATCAAAGTGCAAGAATTAAATATGAAATGAAAATCATATGGTGACACTCTACAAATTTGTATTTCTGTTACATGCATTTAATAAGAAATCAATTTGGTGTTTTTGTGTAGTGGCATGAATAAGCACACCTGGAGAATGGCAGCATGGCTCAGAAGGATCATATCATTTAAGTTGTGTTGGAAATGCAAAATTAACACTAGCCCTTTCAAGCTTAAATGACACAATAAATGACAAATCAAAGGAACAAAAAAAGTAAAGGTAGACAATACATTGTGATCAAAGGTCTTAGCTGGAAGGCGTGGAGCCAGACAAAACTCTGAAACAAACTTTTTTGCTCTTTCTTTAAAGTTGGATGTTTCACCCAGTTAACTGACTGAATAATTGCATATGTACTGGTTATCATTAAGTTATAAACTAAAAATAATAATAATGACCTTAATGTATAATATAGGCTGAGTGATCATTACATATTCTTGGAGCAACAAGACTTAAACTGAAAGCACAGTTTCCCAGTGTTCAGTGCCACATAATGGAAATTGAAAGGAGACCAGGGTACAAAGAGTACAAATGACATTAATGCACATAGGAATTTAACAGTTCATTGGAGTAGACAGGAGACAAACCATTCAAGATTAACAGCAGTATTTTAAATTCTGTTCTGCACTCCACAGAGTGCCAGTGCAAGGAAGCTAACAGCACAATATACAGTATGTTCATGCATTTTAGCTTTGGTTAAAATCTGAGCAGCAGAGTGCTGAATGAATAAGCAGAAAGAAGTATGTTTGGCTAAAAACAAGCACTGCATATAAATATTCAAGCATAAAAATGACAAAAACATGCATTCATTTTTCTGCAGCCAATTGGGAGAGATCTGTATGGATACACATCATTTTACAAAGATGGAATAAAACACCTCCACAACACTGCAAATATGAGCCCTAAAACACTTACAAACATTCACATGACAGAATTCATGCAATTTACAGTTTTGTATCACTAGGTAAGCAGACTCAAGGAAATGTAAGTTTTAAACTGGAGAAAAGCTTCTTGGTAGCCAGGTAGTATAGTATTTGCAGAATCTTTCTTTTCGATCATTCTTTTTAAAACGAATTTTCTTCTGAACTTCCAGAAAATTTGTTGAGACTTGAAGGAGCAAGGTGAATTAGTGTTTTTTTCATTAAGAAAACCTGACAAAACACAAGATTTAACATATCATCCTCTAAACAAGAACAGTCATCAAGGAAAGACCAATTTGATTGTCTTAATATATAGTTATGTAATACAATATATTACATAAGTATAAATATGTAAATATTACACATATAAATATTACACATTCTATATAATAAGAATGTGCAGAATTGAAAACAGTGGAAAGGAAAAAAAAAGGAAAAGGTTTCTTTAATTTATATCAAACAATGTATTATCCATCCACATCTAACTTACCCTGTAAGTCCATGATTTTGCATAAAACCTTGAACAGTGTTCAATGCATAATAACAGAATATAAATTAATCTAAATGAGAATGAGATGTAATCATTTATGTAATTGTAACAGAAACAATTATACAGTACTTATTTTGGCCAGAGGATTCACAACTCTATATCTATTGTAACGCAACGGGGGTTCAGGCGGGCGCCCTTGCCGCATTAGGTCGGCCCCCCACCGTCGGGGGCTCGAACCCGGGACTCCCGCGTCACTCAGCAGGGACCCAGCCCGGTGAGCTAAAGAGAGATCTCTCTACAGCCCAGGGGCTGTAGTCCTGCTATCACAGGGAAGGGCGGTGACGTCACCTGCTCTGGTAAGAAGGCTCTTACACAGTATCTGTCGGCCGTAAGCGTTACAATATTTCCCACTCCCTGATTTATGATAGTTTTTTATATTTTGGTGATGTATGTTGAAGGGACATTTAACTGTGATTCCAAGTGGAAATTATTGCATGTATTGTAGCATACTGTAGTATCTTAGACTTTATAGCAACTATCAAGAAAAATTAAATTTATGGAAAGCAAACTACTGCTGCAAACGCAAAATTGATTTCATATGAATGTTATTTTGATTGTTTTTTCATTGTTTCTACTATATGCAAAACATTTCTTTTTTGAACTAGAGAAACAGCTGTCTTTACAGACAGCCGATACAACCCTCAGGTGAACTAACCATCATTTTAAAATCTTTAAAATGATTCTAAACAATTCTATTGAAATCAAAACACTACCTCACACGTAATTTGCCTACCATCTGTTGAAGTCTGTCACTCCCAAATGGATTGATTAAAAACAAAATGTTTTACAATTTTAAGATACTTACAGGTGCAGTCATCTAGAACGTGTGAGGTATCAGTAGGTATACTGTACCACAGTAGGCACTGTGGTGTCACAGATGCAAGAGTGGTATGAATTTTTTTTCACTTAATCTGATGAAGAACGGCATTACTCTGTAAAATTACCAGGTTGTGCAGTGAATCCTTAAAGTACTGTAGCTGTGTGTGATTGTCAGAAAAATCAGTGCAGTATTAAATGTTTATTAATCCATTAGTGCTTTCCTGTGCTTTCCTAATGTACATTCTGTATGCATACTAGTGACAATTTCATTAAATACAATAATTACATTGTTGAGACATGAGAGTCACAATAGTGTGTAACAATTATAGAGTTATCACCTTTTTAATTACATAGAGTACTGTATATAGAATTATTAGTATCAGTAACATCTAGATAGAGGTGCTGTATGCTGGACAGGTCTTTCGATTACCGCAGAGAGCAGAATTTCTTGGTTTCAAATGTTTTGCATTCCAGTAAGAAGACATGGGTATATATTAAAGAAAACATTAATAGCCCAAAACAATTAATCTTTCCGGTTTTAGGTTCAATCATTAATATACTGTATATCTCTATTCTGAAATAAGTTCAGAACTTTTGACACAGATTTCTGTTTGATGGAAAAGACTGACAATGAAAGGCCATGCAAGGTGGGGATTTTGAGTTCCATCAACTTCCAAATAGATATCAACTTCGTTACAAAACGTGACATTATTTAAATATTTTTTAAAAAGGCCACCATTAGCATGTAGGTTCTATCCACTACAGTAATAATGCATTTTTAGAACCTTTTGATTAGTTTTATATCTTCTTTCACCCCTGTTTTATAAACAGTTAAGATCTTCTCATTAAAGGTAGAATAAGATTTTATTTTTCCTACAAGATCACAGTCCTTTTTCACTGCCCACCTTAGCCTCTTGGAAAAAAAGAGGCAAATAGAAATGTGGCAGGCTAATATTTTCATTTTAATATATTTTTTAATGAAATCAACCAAATAAAATGCACAAAGCATAACAAATTAATTCATTTTATTTCAGTGTATTAAAAAAAAGTACAGATCACAGATGCAATTTCAGATGCCATAATTTTCTTGGCCATTCATTTATTAGGACCTTAATTATAAGCCTTCAAGTCTTCTTTTCTGTCTTGACATGGCTTGCCATATACTACATATGTTCTATCTCGTTCAGTAATAGATGAAAACATCCCCTGCTGGCTGCCCCTCTTTTCCTCTAATATCCAACGTCTGTCACCAGTCCAGATAATTCTGTCTCACAAATGTATCACTTAGAAGTGTTCATTCAGACAGATGCTTCACTAAGAGGTTTATCCCTAAAGATGCAGCCAGTTCAGCTTTTATCACTGGTGAAGTCCCCAGAAGCTTCTTTTTTCTCATTCTTTGGAGAGCCTTTTAATTGGTAGCTTTCTTTTTTACAAATAATAAAAGTCAAGGAGTTATGATGGATAGCTAAGAATAATGTTCATAAAGAGAATTTCGTGTTTAGAATTTGCAAAAAAAAAAGAACTTTTGACCCAAATATACTGTACACACCACACAAGATTAACTAGAGATACTCAGATTATCTCTGCAATGCTAAAAATTGTACTTTAACATGCTTAATATTGTGAATACTATTTATATGGGTTATATCATGACACAATATGCCATTACTGACCATGCATGACCACTACCATGTTAGCTGTTGTTGATACCAGGGGCATCATATTATTGCCACATCTAAGAAATTACACTCTTGGATATGTACAAGGTGACAGCAAAATGGACCTCTGTGAAACCAAAGTCTTAAATACTCTGTTCTACAAATTGAACAGTGGCTCTGTTCAATATTGTATTGATGAGAAATCAACAAAATGACTATATTAGCGTATATTATGGTTATCAGCTGAGCTTAAGATGAGTTACCATGGATATGGCAATCTTATTGATTGCTGATGAATTTAAGTAATAGAGAGGCAATAAATGGATGTGTAAATTGAGCATCTGCAAAATCTGTAGTCAGTACAAATGCTGAGTGTGACTGACAAGTGCCAATGAAAACAAATACATTGCAAATGTATAATATCCCAGAAAATATTTTAATTAATTTAAGTCAGTATTTACTTGCATAAATATTCAACCTTCAAGAATAAAAGTGTGTTAGCATTTTTTATTCTGCAATTTGCCTTGCTTTACAAAAACACGTACACACCAGGATTTATCATGCTTAACAAATTTAAGATGGTTAAGTGGACATCTGATCTCTCCCAGATGTTACTAGATCATCTTTAGAGGGGTTTATCTTTGTTTTTTTCAGAGTGGGTACAGCAGGGATTCTGTGTCACGTTGAAGGGAATCACTCCCCAAAACTTGGAATTCCAGATCCATGCTTTTTGCACTGGATCATGCAAATGTGTCAGTTTAGTAGGACACAATCTGGTGGACATGGAAGAGACTATCATGTTTTTATACTGTAATTCCCATTCAGAAGGGTAATTAATGAATGTTAATCCTTGCAGAATATCTCCTTCAGACCCTGTAATTTCCATTTGTCAAGTGTCCTTTTGAATTAGAATCACTAATATCGAATTGGACTGATGTCTACAGATTTAGATGGCTATTTAAGAACATTATTTTGTGTGCAGTTGTCAATGTGATGTACTATTTGCATCATTGTCAAGGTTGAATATCCATTTTCATCTAAGCTTGAGCTTTTTGGCAGAAAGAACCAGCTGTCCGGCCAAAATGCCCTGGTACTATTCATGTTGTAGTTTATGATTTCCTTTATGTTGACAAGGGCTACAGGTCCCATACAGTACATTTAATAAAATCCTGAAATATGTTTTAGGACCACATTTTCACAGTGGGCATGAGTGTTTTCTAAACATGAGCTTCTTTTTATTTACACCAAACATAACTCTAATGATCAAATTAAAAGTTTTTATTTAATCTAACAATCATACATAGTTTGATTGTCTTTAAAATAATGTTTCAACGGTTGGCAAATTTGAGCCAACTCTTTCTGTGAGTTTCCCATTAGACAAGTCCTTTTCCTTTCAGTCTAGTTACGGTATGAATGCGAAATTTACATAGGTAACTTCAAATGATAGTTTTCAATACTTTGCACCCTGAGAATGTATAAATTAGAGATGTCCAAATGTTGCCTTTGAACATATGGTTGCCTCCCTAACAGCTTATCTCACAGCCAAATGGTTGTAAGATACAATTGCATCCTTTTCCTGGCAGGTTTGCCAACAGTAGTCTTAAATGTCTTCATAATTGACATTGTGGCGCAATGTGGCAGAATGTGGTCCATTCTTGTTACAAGCACAGCCGGCATCAATTAATTCTCATTATTCAATCTCCTCTCCCTTCACTATTTAAACCCTCCGGTCACTCCTAGTCGTTGCTTGACATTAGGAATCTATCCACCTCCTGAGCTTGATTCGTTCTCGGACCTGTGACCACCGACACGAAGACCCTTCTAGTCTTGGACCTCTCGACTACCCTTTCATCTTGCCCCTTTCAGATACTGTATGTTTGCCTCGCTGATCTCTCAACCCGGTTTCGACCTCGCCTGGAACTCCTGACCACTCTGCTGCCTCGCCCCTCTCGGACTCGTACTGTAAGCCACTGGACTATCTTAGAGACTTGCACAGGGTTCATAATAACTAGCTCACAACAATTCTTTTGTCGATTCTCTTATGGCCAATAAAGGAATCTACAAAAGAATGGGATTCATGACCATTTTTCTTCAGCCCTTTGGCCTTAACTAAGAAGATTCATGCTACTATTCAATGTTTCTCTTTCTTTATTACCTCATATACTGCAAGTTCCTTGAGAGGCCTCAATACATTTTCTGAGGCTTCCATTGTTCTTTAAAGAGCAGAATGTTCCTGTAGTTCTTTTTTTCTTTTTTATTTAGAGAAATACTTACAGGTGTGAGTAAACATGACACCCTTGTTTTCTGGAATTCAGTTATTTACTTTATTTACAAGTATGCCTTTGTTCTGTGCAATGGTAATGTTTTTGTGTGTACAATTACAGATAATGTTGTTATAGTTTTTAAATGAGACACATTATTCAATTCCTAAGTCATTCTGCTACGATATTTTTATATGAATAAATCTGGAGGGCACTATATTTCTACTCCGATATGTACAACACGAGGATATGGAAGTAGTGCCCTAGGTACCATGCTACCACCAGGACATTTTTTTAGTCTTCTATCAGATCTTTGGTATTAATGTTCCATTTTTATTATTTGCTATTTCATGACCTTTCCTGACACTGAATTCTGTGCCTTCTGAACACGCACTGGTGTGCAACATGGAACTGAACTTTGTCAGTTTTTTGCTGATATCGTTATAATTTTTGCAAGCAGAGCCCTTGTGTTTTTCTGCTGAAATTGGTGTGATTTGTGTGATTTAAGGCTGCCTTCTTGTGCATTCATCTCATATATTATGCATCCTATTATTGTTGTACTTATTGAAAAATACAACAGAATCAGAGAATTTTATGTCTTTGTTATTGTAAATTTTAAATCAAGGACCCAGTGACAGTGAATAAATTATATTTTTTTCCCTCAGGAGTACTTTCCTGAACATAAAAAAGCTTAATAACAGGAAACTGAACGCATATTACTAAGGAATTTACTCCTATCCAGCCAATTCCCCATTTCAATTCTATATCACAGGATTTAGATTTTTAGGTCGTAGTCATTTTAATTGGTGAAATCTATATCAAAGGCCAAAGTCACCATTTAAGTGATATTTACTTTTAAAAATCATCTGTCTGCTCAGGAAAAACACTTATTATTATTATTTTTACTTATTTTACTTATAATGTGTTTGTTAATGTTCTTAGCAGTAGTATTTTTCTGACAAGACTCCATTGCATCTTGCAAATTCTTTCCTAGGATATAGACGATATGTTACAATGGTACATGGTGGCATAATTTTGAAATTTATTTTATTGTGAGTTACTTCTGAGCAAAACATGAACAATGAAAGCGAACACATTATGAAATACTTAAAGTAAGCTATGGGATATACAGGCATTTTGTCAATAGCTTTGAATTCATAACCAAAGTCTTTAAACTAATCCTACTAAATGATAACAAAAATGCTTTCAGTTCGAGTATACAATACTAAATGGCTGTGAGGGTCTCTTATTGATACAGATAAACTAACATCCCCAAATTCCCATCAGCAGAGACAATTAAAATGAAGAGGTACAAGTACCGTACAATCAGTAAACAGGAGTTAAACATTGTAGATAATATGATGCAAAAATATCATCGTCTATTTCATGCTTTCTTTGGATAGGAGGATTGTACAAGTAATTGTGTACACACAGAAAACTGTAGTAGATATTCTTAATTTAACTCTGTAAATTTCTAGCAATGCATTATTTTGCAAGTCCAGAATCACTAAAAAGTCTCAAAACTATATTAAATGTCCTGAAGAAGGTATCTTGCCCCTCAGCATTAACCACGATGTTCTGGTGTCAACAGCAAAGTCAAGGTTGAGGCACATTATGGACATGGTTCATCTGATGAAGCATAGTGAAGGAAGTTCTAAGTTGTCTCTAGGCTGAATAACAAAAACAAAACAGGGAAAAAAACAACAAAAAATGAAATGAGTTTAACATATAGCAATTTAGTAGTCGTGTATAGCATTAAAGTACAAACTATACAGTAATCAATGTCAGGCATAAGCGTATGATACTGTAGGCTATGGCTGTAATAAAATGGGTTACCTAACTCATTTGCTAGCTCATGCTCACTTTTTATTTTTCTCCATCTTGCATGTCTTTGCTCAGTGGAGTTGGTAATTTACTCACAGTGATCTTCTAGAATTTGTACAATAATATATTTAAAACAATAACTTTCAAACCCCAATTATTTCCTGGAAGAAAATGATACATTAGGTTGATGCATGATCATCCAAAACTCATAGTCACAGATTCTCAGCAGTAATTACAAGCAAGAGAAAAGGTAGCATGGGATCTTACAATCTCAGTGTCCTTGTGTAAAGTACATACAGAGGACTCATACTGTATGACAATAAACTAAAAAGCATATCCTGTATAATATCGATAAGAGTGGATGTACCATAAAACTAGTATTTACAAAATATCTCCTTCACAGGGATCAAACATTGTGTACCAAACCACTAAATGCTGTGGTAAAGACCCAGTAACCGTGCATCTGAGTGGCAATGTAGTCAGTCTCCATGCATATTTATTAAGGCAAACACCTTTACAGCAGCTGGCATCAGAATCAGCCAAATTTAGCAAGGTATGCTGTGTCTGATAATGGCAGGTTGATGATGTCAGTGTTTGAAGCCAACTTTGAAAATCTGATCTTGACAGATTCCTCCATGGACTCAGATGTGCTGTTTTCGTGTGTGTGTGTTTCCTGAATGTTTGACGTGCTTCTATCAACCTGGATGGCAAAACATACTGTAACAATGTGGCACTCCAAAGGCATCTCTCCCACCCAGCCTATCTTTTACAGCCTTTTGATACAGCTGGTTTTAAAGAGGGAAAGCAACAGTGAATGGAGAAGTTGTGGTACCATGGAAATGTGTCTCCGTCATGAAAAAGGAAGATTTTCCATCTAAGTCAAAGGAAGACCTTGAAGTGGTAGAGTTACAAAATCTGTATATTATTAGAACTCTGGGAAAACTGACCCTGATGAGCATGTCTGTGTCCATGCGGGCCCTGCAATGGACTGTTGTCCAATCCAGAGGCTATCCCTCCTTGCACCTACCACCATCTTAATGGTGTACATTTTTCAAAATCCTAGATAGTTTTGTTTGTTGAAACGATTCCTGGGTGAGGTACAGTCCTGTTCAAATAAAAACGTTGCTGTTCTTAAAAGAGATACTCCTGCACAGGGGTGTAGCCAGGAATTGATTTTTGGGTGGGCTGATGCAAAAGTGGGTAGCCAGGGCTCTAACTGCCAGCATAGGGGCACCTCTTCAACAATTTGCAATCCAATCCTCATGCAGTATAATCAAACAGCAGAATTAGCAGAACCTTATACTGTATATATTGTAGTGCAACGGGGTCAGACAGGAAGGAAACAGGAACTTGGGTGCTTTTATTTAAGAACTCGGTGCTTTATTAGTCAGACGTGCGTCTGGCACAGCAACAGAAATAGTAATACATAACACACTGGGGTAATTTGAGGTACAGATAAAGTACGTGGATATAGGGTGGTAAGTAGGTACAGGTATAAAAGGGGGTGCAACTGGGGATAACCATTTACAGGAATCTGGGCAACCTTTACAACGGTGTACAACTGTTCCGGGTGGTCAGCGGCACTGGCCAGGGGCTCCCTTAATCCCTGCCCTGGCAACTATTCACATCCTGCCCTTCGCTGCACACCTCAGCCGGGCGCTCTTCGGCCGCAACGCCAGGCAAGGGCATCACAGTATATACATAGATCAGGTGGGTAGCTGTGTCAGCATGCAAAGGCTGTAAAGGACAAAGTAATAGGTTTACTCCATGCTGAAAAGAGAAGAAGCTTACACCCGAAGAAGGCTCCACAGCCGAAATGTTGTGTTTTCTCTCTTCTCTTTTCAGCATGTAATAAACCTATTACTTCTTCCTTTACAATATACACATACTGTCTCTCTCTCACACACACTCATGTTAAGCAACAATTACCTACTGTAGGCTGCCTAACGCTACTGTGCCGCAGTGGACACACACAAAAAAAACAACTAGTGCCTACCTCTGTTGTGAGGTTTTGTCCTTCTAGACCAGACACAGGCATCAGGTCTTGGAATTGACTATTCTGAAAATCTCACTGTCTTGAGAGTTGACAAGTTCCCATTCAAATGATAGCATGATCTGATGACACTGAGGATCACAAACACGTCTTGACCAGATTAGCTGAAAAGAGTCTCTCAACACTGCATGATGTACTTTGAAGCGTGAATATTAATCTCAACAGTGCATTAACTTGCTAATAAACCAAAAACCTTCCGCTAGATGGCTCTAAAAGTTTCTGACTCTTTTAGCCAATTAGGCTATGCTATGCATACACTGCCCCACTGCAATTACATAATTTTTTTAGGTCACAAAAGATAAGGTGAGCCAAAAGCAAATAACATACAGTACCATTAAAAAATCAAATCAGTCCAATTACTTTGGACTGATTGGGTAGGCCTAGGATCAATCACGGTGGGCCTAGGCCCACCCAGGCCCACCCAGGCCCACCCATGGCTATGCCCTGCTATGCCTTGCATACTTGTCTTTACCACCTTCACCTCCAGTTTTAGCTCGATGATCCTGGTTTGAGCCTGGGTCATGTCACTGGCTGACTGTGACTGCAATTTCCCTAGCAGTGGTGCATAATTATCTGAGCACTGCCAGGGTAATGTCATTTGGCCAAGTGTTCCTCTATTCTCTATCAGAGAAACAGTGCCTCCTGTGGCCTTCTGGGGCCTTGCAAGTATGCGACAATGTTGGTAAAGGCTGTGGTGTCTGTGCATCTAAAAAGATGTGACTCAAAGATGGCAGGCTGGAGGAGACTGCCTACACTTCCTCATTCTCCCTTTTGTCCACTGCAGGGGTACATAACCCTGAGTCAAGACATGAAGAACCTACAATTGAAGATTCCAAACTGGGTGAGATCAACAAGAAATAATTGTTAATTTTACATTTAAAACCCCAAAAAAATATTACGTTTTAAGAGAAAACACCATACACGTAACAGCTCCCTACACAAAGCCCTTTACACCAAAGATATAGTACTGCGGTGACCTCAAGGAAATGCACATGTAATACAAGTGGTTTTGGAATGCTACAATATGTGCCTACTGTATTTCAGTTGCTAACTATTATAATTTTTTATTGAATTTTTAATTACAAGTAAAGCACATAAGTACTGTAAGTTCTGTTATCATTGAGAGCATTTACCAAGCTTTCAGAGCAACGTTTACTAATTTTAAAATTAGCAATTACTCCTATATTTCAATGTCCTTCAGGAAGAAAAGAAAATATGAAAGCCTCAAGCAAACATTTTATTTGATGAAATTCTATGGCTTAAAGGGCTTTCATTTTATGACCTCTGTTGTTTATTGTACTAACACTGGCAGTTTCAATCTTGGCACAGAACATCTAACAGAGAGCACAAGGACAAAAAGATTAATTTTATAAATTCTGTGAAGATAAAAAGTTGCCTTAACAGGATTTCACCACTTGAGGACAAGACCAAAAATCCCAAGTATTGTGGACAACATCCTAGTATGTAATTTATGGATAATGTCTGACTTTCTAACAAATACGTTTGGCATTAATACAAAATGTACTATTGGAGTACGTTTAAAAACTCTACATTTTTTAGGTAACAGACCTGTTGAGTGTGTGTTTGGAGAAACTGAGACAGTGTACCTTTAACCCTTTTTTCTGTGTTTTCTTTTTGTAAATAAATTAACAAATAAAACAAAACACAGACAAGTTATCCATACATTAATATGTTTCAGAAAGAAACTTGACAAACTAAAAACAAATGTTAAAAATAAAATCTAAAAATGTCAGTACTTAAATATGAAAATAATTAAAACTTAAGACAATTCCTTCAAAATATTGTATTAGTTTCCATATACAGAAATTTCAATTAAGATCCATTGTAAGCTGAAAATGTAAAAACATACTGTGTATTAAAAAACTGTAATAGCTGTTCTTGTGTTTGACCTGTGTATCATTTAATGTTTACTTGAAACAAAGTTCACTTGAAAATCAAAGCAACAAGAATGTTAGGCAGATTATTTGTTATGTATTAACCAGTAACATGATTTAAAAACAATGCATTATGGAAACAGCTAGTTGACACTGACAGCTGCATCTTACTCATAGGCTAGGAAGTCAAATGAGAGGACTGTGATATCTGAGGACGGATGGAAGTGAAGGACTAATTAGACAGTGTTTATACTGTCACAGCAAGACTACAAAATAGCTTCTTCCCCGGAGCCGTCAAGCTGGTGAAGCCCCCACTCCCTCCCATCATACTATGATCTCTCCTCATTTCTTCCTGTACCCACAATGTCTGTACTCCTACACCTCTACACACGACAACTGAATGTAAGCCAAAATTGTACTTAAAACTGTACTAGTTGTACCATTTAATCATCGCCATATTATTTTTGCACTGTTCAGCGTATTACCTTTGCACTGTTTTTGTCCTGTTTGTATACTTTTCTCTGTTTGTGTATTTGCACAGTTTTTGACAATTTTGCACTGGCACCATACTGTTGTTTACACTGTTATTGTCATTGTATTTTTGTCTATTGTCTTGTCTGTTGTTCTATACAGTACATATACTGTATACTGCACCTCAGAGACTAATGAGGAAGACTTTTCACAATACTATGCACCAATTAAGTATAATAAGTCCGCTTCAGGACAAGTGATTTTTTAATTCTCCTTACTGAAAATTATTTTTTCTTTTTTTTTATGCCTAAAAGAGCTAAATTGTGTTGGCCAGATCAAAAGTTGTAACCAAGCATTATTGAATCTAATACTGTATGTTTCCAAGAGCTTTTATCAATGCTTTTGATTGTTTCACACAACATAGACAGTTTTTACACTCAGCGCTCGATTTAGGGGCCAAAGCCAGTTTTAGAATGAGTGATCGTTCCTATAAGAATTTTTTTTTTTCAGAGACTTTTTGGTGCCTGGACAGCACTGTGCATCGCTTGGTAATTGTATCCCCAAACTGAGTCAGTTGGATCAAAAGCTGCAGCCAAACACTATTGAATAGAATACATTTGCAAGAGCTTTTATCAATGTTTTTGATTGTTTCAGACTCATACTTCCTTGTTTGGGGAACATGTCAAAATCCGATGCCTGGTGAGGTTCAGATACAGGATGCAGAAAGGTTCATTTGAAACCCCAGCTAGGGTTAGTTTTAGCATTCATACAATACGTATACAGTTTATACGTTCAGTGCTGGATTTAGGGGCCCAAGTCAGCTTTAGCAAGAGTGATTTCTTGCTTCTAACTGAAATTGTTTTTTCAGAGCATTTTTGTTGCCTGGGTGGCATGGTCCACCAATCGGTAATTGTATCCCAAAACTGAGTCGGTCGGATCAAAAGTTGTAGCCAAACAATATTGAGATTAATAATTTGCAAGAGCTTTTATCAATGGTTTTAACTGTTTCACATTCATACTTTTTGGTTTGGGGAACATGTTAGTTTCAGATGCCTGGTGAGGTTCAGATATAGAATGCTGTGTTGACACCTCAGCTAGGGTTATGGTTAGGGTTAGGGTTCACTCACCAATTAGACAGTTTTAAAGATGAAATGTGTTTGGAATATTAGTTCAACTCTCAAGAATTATAATGTGAATAAAGAAGTTTATACAAAAAAATTCTGCTGGCCAACACATCCTTGATGAGTTAAATTTCCCATTGTGGATCGGCTCGTGATTCGACATAGCAACTGCTCTGTGCTGCAGACCCTACAGATCAAGCATTGTTGGGTGACTGACTATGCTCTTGGGCTTTAAGACAGTGTCCAGATGTGGTTGTAGCTCTCTGCTAGATGCCAGCAGTGGACATCTATCATGGTGAGTTACTAAATGTGTGTGCATTTGTCTGGGTGTGCTTTGTGATGGACTGGTGTCCCATCCAGGGTGTATTCCAACTTGTGCCCCTTGCTTGCCAGGGAAAAATCTCGCCTGCATCCCTGTATTGAATAAAATGGTTAGAAGATGGATGGCTGATCAAATGTTTGCAGGGAACAACCCAAAATTAAAATATATACAGTGCCTTGCGAAAGTATTCGGCCCCCTTGAACTTTTCAACCTTTTGCCACATTTCAGGCTTCAAACATAAAGATATAAATTTTTTATTTTATGTGAAGAATCACCAACAAGTGGGACACAATTGTGAAGTGGAACGAAATCTATTGGATTTTTGAAACTTTTTTAACTAATAAAAAAATGAAAAGTGGGGCGTGCAAAATTATTCGGCCCCTTTACTTTCAGTGCAGCAAACTCACTCCAGAAGTTCAGCGAGGATCTCTGAATGATCCAATGTTGTCCTAAATGACTGATGGTGATAAATAGAATCCACCTGTGTGTAATCAAGTCTCTGTATAAATGCACCTGCTCTGTGATAGTCTCAAGGTTCTGTTGAAAGCGCAGAGAGCATCATGAAGACCAAGGAACACACCAGGCAGGTCCGTAATACTGTTGTGGAGAAGTTTAAAGCCGGATTTGGATACAAAAAGATTTCCCAAGCTTCAAACATCCCAAGGAGCACTGTGCAAGCGATCATCTTGAAATGGAAGGAGTATCAGACCACTGCAAATCTACCAAGACCTGGCCGTCCCTCTAAACTTTCAGCTCAGACAAGGAGAAGACTGATCAGAGATGCAGCCAAGAGGCCCATGATCACTCTGGATGAACTGCAGAGAACTACAGCTGAGGTGGGAGAGTCTGTCCATAGGACAACAATCAGTCTTACACTGCACAAATCTGGCCTTTATGGAAGAGTGGCAAGAAGAAAGCCATTTCTCAAAGATATCCATAAAAAGTCTCGTCTAAAGTTTGCCACAAGCCACCTGGGAGACACCCCAAACATGTGGAAGAAGGTGCTCTGGTCAGATGAAACCAAAATCGAACTTTTTGGCCACAATGCAAAACGATATGTTTGGCGTAAAAGCAACACAGCTCATCACCCTCAACACACCATCCCCACTGTCAAACATGGTGGTGGCAGCATCATGGTTTGGGCCTGCTTTTCTTCAGCAGGGACAGGGAAGATGGTTAAAATTGAGGGGAAGATGGATGCAGCCAAATACAGGACCATTCTGGATGAAAACCTGTTGGAGTCTGCAAAAGACCTGAAACTGGGACGGAGATTTATCTTCCAACAAGACAATGATCCCAAACATACAGCAAAATCTACAAAGGAATGGTTCACAAATAAACGTATCCAGGTGTTTGAATGGCCAAGTCAAAGTCCAGACCTGAATCCAATCGAGAATCTGTGGAAAGAGCTGAAAACTGCTGTTCACAAACGCTCTCCATCCAACCTCACTGAGCTCGAGCTGTTTTGCAAGGAAGAATGGGCAAGAATTTCAGTCTCTCGATGTGCAAAACTGATAGAGACATACCCCAAGCGACTTGCAGCTGTAATCGCAGCAAAAGGTGGCTCTACAAAGTATTAATGCTAGGGGGCCGAATAATTTTGCACGCCCCACTTTTCATTTTTTTATTAGTTAAAAAAGTTTCAAAAATCCAATATATTTCGTTCCACTTCACAATTGTGTCCCACTTGTTGGTGATTCTTCACATAAAATAAAAAATGTATATCTTTATGTTTGAAGCCTGAAATGTGGCAAAAGGTTGAAAAGTTCAAGGGGGCCGAATACTTTCGCAAGGCACTGTAATACATAATATATTGTACTTATCATTCATATTAATATCATAACGACACAGATACATTTGATTACTTTAAAGCAATAATATAAGTTTTGATTATCTTGTTACAATACTTTTGGTAGGAACTGTATGTTTATATCTTTAGCTTCACACCTTCAGCCAGCTCTCAATGTGTACACTTAATAACCACACTGAAAATGAAAGCTGATTGGACCTTTAGATTAACACCTTCCTCCAGCTCTTAATGAGCTTTAGTTTCCATATGTGAATATTAAGTGTTGATGTGTGAACAGTTGCAAAGAAAATATGGTGTGAATGTTGTTTGTGTCTGAAATGAAGGACAGATTAAAATCTCATTTACACTTGAGTTTCTAGGACAGGACAGGAAAATCACAACATCCTTCATGTGAAAATACTCATTTCATGTGAAAATAACCAATATCTAATCGAACTAGTCTACTATTTCCCAACTCAAAATTACCAACCAGGTAGAAAAGGAGATTAAAATAATAAGCAATTGCATTCTAATTCAAATGAATATAGATTATACTGTATATAGTACAATATTTACAATATTTGTATGGATAAATCAAGAGAATACAGGTAAATAAATGCATTTTATTTGTAAAGTTATGACATTATATTCTCAGAATATAGTAAAATGGTGATAACTCATTAAGTCAAAATCCTATTAGATTAAAATCTTGAATTTGACAATGATTGTATTGTTCCCTCTCTCTTTAAAATATACCCATGCAGGCTATAACCCAATGCTTCTTGTTACACGTTCCTTGATGTGATGAATAAGAACTATCTACAGATCAGAACAAGTCATTCAGCCCATTTAGCCAGTTTTGTCTTCAGTAATTAATAAATCCAACAACCACATCCAACTGTTTCTTGAAGGAAGGCATGGTATCAACTTCAACAGCATGGCTACTTCCTCTTGCATGAAGAAATGCCCATTGTTCTCAGTTATGATTGCACTTCTACATAGTTTTTAATGCTTGTTTGGGGTCCCCTTGTAATCGATTATGTTTAAGACTAAAATATTCTAAGATTTTAAGACTTTCCTCTGTTTCCAGAGCAGCAGTATCTGATTTAATCATATTAATATTTCTATTTCCATTTAGCTTGAAAATGGCAAACATATTTATGATGAGTTCACCTTTACACTTCTTGTCACACTTTATTACATTGTTTGTACTAATTGTTAAACTGAGAAATTAGAACAGATGATGTCACAAGACAGGGCCAAACACTCCCTGTCTTATGAAATGACCTATTCTTAGAAATATGTCAGCTGAAATAAGCAGTGGATAGGTTGAAAACTTATCAATAATAAATCAAAAGATAAAAGAAAATATTCCATGGATTAAATATTTTAAATGAAGTAATGTAAGATATTTACATTGAGAGCACAACTGTGTAGACTTTTGAAGAAGGAAATCCCTCTTTTAAAAGAGTCTCAATTTGCCCTAGACAAAAAATAAGTATTAATGGTATTTACCTATACCTGTTTTTATACTGTATAGTGATTTTCATTCTTGGGACTTTTCCCCATTACAGAATGTATGGTTTGTGCAATCCTGTAGAAATACTTCAAAATGTTCTTAGCATTAAATTGGAAAATTGTGACCAAACAAGGCAAAATAGCAGACAAGCCAGAAAGAAGACAACGATTATTAACATTACTGTTGTTATTTTATACTTTTACTTTTGGAAAATCTATTTATCTTTGCTCGTTACCAATATGGTAATCTTTCATCAAATGACCTCAATCTCTTTTGCGTTTTATCACATTTAATCTCTAATTAGCAATACCTTCTTAGCAGTAAAGTAAGAAGCAACTAATTATTGATTTCAAGAGAGATATTGTAATAGCAAAATAGTTCATAATTAATTGCAATATATATGCACAGTAATGAAATAAGGTTAATGAATCCCATTGTAATTAATTGACTCAGACGGACAACTGTGCAAAGAATGTGTGATTTATTACCCACTAGTGTAATTACATAGCACAAAGGCTGTACTTAGAATAAACTAAATGGGTTGATATATGTCAAAGCAATAAATTAATTATAGGTAAATGTATAGCTGTGAGACGTGCAATGTGATATGAAGTACTTTACGGGCTAAAGCTGAAAAATGTGAAATGTGATGAAGAATGTGATGAATCATCATTCACTTCTATGTCTGCACTTTGATTAGTTGTGATGCAGTGGCCAGATCTTATATGCTGTATGTGTGTGAGATATCAACAATCACACTATGGACATGATATCTTTTTGTATAAATTACTATTTTTAGCCAAATTAAGTGACGCTTTCTTTACGTTCCAGTTTTATCTCTTCATTTATTACGTTTATAATGGGTTATTCTGTGTTGAGATCAAAGCTGCTGTTACCGTTAAGTTAGTATTTGTTACTGGGAAGCTACATAAAGGCTGTGACATGAGAGATGACTGTGAAATTACATCTGAGGGTATGATATAGAAGGCACCAGGGTAAGTGATTTTCTTGCAGCTGCCTGCTGGATTGCACCTGGCAGCTCTTTTCTAATGCACTACATTGTGAAGATAATATTTCACAATTAAATTAAGTTTTTTATTTCATGAGATTAGATGTAGTCAGTCATACAGTATATTGCCTCAGATTAAAGGCAAGTAATCCACATGTGCCACTCAAAACTAACCTATCGGCATGTAGCTTTGTGATTTATTATTATTGACAATTACCGACAACCAATTCAAAGCTCCAATGAGTAAAAATCTGTTCAAGTCCTACTGTATATTCAGCCCTTTTTATAAATGCAAGTTCTGTCTGTAGCAAGGTAATGAGTGATGCAAAAGGTCTTACCTGTGCTTAATCATGCACATTTTAGATTAATAATATGAGACCAGATATTTATCATATTCATTTAAGCATTTAGAGATTTTGTGAAAAGATTTGTATACCAATGAAATTTTATAATTTAGCAATTTAGTGCTCGTAACACTTAAGAGTATTGAATACCTCTCATGATCTTTTTCCCTTGTTGTATAACATTCCTCAGTTGCTATCATATAGATATTTAACCCCTAGTATGTGCTACAAACAGGACCATTTGTCTTTGACCTGATAAGACAATGCCTGACTGACATGGTATTGATGGATACCTGTAAATTATGAGAGCAGTCTGACCTCAGGGTTTCTGCGGCACTGGAAGGTCCCTAGCAGCAGTACCAGATGGGTGCCTCAGATCAAATCAATTCTGGGACCTTAGCCCTCCCTGAGACTAGGATCTAATTTATTCTCACGGTCATGGGCTAATTAATAAAATGGCCAAGACCTGCACGCTCCCAGACTAGTTTGCTTTATTCCAAGACTTATAAAGGCTGATTTTACATTTTATAGAAAAACTTTTGGTGTTGAATACTGAACCAATACTTGCAAAGATCTTTAACTCCAAACCAAATACAGCTAAAGTGATTGATTAACAAGTCACTGATCACCTCACCTTGGGCCTAATTAATGGGATTAATGCAGTTTTATACAGTAAATTCCTTATGTCTTATGTTTCTCACAGTGTGCGACGTAGCCTAGTTATCATAAGATAATGCTGCATAAAACAAAATGAATTAGATACACTCCTTATAAAGAACACAAACATAATTTGAGGAGTCAATTCACTTTTTGCATTCTCTTTAACGACTAGCACATCAACAGTGTCGATATAAATGATCAGTTCTGTGCCCTTGGAAGCAACATTATTCCATTAGTGGTAGCTATTCTTTGCAATAGAGAGGACCATCGTGTGGTCAAGGATTACTGAATCGCCAAAAACATATAAAATTCAAATATCTTTTTCATTCACTTTCTATCTGCACCCAACTTGCATTTAACAAGATCCCTGGGTGTCTGAGCTCTCTGCTAGATGAAATTCCTAAATGGTTCTCAAACATCACAGAGCATAGAGAGTCAGTCAAATCATTTTTACCAATCATGATTCCGAATGATGAGATCAAGGGAATAACATGGGTGGACAACTGGTAATTTCTTGAATGTCCAGCAGTTTTTTTTATTTCAAAGAGTTTCACATACTGTATAGGAGAGGACCATTGCTTATTCACAACTAAAATGCTATATAGTACCATCCTGGGTGATGTGCAGCAGCCATTGTCCATCAGCAGCTCCACTAAGCACATAGAGTTAAAAATGGGCATTTTGATAAGAGTCTGATTAATGCAGCTGATGTTATTTACTTTAAAACATTTATCCTGTTCTATTATTCCATTATACAGTATTTATTTATCCACTATGATTTTAGGAGTAATTAGAATTTTCAAGAGGATTAGTATAAATCAAGGTTACAAACACAGAGCAAACATTATATTGCAGAAAGTAAATGGATCTGTGGATACAGTTTGTTGTTCTTGATCGTGCCTTGCAAAAGTATTCATCCTTTTCAAATTATTGTGCCATTTTTAATTAGAAATGATGAATACAAGTTTATTCGTTCCTATTTTTAAGTGAATATTCAATTCAGTTCAATTCAAGCCAATCTTATCAAATGTACAAAGAGAATAAATTTTCAGAAAACTGTCATGGGGATCAGCTGCTGAGATGTTCAAAAATAAAGTTAACTCTGGATTACAATTTCTGTCTAAAAGAAAAAAATATTTTTGGCCACAGTATTGAAATAAATGCCACAAAACCGCTACTCAGATTTGGAATACAGTATTTCAATATTGTTGATATCTGAGACTGGGAACCCGGTTGAGGCATAGGATATATGAAAGCACTCATATCCGCACCCAGGATAATATCAGAAACAGCAGGCTTCAGTGGGACTTGGCTAGGATATTAAAACAATGTCTGTGTTAAACATCCATGGGCATAGCCTGAAACAAATGCATGTTTTGTCCTGCCAGCTACACTTGTTTTCCTCAAATACAGGCTTACTGACTCCATCACTCTCTGACAGAAATCTATCAGTTCAAAAAATAATTTGCAAGACAATTAAGGCACCCTTTGTTTTGTTCTCCACAGAAGAGGAGACTCCCCTTGGGTCATCTTTATTAGTAATGTACCAAGTCCCATGTATTATGATAATATCAATGTTTTCCTCAAAGAAGAGGTAACCAATCAGTCCATCAAGCTCACTGGTTTTATTTCTTTTTGGTCCCATAGCCAGTAACAGCTGTACATTGGACCTCCTGAAAATGTACAATCTGGACTTTCAAATCCAGTGCAACCTGCATTTCCCTGGGAAGGATTTAAAAATGATCTTTTTCCATAAACAATCTCAAATTATGTCAAATGCAGTTTAAGTATAAGACATAAAACAACCTTTAATATTAAATGTTTAGTTGCTATAAAATAGGTTTGAACTTGAACTTCAAAGCTTGTCAATAGCAAATTATGGCTATTAACAGAGAGCTAATGCCATTCAGGAAGAGTGTGAACTTTCAAAGTTTATCCTGACGTGAAAACAGTCAAACTGGGTATAGAGTAACTAATGAAGACAATTGCTAAAGAGCAGGAATTACATGGTTTCTCAATGAATAAATACCCAATTGGAAAAGGTTACGCACTTTTGTGAGTTTGTTTAATAACAAACAGGTATGCTACACTGTGGTAAAGGTGTCTTCAAAGTTTGTTTGTTTGTTTGTTTTAATATTTGGGTACAAATTCAAAAAATATACCAGAGAAGTGAATTATTTCTTAGTGAAGGTTGACATTGATACAATTTATCAGATCTGCACCTTTAAATATTTACAAGTACTTGTAGAGAACCATGTCATTTTTTGTCCTGTAAAATGCTTTGAAACTTTTTCCTGTATTACATTTATTCAAGAAATAATAAATGTAATTACTAATAATCAATTAAAAACAGAAAATGTAACCTTGAGAAGACAAACCTGGTTAAGAGATACTCTGTTTGCAATTTCTGTATTAAAATCGTAGGTTTTTCTAAAATATTCCACATTTAAGAGTATTATTTGTATCTGATATGTCAAACTGTATTACATCAAAGACCACACTCCTACCTATTAGTATACACTCCTAATATACAGAAATATTGATAACATATTTGTTTCTTTCTTAAAAAAATATCATTATAGAGTTTGGTGAATCACATATTGATATTTAGTGATTAATATTGTTATGGTTATTGGAAGTGGCTGTTGAGGTGTCTCAAAAATAAACAGAGAATAGCCACACATCTACAGTAGCTAGTGTCGACATTTGTAGTTCTCAGGATCTTCAAAGCAAGAATTATTTGTAAAATTAAATGTGTGTCTGAGACACTGATCAAAGGAATCATCTGGTTAATAGAGATTTGGTTAAACGGTTAAGAGTCATCAGTCGAGGTCGAGGAACAGAGGATAACAACTAGCGGAGAAGAGGAGCACAAAAAATAGAAGAGGTAGAGTAGCAGAGAGGAAAAGGACATGAGAAAATGGACAACAAGACACAGGAGAAGAGGAGAAGGGACAGTTAATAACCTTGTTAATAGAACTTGCCATTCTATTACTTTTAGGAAAGTCAACTTTCCTGTATAGAGAATCCCGAGGTTAAAATGGCTTCTTCTGGTTAGAGGATACATTTTTAGAATAGGGAGATACTGTAGATTCCCATTCATTTTGTAGCATTTTATATACAATATAGAGAGATTTAAAAATTATTCTGTATTCTGTTTAGTGCAGGAGGTAGGTTTATCTCTGTTCTTGGGTCAGTTGGGTGCTATGTAGTATTCAAATACTTTTTAGCAGACAGACAAAACAGGGGGCAGGTGCATAAAATCAACTAAAATACGAAAGGGCAGGAACGCCCTTAAGAGGAGGGATTATGATCGTGACAACACCAGAGCTAGTTTTCCCAGAAGACAATTAAACTGCTGGTATTTCTTTGAAATGTGGGAGGAAACCAGAGCTCCCAGAGGAAATCTGTGGGGGGAGATCTCACAAATGCCATGCAGATAGCACCCCAGGTCAGGGATGTAACCCAGAGCGGTGAGTCAGCAGCACTACCGTGCCAGCCTCTGAATGAACCACATCATTAAAATTAATAAGAGGAACTGAAAGGGTAACTTTTTAACTCTATCATTTCCCATTGTTCTCAAATTCTTATTAATAATTTATACAGTCAGTTTCTCCTAGGAGCAATGTAAAAAACTAGACATACAGTAAGTAACCTCCAAAGTCCCCCCTTTCAGAATGCTGGAAAAAATGTATCCTTATTTTTCAATTTATTATGCACTCGAAGCAGATGAAATGCACAGTGGTTGTGTATAATAGTATTAACAATATGCAGCAGTGAGTCTCAGGAAACAAGACTTGACATTAGATATCATGTACCTAATAGAATGCTTAACTACTAAAAATAATTTCTAATTCAGGCTTGATAGCACTTTACTGATCTTGTTGGGACTGATCACTGGCAATTGTGTGTAAAGGCTAACTGGTCCCTCAGTTGGTGTCTCAGACAAGAATCTAATTTAACCTGGACGTGTAATAAAAAGAACAAAATGTGTCTTGAAGCTAAGCAGTTGTGATTTTTTATTGTTTTAATTATAATCTTCTGTAATCTTTCCAAAGCTGAAGTGTGACATTTACAAAGTCTTATGGAGAGTGCTTGTTGCAAGAATGTTCCCATCAATTCAGTCTGCTGCCAAATCATTACCATGGCTTACCAGAACTCCTGAGTTGCTCAGCTGGTAAAGACATTTGTTCAGAGTTCAGGTTATGACGTCAGTGCTTGAGCAGTATTTGTGATGTCATTAGCGTAGCATATCACTTATGTTTCCAGAAAGAAGTTTTAGCATAGAAATTCAGTTTGGAAGAAGTGAAACGCAAAGGGAGTATCTTTGAGGGATTGTGCACATTGAACAAAGACCCTTACTCGTCTAAGAGATGAGAAAAAGCTGTAAATTCAATAGTTTAATAATATTCTAACAAATGCAAGAGAGATGAGACATGCAGAGCATATTTTGTGTAACTCACCTGGTAGATTTTCAATGTGTGTTTGGGTTTTTGGTAAGAAAGAAAGAAAGAAAGAAGGCACTGTGAGGTTCAGATCATAGGTGAGAGGTGAGGTGAGAGTGAGAGAGGCTAGGAGTTTAATAGTTTGATAGTGCGTATCATCATATCCAGATTAACACCATAATTTTTTCTTTTAAAACTATTGCCTCTCCAGTTTCTTATATACCACAAGTCCACTCCAAACTGCCTTCCAGCCTGATGATTCCTATGTTGTTCAGCACACAGGATCACCCCCTTCTTGAATGCAAAAAAAGTGTCCTGTGATCTCTTTTTAATTTTGGATAATCAGAAAGGAATATAAACATTTTTATCAGTTGATCACATGCTGGAAACAAGCAAAATGGTGCTCTTACACATTACGTGCAAATGGTTCAACACTGTTCAGCAGTCTGGTGGTAAATTTGTCAGCAACGAGATCAACTTCCAACTATTTTTACTTTTATTCGAACATAAGTTGCAGACCAACTGTCCCATCCTGAAATTTGGAAAGAAAATGTGCCGCTTATATTCAGATAAATATATCCATAGACAAGTGTAAGCGTGTGAGATTTGGTTCTAACTTTATTTACAAATTTCTGTTCTAAACTCCATTATGCGAGTTGAATGTATGTAAATGTAATTTTCATTATTTTTGAAGTTGTTATGGTCCCTTTTTTCAGCTTTGGAGATTTGTGATATCTGCAAGGGAACTTTGGTTTGGGTGGCAATCTTTTACAGACACTACAATATGAAAAAAAGAAATGCGTGAAAAATATTTCTTGAAATTTGGTAGGTCAAACATAAGGTTACTAACATTTTTAAGGAGGAGTAGATTTGATTTTAGGCCTTGAAATAGATACAACTACATATCAATGCATTCTTTGAGACGTATATAAAGTTTACAATATTTAGCAAATACTGTATGACAGTGGATAATATGTGCAAACTGTCATTCAGGATTAAAACTTTTCTGTATGTTATTATTCCATATAATAAGATTGTTTAGAAAACAATCTGTGCACAAGAAAACTGTAATAAAACAAGATTATTTATATTAGCAATTATACTTTGAATTTTGAAAAAAAAAAGAAAATGTATCCCAATTTAAATTACGGTACAAATGTTCTCTTCTTTGCTAGTAAATGGGTTTCTCATTAACAGCCTCATTTCTCCAATTTAACCTTTACCATTAGAATTCATGTTAAGGATATCAATTAGAAAGTACTGTTTCTAACCTGTGTTTTTATATTTCAGTTTAATGAAGGTCACAAATATTACTTTACAGCAAGGATAGGTAAGGTTGATAATGTTTTTGTAATTGATTAGCGGAGAGTGTTCATTTACTCATGACAAAATGGGCAGACTTATGATAGAGAACAAAATGAAAATAGAAAAACTGATAAAAGTTCTGGTGCCTCTGTAAGCTCATAATTTAACACCGATAACAATAAGAGAATAATCAGATTTCACCTCTAGCAACTGTATACAACACTGTTACAATACTGTTCTTCCATTATGAAGATTTTATTTAAAGTTCATTTCACAGTGGTGGAGGCTCTGTAGAGTGGAAATATTCATTTCCGTGAGTACCCAGACAATTTATTGTACGTCTTCTGTAAGAGGAAGCATTCATGGAGCTCACTGCTTTCTATGAATAACAGTGTTCTTCTGTCTTGTTGAAAAGAAATTTTCAGAGCTAAATGCAAACAGTCAAGCTTTCAGAAAGGATACTTTTTAAAAATTAAACTGTTTTTTCAGCACATTCATGCTAGAATATTCTTGTTAAATTAATCAATCCATTCACCATTTATTTATGGATGCTAGTTCCAAAAGCAAGTTTGTCAGCTTTAATTCCATTCATTAAGCTGAATGTCTCAATTTAAAAAAAATGTTCCTTCAGTATTGTATTTTGATATTTACACCTCTTAAGTTACAATATTTGTACAACAGTTTCATTTTGAAGGCCAACATGTGTTGAATATTTAATTTTTGTACTAACTGGACAGGTATTGAATTTTTTTTTAATGCAATAACAGTACATCTTTATGCAAGGAAGGAGAATGCAGGAATGGAGTCAATGGGAAAAGAACTGGAAAGATAAAGACCTGAAGGAAAAAGAATGAGGATGATTTGAATGTCGTTAGCAGTAAAACTACAGTATAAACATGGGAGAAGATTACTGGATCCAAGGAGCAGATGTAGACAGATACTGTAATAGTGTGGAATCCAGAACAGAATCTTGGGGCACACCAGTGGAGAGAGCACAGCAACCAAGAGACCTGGTACAGTATGTGTGATCAGCTAAGTGCAGGTGGTAGGTTTGTGTCACTGAGCACAGTGAGATGTCAGAGTCAGAGAGGGGCAATAGTTTATTTTTCCTGTAATATTTAGTAGGTCTAAAAGAACCATTTTGGTCTAACTTTTCCTCAAAGACATATTACATTTCAATTGTTGATAACCGCTTAAGGTGGAGGTTAAGAGGGCTACACAAAATGGTACTAAATTAACATTTCTAAACTTAGACATTTAAACATGCTAATTAGATCCAGGCTAATATAACAAAACAAACTCTGTTTCCAAAACTTAGCACAGGTTGGTGCTTCCTTTACTATCATCCTTGGGAACAGTTTCCAAACTTTTATTAATATATATATGAAATTAAATACAAAACCATTTACAAAAACAATTATAAAAGTGAATAATAAATTAAATAAACAGCTAGTGGGTTCAGCAGTGCTCCTTTTAGAGCTGTCTAGGAAACAATTTAGATTATAATTAAATAAAAAAGGAACAAGTAATAGGTTTATTCCAGACTGAACAGAGAAGAGAGAAAACAGAATGTTTCGACTGTAAAACCTTCTTCAGGTTCTCTTTTCAGCATGGAATAAACCTATGACTTGTTCCTTTGCAGACTGTGCATGCTGACGAACTGTAGCTGCCCACATCAAATAAAAAATAACTATTCAAAAAGCAAAGAAAACATCCAATTTAAAAGTAATTTTGACATTTTCTGTTTTGTATGCATTAAGGAAAACCTATATTTAATAGGATATCCTTTCACAATAAACAACAAGCCTAGGTGTGTCTACCGTCTGTAGCACTACAACTACATTGAAAGTAACCATCATCTGTAATTGTGAAGTATTGGAATTTATATAAGTGATTGACACTAACTCGTTTTCGGGTTAGCTCAAACAAAACAAGAATTTTGCACCAGCAATGCCATGAGCCCAGTCTTTTTTCATGTTATTATAAACATAAAAAATGAATACTCTACAGATCTATATCATATGGGTAAATTAATGCATAGACATGAGTCATGGTAGCTGCCTATTACACATTCTTTATCATAAAAGTGCTGCACAACATTGCCGTTATAGAGAGAGATTCTCAAAATCGTTTCCCAAAAAGTCAGTCCCTCTGTTTCCAAAACTTAACAGCTATTTCTAAACACAATAAATTATTTTGAAACATAAGTTAGATAAAAAAGAAGGCACCTTACAGATTGGCGTTTTTCAGGACCCTATGCAGATGGCAGAATCCGGAGGGGAGTGAGACAAACACGGGGAAAAAGACTGGCATCGGGGCTGGAAGAAGAACAGGGGGGCATGTTGACGGTGCGCTGGTGCTCAGGGGAGCGTGTTCCAGGCTAACAGTCCAAGGGGAGTCCGAAGGGAAATCCAGGGCAGGCAAAGGTCCAGTGCCGGGTAATCCGATCCATGACAAAGTTAAAAGCTGGAGCAGGATCTGGTGAAGGGTCGGGGGAATAAGAAGGGGTAACAGGGCCTGGCGCTCCAAGCCCTGGACCCAGATGGTCAGGATGCCTTTGCGAAGTATTTAGACTTAGAAGCAAAATTAAAGCATTTAGAAATGAAAAATCAGGATGGTTACAGCTAAATATGAGATGTACTGTAGTCCCCCGTGTGCTTTACTTATTTATAACAAACCTTGATGACTCTTAGCAATCAAGATGTGTATCTTAATACTAAATTGACTACAATGTTTCCTAGTCATGATCCTTAACTAACATAGTGTGAGTAATGAGGTATTGATTAATTAAGTAATTAGCTACTACATTGGAGTATGTAAAATTAGGTATTTGCAGAATTTCTGAAAAAGAAAAACATGCTCACAGTACACTTAACGACTAAGGGGACAAACTACAGATGCGGGTCCCATCCACCAATACTAAATTAAAAGGCTATGAATTACTAAGAATTATGAGTGACAGTATATCTGCAGCACTTAAATCCTAGTGAAAATCATATTACTTCAGTCCTTGTAAGCCCTGCCTTATCTTTTGGCTTCCATGTGCTGGTTTATGACTGGCAATGTCTTTCCATGTCTGAACAAATGCATAGAAATGTGCTTTTCCTTGATATTGCTACTTTTTGTTGTGGAAATGCAGCAGATTCCAACAAGACATCAAATATCATCTTGAAGTGCAGCAAAAAGAAACACTCAAATGTATTCCTGTTTTCTACTGTCAGCCTGGGGGACAGTAAGAACAAATATGAGGCTAACATTTTTAAAACTTAGATCATTGATCAGAGAATAAGGCCTTGTGTAGCACAAATTCTTTCCCAAAGTTTTCTATTACATCTTTTTGCATTGATTTTCATTTATTTCAAAACAATTAAAATCTTAAGAATGTGATGAAAATGTCTCTGAGCAATTTTTGTGAATGGCCTTTTAAAAACTGACCAAATGTCTAGTCACATGTAATAAATGTGTTGTAGGTTCATGGAGCAAATCACAAACTACAAGAAAAAAACAGTTTTATTACAGCTGTTTTATTAAAAAGTATTTTTACTTTGATTTAGAAAATGACAGTTGAGAAATGGTCTTGAATAATTATAAACAGCAGGAAAGATGTGAAGAAGGAGTCATAAGGGATACTGCACTGAAAGATGAAGACAGTTTATTAAAAACATATGCAGAATATTGAACCCTGTTAAAAATAAGTGGGGTTACAGAGAAAACAGATGAAGGTACACTGCAGGTACTGAGAAAAAGTAAAGAAATAATTTAAATCAATGTAGGTGGATTGCCATTAAGTAGTTTTTTATTTTTTAATTTAAGTTTCCTAAAAGTTTCAGATTGTTCAGCTGTTAGTAGAAGGTTATAAAAATAAAATAAAAATGTATTTAGTGTTTGGCAAGTGCAGTGAAGACTCTCTTTCTGGTGGTGTGGCACTGTCAGGTCGGGACAGATTTTTTTCAATCTGTGTAACTTCAGTTTGCAGCTGAACAGTTGCTAATGAGTGTGATAGAGGGAGGAAAAGATCTGGAGGCTGTTTGGTGTTTTTTCTCTTCTAGCTGAGAGAATGGCAGCCTGACTGTAAGGTTGAGGCTGACCGAAACTCCGTCTCACATTCACAAGGAATAAACCAGGGAGCTTCTGCAAGGGTGTAGATGGTGGTGCGAGGGGTGCTAGAGAAATACCCTAAGGGAATTCCTTTTTTACAAGTATGTTCTGTATATACTGATATGGTATATATACACTGTATGTGTGGGTGAGCAGGTGAAGATGAGATTAATTTAACCTTCCTCCCAAATGTATGTTATAAACTCAATTTATCCATACTGAACTGGAAAACAGGGCTTATCTGGCACTGAGCCCCTGAGAAAAGAGGCACCCCTTTGGAATCTGCATAGCACTGAAATCCCTGTGGCAGGACGTCTGCTGTTATTCTCCTCTGGGTAGTATTGCTGTGTGGCTCTGAAGCCAGGGTTGCCCATAAAAGACCAAATACTGGCTAGAGCAGAGCTACTCCTCATACTAGTATGAGGGTTTTACCAGGTACCTGAGACAATTATTCCAATAATAGAAAAAATAAGAGTATCTGTGCCATTTTTGTATATTATTTAAATTCTAATTGTACATGTATTAATATTACCATTATAACTAAGTGTAAATGGCAAACTAAGGAATTACAAATCATTTGTCTGTAAAGCCAAAATGTTTTTGTTTTCCAAAATAAATTTAAAAGCAAGCCAAACTTGGCATTTCTGGAATCATTTTTAATATAAAAATGTCCTCTTTAATAATAAATCATAATATATTCATAATCAATGGTTTAATAATGACTTATATTTCACAGAGTAAGGAAAATTGACTGAAAATAAAAGCACAACAGTTTGTTCCATGTGAAAAAGTATATTAAAATCTGTTGTGATATAGTACAATTTTAAAGCACTTAAAATTTACAATTTAAATTTATTTAACGTTTAACATTAATACATTTTTTGTAACTAATTAAAAGGAATTTTGAAAAGGAGTAATACTGTATGTATAGGGTATCGTAAAATGTATATCATATCTACACCATATTGCAGATATAACACTTAATAAAAAGCATAAACTATCCAATCAGAACAGGAGTGTATTTGGAGGTTGCAGTACCCAGTATTAATACATTTTGACATTAAATACAATGGGAAATAGCTTTTAGATCACACACATAAATATAGAAAATAGTAAGAAATTGTGATTTACTCTGTTCAGATGTTTTAAGCTATAACAGAATTCACATCTGAGTTTTACTACATGCTTAGTCGATTTTCCTAATTGGCTACTCGATGCTGCTTTCATTAGGATTTTCACCTTTTTAAATCTGCACACGTCAGTCTAATCTACTAAATATGAAATTCTGATTAAGTCCGGAGGATTAGTACTTCTTCCTAGTAAGACACAGGAAAAAAGGCAAAGTAGCCTGGGATATTCTTAATATTTACTCAGTTAAACTCACAGGGGTCTAGAATGAAAGTCACCATGATAAGTATCATTTAAATGAAAGAATGTTAGTTAGCAATCACATTGTGACTTGCATCAGAAACACTACAATAACAATAAATAGTAGGCAGGTGAATTTAGATTTTTAACATTTAGATCCATAACTGAGTGCCTTTATCAAATGTCCAGTCCAGGTTCCACAATTTTTCCAAAGAAAGTAGCATACAATACCATTCCTTTTCAACCAGCATATTCAAATTTACTCAAAAATATAAAAAATAAAAATACTGAAAGAGTATTGTGAAAAGAAGAAAGAGAAAACAAACGTCAAGAATACAAACGTCATATATTTTATGGCACTGAGATTTTCATTCTAAAACTTCTTGATTATTGCATCATTTTGTTTTTATTTAGGCTACGAAACAATATGTCTAGTGCTGACAATATGAATCTATACAGCAAAATAATATACAAATGTATACACAGCTAAGACATGGAAGAGGACAAGTCACAGCTCTGGAACTCAAATGTTTAAAATATTCCCATGGAAACCTCAAATACCTTAAAGAAATAAAGTGGATAATTTCAGCATATACTACATCTAAAGACATGCTGTAACAAAGAACGATACGGTATATAGTAAAGGCAAGGGTCTTTGCTAAGCTTTCTGTGAAGTAATTTTAAACATATTATATTACAGTTGCTTTTAGGTTTTGCACCTAAGGACTGAGGAATCCAGGATTACGTAAATAACCCGGAATACAGTGATGCAGCTAATGCTACTCTTTGGGTTATGTACAGTAGGAGTGCAAAGGAATAAAAAGAATACAGCTCTTCTTTGTTCTCTATTTACATTTATATTTAGAATTATTCTCAATTCATTGAACAAACCTGCCCAGTTGGTTCGATTGGTATAAGATAAGATCACTTTATTAGCCATATACAATTTCTTGCATTAGGAATTTGTCTTTTCACATACCCCAGCTTGCTCTCCATGAGACACACAGACAGGGAGAGAAGCTGGGGTTCAGAGCGCAGGGTCAGCCATTTATTCGGCACCCCTGGAGCAGCTAGGGTTAAAGGCCTTGCTCAGGGGCCAAACGGAGTAGAATTACTCTGTCTGCCGTGGGATTTGAACCGGAAACCTTCCAGCCACAGCAGTGACACGATAGGCTTTTCCAATTGGTTCTGATTCTCCAATCAGGCATTGTGGTGCTCATAGTATATAAAAAAATGAATGGCTTGTACAGGTGTGTGAAATTAAGTAGCATACCCACACAACATTTCATTCCTCATGTGTGGTTCAGAGAGTGTTACTGTACAGCCGGGCAAAAATAAAAGGCAATTCTAAATTGGATAGGCATAAAATGCTAGAATTGGCAACTATATCTCACTAACTGTAGTTCATAATGAAAGTTCAGGAGGAGTGACAACAGCCAAGTCACTTTCACCCCAAAACTATGAATAATGTAAAACACTCTTTTTTGTGCACATTTGTCTTTCTGCATCCCTCCACCCCTTCTCCATCCCTATCTTCATCTTTTATTTATTTTAAAATAAAAAAACTCATAATTTAATGGGAATACAGTACCCATGCTCACACAGTTGTGATTTAATTCACCACATTAAAAAAACAAACTTATTTGAGATATGCTACTGCTGTGGTTAATAAATAAACTTTAAGAACAGGATAAACCCCAATTACTGCTAAGCCTTGGCTCTCCTGGGTATAAATAAAGACCTCCATGGTCCCCAGCACTAATGCCTAATGCCAATGCAGAAACTCTGCAATTTCTTGTAGGGAGTTATTTCCTCATCCATATGACCAGGCAGTCTTCCTGAGGTCAGCCATACATCAAGATATGCTCTTTTACATCATGCGATCACATTATTGGAATTTGCCTGTGCCTTCTGAACTTTCTGAATATACAGTACTGTAAGTCTGAAACCTAATTGCAAAGTTGAAATAAGTGGTATTTTATGTTCATACTGTATGTATTCACCAGGTTCATGGTCCTCAATTATCAGTAAATCAATATGTATTCAAAGGTAGAATCCATCCATCCATTTCCAGTTCTCTTTTCCCAAAGGTATACAGTTAGATATTAATGTAATTTTATTCATTCAAAATATATAACCTCTATAAACAGGAAAACCCATGACTTTATTTATAACCATATTTGTTTTCAGTGGTAGAAGGGTGAATATTGCTTAACAGTACACCAGATTTATATACAGTTGTGGTGATTTGAAGGTTTTCATTACTGTAATAAGTTGGAACAGTAAATTGCAGGAGTACTTTAACGACTGTTAGGAATCAAATCTCATGCATGAATTCTCAATCTACAATATACAATTTATTGATACAACTTCCAAACATGCATAACACAACAAACATAATAGAATAGATTTGTGAAATGATTTGCTACATACAAATACAAAAGGCCGATCATTCGCTTATTACAAAAATCAGAGTTAATAACTTCAGAGTGAAAGTATCTTATATATAACGTAGGTTTCATCAGTCTCAATACAAATCACATTTATATTCTCACATATTAGTAAATATACATTTATTATCATGAACTAAACTACCAAACGTGTTTGGAATAATGAGAATTATAATTTGAATAAAAACATTTTATACTCTAATATCCTCTGGCCAAACATTCTTTTTAAATTTAAATTAACAAGTTAAATTATCCACTGGAAAGGGTTTGTCAGTGGTCCAACTTGGTAACTGCTTGCTATGTGGTGAGAGTGTCCAGGTACAGAGAGGAGAGAGATAGAGAGTTTTTACTCCACCTACTGTATAGCTTTTATTAAATATATTTGGAAATTCAGGATGTTGCAAAAAAGAGTCCAACTATCTTATTTCATCGATCAGGTGGAAATAGCAGTGGGTTAGAAAACACAATATTTCTTCTTCTGTAGAAAGAATATCTTGGGCAGAATTTTGTACTTTTACTGACTTACATTCTTGGCATGGTGTCTTTGAGAAACGTTTATGTCCTGACTAGAACTGCTTGAAGCACTGTGGTTGGTAAAGTCAAATCACCAGTTCAGCTGGAGGGAAAAGATGAACGAGTCAGTAAATAAAAATTATCTGGGCTCTGGCTTTGAAGGTACTGTATGGCATCACAGTTAATGATTGGTCTTGTATGTTATCAGGTATAATACTGGTACCCACCTTGTAGGTCCCTCATTGGTGGATGGCAAATGGGTGATGGGCAGTCACCTGTACTCTTAGCAGAAAGAGGCAAACTAGAATTGATGAAGCTCATCTGCTCCATATATCCATAATGGGTTTTAGGTTAAAGACAGCTTTATGACGTCCTGGTCTGTGGACATCTTTGAAGATCTTTCTTAAGTCTTGTTTTAGCTGCCTGATCTCTGCTTTTACACACAGAGGCTCATTTTAGTCTGGCTGCAAAATGGCAGAAAATAACTACTGTAGAAACCACTAGGAAGATACACAAGACATTTTGTGCACTATTAAACTCTCCAAGGGCAATCAAAAGCTCCTATTTCTTTATTGGAACAACTAATAGGTTTATTCCATGCTGAAAAGAAAAGAAAGAAAATACAACGTTTTGGCCGTGGAGTCTTCTTCAGGCGTCGCCACTGCCGAAATGTTGTGTTTTCTTTCTTCTCTTTTCAGCATGGAATAAACCTATTACTTGTTCCTTTGCAGCCTATGCATGCTGAGGCAGCTACCCACCTGAACTATATTTCTTTATTGTCTATCTGGAAGTACAGTACGTTGTTTCCAGCTGAATATTTCTATCTGTACTTCAAATCCAAATCTGATGAGTACAGTAAGTTCTCAATGTGTATAACATGTACAGTACTTCACATACACCTGTGGATGCCACACACTTCATTTAGGGCTCTGTTATAACAGGCACATGGCTCCTCATCTAAATAAACTAATTTCAGTTTTGCAATATCCTGGACCTGGATCTCCT
Organism: Lepisosteus platostomus; assembly: GCF_059453375.1. Classification (NCBI taxonomy): domain Eukaryota; kingdom Metazoa; phylum Chordata; class Actinopteri; order Semionotiformes; family Lepisosteidae; genus Lepisosteus; species Lepisosteus platostomus. The sequence continues at coordinate 72,815,459 of NC_142614.1, read as the reverse complement.
GGACCTCACTTTATGTCTGAATTTGTATGTGTGCAGATCCCCGAGATGGGACTGCCTTAGTTTAGGATAGGATCTGTAAAAGGTGGTTTATGCAGTTTTGGAACCCTCAGTTTGGTAGGAAGTCAAACCCTAACCTCACATTTTTTCTCTCATACTTACAATATAAATATATTGTCTCTAGAGCCCCATTCACCCTCCTCTTTCCATACCATCACCCTTGCAGCAGCTACTTGACTCATTCCTTTCAAAGTAAGTGGGGATTCCATCAGCTACATCTTTATGGGCATGTAGCCATTGCCTTAGCCAATAAAAATAATTTACTGTAAATCACACCGCTGATTGAATAGGCTTTGGCCAATCTACTTACCAGTAGTTTGGAATTAACTAATGATATACAAAATAATATTTTATTAAAGATCAAGATGGGGGAAAAATTAACGCAAAGGAAATCAGGTATCAAGTCACTGATTTAGAATGATAACATTTATGATTCATTAAAATTTCATGGAGTGGCTAAACCTGAACACATGAAGACAGGTACAATAATAACAAGACTTTTTTAGATGCTCATAAGTCTTGTATTTTTACTAGTTCAGCAGGATGTAGTTCTGATATTTAAAAACAGCTTGAAATGTACTGAAAGTAGCACTCCTAGCATTGTTCGAAAGCAAATATAGTAATAACAGACATACCAATGTGAAAGGTTGCAAATGAAATGGATTAGAGACTGTCACTTTTCATTTTCACTTATACTGTATCAGCTTTCATATGTGTGTGAACATATTAATCAGGAAATTTGGCAGTTCAGGTTGGATGCTTTTCAAATATTAGCAGTGCAAGAAAATGAAAAATGAAATGAATAAGAAAATGAAAATGAAAAAATTCACTCCTTTTGTCCAAAGATACTTAGTACACCCACTGGGTTTTTGAAACACGGTTAACCTACTACATTTAAAGAGTTCTCATAAAATGTAGCAGCTACATTTAAGTCAAAACTTTTATGGGTAATGGGTTTGTTACAAAGAATGCATGGTGAGGTGAAATTAAATTTTTAATCTTCTGCTATCAGCTGAAGTGTCTATTAAGAAGTCTATAAAAGGTTATGGTATAATTACATAAATTAATTTGAAGCAAGGCTTTCATTAGACATTTCAGTTAATTTGACCTTGAACATTTAAAAAAAAAAAGAACTAAACTTTTCCAAGTGCTTTAATTGGTCTTATTGGCCTTTAGCATGAAATCAGACACATTTAGATTTACAAGCCACTGAGGCATGGACTAAGGAGATTGGATTTTAAAGCGTCGGTTCCTGACTAAATAAGTGCAACACAATGTAAGAGACAAAACAGACAAAAGTACAGGGTACAAAGTACTATATCCAAGTTATAAAATTATATCACAAAGCAAATTGAAATGCAATTCTTAAAACTAAAAGATGCCAATTCAGCATTAATATGCTAACTTATACTGCTTACCCTTATACACTGTACGTTCTGCACCTAACAAAGTTTGTATGTTCTACTTTGTTCACAGTTGCTGGTCTTAAGATAACTACTTATCATTCTTGCCATCCAAGAAAATAGGAAAAAAGGTTGAAGACTTGATTTAAGGAACATGGGAGTCCTAAAATAAACCCTTCAATAAGGGATAAGGGCTGTTGATTAGGCACAGTAGGAGTACATGATTTCAGCTACTTTAAATACTTACTCATTTTAATATGAAATTAATCACCTAAGGTGTCCAAGATGTTTCAAAGGTACAAAATGTTTCGGATACAAAGACAGACTGCAATTAATTTTATTATAATGTGTAGCAGTACAGAAACATGGTCATGAAAGCATATTGTAAGAGTATAAGAAAGGCTATAAATGAGAGGAGACCACCCAGCAGAAGTAGCTTGCTTGGTTGTGCAGTGATTTGAATTTTTTAGACAATCGGAATTCTCACGTAAGAAAGGAATGTACTGTATGTGAGAATGCTGTTTGTTGATTACAGCTCAGCATTCAACACCATCGTAACTTCAAGGCTTATCACCAAGCTCCAGGACCTAGGACAAAGCTTCCCTCTCTGCACTGGGATCCTAGATTTTGACAGGCCGACCGCAGGTGGTGAGAGAAGGCACAAGTACATCCTCCACCCTGACTCTGAACACCGGCGGCCCCCAAGGCTATGTGCTCAGCCCTCTCCTCTACTCCTTATTCACCCACGACTGCGTCAACAGGAACAAAACAAACTCCATCATTAAGTTTGCGGATGATACAATTATCATCAGCTTAATCACAAACAGTGATGAGTCCGTAAACAGGGAGGAGGTAGAAACACTGAGAGGATGGTTCCAGTTCAACAACCTTTCTCTGATCACCAGCAAAACTTGTTGATCGTGGACACATTTACCCAAACATCCGCTGGCAAATACTTTAGGCAACCTATTTGAACTGATAGGGTGCACCGGCACCCTTCTGTCACTTTGCACTCTCAGGACACATATGAACAGCACTAAATGCCTCCTATCCTTATGTTACTTTCACACAATCTGTCATTGTATTGCAAATAGTAATTGTATAATTTATTGTCTCGTTATCTAAACCTAATCCATATAAATTTCTGTCCTTCTACTCTTCTATCCCTCTTAACCAGCTCGCGGATAAAGCTGTATGCAGATCTGTTCGTGCATTGATAAATAAACCTTGATTGATTGATTGAGAAACTGAATCATTAAATTCAGAGGGTAATGTTATGGCTACAGGGAGTTAATCATTTTAATGAAAATTCAAGGAGTCTCCTTTGGCTTTGGCTTTAATCTTTCTGTATACCCTCTCTACCCCATCTTCTCCTTAGCATGTCCCCCTTTTGTGGAAATTCTCTCTGTATGGGAATCCTGACTACCTTGGCCTACAGCCAGGTGGTTGGCCTTCAACCAAATGGGTTAAGCCAAATGTTCTCTTGCCTCTGATTCCTCAATCGGTATTTGTATTGGGTGATATTATTCTTTGTGAAATCAGAATTATTAGCAATTGGCACACATGAATCCAAAGAACACAGCATTTTATTGAAGAACAAGTTGAGGTTAATTCCTCACTGAATTACATGAAGAAGTTTCAACAGCCAAAACATTGTTTTTCTTAAAATTCACTTCTTCCTTTGCAGCCAATGCACACTGATGCAGCTTCCCACTCAATTTTATTAGGATTATAACAAATGTAGCAATTCAACTACAACAAGTGTAAATCAAACTGTCTTAAAAGCATTAAAAAATGTTACAAACGGGAGGAAGCCAATCAGCCCAAGTTTTCTGTCTCAGTTCACAGAAACATTGTCTTTTTATGAAGAAATACATGGCCTATAATTACATCATTTTGTTTTGAGTGACTGCTGGAAAGTATTAATGGCACATTAATAACTTCTCTTGTTTCCCTATTATTGAGTGATAAGGCCTTACAGTGTTTTACCTTGTCCAAGGTAAAACATTATCCTGTTCATTGAGGTGTTAACACCGATGTCCTGCATCCTGCCCTGTCTAAAATTCCTGACGTGTTGTGTAGTGGAACAACAGGAGCAGAATATCTACCATGTGCCACCCTGTGACATGTACAGTAGGTGGATGCTACAATTGCGTGGAGCATGAAGTGGGTCCCCTCCTATCCCTAAAGAGTTCTGTGATCCTACATTATGTAAAGAAAAAAGCTACTGTACATAAATGCAAGGACTGATTAATTAATGGTAATGTTGACTCTAGATGTACAGTGCTTGAAATGTCATTACAATTATGAAGTGTTTACAGACTTATTCTATTTTTGTTTGTGGAGGAATGTCATTTGCAAAGAAGTATCAAGATAAAATTAATGTTTTATAAGTAAGGAGCATGTATAATTTAACAAACATCAGATATCTTATTGCGTTTGACTTTGAATGCTGTCAAAGCCTGCAGTTTAAAGTGTCGTGTGTCCTCTGGCAAGCGGCCATCGTATCTTTGAAGGCCAAATTTTCATAGAAGCTTTGCTTCCGCTTGATCTATAAATATCTACCCTTCTGTTGTGTTTTCAACCACTTCATAAGATCTAGACAAGATTTAAAGGTTTTTTTCTGCTCATATTCAGTTCACATTCTTTGACAAATCTAAAAGTGAGCCCAGTGTTAATAAAAAATACATTTGATACATTTTTATATCTGTAGAACATGCATTCTCTTTTTGAGTTGGGTATTTATTATTATTATTATTATTATTAAGGGCTATCATCAGATTTGGAATGATTAAAGATTTAATAAAATTATAAATTTGGTGATTGCTACAATAATTATTCAACAAAGGCCTTGTCATCTAAAATATCTGTCCAATGCACATGTGGCTACACTCGATGTCTCAAGAGGGTTTTAATTGCTACAGTAGTGAAAAAGGTTTTCTTAATAATGTTTATGGAAGAGTTTGACACTATTATCTTGATTAATTATGCAGAAATTATCTCCAGACTAATGCCTGCTTTTTTTCTTTCTTTGACTCATGAACTACAACTAGTGACCTGAAAGCATGTGCTTTATTTTAAGGAAATCAAGATGTAATAATATTATGAGTGTGGTCTATGGCTATACTCCCACAAAATTAGAATAGGAACATCTTGGCAGTCAAATCTATTTTCAGTGGTGTGTATCCAAAATGTCTGTGTGATGTTAGCTTCTATTTTCTGCTTAATGCATATCAAGGTTTGTTTCATTTGGTCTTGTGTGCGCTGAGGAGGGTCATTCAAATTTTTTTTGCTAAATCCAAGATGGCAGCCAAACCACGTGACTGACTAATTTTCATTAACAAAAAGTTATAATGAATAACAATGTAGCCTGAACATCCAGGTTTCACACCTGTAAGATGTTCAACTCCAAAAAACAAAAATTGCTGAATGTTGTCAAAATTCCAATAAGGCAGCCCAAATTCATCTAGAATTTTCTACTAGAAGAATTTGTATTAGCACAGAAGAGACAGAATCATTACAAATATAAGAAGTATTTAAACTGTTTTTCAGGGTCTGATGGTGTTCTGTTATGTTCATAGATTGTTTCATAGATTCATAGATCATTAACAAAACCCTTCCAGTACTTAAAACTGAAGTAATACCCATTTCCTAGAAGATGACTAATGCAGTACATATCCATTTAAAGGGTGATGAAAGAAAACAAAACAATGATTTTATATTGTATAATATCTTTAGAGTAAATTAGAGATTAATTAACAGAGTATGTTAAAATTGCAGGCAGTAGGCATTCGGGGTGATACATATTTCTGAATTGAGAATGTGTTAATGGACAGAAAACAGAGTAGAGAAAAGTAATGAATGCTGAAATTAAGATGTTGTAATTAGTGAAGTACTATGGAATCTGTTCTGGGACCACTGTTTTGCTCTTTTTACAGTATACACTATATCAATTATATAGATTTTGATAGTTAGTAAACTACTGTAAGTAGTAATAATCTGCCATAGTTAGTAAAGTAGTTAAGTTTGAAGATAATAATAAAGTGGGAGGACTAGCAACAAATCTGCAAGATATCAGTACTTTCTTGATAAACAGGCTCATGTGAAAACAAGCAGAATGTATCCAGGGCAACTTTTGTTAACACCCCTAATCTTACAAAAAGTACCAAGGGATCTGAAATGACCACGTAGTTAGAACCCTTGATTAGATTCTAATCTAAAGAATGGCATCCTCTGCATCACAGTGACCTTACAGATCATTGGTTTGGAAAGATTTTCCAAAGAAAGAGAACCATCAACTAGTCCACCAACACCACTTACAGCAGCAAACAGTTTCCCCTAGAGATCTTTTAATCCATTACTGAGCAGGCATAGCAATGATTTGATTCTGACATAATATAAGATGAGGTTATGAGATGTTAATGACTCTGTCATGTTATATGCCTCTTTACTTCATAATTAATACAAATTGCTTTAATTGCCCTATTACTGGTTATAAACAGTAACAGAAATACCTTGATTTAATTAAAACCTTTCTTAGTTTCTGAATTTATGACAAAGGCATTGTTTTTTTTAATGTTTCAGCAGCAGAGGAAAGTTACTTAGTTCTCTTTTAAATCATAAAGTGTTTGCATTTGCTTTCCTTTTGTTCACAAGGGACAACATCCAAGAATGTTTTTAGGTAGGATAGTTTTGGCTTAATCTACTGTACTGTACAGTACTTGGTGAAGGAGCAGGACCCTGGCCATAGTAAGAGGAGGCTCAACCCCCAGGAAGAAACAGACACACAAGCCAGCTGTGCAGAGAAAGATGAAAGGAACAGCAGATACTAAAATAATACAGTGATTTGATCGAGTTGGTTTGAAAGTATGTGTAGAATGCCCATGAAAATTAGCAACCAAGTTTCTTACCTAAATGGTCAGGAAGCGGCGAACTGCGAAATGAGTGACCAGAAATTCGTTCTGCAGCAAATCCAGATTTTGTCTAAATTTCATGAAGGTGAAGAAGAAACCAGCTCTGAAATACTATAAGAACTTTGTCTCTGATGAAGAGAGGAGAACACCAGTCTTGGGAAATGCTTGTGTTAAACTGGCTTGTTCCAGTTCTTTCAAGATGAAATTTTAGTGCATTCAAAGATAATCTTAATGTCTGTTAACTAGGGATGAATAGAGGAATTGAAAAATGTAAAATAATCTGTAAAGACAAAATAGACCGACAAAAAGAGATTCAAGGGTTTTATCAATAATGATGAAAGGTAGTCATTTTATAAGCAAGATAATTTGTGAATGTGATATGGACTCCCGGATAGATCTATAGAACTATTTATGAAAGAAAACACTCAAGAAAAACATAAATGTAGATGTTTTGTTTAGTTTATCGAACAGGGATTACATACTGTACAGCTCTTAAGATGCACCAAATTTAGGTAAAAAGCTAATTTACAACTGTTTTCGATTTGCGTGGCACTCTCCATAGCTAAGTTACAAGACAGACAACATTTACTGAAAAAAACACATTAAGACGTCCCTCAATTGGAAGAAGCTTTTAGAAAATGGATGGATGGATGGATATCATTACGTACAGTATGATGAACAGAAAATAGATTTTGCACATGGCAAAGTGCACAAAAATGGCATATTAAATTAATACATATATTAAATTAATAAATATTTCTAAGGTTGCAAGTTACATTAGAAGACAATCACTTATCAAGATCAATGACATTAAGTTAGTCATTAAAAGAGACACCAAAATATTAATGAATAGAAGATTGATTTACTTGAGTGTTTCTTTGCAGAATCATATGAAGGAGAAGATTAAGATTAAGAAGCTTAAGATATCAAAAGGAAAGTTAGTGAGGTGAGAGAGATGAAATGATCAAAAATACTTCCATGCTTCCCAATAACCTAAGTGAACGAGGTGCAATTCCTAATAGACTTTCTGAAATTGGAAAAGAGAGAAAACATTAGTACTTAAATAGCCTGGGATGTTAGCTGCAACGATTTAGAATCGATTAGTAATGCCCATTTGAGACAATGGGTGAAATTCATTATAAGATTTGAGGAAGTTTTGCTTAATTGATACTGTGAATGATGGCAGATTTAACAGAATGAATGAGAAACTTTTTCCAGTTGTGACCCTAAACAAATGTGGCAAATACAATTTGGTATAATTCAAAACCATAGGATGATTTTGCCAGTTCACTACAGACCACTGACATTAATAATAGACTCCGAAGCTAATGGAGGGGCTACAACTGTAATCAACTGTAGGTCTTTAAAAATATTCATTGTAGATTAAGGAGAGCCTACTCCAGTTCTTCAAGAAGAGATACCATAATCAAAGCTTATGAAGAGAGATCTAAAAAATATTAAATAAGCACAAGACATTGTGGAATGATTTGCATAGAGTAAGTACTGTAAGGTGACCCAACAAAATTTTTTGTAGATGATTTACATTTTAAATATGTGGACAGAAACAGCTGAATGCATTTAAATGTATCAGGAGGCAAGGTACTGTAAGGGAAAGGCTGTCTGAATTAAGAATAATTTCCAGAAATTAAATGAGTATAAAAGGCCCTGGCGTTTTTTCTGTGGTGAGAGGGATACCTAGTTTTTTTAAATATGAGATTAGGATGGGCAAAGTTTTTGCATGGGGAGCTCTAAGAAAATCAACAAAGAAAATGAAAGAAAGTCAGAGACAAGATGAAGAAGGAAGTGAATTTTGTAGTTATTTATTAAGATCCAGCAGAAAGCTTTGGTTGGTTAACTTCTGCATCCAAATGTTTAATGAACTGCAAATCAAATTTTAACCAATATATGCCATAAAGTTGCCAGAGGCTTGGAAATGTCTGGCTTTAATAAGCTATGCTCCTGGGCCTGTTTGCTTAATTGCAGAAATGGCTTAATCTATGGTGGCATAGTAAAGATTAAATCTTTACCAGTAAACAAGGTTTTGATGTTAAGAATACTGTAGATGGGTTATGTGGAGCATAACTGATTATTAATGTTTCTTCCTGAATATTTCTGGATTTTTTAGAGATAAAAAACACGTTGCTGAAAGTGAAAATTAGGAAAAAGGTTAGACTCAGACTTAAAGGTGATAGTGGGACATAGAGTTGAGGAATGATTTTGAGCAGCACAAATGCTCCATGAGATTTAATGGGTTTTAATGGGTTTAAGCTCCCCAATAGTGTTGTTAGTTCCACTGGAGTAGGTGGGCTGCAGCTGTAGTGGAGAACTGTTTAATATATCCATAGAAGAAAAGTGCCCCGAAATAAATGGATACATTTAGAAGAATATGTAATTGTTCGGTTCTTGATGTCAATTGAGGTAGACCGAGCATATGGTGTCTCTGCATTTTTCAAAAAGCAAAATACAGTTCTGTAATTGTCCAAATGGATTGGGAGATTTTTGATTGACACAGATGGGAGTGAAACTGTTGGTTCTAGTTTGAAAAGATTAAATGGAGCAAGTATGATTAACATCCTCACCTTGTAGGATTTTGCTGGCAAAGTGGAAGGAAGGTGGGGTGGAAATGGCAGACAGAAGAATGGCTGTAGCAAAGGAGTAGCCTTTAGCTACCAGAATAGAAAGTGAGATGACCAGATGGCAGGAGTGCACACTCAACTGCAAGAGGTATGGGGAAGTGACTGAGACACTGCAAGGGATGGTGCGAGAGTGACTTCCACCAACCTGTGTTGGACACCAGAGAATAGAAGAGCAAGAGGATTTTGTAGGACGCCTGCTGATGGAGAACGAGGTGGTATACCAGACAGACCTGGGGACAAGGAGGCGGCATTAGAAACAGTAGGAGCTGAGGTCACCAAATATGTAGGTTTCCAGCAGTGTTGGATGCTGAAGAACAGAAGCAGAATAAAAGGCAGAAATAAGGTTACTGAATAGAGAAAGTATATGAAAAAAACATAGGGCCTTTTTGGAAGCCAGTAATAGATAGAGGTACTGTAGGAGGAAAAGTGGACATTAAATACTGTTGGAAGCATGTGGGCTGAGCCACGGGCAGGGACAAAGGCATCAGGGGTGTTTTGCTTGGAAGAAAAGTGGCGAGATTAAATGGTTGGATATTTTGTTCATATTCCAGTGCTGTATAGGCTGCCATTCCGAAACAGAAGTAGATTTTTTGTTTTCTTCCATCTTTTTTTTTAAGTCGTTTGTGAGAGCATGGCCCACGCGTCAAGCTATGCAAACATTTTAATGGAAGTTTTTTGTTATATATGTTATATATACCGTCTAAAGCTATTTGCAGTCATGATTACAATTAGGAACAGATGAGTTACATTGAACTGTTGTTATTACCCCTGTTGAACTTCAGTTAATAACTTCCATTAAGCACTATATATTCTCATTGGAAACTCTTAATTTAGAGAAAAGAGAAAATGATCATTTCTTATTATCAAAGTAAAATGTTTAGCAATTGTAACTCACCCCCTCACATTCATTTTTTTTTTGTAACAAATTTACTACTAAATTATTACACAATGAAGATATTCTTCATACTTTTGAACTAAAAATAAACATAAAGATCTGTGTTTGCTTTGAGGTATTCAGATCAGAGGACTTAGAAGTGATACACATAGTCTGTTTATTAAATTATTAAAATGATTAATACTCAATAGACTGCCAAGAACAAATCTGTAAAATGTGTTCAGAACTGTTTATTTCTAAGGGAAACAGTAACTGTCTTAAAAGGTTGTTTCAGGAGAAGGAAATATGACTTGACTATCATTTAAAAAAATTAAGTACTGGGATGTATGTTTCTAGCTGTCACGCTGAATATGTTAAATCAATTTTATTTTGGTTTAATTATTAAACTATTAACATGGTGTAATCCTTAAACCCAGTAGTTAAATTGGATTATGAGGATTATCTGAAAGAAAGAAACCAATAAAGAATTATATAAAGATTACAATAAAACAAATAATCCATTTGGCTGATTGGATTTAGTGAAGAGGGCCTTTTGCCATGCAGTTGCCAGAACCCCAGGAGCACAATCTTTCTCTGGTTTGTAGAATAAGCCATGCCTATGCCAGCAGTTCCCAGCTCCGATTCTTGGGTCTGGAATCCAGCAGGTTTATAACATCTCCTGAAGTCAGAAACATCCCCAAACCTGACAGAAGTGTAAGATTGATCCATTTGAGGTTTAACTGGCCCTATTTATCTCTTCTACACAGCTGTAAAATGTTGACGGAGCCCCTGAATTGGGAATCACTATCCTAAATTATTTGCTAATATTTGAAAGCCACTAAATAGTTATAGGGGAGAAAGGACTTCCTATAATTTTAGACTTCCATGTAGTAAATATTAGATGTACACATCATCTATCCTATTGTCTTGGTGGAATAGGAAATCTTGTTTAGCAAGGAGCCTAATAATTCTAAATTTCTGCATTATGGCTATAGATTTGCAAAGACAACTTAATGTATTTGTTTTTGTACTCTTGATAAGAGTGAAATATATAATGTATATACCAAGGCACAGAGGTGCCTGTCTGGCACCCCTGTCTGCATGGAACAGGCTCAAGAGTGACTCATCTGCGAAGAGAACCTGATGCCATTGCTGATGAATCCATCGTAGCCTCTGTCTCACCCAAGTAAGTCGGGTGTGATGTCTAGGAGGTGTGAGCAGAGGGCCTCTGACAGGTCAACTTGCTCTAAGGCCAGCAGCATGGAGACTCACTGCCCTGTCACTGATGCGAGCATTGTGTCTGCCAGCAGTTTCAGCAGCAGTACAGGTGTCAGATCTGAAATGATCTCTCAGATGGACAAGTTTGATGTATGAGTCCTGCTCTGGTGTGGTCACACGAGGGCAACCGGATCGTGGACGGTCACCTGTCCTGCCGGTCTGCTGAAATCTTCTCTGCAGTCGGGACACAGTGGTGCAGCTTACTCCATAGGGTCTAGCAATGCTGACACATATCACTCTGCAACTCACAACTGGCAGCCCACTGAAGCTAAGCAGGTGTGAGCCTGGTCAGTACCTGGATGTGAGACCCCCTGGGTAAAACTAAAGTAGCTGCTGGAAGAGGTGTAAGTGGGGCCAGCAGGGGGCACTCACCCTGTGGTCCATGTGGGTCCTAATGCCCCAGTATAGTGAGGGGGAAACTATACTGTAAACAGGTGCTGTCCTTAAGATGAGACATAAAACCAAGGTCCTGACTCTATGTGGTCATTAAAAATCCCAGGGCGTTTCTCAAAAAGAGTAAGTGTGTTACCCCAGTGTCCTGGCCAAATTTCCCATTGGCCCTTACCAATCATGACCCACTAATAATCCCCATCTATAAATTGGCTTCATTACTCTGCTCTCCTTCCCACTGAGAGCTGGTGTGTGGTGAGTATTCTTGCGCACTATGGCTGCCGTCGCATCATCCAGGTGGGGCTGCACATTGGTGGTGGTGGATTGGAGTCCCCACTACCTGTAAAGCGCTTTGAATGGAGTGTCCAGAAAAGCGCTATATAAGTGTAAGCAATTATTATTATTATTATTATTATTATTATTATTATTATTATTATTATTATTATTATTATTATTATGCCTGCCCACAGCATGCCAATGGCCCTCTCCCTTGCTTCTGGTGACATTTGAGGCATTATGGCATGCAAAGAAAACTGACTAAGTGTGGCCCTTTTCTTGCAGTGACCTAAGCTTTGAATTAAAGCCTTTTTAAAGGTGACATGATCAGGCATTGTTCCACCTGGACCTGGTTGGGTAAAAGTGCATCTAACGAGCTTTTGTGTGATTGGCCAGTTGTAATGCCTCACTGAACAAGATGTATTGCTGGTCAGATAGCTTAAAACAAACTTAAAACAGCTTTTTGTGAAAGAACATAAGCTATAACTGTAGTACTCTCATTCCAGAAAATATTGTGTTTCTTTTTACCATCAGTATACATAAAATTGCAAATGTCTGACAATGTATTCATCTGTTATAATATTGCATCACTTTGCATCAATTTGGCCAAATTGAAAGAAGGGCTATTGTAATTAATATTGCCAGTGTCTGTGAGAAGCAGTGATAGGCAGTCTTGTTCCTGATGAACACCTGCAGAAGCACAAGCCCTCCATAACCAGGAAATCCCACCACTAGTGAAGCATGAAACCTGTGTCTCATGAGGTCTGGGCTGTGGCCACCTACCTTTTTAAAGATGCCTTATAGCTGATATTAAGTGGGTGCATCAATGTGTTAAAAAGCACAAAATACTTATTTTGCCTTTATTCTCCTCTTACGGAATTGTTTATTAGAATCATGATGCCACAAATGTGTTTACATTGTTAATTAGTTTTACAGAGCTTGTAAATATATTGAACTTCTTGAACACAATTTGTTCATTAGGACTTTGAAACCTACAGCACTTAAATATCTCAGTCATGTTGTTTCTATTTTCAAAGTAAAATGTTCAATTCACAGTTAAGGCAATACTTAAGAAGACTGAACTTGGCATCCAGTCTATGTTATCGGAACTGAACTTTTAAAAAAGAGAGTTATTTTGAACAACCTATCACTTTTAAAAGGTACATTTTACAACCCTGATTACATTAAGGAAAACAGATTAAGATAGTGAATGGGGTGAAATGATGGGAATGTCTCAGCTGGCAAGCAAACATTACCAGGGGAAATTTAATGGGCTGCATTCAGTGCAATGACAGTCTTTGTCGGAAGCTGTGTTCTGAACAGAAATAACATTAACACAAAGCAGACAGCCAGCAGGAGGGAAGTGAAAATGGGGGCAGCGACAGACTGACGGTTAATCTAACATGACACTGTTATCCTGTAGGAAGCCACAGCAGGTGATCTTACATCAGCCTCTTCTCCATTCGGCCAGTGTTAGATACAACAAAAGACCCACCACTCCATGACTGTCAGAATGAGCTTTTTGAAGTTTCATTTTTTAACGTCCCTAGTTTTCCACTTTATTATTATTATTATTATTATTATTATTATTATTATTATTATTATTATTATTATTGTTTGGAAACTTAAAAAAAAGGTTTTTCATGTCACCTACTGTACATATTTCCATTTCCAGGAGAATCTTTGGGCATTCTCTGTTATTCTATTCGATTATTGTTTGTACTCTCATTTTTGCAGCAAGAAAAGCTTCTAAGAGATTCCCTAAGGATGAGTGTTTGCAGGGGACGCTGCTTTACGGCTTTTCTTCTGAGCACAGTACTTTAGCTCGGTTCCTTTTTCAATTAAGTCTTCATCAGAATAATTACCTCACTGTGAGTGTCTTCACGTTTTGAAAAATACATATTATATATACAGTAATATATTATATCAAATAGCATCTATAGCATATTAATATGTTGCTATATATTATATTATGGGCTATCTCCCTTACAGTATATTATTGTTTTTAGAAAAATGACACTTGGGCTGCAGATCTGTTTGATTCAAATAAAAATATCATGAAACAAAGTATGAAGCAGACTTAGTAACTGATACTGTACATTTTGAAATTTGACTTGTATTCATATTAATTTATATTTATGCTCTCTATCGTTTAAGAGAGGAGATGTCCCTTACAATACACAAACAGCACTCATGGGACAGAGTAATGATGAGTCATGACATTACCCATAGACATGGCTTATTTAACTGAGCATGATTGCAGGAGGTGTATCCTGATACTCATATTAAGTGACACTTTATATGATTTTCCTAGGGCATACTGGAAGTATTGACCGTATTGTGAATTATAATGGTAGTGAGATCTGGGTATTTGACAATGATGCTCAGATGGGTTAGCAGACATAGATCTTAACACTGGCGTTGTCAGTTCATTGCACATAGTTCAAAGGGTCTGGGTTGATCACAGGTCTTCCCATCAGCTGGTACCACTGCTGGAGTCAAGTGATGATGAATGGATGGCTCTAAAATACCCTAAAGACATTTCTGCCAGCAACATTTCCAGAGTGCATTTCCTCTGTCTTTCACTGAACTGTGACACTCCTGCAATGTGATTAAAACTGGTGAACCTGTGGAGCTGTCAAGTAGTCCTGCCTCTAAAGGTGCTTGCTCTGAGCACTGGTGCAAATCTGAACTCACCGGAAGCTGCAGTGAGTTCAAGCCTGGGTTACATCACTAGCCATTCCCCTAATTGGCACTAATCATTGCGAAGACTGCCCTGCAGGTTGTATAAAGATGGGATGTGCTGAAAATTAATGGTTCAATGGGTGCTCAGAAGCCACTGCCACTAATCGAAATGTAAAGATACAGTAATTGGTGATTGGCAACAATGTGTATGTATAAATTTAAAAAAATAATATGAACTTCTGTGTCCACTGTGCATGAGCCCATCACCTCTGTATGTTGATTGTATATTCAAATTGAAGTTAATTGTATATTCAAAATCAAATAGATGCACATAGATTTTATCATGCATACTGTATGTTGTCACTCTTTTTCTAATCAAGAGTACAAAAGGATGCTAAACAGGCTTATATTTCACATTCATCCCTAGTTAATATTTGAATATACAGTATGTTTACTGTTACATGTTTCAGTACATATTATTAATATTATTGGCTGTTTTTGATCAACTATTGAAAGATGGGCGAGAAATACACTGGGATTAACTGAATTTAACATCTTGCCTCACTTGAGTTTATGTCACATTCAATGCATTGCTCTTTGAGGTGTCCACAGGAATGTGACTAATTTAATAGGACCAAAATTAGCCAAGAATTTTCCAGATGTTAAAATTGATACTACGGCTTTAGGAGGTTTCTCATTTAAATAACCTTACTTAAAATAGTAGAGAGCTTCATTAATCTCTGAGTCATTTCCAAGGATAAGTGCAAAGAGTAATTATAGTTAATATGCATTCATTTAAATTTCTGAACGGATTTCCAGCTGTCTGCTTCCTAGTAATGGGAAAGGATTATTCTGAAATTGTAGCACCATCATAATGGTACCAAACTGTAGGTATGATTTATTATATATCATGGTATTTTTATCTTATTAAAACCATAATAACCACAAAAGAGAAAACTTCAAACATCTTTTAAGAACATAAGTAAGGCTTCAAAAGAGAGGAGACCATTCCACACATGTACTGTATCGCATTGGGTTTAGTTTATTGATCGGAGGATCTCATCTAGCCATTTCTTGATAGAAACCAAAAGATCCAATATCATGCCAGTCTCCTAGGAATCACTATCCTTTGTCTTTTCAAGCATAACACTTGTAAATGGCTGAAATTCCTAAAGAAATTTACTTTGCTTAAAAATGTATAATCTTATTTAAAAGTCACTGTAGGCATTTTCAGCAACTGTACTTCACATCATTACAATCGGTCACAGTTCCTCTGAAGAGCATCTGTGAAAATGATACAAACACAAAGTAAAGTTAGGGCAAAGTGAACTTTCTACAATTGGATTTGTTCCCTAATCTAAAATCATTGTCTATGGGGGGAATTGAACTAAACACAAATACACATCTGGGTCTATTGAGAGATAAATGTGAGAGAGAAAAAAAATGTAATATCAATTTACTAAATGTATAGATGACAACAAAGTGCTCTTTAAACTTTCGATTTTTAAAAGCTGTGCAGAAGTCTGAAAGTATTCTGCAGAATGTCTGTGGCAACTATATTCAAATTTAATCTAAAATCAGAAAGCTTAAGAAAAAATTGTTTCGTAAAGGAGTACCACGATGTTCCATTCTTTGATATGTAAAGAGATATAAGATATAATCCACTTTAAGTATGAATTCTTAATTCATTTCATGAGTGTGTGGTATTATGTGTTGTCTCATTTTGCAAATGCTGGTAGAAAACAGTTTATATTGCCTCTCTAATTAAAGTGTATTTACTAATGAACTGCATAGTAATTACATATGTACTGACATATAGTTGCATTATTACTCATGATTGCATTGTAAATCATGCAAATTCTTTTATTTGGGTATGTAACTTTCTAAAGCAAATTAAACTATTCAATTTCAAAAGAATAATCATAATATTGTAATTACACTGTTGAAATTGCTTATTTACTTCATCCAATGAGAAATATAATCATGAGGTTCCTCAGACTGTTCTAAACCACTGGGATTTTTTCACTCACTAGATTGCAATTCAAATAAAACATTGGTGCTCTGGTAAAGATGGTGTTTTTTTTGTGTTCAGGAGGGAAATATATTAAAAAACTTAAAAATAAGACAAGAACCAGGATATTCTTTCATTGTCATTGAACTGATATAAAAGCTTAAATAGCCATGAGATCCACAGCAAAAACTCTATATCAGAGATGCTTTTTAGGATTTATAACCTGTTGATAAGCTAAAATCGACTGGGACAGGTCACAGCATAGGCACACAGGGCACATTCCTTAAGCTCAAATATTTAGCAGGGGCTCTGTCAGGTGTGCTAATTGTTTAGGTGTAATTTTACAACAGTCCAATTTTTTCTATTTAACTCTAAATGTTTAAATTTAAAATCTAAGCTAGGGCAATTTATTTGTTTTCTAAAGAATTCAAGAAATATTCCTTGATGCTGACTAGTTCACGTTATTCTTTCTATCATTAATGATATAACAATCTCTCTCCACCTTGAATGCTGTAAGGAAAATAAAACAGGGAAGTGATACAATGAAACATAGTATTTATTCTGAAATGAGTAAAAACAACTCCCACAGACTCTCAAGAAAGTATGCTGCAGAGATACACTTAGTTCAATTAAGACCAAGGAGAGAGATTGAGCTTACCACTGAGTGTAACCACTGCAGGGACTGAAGGTTTTGCAGTAAATCAGAATCTGTTAAACATTTAAATTCACCTTTTTTCTTAGATATATAGTACTTCAACTGTGGAGCATGAAATTTACTTTTCATTGAGGAATTAACCTCTGCGTTTTCCTCTGTGACTCTTACGCTGACACAGTTCCCCATTCTCACCTCTTATCTATATATATATAGATCCATCCTATTAACCTTTGAGTCAGCACCAAAATTAGTCTACATAAAAGTTACCTTAGGGTAGAATTTTTCTTTTCAAGACAGTCTACTTCTAAAAGACACTTTATTTTAAAGTAGAGCTTATCATTCTGTGTGAATGAAAAACACTTAATACCTTCAGATTAACCCTAGTATTGAGTGGGTTTAGCAGGTGAGCAGTTTGATGTAGAGGTTTGGCCTTTAATTTGCTTGTCTGAGGGAACAGCAATCTGAGGACAAGGCTATCAGAACCCCCACACACACCAAACTTAATGAGTCTAGGAGCTCCTGCAAAGGCAACAATATGGTGAAGGGAGTGTCATGATTACATATAAATTCTGGGAGATGGACTTTTGCTTCTTGCATTTATTTTGTCATGGTTGAGGCTTCTTAGCTCTCGACTCACGCTGGAACATGTTATTACATTTACACCATATCAAGACATTTGTTGGGCAAAATAGACTTTTCAATATAATCTGCAAACTCTTGCCATCAGAAACAAAAAGTGACATTTCATTCCTCTCTTGGAATATCTGACAACCATGAACTCTATTTCACAGCTACACAATTTGAAACAGTTACATAAGGCATCACAGCTACAAAGTGGTAATAGCAGAAGTTCCCTGCTTTTTGGAATTTTAACCTTGTTTAGGTTTCACTATTCTTTTGTCATAAATTGAAATATGAAAGCAAGCCTAAACAGGATCAATGGAATACCTGAGCAGAAAGGTTGTTCTGTTAAAAAACCCCAACATATTATGACAAAATGACAGCACACCTTATAATAATTAATAATAATGATTACAATCTCGTATGTGGTCTTCAAATGTAAAGATAGGAGTTTAAACGTTTGGTACCAACGCCTGCCTTTAACAGACTCGGCTTAGTGCCAAGATTGCCAACACAACTCTTGCTCTGCAAATACGGGGGTCTTATGGCACTTATGGCTCTGGCACTGCATACTCCCGCAGTACCTCCCACAAGATACCCCAGGTATAAGCCTTCTCCAAGTCCACAAAACATGTTTATACAGGGGTGGCATACTCCCATGTCCCCTCAATTACCACATCTGTGTGAGGATAAAGTTGGTCTACTGTTCCATGGACAAGACAGAATCTGCATTATTCCTCCTGTATCTGAGGCTCAGCTATCAGGCAGAGTCTCCTTGCAAGCAGCCAGCACAGGCTTTTCCAGGGAGCTTGGAAAATTTGATCCTTCTGTAGCTGGAAAACACCTTCTGGTCCCCATTTTTAGATGGGGTTACACCAAGGTTACACCCCTACTCTTTTCGAGAAACGCCCTGGGATTTTTAATGACCACAGAGAGTCAGGACCTCGGTTTTACGTCTCATCTGAAGGACAGTGTAGTGGCAAGGCTTATTAAAAATACAGGAATTAAGTTTGCTGCTCCCTTGCCAGTCTCTGTCTCTCATCTCAGTGGTGCTGGATACAGAGAGGCCATTCCATTTGGTTCACATTTAAGGTTTTTTTCTAGCTGATAGAGTGTCCTGATAAGGAACAACTCTCAAGGCTGAGATTCTCCATCAACCCTAATAAGTGGTCATCTCTGGCGCTGTACTGTCTGGGAGATTCCAAGGGAGAGTCTCATCCCAAGTTGTTTACAACCCTAATGTCAGCAACCCTTGTGAACCCACCGCGAATGCTCACCTGATCAACAGGTGAACTACGGTCGGAACTGTGGACAGCTGAATCTCAGGATTCACGACTAGCGCTATATCAGGAACGAATCGGTCTTCTTCCTGTCTAAAGAGTGTGATCTGCTTGGACCTGCAGTCACTTTTCGTGTGCACAATCTCTCGCTAGTAATGCCAGAACTAACTAGCTGGTCTTCAGAGAGCCTACTACCAGAGCATCGCAGCAGGAATCTCTCCCACTTCTTTCACACTGAACCACCACTGCCTGGCACCGGCAGGTTTACACAGCAACAAGCCTGCCACTGCTTCTTTGTGTCCGCGAGAGATCTGAATCCACAGAGATTGGATGAGTATTCAACATTCTGCATTACAGCTCGAGAATTCAATTGTTACCCAGTTGATATCTCCCAGACAGTAAGCCGCCAGAGATTACCATTTATTAGGGTTGCTGGAGAATCTCAGCTTTGGGAGTTGTTCCTTATCAGGAAGCTCTATCGGCTAGAAAAACACCTTAAATGTGAACCAAATGGATGGCCTCTCTGTATCCAGCACCACTGAGATGAAGGAGAGAGGGACTGGCAAGGAAGCAGCAAACTTAATTCCTGTATTTTAATAAGCCTTGCCGCTACAACGGTGCCTTTTACAGTATAGTGTCCCTGTCACTATACTGGGACATTAGGACACACATAGATTGCAGGGTGAGCGCCCCCTGCTGGCCCCACGAACACCTCTTATAGCAGCAACCTTAGTTTTTCCCAGGAGGTCTCCCATCCAGGTACTGACCAGGCTCACACTTCAACAGATTTCTTCTGAGGTAATAATATGACAAATTATGTCATGCCTGTCCACTGGACTTGAGTCTCATTAAACATTTTCAGGATGAAATGTGGCAAAATGTGACAACGTGTTGCATCTAGGACTAAGAGACCAGCGAACAAGTACATGCTTGTCTAGAATCTGTGAGAGAATTGGGACATAATCTTACAGAACTGCATCTGTAACCTTATGCAAGGCAAGTGTTACAGATGCAGTATAGCTTTAATTGCTTTCAATGGTGTTCATACACACTACTAGTCTGTGACTTACACAGTAGACCCCCTGTTGATCAACCCCATCGATTACAATATAATCAATTTACAGTATGTAATGACTGCTCATGAAAATATCAGTATGTGTGCAATATTTTGTCATTTTCCTGATAACTCTGAAAACATGTTATAGCTGTGTCATTTCTTTTGATGTGCAGTATATAAAGCAAAGTCCAGCAAATGAAATTCAAATCAACAACTTAAAAAAAAAAATCAATTCATAACTATGACTTCCTTTTTAAATAAAAAATGTGAAAATTAAAATAATACTACATAGTTTTCCTGTAATAACTGTCCTTTAAGATTTTTTTAATTACTGCTCTAATGTAGCACAGTATATCATTATTGTTGTTTTAATTATTACTGTAATCCAAATGGAGAACATCTTGTTTGGACAAGAGCCAACCATTCTTCACTGGGAAACGGTTAAGTACACTCTTGTAAATGTTTCTTTTCTATCCTTCTTAACAGGATATATCACAGTTAGTATGTACATGCTAAGAGGACCAAAATATCTGTCCATCTTTTATTAAAATTAACATTTATGTATTAAATTAATTGTATTAACTTCTTCTCACCCTCTTCTGCTCCCTTACATATACAGTAAATGTCTCACCTCCTCAGCACCATTTGGGCATGTCTTTCTCACTCCCCACTCTCCAACCCATCTTCACCCTTGCAACCAGCTTCATTCCTCACAAGCAGGAGGTCTTTTGAGCCTTGACCTTACAGTATGGCTGCCATTTTCTCAGCCAGGTGAGCTACACCAAAATTTAAATGCACTTTCCCTATAAGCTTCATTGTCTCATTCCATTAAGAATTTGTCCAGACTGCTGACTGACTTTCAGTTCCTTTTGGTTATCATTGTACTGTAGTACAGAACTAGTTTTCCTTGTCAGTTACAATTACACAATGATTCAAGGTTTAGTACATTTGTTTTTGCTGCAAAGGGCATAAGCACACTGGATGATTTAGACATTTTCTGACCCCTTTTCTTCTTTCACAGTTTCATGCCCATGTGCCGTATATACAGTATTATATATTGACACTGTCCTTTCTGACTACCTCAGAGATGATTCTCTGCAGGTCGAATGGAATACAATATCAAGTGCCTTTTACGGTTCTCTAAATGGTTCCAGATTATAAATAAATGAGGCAACTCTCTTAAATGTCTGCCAAAATCTGGCACTTTTGCTGACAGTGCAGTGGGATCCTGCAGTTTGCCGATACACATGCCAGCAAGAAGTGTTTGCATGTCACTGCATAAAGTTTTACATCCAAGTTAAGGTCTGTTGCCTACTGCTCAATACCGTCCATTT
Source organism: Lepisosteus platostomus (assembly GCF_059453375.1). Taxonomy (NCBI): domain Eukaryota; kingdom Metazoa; phylum Chordata; class Actinopteri; order Semionotiformes; family Lepisosteidae; genus Lepisosteus; species Lepisosteus platostomus. The sequence continues at coordinate 72,793,989 of NC_142614.1, read as the reverse complement.
TATTTCAACATAAATTATAATTAAAGGTATGTACCAAAAGAGAGAGCATTATCTCCCTAGTCATATCAGCTCTCTTTTTTTCTTTTAAGTCTTAAATGTCCTGCAGGCAATACAGTACATTAATCTATGCATTGTTCAATATATTCTTATTAACAATTATAACTGTATTCTGTTCTTTTGTGTCTGGATCTTTTAGAGAAATTGCAGAGCAAGCAAAGTAGATTTTTTTTATGAAAGCCCTGACTCAGATAATGTAATATAAATTGATTTTTTTAACTAAGCACTCTCATTTGAGATCTGCTTGTTTTCACCATATTTCCTATACCACAAAGTAAACTAAAATCCAAATGGTTTCTCATAACAATACTATTGTGTACAGAATATGTTACACAGATAATGACAATAAATGTATCTACTAAGCTCAAATGGCTGTCAACTTATTGTCACTTATCATTACATTACTGTAATGTACAATTGTATGTAATATGCTGTGGTGATAAAATTATTCCAAATTGTATTTATGTGATGCACTGACTTGGGAAAATTAATAAGAATAAGGAAGCTTTCTTATTAATTTATTATGATTGTGATTTTCAAAGACAAATACACACAAAAAAGTTCCATAAAGGAAACATTTCTAGTAACTTAATTGCAATTTATATGATGTTAATCAACATTGTGCCAATATTCTGTCACTACTGTGCTAATTAAAGTGTTAGATAATATATTATATTTTGATTTAAACAAATGTTTTGCCATAAAAATACTGTAGCCTGTAACCAAATACCTGGTGTGAACCAATGCATACTTAAACTATAACATCTGTTAGTTTATAAATCTAAACATAATTATACTCACTTTTTCACATATGCAAACTTTTCGTGTAACAAAAGATGCTGTAAAGCTCTTAATGTATGGAACTACACCAATAGGAAACATTGTTCGTTTGCAGCATTGAAAATCATTGCATTAACTATGCAAATTGTTAAACTATATATGGCTATAAAATATATTATGTACAGTATATACCATATATACTGTATATATAGGTGCATATTATAGCCAAAAACAGATAAACTGTTGATAGCCAGTTGTTTGGTTTTTCCTTCTGTGCTCCTCTAGTAAAACTATGAAGTAACACTCATTCACACCAGCAGTTCAAGTCTAAAGATATGAGAACTCTGAGATGGAAAATGTATTGGTTCTGAACTGGCCCAGAGGTCACAGCATTTTCAGAAGCTGACACGTGCTTGTTATCTTCTGATAAATAGCTACTGTCCCATCTTCTGTCAAATGACTGATGAATATACAGTAGCTCAAGCCAAATTATACAGACTGTATGCTCGACTGAAATGTCTCTAGAATTACACCATGAAATCCTTTTTTTATTCCATTGGATAACAAAGTTTATTTCTTCAGATTGTGCTGCAATGCCAGAGCATATGAAACACATGCAATGTATTGTTGTTGATGTGTAGCTTTCTTTAGCAGCAGGGAAGTAATAATGATGTACAGTCCATGAGTGCTGTTCAACCTTCTCTGACAAATCAGCTTTAATGGAAGAAGACCTTCTCTGACCCTAGTTTAAAGCCTAATGACAGCGTTTAACTGTAGCCAACCACAAGGCCGTAGAAGAACAGTCCAAAGACTGATGAATTGCAAACTCTCCTAAAACCCTGAAGGAATAAACTATAGCATTAACTAGGGCTCCATAATATTCACCTTGGGGGAATGACTAACAATTGATGCAGAACATAACCTTCAATTATTTATTTTTTTGATGATGAACCTCATTCATAACATTAGTAAGTTGGTCATATGCTGTGTTACGTCAGGGCACAAAGAGGAACAAAAAACGCTTAGACACTTAGAAACCATTAAAGATAGGCAATCAAACATAAAGCATGCACTTGCAAGTGTTTTCTCCCTATTCATACATTCATCAATAAAACAAGCACCAATTTTATCACTCTGCAATACATTTTGACATATTTTTTGTCTTTTTTTTTAAATATGCAAATTACTGTTCAGCAGCTGTTGTTTTTCTTTTCTTATTGTTTTTTACCTACCAGATTTTTTTGACTTCGTGACCTTCAGCTGCTTCTCCTCCATCCCTAATTTTCAGTAAAACATTCCAAACATGAAATCAGAACAATGTAAGATTGGCTGTGCTGGAGCCCAAAGTTGCTAAGGGTTGAAATCAAGAGTATTTGATAATAAATAATAATAAAGGAAAGGAAATTGACTGAGAAGAAGGGAAGGTGTTGCCTTCCATGGTTGGAGTTTGGAACTAGACTGAGTAAGAAGTGCCAAATCTGATTACAAACTGGACTCTGTATGCAACAAGCCCTTAAAATAACCTGGAGCTAGATCAGTGCAAAAGAGCAGGAAAATCAGGTTCACTCTGAAATGCACAGGGAGTCAGTACAGTTTGAAAAAAATAAAAATTAAGTAATGACGCAGAGTACTTTTAGTTACACATGAAATGCAGAATTTTGGACATATTAACTCCTTTCTACTACCTGGTATGATAGTACCAGGAAAGTAACACAGGGTTTTGCATACAGCTACAGGAGCAACAGTATATACAGTATGTAAATACAAAATAATAAACAGTAAGACAGAAAAGTCTACCTATAAAAAATACTTAGGTGTTTATGTTGACACATCTTTTACACCTTCTAGACAATGTGGGGAATGCAGCATTGTTAAAATGGTAAACATAATTTTTGGTCAATTGTAGCAGACCAGCTATAGAAAGACATGTAATTACAGCTGAACAGCCACTAGGGGCCTCAACACAGCTTCCAGTCTTTGTAAATAGCCCTACAGTGGGTGATAATTAGATGATTGATTAGTTTAGTGGTGAAGTGTGTTCCTGCACTTTCTTGCATGGGTGTAATTAGATGCTTGTTTGGTATAAAAAGAGCTGGTACAGCATTAGTTGTTGTTTTCTTTTTTTTCAATGCCGACTTTTCTCGGTTGCCTTTCTCCTGAATATGCAGAAATGAAAGTCTCCTGGACTTACTTAATGTGGTTTTGTTTGTGCAGATACTTGGGGCTGCTCTTTCACAGATGCACAGTATAGCTAAAGGTGTGGAATTGATATCAAGGGCTGTTATGTTAAAAGTGTATGATGCTCTGGAAAGACCTCATGTAGAGTATTGTGAATTCACCATGTCGTAGAAAAGCTATTACTGCTCTGGAATCATCTGGAGGAGAGAAACTATACATATAACAGATGTTTCCTCCCTCAGAAGACCTGTAACAGGCAGGTTGCACCTTGGAAGTGTGCTATAATGATCATTCAGCTGTTTTCTACCAGCACCGCAAGATGGTTTTAATTCACTTGATTAAAAAATGTATTATTTACTGTCATCAAAAACTGGCATAGAGGATAACAGCTTTTCAAGGCTATCCTCTGTAGTTGTACTATGACCATGATCATTCATTATGCAAAAAGGCAATGTGAAAACCTGGGAATGGATTCAAGCTGTTTGCCTTTCCAATCTCCTTCCCCTGAATATTTTAGAGTTGACATATAATGTGCCCAAACAGTTGGCACTGAAAGTTATTTTTCTTCAAAAAGGTTGGTAGAAGAAGAATTCTTTGTTAAGTGTTTACCATTTATAACTAGAATTTTACACCTGACATTAATGACCATCACTTTCTAATAGCACCGTGGTAGAGAATGTAATTAATTCTTGTGTTTCTGACACTCAATTTGTGTGAAGTGGTATCACCTACTCAGCAGCAAGTGTGTCATGGTGAAAAAAACACACTATATAAGGTGCAAAATATCAGGTGCAGACTCAGAGTATGAATTATAATAATGAGCTTGTTATCTTGGGTACTGCAGAGCAAGCTGCATCTGTCATTGAGCTCCTGAAATTGCGGGAGGTGAAAACTATCGAAGTATGTCAACACTTGGCCATTTAATTCAGCAATACTTTGAAGCACAATTATATTTAATCTTTTCAATTTCAATGGAATGTATTAAACATATGTAAAGGATATTAAAATTTCTATGAAACTGATATCACTGCTTAAAAACAGCAAATCAGGATTCTATAAAATATTAATAATTTCTTACATTTATGTAGTGCTTTTCTTTTGAAACTTCATTCAAAGTGATTAAATATGGAACCGTAACCTTGTGATCACAAAATGTTGCGTATTGATGTTCCAGTGGCCAGTGTCATTGATGTTCACAAAGGTGGCAAAAAATGTTCAATGAATATAGTGTCCAATAGAAATAGAAGAAAAGTGTAACCGATGAGAGGAGGATGCTACGTTTACCTTGCTTGTGGTGCTAATTCAGTAATTCAAGCATCTTCTCAAGATGTCTGTCTTTCCCAATGACGTAGCTGTCTCAATAGATTTCTGTTTTTTTTTCAACAAATAATGGAACACTACATTTTCAATATTAGTTTACTAAACATATGAGAAGTATCTAGTTCAAAAGGAATCCATTACAGCAGATCATATTGATTATTAATTATTTCTTACCTATCAATTCCAGCATCTTATTGAGATTTTCTTAAAAATAAGAAAGAGTTAGCTTCAAATATACAGCTACTATGCACTGCAGTTTGATTTTTGACAACCAAAACTATATATAAAGGAATTGCATTTGTTTTCAGTCATAAATGCACCAACTCATTTTTCATCTTGTCATATTAGGTCACTGTTTTTTGTTGAGTTGATTTTGTCAACAACGTTTTAAGATTATGAATGTAAAGGACTCATATACCCTTGAAATCGACTTTGTCCAAAACTTTGGAGTTATTGGAGATTATTTTGATTGCTCCTCTTTGAAAGCTTTCCAACTTCTAGGTGTCTCCTGATTTGTAACGTACTGTAACGACAGAAGTGTACAATTCCTAGTGAAATAGCTCTCAAAAGGTTTTACAACTTTCATTTATTTCTCTGCATTTGTTAAAATATCAATGCAGAAAAAGAAGAAAGTAATAGTGTGGTTAAATAGTGGCTGGACACTTTGAAATTAACTTCGAAAAACAAGCTTAAACAATATGTCTTACCAACAGAATGACATTTATATGCTCTTAATAATACCATAATACATTTTTATGTAGTCATAAAATCAAAAAAGTCTGTTTTCAAAGTAGTTTTAGCAAATCAGCATAGATGTAGCTGCAAAAAAATCCATCTTAACATTTTGCACTATAATTTTGGGAAATCTAGTGAACGCCACAGAAGAATTAGATACTTTATATCCAAAATACAGTATACTGTATATCCAAAAATTTCAGAAATTGCAGAAAACAGATTGTTTTGCCAAAGAGGACAAAAGAGTATTGAATGCCACACACATCGCTGTGGCCTTCCCCAGTCCCATCAGATAGAAATGAGTGGCCGCTGTAGGTGCCTGGCATTGTACAATGTAATTATAGTCATAAATTAATCATGAAACAGCTCTGTATTTACAGAAGTATAAATGCCTCTATGCTTACACTACAACACAGAAAACTATAGAAATCACACAGATGTACCACTAAAACCACATATACTGTACTTATTGTACCATATCCTCTATTCATGCACTATATTACTTATTTGCTGTTATAGTGATGCTTACTGGACACAAGATCCTTAGAGCTGTCATTCTTCTGCCATACATCTCCCCCTGTTTCTGCAGGCTGAAAGTGACTCTGGGGGATTGAGTGTGTAGTCACAGATTCTCTACAAGAGAGGCACTTAGGTGTTCATTAAGGGCGAATGGCTGTCTCAGGAATTGCACACACATCTGTCCAAACTGCAGAAAAAGACTAAGGACTGCTCTTTAGTAACCAGCTAAACACGTTTCAGACTCTTAAAGAGATGAGTTGAGATCACAACAACAACAGGTAGAGTTTAGGTAAGACATATTACTGTATGTAATGGCTTTTCATAAAAATTTAAAGCTTATACATTACACATCTGTTAAAAAAATTAAGCTCATTTAACACCAGCCCTATAAAGCAGAAACACAATCTGCATTGTAGATTGAAAATTAAGAGCCTAATATTTTTTATTTTGAAATGATTTTGCCAAGCAAACTCATTGAGTTCTGTATAAACACTTAATAGTATACAGGTACAGTATATGTATAAGGACATACTGTATCAGCACTTTTTAAATAGCTCTGTAATCCTAATTACCAAATCAATTTCAATTTTCAGGACAACAGATAAGTAAAATCTAGCCATCCATCCACATTGTATCCTGGACACAGTTTTATCAGTTATTAGCAGAAAATAAAGAAGTAAAGGAAACCAAATGACGTTGCTGTGCCAACAATAAACACAGAACAACACAAAAAGGACATGCTTACCTAGGATTCAGCTGAAAGACTCAAGAATCCAGTATTTTAAAGAAATTATTAAAGCAATTGCTGAACATTAATGTCAGTTACTCCTTAATTATAAAAAGTCACATAGCAACATAGTGATATTCTGACATTTCTGTAACTCATAGACTTATGCAAAAGCTTAAACAAAAAAGGAGCTGTGAATTGAATTAATAGTTCAATACAGGGCAGAGAAAATGGACCCAGGAATACTTCAGGTTTCAAGCTTTTTTCTTTAAAATAACTCATTTCATAAGAGGTGTACGCAAGTATACTGTACATAAGTTCATGATTTTGATTATCGACGTATCTTTGTATTTATATACTGTAGCCAGTTATAACCTTAATAGAAACAGTTCACTGTTGGTCAAACTCTTCTTCTATGCCCATTCTGCACCTACATTCGATTTGTGAATGCTGCTACCATTTGGGCTGCAGCTGATGTTCATGCAGGAGATGAAGCAGCAATCTCATATCTCACAATCTTGCATTCGTGCCACAGCCTGTGATGTGCAGAACTGCAGCAGATGGCCCTTGTGAGCTAGAATGGGGGGTGCCATAATTTTGGGAAGGCTATTAGGGGCTGCCAATGAGGCAGTCAAAAGACGTATTTCATAAATAATTGAGTGCAATGTCTGTGTTAGTACAAGGGGGTGATTTTTGGACAAAGGCTATTCATCAATGGGAGCAGGCCAACCACATGTGTGTAGGAGGTGCCTATGCTTCACTCAGGGTCACTGGATGAGGGCTCACAAACGAGAGAAGTAATCGTCGCAGCTGCAAAATTAGAACAGTCCTGCGAATAGTTTCCATCTCGAAAAAAGTCTGTTAGCTTGTGTTCAAACTCAGAAACCAGAAACCAGCTTGAACCTTTTATTCAATTCAAACCATTTATTCCCCTTATATTGCAGTGGATTGTCACCTGTGCGCACTCAAAGATTCCCTTTAACCACCCACCTTGGGTGAAATGACAATCCTGGGCTTTCCACAATAATATACAGAACAGTACAAAGATTTTAATTTATGTCCTTGAATGCCACTGTTAGGTTCTGCTGGGAAGAAACACATATTAAAGACAGATAAAACTAAAGCTCAGTTAGACAGGTGACATATGTAACCATCTGTCCAAGAGCTCATTATAACTAATAACATATGTTTATTGGGTACAACCAGGGTGAGGTTTTCTAGAAATTGATACTGAGCAGCTTTACAGACAAAACATTGATGAGTCATTGACGCAATGCGCATCTGAATAAAGGCCTTGAGTAGGCTGTTCCACCCCTGGAAAAGAGCTTTATTTTCAAAGAATCTTTGGCAGCATATGACATTGCAGATGCTAGGTTTGTGGCTAATGAGTTCCATCAATGTTGTGTCAGATAATGCTGGAGAAAGCAACACTTTAACGCTTCAGGAATTGTAAATAAGTCTGCCACAGGAGAACAGGGATTTTCATTTTGGAAGGTCACTTGACATTTGGACACTAACAGTAGCTTATACAGTTGCTTATAGCTCCAGAATCTCAGCCAAAAAAAGTCTGTGACACAGGACTGTTCAATATCAGGATCTCTTAAGACTGTGATCCTGGTCTTAAATGTTCACTCAGCCTTGACCTGTCTAGAATGCTAGTTGAAATGGAACAAATTGAAGTCTTCAGTACTTAGACAAAATTTAAGTTAGCAGTTCTACTAAAGTCACCGGTTCCCAGTCTTGGTCCTGGAAGACTTGTAACGAACAGTTCTTTCCGGACCCTATGCGGACGACACAGTCCGACGGAGTGGGGGAACACTGGGGAAACGTCATGCAGGAAAACGGGGCTGAAGACAAGGGGGCGTGTCCAAGGTGTGCTGGTGCACGGGGGAGGTGTGGCCAAGGCGAACAATCCGAGAGTAATCCGTAGGGAAAATCCAAAACGCAAGGGTAAGTCCAAAACCAGGAGATCCATCAGAGGAAGGAATTAAAAACCACGAAGGCTGGGTCGGAACCGGCGGACGGGGAACAGGAACGGGAACCGAGGTTAAAACCTTAACGGGACCAGGCGCTTCCTGGTCCCGGACTCGCACGATATGGAAATCAGATGCAGAGCCCGGAAGAGCGTCAGCGCCTGGCTTTTAAGGTGGGCAGGGAATGGGAAACAGGTGCAGAGAATGAAGTCTTTAGTGAAAGGGCTGGAGCACCCTTAAGGAGGGGGGACTATAGTCGTGACAAGACTATTATCTGGTCTTGTTTTAGCTTGACACAAAATTAAAGTCTTAATCACAAGTCAATTGATTTTGATTGTTTGTTTTACATTTGTTTTAAAATTTTCCTTCAACACTCATAAAAAATGTTAAAGTTGTTGGTATATAGCGAATGTCATTTTCTGATTTTCATATCCATCTTTATTCAGGGCTGTTGAGTAAATTGTAAGGGGATTGAAGCAGAAGGAAAAAAATGCTAATTATGAGATAACTCATCGTCATCGTGATCCCACCTGTGTCTGTTGTATCATAAATCTATCACCTATCATTCTATCACCTATCAAATGTATCACCTATCAGCTTTCTAGTTAAAAATTAACGGTGCAAGTTCTTAATTGGGAAGTTGAGGAGTGACTGTAAAGTTTTGTACGGTGATATTTTTAGAAATGTTATACTCTACTTAAATTATAAATTATATCATTATAATAATTTATCAAGGACTGGAAGCAGACACAACACCTAAATTGGCAAGCAAATCAGTTAAATGTATCAATTAGCAATCAATGATTAAGGACCCAATTGGAATATAAAGCAGCTTATAGGACCAGGACTGAAAGCCACTGTTACAGGTCATCCCTAATCAAATGTGTTTTTAAAGTATGGGAACACATGTAAGTTAAATTCAATTAAGAGAACCTTGATTCTTGAGGGTCCCAGTCCTGGTCAGAGAGTATTCAGATTTATTGTTTTGAATGAATACTAAATATTCATTCAGTGTTTATAAATCAAAGTACAAGCCAATGATGATGATCGCAGTTAAACTGTTCCTGATCTTCAGAAATTACTGATGACAAACTAAAACCTGCTGGGCAGAGGATCTGCAGAAGCAGTGTTCGAAAGTTTTTGAATATTAAAAATGATTATGGAGAGATGCCTTTGGACTTTTACTTTTTAATCTCTATGTCAAGAATGTGTTCCTGTGTAGAGTTGTTAACCTCTTTTGACTCCTTAGGATTCTATTTCCATTAATGTCCCTTGACAGTTACACAGACCCATTTCCCCACTTACTGTACATTACATTTCTGATTACTTCTAAGAGATTTAAAAAAAATGCAGTGTGACAGAAGTAGTTCCTTTTCAAAGTTTAATTTCACAGGAGAAGCTTAGAAGTACATATCGCTAAAAACAGGGCACATTGCTTGAAGGATAACAGGAATCTCTCAGAAAAAAAAATTAATATGACAAAACATCTAGATTTAGTTATTTAGAAACTGTTGTATAATCCAATATATTTTGAAAGCAAAAAATGTCTCCTTCTTACTATTGAGTCGCATCGATTGAGATTTATCTGAGTGTCCAGATAAAGAATGTGCTTTTCTTCCCTCATCCTCTGTGTCAAAAAGTTCCTGCTAACCTTAGTTTTAAGTGCATAAGAATAAAAGAATGGTTTAAAACAAGAGGGGGCCATTTTACCAGTTTAGCCTATTTGGTAGTTGATAATCCTCAACAGGCCATTTCTTGAAAGGAAAGGAGGCTTCTTTGCCTCCTTCAACAACATGGCTGGTTAGCCTGTTTCATTCTTCCACAGCCCTATAGGCAAAGAAGCACCTCCTCTTCTCAGTTTTAAATGCATGGCTATATAATTTTTTCTTGTGTCTTCTGGTTAGTGTTTCATTGTCGATTCTGTATATTCTGTACTGTCTTCAACCTGCATACACTGACCTTGAAGTTAAAATAATGTTAAGCAGCTTGATTTGTCAAATTAAACAACAACAAAACCTAGTGTTCCATGAATCAATCTATTTTCAGGAAGAGGTTTTAAGTGATGTTAATGCACTATTGAATTATATGACACTGGGACTTTGACAGAAGACAGACTAATGTTCAATTAGATAAATATTCAATTTTAATTTGAAATCCTGCTTTGTATAATAATTTGGACAATTGTATGTTTTTGCCACCACTTTTATTTATTTTTAAAGTGTGATCATTTAAAAGAAAAGGTGGATTTATTTGTAACACAATTGAAATGCAGAATTGATTTTGATGGAGCAGGGTTAACACCAACCTGTCTCAGTCATGTAGGGCATTTCTGCAGGATTACAGCAAATGTTCATTTATTCTCTTGAAGTTACATTGAGCCTCTGTCTGACCTATTATTGATCAGTTTCATTGATGTTTTATGAATCTGCACTGAGCTTTCATATTGTTGGGGCAATGCTCTAAACATGATCATTCGGGTATCTCATTTTGATAAAGTTAAATCAAAATTTAATCAATTAGATTAAATTGAATTTTAAGTCTTCAAATGTTGTTATAAAAAGGAGATGCTGAAATGAAAGTAATGGACACAACCAAAGTAGTGGACACACCTGAAGAAGGCTCCACGGCCGAAATGTTGTGTTTTCTTTCTTCTCTTTTCAGCATGGAATAAACATATTACGTACTTGTTCCTTTGCAGCCTACGCTTGCTGACACAGCTACCCACCTGAACTATAACAACAAAGGTATGTAATGTACATAATATTTACTGGGGTGCTGATAAACCGAAATTCCTGAAGGAAGTGGAGAGACTGGAGTCTTCCAAAAAAGAACATTCTGAAGTCAGCTGCTCTTCATCAGAACTGCAAATAACCGTTGGAGTATTATATCAGCATCCTTGACTTTATATTGAGCCAGGACTGTTTTGGGATTTCTGGTCCCAAAGAGGATATGCTGTCCGCATAGTTAAAAGACCCAAGGCTCTCCAAAATAAACAACTGACACACCTGCACATACTGTAATGTATACTGTAACTCAACTGCCACAGAGTTCATCAAGACATCCCCCTGTTTAAGCACAGCCTGACCTCGATCATACAAATGTGTCTGCACTCTCACTAATTCCGAATTGAGGAGCTCCAGCACTGAACTGCATACTCAAGTGCTATCCATGCCCTTTCATCTGCAAAGGAAATATACAAATCCCACAGCACATTCACATATGTTGCTTAAACTACAGTATGCTGAACAACATACTGTAGAAATGTCCAGAAATTGAACCAATGATTTAAAGCATGCCAGAACTTTGATACTGTAATTAATTACTATATAATTCTGTCAGATCCCTAAAATTGGTGGACAGTTGAGTGAGGAATACTAGAGCTGAAAAAGATGAAGGATTCCCAAAGCCAAGATACAGATGCACGAATATACATGAAGCCCTTTACTAAACATGACCCAGGTCATGATCAGATGTTCCACACTTCAGCTCAATATTCTGTTGCAGCCTTTTGATTAACTATTAAAAGAAAATGTTTTCTGTATTTCTTTGCTCGGGAACATTTTTTGATAAGCTTTTCAGAATTATAAGATACAGTAGGAACTATCATTACATGAGGCTGCTTATCAAAAAAAGAAAAAATGGCCTTACATTGATTATCCACTGCATTAAATCCACAGCTTTAAAAATATTTTTTTAAAGAAAAGGTGGGATTTATGTATTAATTTAAACATGCAAATTGTAAAGCAGGGAAAAGAGCAAACTGTAAAGTGCATATTAACAAGTTTTTTGCTTCCATCCTTCTATTTTTTCTTAAAATACGAAAATAATGGACCTGCATTATTTATAAAAATCAGTAACCTGTTCATTCATTAATATATTGAGAGAAAAAAAAGCTACCCTGGAAAGTATTCAACACCGATATTTTATTTTGGAAAAATTAGCTTTGACATTTTCTTGCTGTTCTTGTTTATGAAGAACTTGTAAATTAATATCTCTAATATTAATATTTTTGCAGTTTATGTATAATCCAGGGCACTTTTCTATTTGTTAGGATTATCATTACATTTAAGCAAATAAAACACCACACGCTGTAATTATTTATTATTTTCATTTTCTATAATATTTGCAAATGTGTATGAAAAACATTGTAGTGAAGCCTGTGAAGCCTGTAAAAGTTCTTACATCTTAATGACAAAATATTAAACATGATCTACAGTAAAAGTCACTTCTCTTCTGGCCTACAATATCTATTAGTGCCAGTGTGGAATTGTTTATTTTAGCACAAAGGTCAACTAATCTCTCTAATTTTAATACAAATCAATTAATTTTACTAAAAAATAAATTGCAATTTGCATCGTACATATTCTAAAGCTTTTTGGAAGCTGGGAGAAGGTTGTATTTGTGGGAGTTTTGTTAAAGAGATTGTCTTGTGGGTGTTTTTTTAGTTGTTACAGCTGCATAACGTCTTCAACTGCAGTTTCTTTAATGTCAAGGCAAACAAAAGCATTGCACAATACACAATTGACTGCATAGAAAACTGTCTTCCTACTCATTTTTTGCATTGTGTATTTCTATTAAATTCAATTAAATTTATTTTTATATAGTGCCTTTCACAACAAGCTTGCCCCAGAGCACTTAACAAAGCTGTGCGTTTTTCTTTCGGGTTTCAGCAAGCCTCCAGAATCTCTGAGCAGATGCCCCCTCTGCACTTTTATTTCCCCCCTCCTCTCTCGCTCTCCCTACTCTTACACCTAGGAGTTCCTGTGCGCTTCTGTCTTGTCTACCTCCCACCAACCCATCTACACTGCTGCGGCCATTCCTTCGCCCAGTCCTCGTAATACCGAGGGGGCATGTGCCTGGTTCGTTAATTCCCAGATATAATGTGTGCATCTCATCTTTTCCTTGCATTTATTGATCTAACCGAAATACTGAATTACATTATAGGTTTTAGTAGGTGGAATTCAATCATTTTAAACCTTAAACGCATCAAACCTTGAAAACGATAGACCAACTTTATCCAAACCATATTTTTAACGTTTTTGGTTTGCTTAAATTTTTCAAGGAACTCCTTTTTTCTCACCTCAGATGGTGCACACAGTCTAAAGATATTTCTGTTCACGTAGTGTGATTGTACTGTACAGTATATGCATAAGAATGCAGTGATTAAAGTCTTCACTGTAACAGATGTCTCTATGCTTAATTATAAAAAGTAACTGCCCCATAAGAGGATATAAGTTCAATAATATTGTTCAATACAGTAAGTATCAACCATAAAGGAGAATTTCTCACTTATAAGTGTTAATGCATCTTACTAAGGATTTCAGTTAATTATATCGCAGTCATGCAGGATAAAAGAGCACCTCTTAGAGAAGATTTGTAATGTACTAAAAAGAAAAGCTTCAGCTATTTCAGAGCAATCCTCATATCCTGTTTTCATTATGTGAACTATGCATTTTCCTTGAAACATGACCTAATTCTTGATACCTAGGGGAGAGAATCTGATTTGCCTTTTCTGTATCTTGCTTCCCACCATCAGTGTGGGAAAAAGGTTGCAAATGCTGCATTATTACATAAAGAGATATATAACAAATGTAAGATTTAAAAGTGAGCATACAGCTGCTGTTGCCTAGGTTCAAGTTCCAGTTCATCCGTGACCATCCACCAGATCATGTAGACATACAGGTAGTGCCCACTGTAGCTTCTAATTTTAACTCATGGATTTCAAAACAAAATGAACACAATGTTCACTCAGATACGTCTTGTGCTTTTATTGCGTGATGATTTATTTCAGCCTTGTCAAACATAATTATCACTGTCATGCAAATCTGTAAATTATTGATCTGGGGTGAGCTCTTGCTCAGCTTGTCAAGTCAATCAATAACTTTAAGAAAATTTAAAGCTGATTTCCTTCAAAGAGCTATTTGTAACGGAGACGGTCCTGACTCCTGAATGTGTTGTTTAGGACCCTATGCAGACGGTATAATCCGGAAGTGACTGGAGTAGGACATCAGGGGAAACACAGCAGGAACAGGACAGGATGACAGACGGGGGCATGACGGTTGTGATCCAGTGCTCTGGGGGCATGGCGCAGGCAAACAAGTCCAACACCGTCCAAAAAGGGAAACTGGGGCTCAGTCCATAATCCAAAACCGGGAGGTCCATCCAAGACAAGGACAATTAAAATCCCCAGGAAGGGGGAACACGATCCGGAACACAGAGTTTAAAAGGATATCGAAGCCAGGCACTCCGAGCCTCGGACCCAGATGGTCAGGATGCTGGGGTGAGGCCTATGCCGTCGGGTCACTCCTGGAGTAGAAGGTGGGCTTCCAGGAGTCCATCTTCCCGATGCTGAGCTACAGAAACGCCACACTTACATAGTAATCGGCAAACAGGGGGCAGGTGGACGTAATAACGAAACTAAAATACAAAAGGGTAGGAGCGCCCTCTAGAGGAGGGATGATGATCGTGACATTATTTTAATGTTGCTTATAGAAGTTTGATTCTACTTAACATGTGAAAATGTAAAACAGTAGAGGTCAAAACGTTCCCTACAGAATGGTACATGATGAAATAAAACCCCAAAATGCACATTTAAACCATAAAAAATTATACGCAAACAGGTATTTAGTAAAATATGCATGTAGAGTCATTTGTAACATTTTGCCAGGGCCGCTGTATACCAATACCCTCTAGAAAAGTTATTTAAAAGCACAAAAACAAAGCTAAATTTTAGCACTTCTATGTCTTTATACTATACTGTAGGTATTAGCCACCTTTTTCTGAGTATTCACAGAGAAAACAGTGCCTAGAACCTTGTAAGTTGGAGACTAATGTTTGTATAATAATGGATATGTTTTTAGGGAATTTAGATCTGTCCCTTCCTTATGTACCACAGTACATTCACTCTCCTTTGCAATTCAGAAATTTCAAATAGAATCATACAAAAGTTGCTGTTAATTACTTTCTGGTTACAATAAAATATTGACTATGAGATACTGTAAACACATCATATGACATTAAAGTTGCATTTTACTGAAATCACAATGGTACTTTAAGCAGAACTTGTCTCTTTCACCCTTTCCTGGAATTAAAATATGAATGGCCAGTAGGTCCCATACTGTTCCAGAAGTGCCTTCTGTTTTCATTTTTAAACACACTTCCAGATATTTTCCACTTGGTACATGATTCATTAATAAATCTGAAGAAGTATATAGGATTGACTTTGTCAAATCTTTTGATGATTTTAAATGCATAAATTACTGTACTGTAGGTCCAATAATAGTCTGTTTTTTCAAGACTAAATAGATTAATTTATTTTAGTCTGTCAATTTCCCTTTCTAGTTACTCATTTCTGAAATGATTCCAAATTACTTTCTTATATTTCCAAAATGCACATACTATTCGTAATTACATTTTACTAGATCATTGTAGTGAAACATTTCCTGATTTAAACATCAAACTATATCCTTAAATTCTGTTTGTGTTTTTTTTATTTCTTCCCCACATTGCCTGAAATATTAAAGTAATGTTTCAACACAAAAACCTAAGATTTTCTTATACTGTATGTAGGGACTATTTTTTTAACATTTTTTTTAAATCTTCTTCTGAAGACTTGTTAATTTAGAATAAATCATTGTTAATATACATGTTGAAAGAAATGCACCATGCTGAGTCTCTGGCATTGGGTTGTCTGAATCTTAGATGGCATACATTTTCCTAAGAAGAATATGCCAAGATTGTTAAACCACTGATCATGTATTGAATTCAACTAAATGGGCAGAATTATTCTGGCAGGGGTTTCCCTCTTATCGTAAGTAGACTACATGACCTTTAAAATAACCAATCATAATCCAGTTTATAGCCAGAGATATCAAATAAAAAAAGCGTGTAGTTTCCCCTTTGGGTACTAATAAAATTCTTTTGATTATGTTAGCGTGGAGCTTTTATTTTGTATGCAGATAAGCATATATCATATCACTGAGCGTACAATTTAGATTTTAGCCCCTTCACTTAATCCCTGACTTTTCTGGGTTTGCTTTTCAGTGAGTGCTTTTCTGACTGCACAAATGCTTTGTTGATGTAACTAAGTGCTGTAATTAGGCAGCCAGAGCATATCAAAATCTCGTAGCAAGTTGGTCAAGCATGATGCTGAAAACAAAACAGTTTAAAGTTATATTTCCCAAAGTGTGTGTAAACTTGTTATATTAATAAAATCACATTGGGAAGTTAAGATAAACCTTCGGGGTATTGAGAGTGACTGCTTGATATGTAAATGACTAGGCCAAGCCAATTGTAAGCAATAAACATGCTAATGCAGTAAGCACTTTTGCAGTGAGCACTTATCGGTAACGTTTTTAAAGTCTATTCTTAGAGGATTGAGTGTGAGTGTGTGTGGTGGTTTTGAGGTGGAGGGTATGGGGGTTGGTTTGGTTTACTTTTGTACTATCAAAACATTAAATTGTGTTTTTATACCAAAAAGTGATATTGTACTGTAGCTACATTCAAGTCACGCACAGAAAAAATACATTTGAAAATGTTATTCCCTGCCTAAGATGCATGCCATTTAAGTATCCATAGCTGAGGTAATGCTTTGAAAGTCAAGGCATTTTTCATTTACTATCAGTGTATTGACTTGGATGTTAAGAGATGTATCTAGATCAGCTCGCAAAGAGCACACACAAGCTGAATAATATGAAACTGTAGACCAGTTGATTACTAAATTACAGCCTGACAACACCATAAAGAAGACAGAGCAATGTACAGCAATAATGAGAAATTCCTTTCATCAGTGAATACAAGGAATAATGGTTACTTTATATGAGAAAATAACTCAGCGTATTGTAAAGTACTTTAATATACAGTATACTGTACTGTAACATTCTTTGCCCTGCTTCAAGCTCTTCTATTCAAATCATGAAGACCTAAATCAGGCTATGCATCACAGATGGGGGAGGAAAGATTAAAAAAAAAATTATAACCATTCTGCTTAAAATGTAAGTAATTTCATATTCATAATAGACTGTTGTTTCTGTTACTTTCCTCAGTATTTATGGCTTTTGCTGTATTGCTTCTTGAGGGTTTTACTGTACATTAGGTTTATATTTTGGGAACTAGAACTGTATCATGTACTGTATGCCACCACATGTAACATGTGAACTCCTATTTCTGGACATAAATTTATCCATTAACCATCCACGACTCTCTACTTCTGTCTATTACAACCCAACAGATTCACACAGCTACAGTATATCCTGTACACCTCATTTAACCCCACACATACTAAAAATTCTCTCCCTTTTTCACAGTTCCTCAGGCTCCGACGACGTTGCAGTGACGACATGGATTTCCAAAACCAAGCCCTCATAATGTCTTATTTTTTCATCAACAGAGGATACCCCACCCATGTTATTGACAGGGCCCTCTCCTGAGCCAAAAACAGCACTCGGAGCATCAATTCAATCAGGAACTCCTCCTCACCTCTAATGGCCATGATCACACTGATCTCTCTGTCTGCATTCTCAAAGAGGGTTTTGGAACTCCTATTGCAGAAAGACATCCCAAACCAAAATTATCCTGAAACTAGGATCACACCTTCCTCCTTCTCTCAACGACGGACTCGTTTCCTTCTAATCCTCTATATCATTTGCAGGTTTCGACTTCAGACCTCTCTTCACCTCTCTCGACTTCGCACCACCTGAGTGCCCACTCTGCCTCCCTCCTGCTCCAGCCCCCTCTCCACTCCCGGATTTTGTTCTCCCATGCTTTATCAGCTTCTGATTTTCCTCTCTTTCTCACGCACAAAGAAGGTTGTGTTTTGGCTAAGATCAAGTGTAGTATCTTGTCTTCTCTTTTCAGCATGGAATACACCTTTACTTTTTCCTTATAAAAACATAAATTAGTTCTACTAAAAGATGAATGGGTGAAAACATTACTGAGAGTCGTAGAAAGTACGGTCAGTAAAAGTGAGTAAGGGCAGACTCTCAAGCCCTAAAATGTACTTTGGGCGTACAACGTCTACTTAACGAAAGGAACGCTTTGTGGTTACTTTTATTTTCAAAGAAAGTTTTTGGAACTGGAAAGGTTAAGATGAAAACTGGGTATGAATTTCTAAATCTAAGTTCAACAGAACACTGTTTTGCAGGAGTGATCTGGATTTTCAACAGCGTTCATTCTGTCAACATAATAGTATTTTTTCTAGACACTGCTTGTAGGGCAACCAGGGAATATAAAATGATTTTGAAGGTTTAGAAATGAGCTGAGGTTCAGAAGAGGCAAAAACAATAGAAATGTAAATGTCAGGGAAAAATATATAATGCAAGAAAAGCCTTTCTTTTGATTTTACACCCACTTAATTTTATTCTTTCTATAACAGCTTTTCAAAAAAGCTCTAATAAAAGTCAAGACAACAGTGATCTACTTTATTTTTTTTTAGAAAAGAAGGTACACCATCTGAATAAGTTGATACTAGTAAAAGGTCACAGATATTGTGAAACCACGTTTTATGTGTCATTATAGACCTGGAGCAGCTAGTGAATATCTGTTTGCATTACATTGTTTATTTTTAAGATGAAGCAGCAATATTGTATCTGTGTAATATTAATACAGTAATGTTCTTACTGTAGCATTTATGGGCTCTAGAATAACTTATTGATATACAATATACAGTATACATAATATACGCATGATATACCGAAGAAGGCTCCACAGCGGAAACATTGATACACAATATTGATAAGGAACAAGTAATAGGTTTATTCCATGCTGAAAAGAGAAGAGACAAAACACAACGTTTCGGCTGTGGAGCCTTCTTCAGGTGTGACCTGAAGCTCGTGTGTCATTTCCACTTGTGTGCTCTGGAACGTGTTTGACTGTTTAATTTTTAAGAAGCCCAATGCATTGACTTTGCCACTGCCTTTAAGGATTTCGAACACTGGAATCAAGTACCCTCTCTGTTCAAGACTAGAAAGATTCATGTGGATGCTGATATTATTTGTTTGTTATTAACCCTTTTTTGTATACCAGATGCAGCAAGTCAGCTGAGTACAGATTTTTACATACTGTACCAGGAGGTATCCAAAGCCACATCCACAGCACCTCAAGTATGATTTAAACCCAAGTCCCTCCAGACAGGAACCCAAACCAGTTCTGCTGCCAGCGCTCTCCTGAGAACAGGATGACAGCTGGAAATCCACGACTAGATCACTGCTGCCACATTTATATCCAAATCAAAAATCTACATTTTGATCTATAAAGAGGTACTGTCATCAGTTTGGAGTCTAAGAGGTACTGCGAAGACTGATTTACTTCATACAGTAGGTGCTCAATGTGTCTTATCTGTAATATTAGAAATGCAAAAAAAGTTACAGTCACAGCCATTCTGAAATGACAAAATATTTAAATATTTATCACCATGGTAACCTAAAGTTAACTATCTCGTAGCAGGTGTTGCTTGGCAATGTTAGTTAGATCTGTAGCTGTCTAGCTGGCAGAGCATTCTACAAAATTGGTTTACCAATTATCAACCTTTCTAACAGCAGAAAGTAGCCCCTTCATTTTAAACCAATTAACAATGAAGTACCAGTACATCCAGAACTATGGCAGAGAAAAAGAGTAATTATTTATCACTGTAATTACATCTTTTTATTTTTTTAAGGATTAACAAAAAGGTATTCTAATCTTTCCTATTTGTTGATCATTTATCTTGTTGTTTTAAACAACTTAACTAGACTTTTCTTATGCTCTCATAGTATTTGTGCTATAAAGCCTGGTTGTAAAGCAATAATTAATGTTTCTATATAATACATATATAAAATAGTTTTTGATACTACCATTAATCTGATATACACTCCATAGTTACAATGCTAACCAGTGTTCTCATATATATATATAAAAAGAGAGGTAAATGAAATAGACAAGTGAAATGTTGCCCTGCTATCAAAAATAAACTGTAAGAACTCCTTTGCACTGGAATTACAGACTTAAGTACTGTATGTAGAACTTAACTATGTTATAATTTAGTTTATATTAATATCCAATATCCTTATCCTCATACAGTATATTGGAAAATGCTGAAAGATCTGTGTAATTTCCCAGACCTTTGTATACTGATTTCTTATAAGTGACAAAAAACAGTTAATTAAGCATGTAGATGGTAAAATGGTAACATTTTAATTTTCAGAAACATATGAATTCATAATAAAAATGAATATGTGAAATTTAACAGTCAGGTAAGTTAACCCATTAAACTCACTATTCGAATCATGCATCTGTTTTTCTTTCTCTCTTGACTGCATCTACTGTCACACTACCAGTTGTAGCATTGTGTGACATGAAGTTGTGATTAATTCTGGCAATAAAAGTGGCCTTCATTAGTTAAACGTTTATTTCTGTTGTGACAGGGGAGCTGACGAGCATATACTGACAAAATATGCACATGGATGAGAGGGTTGGTATGAGCTGTGCGCAGGCATGTTCTCTATTTAAGAGCAAGTGAGTGAGTGATCCTGATCGACCTAGGGGCGTCAGACCCTTGCTAGCATGTGTTGCAGTGAGCAACACTAGTCGACTCAGGGGAGACCAGGTGTGGCATCGAGTCTCAGGGGGAGCTCTTTAAGTCAACTTTGAGAAGTGTCAGGGCGAGTGATCCAAGGAAGTGCAGTTGTACCATTCTTATTAAGGAAGGAGCATTTTCGTCCTTACTCTTCTGCCTGTTTATTGCCCGTGTTACAGTTTTATTATTTAGTTCAAGTAGGTGGCTGTGTCACCATGTGTAGGCTGTAAAGGAACAAGTAAAGGGCCATACATTTCCAGACTGAAAAGAGAAGAAAAGAAACAATGTTTTGGCTATGGTGCCTTTTTCATGTGGCTCACGTACCCTAAGAAGGCTCCACAGCTGAAACGTTGTGTTTCATTTCTTCTCTTTTCAGCATGGAATAAACCTTTACTTGTTCCTTAGTATTCTTTATGTCATAATATGTGGCCCCTTGTTAAGTGAGGGTCACATCAGTTTGTGCTGAATAGGAATAATAGGTTCCACCAAAGGTCTGAAAATAATTTAAACAATGATATTCCATCTATTATGACTGTAAGATAATGTAGATTACATACTAATTTTCTAAAGAAACTAGAAACTATTAGATTGAAGAAATTGCCTTATGCACCTGAAATCAAACGATATACATTTTACAAATAATACCAAGTAGTCATTTTCGATCAAATGTTTAAATCATTTAATAGTATTCGTGTACAAGGCTACTGTAATCATTAATGGTTCAGTAATACCTGTACTGTACCTTCAATAACAATCCATAATATAACACTTTGTACACTGCATTATAAAGAAATAAAGATTGGGACTCTGGATTCTGGTTCAGGGGATTATATATTAAAACAAAGAGTAGGATTCTTCTGTTGTATGCTTGAGCAAGGTAAATCATTAAAAAACAGAATTTGAAATTGGATTTATTCTTAACCAAGTATGTGGAAAATAAGAGATGCACAGTACTAACACATAGGAAGAAAGATGTTCCTAATAATAGCATGTCTCATTGTATTGAAGTAGTTCAGAACTGCTTGGTGTAACTGATCCCAGATTACTGTCTATACTCAGTACCTTTCAGACAATTGTGTGAATTAAATGTTGGGTGATATTTATATCTGTATTCAGTGAATGCTACAGGAATGTTTGGGATGAACCTTATAGAAAGTGTTCTGATATTAACATGCTAGAAAGAAATATGAAACTGATCTACTCTTCTGGTGCACTGGACAGCTCCAAATGATTACATTTGGAGAAGTCCAGTATAAAAAGCACTCTTGCTGCAACATAGGCATCATTCGATCTCTCGATACATACTGTAAGTGTTCTTTTTTAGAGAAAAAACATGCTTTACTGCAGTTGTAAGCCATAGAGTCAAGGCCACAGATTACATTATCTTAAATGTGCCACAGATTACATTATCTTAAATGTGCAGCAGATTAGTAACAACAAAGCCCTTCATTATTAATAGACAGTAGTTTCTGATGTGTTCTGGAACTAGAAGAATAATGACCTGAAAGACAATTGTACAGACTGGCAGAAAATGACCATGAAAATGAGATGACATAAGATCTGACCACTGTATGACACATGATCACAAATCCTTTTGAGACAAGAGGTTCAAACCCATGACAAGTGTCAAGTGACCTAGCCACCTGTAAAGAGTGGTTCTTTCCTCACAAATCTCTTTGGGGGTGATGGAGAGATTTTAGGCCGTAAAATGAAAATGCTTACCCTTTATAAGATTCATTTCTTTTATGATGGCTCAAAAAAGAGGATAAAGACTTTCATTTTCATATATTTGCTAGAGGACTAGAGGAAAATATAGTACTACACAGAAAACAGGGAACATGGATGTTACCTGTTTCCCTGTAAAGCAGAGAAGTTGTTCATGGAGTCTCCTCTAAGGCACTCTGAGGAATAAGTGAGCCCATAAACCCCAATTGAAGTTCGAGTGCACCAATCAAAACCTGACACGACTAGGAACTATTAAGCATAAGTGGATTTCAACACATGAAGTGAGATATTGTTCACTTAGACAAAGTATTGAAACGCTGAAGAGATAAATTACAATTTTGACAAAACAATACTAGGAACTCCATGAAAATGCCTTAATGCACAAGAAACATTCAGTGCCTTGAATTAAAGAGAATTTCTACTAAAAGCAAAATAAAAGGATCGATAAAGAAAATTTGATCGTGCTAATAAGAATACAGATCACTGGAAAAATAAAAATGAAACAAGTTACAAGAAAAATATTACAATAAACAAATGAAAATGATTAGAGAAAAAATGTCTCACAGCCATCATCAAAAATGAGGTGAGCAATGGCATTAGAATTACAATAAGGGTGTGTAATGAGCACTTAAATACCCACTCTGAAAACTGCACATATACTGTACATGCATGTGTGTCTCCCATCCATTAACAGAAAGAAACTTTTTCTTGGTGAGGGCTGCAGAAAATTAGGACTTCTCATGAAAGCAAGGGACAAAATATGGGACAGTACCCTGAATGGGACACCAGCCCATCACAGCAACACACAAGTGCATGCAGATACAGCGGAAACCAGAGCACCTGGAGAAAACCCATGATCATGCAAGTGTTTCAGCTGAGAACTGAATGCATGACCTACTGCCATGCCACAATGCCTTGACTTCAAGATGTTAATCAGTCCTTAGTAAAGACTGTTAATATATAAAGTGTAATGTTTATGTTTTTCAATATTTATAGACATTTGATCAATAAAGTACAATTAGGACATTTACATAAAATAATATTGATTTATTATTTTGTTTAAAAACTAAAATCTACATTTT
Organism: Lepisosteus platostomus; assembly: GCF_059453375.1. Taxonomy (NCBI): domain Eukaryota; kingdom Metazoa; phylum Chordata; class Actinopteri; order Semionotiformes; family Lepisosteidae; genus Lepisosteus; species Lepisosteus platostomus. The sequence continues at coordinate 72,770,343 of NC_142614.1, read as the reverse complement.
CTCTGAGGTTTCCAAGCTAAATCTATTGCAGTGCATGCCATGAATGTTTCCATTTTTACTTCCCATTTTTGTGTAAGAATTTCTTTTATTGGGGTTTTCAAGCTAAATACTAAATTATTTCAAGAATTGTCAAAGAGTGGCGAACCTGTGCTGTATTTCCCTATTAGATAAAATAGATTGACAAAAAGTTTTCAAAAAAGTTTTTTTCTGTGATGAATTCTCAGATGGAGCTTCGAATTGAAGAAACTCTGAGAAAAAACATCTTCTACATTACTGAACCATGATAAAATACACAGTGAGCTGTGTGTGCATTAGTTTATGGATCTCGCAGTAGGGCAATTTCTGGATGATGCATCATTAGACTTTAGAAATGGATATCAGAATCTCAGACATTCAGACTGATGAGCTTAATTTCCTTTATTTTCTTTCCTGAACTGCCCCGGCAGTGATGACATTTTTCAGGTAATAAATGGTTTTAAAATTTTAATCTAGAAAACAAATGAAAATTATAAATGTAATTCGACCCTTGTCTGCAGTGATAGGCTTTTTAAACATTAAAATTTTAGAAAAAATTTGGAAGTACATGCAAATGTTTCCCAGGAGAGAAATATAAGTGTACATTAAGTGACGTATAATAATAAAGATTTGTAAGTTATTATATAGTGTAGTAGTTTATTTTTTATCAGCACAAGATTTAAAGTAATATATATAGTAAGCAAACAAAGCACCAAAGTATCAGATATTTCAATACACCATTCAGAGAGATTCAGAACAGATGGGCATTATGCAGATCTTGCTCAAAGCTTTCTTTTGCCCTTATTGGTCGTGTTGTTGTGTGAATCTTTGAAACTTTGTTTCTATCACTAAAACATCCTGTTCTCCTTCTACGTGCAATTCATTTCCTCAGACCCAGAGCAGTGTGCACAGTCTCAGAGTTCAGTCTAGATTGTTCAGTGTGAGTGCTGGAGTCTACCAATGATATGTCTTGTCTCCACTCATGTTCATGGTTTTCATGGACAGGATATTAAGGAGGAGCCAGGAAATGGAGTTTACTGTATGCACTGTATGCAGGGGCTTGGAGGTGATGTACAGTAGATGGTCTTTACACTCCAATGTGCTGTTGAGTACCAACTACAAATCTGGGGTTATGGTTCTTTTCTGCATAAGAGTGGATTGCCCTTCCAGGAAACCACTGATCCTAGTGAAACAGATCTTGTTGTAAATGATGGTAGAGGGCAGTTCGAGACTGGTGCAGCAGACTGATGCAGCCTCTGCTGCACTGTGTGCCTTTTATTGGGCTGGAAAATAGCTTTTGTGAAGCAAGAATTGAATTGACAGGCAATGTTCCCAGTTTAGAGGGTGATGTGCATTTCCATGCTCACCTACTGTATGGTCCGTAACTTTGGATAATGCTTGAAAGGAAGTGATTGCCATTATTTGCTTAATCTGATACAAGGGAGCATTAATTATTTTTACACGCAGTGATTCCATCTCTTAAAGCATTACCTGTCCTGTATTTAATTTACAACCAATGATGAAGTGCAGCAGGCAGTTGTCTTGGCATCAGGAGTTTCATACCAATTGCATGCTGCTAGTGTGCAAAGTAAAGTATGCAGTGCTGTCAAGTTGGAGCATGAGCTAAAATCTGTTAGGAGACTATGGGTGCCACATGGATGTGTACCACAACCTTCATACTGCTCATACCTGCTACAGGCGTTTGTTTTGTTATACTTTGAAACACACTTGCTTAAATCTTCTTTAATTACTTTAATTGATAAAACTAGTGGATAAAGTGTTTATTGAACTTCAAACACGTCTGAGTCTTGATGCTGAATTAAATTGGCATAAGGAGAAGAGGGGCATCACATGACTCACCCAGCTTGTTTTTTTAACTGCGAGAACTAGCTCACAACTATAGTAACTGCCAGGTTTGTGAATGTTAATCAACAGAAATGCAAAACTGCCTGTCACTTGTGCTTTATAACATCATTAACAGATTAATGAAGAGGAGTGGAAGCCAAGAAAATACAGAAACAGGAGTAAGTGCCAACTACTATACATATACTGTACTACGTATTGTTTTGCTTGTTGGTTTCCAGGGTATTTCTGGAGATGAACTATACTACTGATAATAATGCAGAGTGTTTGGCTGTGTTGCTTTGGTCTTTCACAATCTTTATTCTCTTACCCGTTTCATCTTTGACATAATCCTGGGGCATAGGAAAATACAATATATTTGTATTTGCATATCTCCATCACCATTATTATTAATATTGCTTATAGTGAATAATATTAATATTTTAGATATGTGTAAGCCGTTACCTTTTGTCATTGTGTTACCTGTGCTGTGATATTAAGAATTAAGTGTTATTAAATGTTTTTAATAATGTTTCTTCATGAGACCATATATCAGCAGCTTAGGCCTCTCTGTGTTAAGCATAGCAATGCAGCTGCAAGGGGCCTCTCTGATAAGCAGCATCCAAAGTCACAAATACTGCAGGACATTGTCAGATTGGTCCAGTCTGAAACTACCTAAATGATGGCTGCCCCCAGTCTGCTGCCCCTCTTTATCTAAGACAATGGATCAGAAGTCATCATCCATTATCCAAAACATGACCAACCAATGAGAAATTTGCATGGTGGATAGCAATATCATACCTGATGACATGCTATCCAATCACTAACTGTGATTTCCTGTTTTAAGTGATAGTGCACATCTCAGTTCTTAGTTTGGGTGGTTGGCTCGCTGGTTTGCCCCTCTTCTCTCTCCATCTAACCTGGCTCTCTGACTTTCTCAACCATGTGACTACAAGAGTCAGGACTTAAACTTTCTTCAAGATGCAAGGGCAACAGAGTGAGTTAGTAAAGAACAGAATTCTTCCCAAGATATTCTTTCTGCAACAAAGAAATCTTGTGTTCTCAAACCAATTTGTGTCCTGCCATAGGCAGGACAAACCAAGCTTCTCAGATGACTGTGCACAGATTGTTAAAAACAAACGTTCGGCAAGACGCTTTTCTTTGGAGACACTCTTCCTTGGAGGGCTTTCTTCAGCAAAATGCTGAGCAAAATCGTCCTCTCTGCACTGGGACATGTCAAGCACAGAGCAAGCTGCAAACAAAAGTGGACCACAGACAACCTAGCCCAACTCCATCTTCAGCAGGAAGTTCAAACTCATCAAGAAATGTTTAGTCAACAATTGAATATAAAATTTTCGTATTCATATTATAATTCTCGAGCATTACACTATTACTCCAAACAAATGTGTAATAAAGTTTAGTTCAAGATAATTAATGGATATTTACTTGTCTTTGAGAATATGAATGGGATTATATATATATGATACTGCTATAACCTGTGAGGCAGATAATAACAAATGTTATTGTCGATATATTTTAATTCTGTTATTAATTTTTATGTTTGTAATCCCTAGTGAACAATTAACCCTTTTTATCACAGCAGATGGAGTCATAGTTTTCCTCTTGTTGGTTTTCTTTGCATATTTTGGTGATGTATTAATAAATTGTATGTTGTATATTTAGAATCTATGTGTGAGTCTTTAAATCATTGTGTTTGATTCCTAAAAGGTATCAGTGCAATCTCATAATTTACTGTTCCAATTTTAAATTGTTTCAGTAAATTAAAAATAACACATGGTTGGTCTAAAATGTTGCCCTTGTCTCCTCTCTATTCTGTCATTTTGTGTTGATTTAAAGACCCTAACTCACCTGTGGTTTAAATGGAGCCTAATCTATCCATCACACTGAAAAGCCGAAATAAAAAACGACATTTCATTTGTTAATCGAGTGTTTTCATATTTGAAGAAAACATTAACACTTGAAATGTTTCTTTTTTTTCTAATTTGCTGCATGAAATTAACCATAGGATTGCTTTGGAAAGCTTGCAGAGTATCTTGCCAAGAGGGAAACATTTGAGGTAGAGTTTTGAAAGTAACTACCAGTGTACTAGGAAATCATTGTCAACTAAGACCATGCTGAAATGCAGACTTCAATTTACGATCTGTTTATGACCACAGCAAGCATGTAGCCATCTGAATGAAAGTATACTGTAGATACGATTGAAGCTTAATGTCAAATAGCTATACAGTAACAGTGCACTGCACTTGAATTAAATATGTTCACAGAAAATGTATTGCTTTTAATTTTAATATAAACAGTGGCTGCTCTCTAGCAGCCATAAATGCCACACTGATCTTTTTCTTTTTGTGCATCCTGGGGCATGGTGATTACATTGGTACTTTACATGAACCCAGTTTTCCTCAGCATTTCCAGAGGAAGAATACATGATTATGATTGTATCTGTGTTATATTATTGAAATCATTGTAATCTTGTGCCCGACCTCTTCTAAATACTGGGTTTTGAAAAATGCTGCCTTACTGGGGTCCCTGACTTTAATTTTTCTTGTGTCTAAAGTGGATAATGGACAAGATAATGTTTATGATGCTTTAAATGTTCTGGTATACAGAATATATTGTGTTTTCCAAAGTGGAGCTTATCGTTAAACTGCAATTGATTGAAGTCAATGGTCTCAGGCTGCCCTCACACCTAAGCCAATCTAAATCAAATTACTTTTTAACAGATTCATTTTGAGTCATGTTAGATTTACAGTATGCTCCTGGGGCATAAACGAAGACGAACTTGCCTTTAACAGATCATAATCAATATTACAGTTTATGCCATAAAATGGCATTTAATTTCTATGTAATTCATAGTGAGTAAAGATTGCTTGTTGTTGAAATGAAATATCTCTCTATGGTAACACCTTTTTTTGAGACCATTGATCTTCCATAAGAAATGTCTGTTGGTTAAACTATAAATCATAACTATAGTTTAATAGATAATTACATCTGTGGTACGCAGTTCATCCTTTTAAAAAATGCTGAATTCTTCAGTTCAGTTCTCCTTCAATTTAATATTACACATAGCACATAGCGCTGTACGTGCACCTCACTGCTGTACAATAAAGAATGTGCAGGCACTTCAAATCTTATTTAAATTCTAATAGCAGTTGTTCATTTTCTTGCAATGTGTTATGTCTTTATATTACATGTGACTTTTATTGGCATTTTTCTAATTAACAAGGCACAGTTTCTCTTGGCTGCATTTTAACATGAGTCTTCAGAGACAGAAGATGGAGCTCTTAGCTTTTAGTTTCAGCTAACGCCTTGCATGTTTCTCACATCTGCATGGAGGCAGGCAGTGCTCCATAGCACTGTATCATTCTGTCCCCATTAGTATTGCTTAATCTGCTTGATTAGAGTTTGGCTGGAATTGAGTCCTGTTGCAGAACAGATGTCTCCAGGATAATGTAGCAATACATGTGAGGATCGCCCTTTAATCGGACTGTCTTGTTTGCATCCATATAGCAGAGTTTTAAAAGGAAGCTGGTTTGAAACTTCATTTTGAAAGATATTGATCATGAGGTCCATAATGTCAGTATATCATTTTAATTGTTGCAGACTGCATTGAGAAGCAATGACAAATGCAAACAAAATATAAGGACATGTAGTTAAAAAGCCAGAATTAAAAAAAAAAATGTTATGTAATAATTTATAATTGATTGGTAAGATGGTAAAACAATGTTTAGAATATTCTGTACAAGTTTGGTCTCCATTTTTCCTAAAAGATATTGCTGCTCTGGAAATAGTCCAAAAACAAACTAAACAAACTGAATCTTTGTCATCTTGAACAGAGAACCTGATTTAAGTATTCAAAATTCTCAAAGGCACTGACAAAGTCAAACTGATGGACATCTTCCAAAGCGAGAGTGAAACACAAACCAGATAACACATACAAAAAAAAATACATGGAAATGTTTGCAGAACTGAAATTAAGAGAATTATTAATCCTAGTTCTCTTAATCAATCCTACAGGATATTAAATCAAAACATTCTTGTAAATGTCCAGTTTTCTTTGTTAACCATTTTATTCAAATTTAAGATATTTTAATGTTGAGTTTTTTTTTTACTTCAATGTTATTTAATACTGCAAATATTTGTTCTCAATAGCTTTGTAAGTATCAGGAATTTTTGCCTAAAAAAATGAGTTAATATGATCAATTTTGTAGATCTTAGTCCATCATGATGATTATCATAATTACCCTATAATCATCATCACATCAGTGTTGCAACCAAGGACAGAATTCCAAGTAATTTTCCACTATTAACATTTAGCCGATGCAACATGAAAACAAATACCAGTCTTAAGACTACTACATCTTCACAACCTGTATTCAAATGGGTAACTCCATACCAAGAGAATTGAACTTCGTCCTTTCAAGTCACAGGGTTTTCATGTTTTTATGCTTTCATGTTTTTATTCCAATCAATTAACATTTGGCTGTACCATATTTTAATCAGTTCTTAAGACCACTGTTGATGATGAACACATGTGTTGTATAAGATCAGCAGTACTGTGACTTTCCAGGATCTGGGCTGTCGATCACTACCCTATACTGATTTTGTTTAACTCCCTTAATCTGAGAAGAAAGTTAAAACAGACCCTGTGCACTGACCTTCATTCTCTTGTTTTTATCTGAAAAGCACATCTTCTGTCTGACCAGTGATAAGAGCTCTTCTTTTGCTTCCAGTGTCTTATACCTGGTATGTGCACATAGGGAGGTTAAAATATTTGAAATGGAAGTTTTGTTAAAGAACATACAGTACAGTCCTGCAAGCCAGGCTCGTTCTCTGATGCATGTATGCAGTCTTGACAGTACAGTAAGTGCATGGCTCAGACCTGCAAACTCTTTAAAGTTTAATGTTGAACGTTCAAGTCAGGCTTCAGATTTACATACAGTAGAAAACACAACTTACTGTTTGTTTTAGCTATTTCTAAACAGAAGAAACTCATGAGGAGTCACCACAATGACCCCTGACAATATGCTGTTTCATATGCTTCTTATTTAGAAAAGGAATCATGTTGTTAACATTTACAGTATGTCAGTCTCTTTGACCACACATCACTTCTAATACAGGAAGTAATTACTGTACCTTGCTTAAATATGGAAATGGAACCCCTAACAACTGATCAAATCTAAAAGTCTGTTAAAGCTTTTGTGATTATATGGTTACATAACATAATATATAACAACATAACAAGGACCAACATATTGTATGCCAGCTATAAAAACAAGGTCTGACTGAACATTTGATAACTTACTTATTCTTACAGTCTGTTGCTATCTTGTATCCTGTGGTTAAATAAACCTTTTCATTGAAGCTTAGCATAACTACTGCATAAATACACACACAGAACAGACACGGTATAACTTTATGGGCCAGACCCATAAAGACTGATGCCATCTGAGAGCTTCAGAACCACATTCATCAAAGTAAAAAGAAACAATTGTATTGAACAGCAATAAATGAATCTCATCTCATATTGAGGATTGTGGCTTTATCTGCAGCTAGGGCCAGTCTTCATGAGGTATTTATAGTTCTCTGGAACAGAAAGACTTTTCTAGGTCACGTACTGTAGGTCCTGTTTGCAATTCTGATCTTGTTCATACTGTCTGTAACTGCTGTCTTGAAGCAGTCCTGTCTGTACTATTTTATTTACAGGAGCCATGAACCCATTTTACATCTGGATGTGCCAAGAGGACAGGATTCCTAGATTTACCATTTTCAAGGAAGCAGCAGTCTAACGACTGGGGCAGAGTTTAGCCCCTTTGCTTTTCTACACTACAGCAAAAATAGGGAATTTCACAAAAAGAGTCATTGTAGTTTGAGGATATCTGGGAGAAGATATACAGCATGGAACTGGGGCAAGAGAAGCGAGTCACAAAAGAGCACATTCAAAATAGGAGCCTTTTTTTGGATTTTGGAGCCATGGCACTCACTGGTAAAATTGTAAACACCAGAAGATTGGTTGTTTTTCCGTCAGTTTGCCTTTACCACATAGACTTTAGAAGCTTTTTCCTCATTGGTTTTTTTAATTAAAAAATACTGGTTCCAATTTAGAAATACATTCAGTAGCAGCTGCTAATATATCCTAAACCATTACTTTTACATTTTAAAGTTTTACCCTTAAATTTGTGTAGTGTATCAACTTTGTCTCAGGTATAAAGATAGCAATACATTGATTATGAGCCCCATTTCTGATATACAGTACGTCTGGAAAGACGAAGAGAAAAACAATTAGAGACATTGTTGGGGTAGTCAAACTTAAATGTAACTCACAAAGTCTACTCCAAAGTTGGGGGGCACAAGTATTCCCTGGTTCACAGGGGAACAAAGAATGAATTGGAAGCACTCCTTAATTGAATTTAGATGTACTTCACAGATTTTTCAAGGTGTGTTATGAGTGTCTTCTTTAAATAAATCCATTAAGAAATGGCTTAAGAAGACTCTTGTATTGCATATCTCTTAGCAACTAGAAGCATAATGTTTAATCTTTGTTTATTGTAGGTAGTCAGTCAATCAGTGCTGATTTGCAATAATTAAAAAAAATGACTTTTGAAGAAAAATAAAATGTTATATAAATCATATTAAATCTATTATACTTATGACTGTTACTAGTACATCTAGAGCTTTTAAAATCACTAATCATTAATACATGTCCAATTATTCTTTAATATCTTCTTCATCATTTATAAATCACTAACTTATGTATGAGATAGCACAGGTTTTGAAGAACCATTTAGTTCAATTAATTACATAAAAACTTTAGTGTTCAGACACAAAAACCTTTTTAACTTAAGTTAAAAAATGTCAGAGTTCATTATTTCCACATAGTAAAAAGAATTATAATCATGAAGTGACAAGACCTTGCTCTAAGCTTTTAAGATGTATTTTACCATTAAATTCAGTCCGCATGCTCATAATGTGAGAAAAATGTTTGTCATGAAAAGTTTTTTTTGATTTTCAATATATACATTTTATGGAAATTTTATGTCATACACCTGCATTTTTTTCTTAATTTTGAATTGTACTTTTGAAAATGGTATTAATAAATTTGCAGTGTTTAAAAAGAATTATACAATGTACATATGTGAATAAATATGTTAATTAGAAGGTTGCTTATTTATTCTGATTGTTACAGACATTACAGCATTGAGCTCAAGGAGGGCAGGAAAATTAAGAAATTAATTCTGATTTTAGAATAAGCAAATACATATTTTGATAAGTGTACAGATTAAGCTTTATAAAATTTAAAATGTAATACATTAAGTGGCATAATATGATTTATTTAATATATTTGTGTCACAGATGTCAGAAGGGACAAACCGTGGAATGGCAGGAGAGTGAAAAAAGACCCTATGCGTAGAGGCGGGATGAGGTTTAGCCTGGGCTCAGCAGTTCAGGAGTCGTATAGAAACCAACGCCCTCAGGTCACGGACGTGGGGCAACCTGGTGCTAGGCGGGTCTCAGGACATCCAAACCTCAATGCTAAGCAGTGAATCAGTGACCTGGAAATATATAGCCCCAGAGAGAGAGACACCGGAAGGACAGCAAAGCACAGGAAACTAGGGACAGGACAGAGTAGAGTAGCCCCTCTCATGGGCGGCTCCTAACACCCAACAAATAAATGAGCTGCACAGCACTGGGGGGAGAAAAAACCTAATTTAACTGAAAGAAAACCTCCGGGGGTCCACGGCTGAGAGCTGCCCCCTCCTCCAGTGTAGAAACCTTTATTGGGTAGAGGGAGGGGGGCCGGGTTGAGCTCCGGAGCGTTAAACAAAAAAAAAAACATTTACAAAAGCACAAACAACAAAAATAAACCTGGGAGACCAGGGTAACAAACCACACAAAACAGGTAGGAACCAAGAGTTCCATGACACAGGGGTCAGGGGGACCAGAAAGAAGGGAAAACCAGGAAGTGAAAAACCAAAAGAACAAGAGAAAACAAAGTAACCCGGGAATAAAAAAATAGAAAAATGCCGCAAACCGGGCAAAACGTGTTCAACATTCTATCATTGATATTGGAATAGACAACCCAAAGAAAGCCAGGCACTAGACCCGCTCACAGGCACGGATGTCAGGAGTAATATCCAGCAATGAGAATAGAGGAACAGACAAAAAGCTTACCATTCTATCACCGATATTGGAGTGAACAACCTTAGGAGAGCCAAGCACAAGGCCCACTCACAGGCACGGATGTCCGGAGTGATATCCAGCAATGAGGATAGGAGAGCCAGCTCAACATTTAATCACGGATGCCGGGAGAGACAACCCGAGGAAAGCCAGGTATTCGTACGCGGATGTCGGGACAGCATACCGCTGAATGACCTGCTCACAGGCACGGATGTCGGGAGTAGCATCCCGCGATTTGAATAGTGAAAAGTGAAAAAAAAGGGCCCAAAAAAGTGCGGAAAGACAAATAGTGCCAGGAGGAGAATGGCAGGAAAGTAAAAATATACCCTACTCGTAGCACCGGGAAGGGGGTTAGCCCATGCTCAGCTGTTCAGGAAATGCTGTATAGAAACCAATGCCCTCAGGCCACGGACAGGAGCGACCTGGTGCTAGGCGGGTCTCAGGACATCCGAACCTCAATGCTGAGCGAGAAGGAAAGCATGACCCGTAATTATATAGCCCCAGACAGAGACACACCGAAAGGACAAGCAAAGCACAGGAAACTAGGGACAGGACAGACTAGGAATGCCCTCTAGCTGCAGAAGGCATGACAATTTGCTAGAAACAATTTAGTTATTATAACACATTTATATTTGTTTTGCACTGGATTTTCAACAGTAATATGACATGTTGCATTATTCATTGCTAGACAACCATTTATAGGATACAAATATTAATCTATTTTATGGCATGTTTTAACAGTTTTCTGTTTAATTGTGTAGTTTTAATGTCTGTGGAGAGACTCTGTCTCTAATGAATCATTTACAGAAAAGCAAATCACTCAAACATAGAAATTGCAAAAGAAAACAAAAACACAATTCAACCAGTTATTATGTTTCTTCTGACTCAGAGTTCACACTTCAGGAATGCCAAGGGTGACAATGTAAGTTTAGAAATGTTTAGAAAATCCCTATAAATATCATTAATGCAACAGAGAGATTATTGTACAAAACTGCATGAATGAGGTGTAAAGATAATTTGAATAGACAATCATATCTAGTGACTGTATCCAGGAAGAAATCTGAAATGATTTATCTGAAAAGAAAGGTATTTAATTTAAAGATCTGAATTAATGACTGAGTAACCTGTTTAAAATGAAACCACTTTTGTTAGCTGGGAAATTAGGCTTATCATTTCAATCATTTCAATCAAAGGATATTGTTTGTTTATTCTAGGCCCTCTTGAAATATTTGGTTTGGTCACAGCATCAGTGAGACACGTTTAACAATCATCCATCATGCCAAGTCTTTGTTTTTACAAAATCCTTGTCAGTACTCATCACATATTCGTAGGTATTAGCAACTGAATGCCAAACGAGACAATCTGAATTTCATTGCTTTGTTTGTTGACAATGACTTGTTTTAATCTGATCCATAAATAATGTTTAAACTAAGCATCAAGCAGCAGGACATTATTATGTTCCTTTCTTAGATTTCTCTTTTCACACTGTATCATCCCTCAATGAAGCATATATTCTTCCCTGATTATCTCTGAGAAGAGAGTCTGTAGGTGGGCTGCTTCTTGTGACCCCTGCTCAATTTGATTGAAAGCTCCCTAGCAGCCACTTAGCATGAAGGAAAAACACTGTGTTCCTCAAATCTGAAAGCAAAATAAATTCTCAAAATGCCTCAGGATGGTCTCTTTACACACTGGCGTACTAAGTCCTTAGAATGAAATGTAGTGTTATATGTTCATTTCTTTTATAACACGTCAGGTTTTAATCTTTTTGTTTCATATTCATACAAATATTTCCATTATTTATGTTGGTTAATGATGAATTAAAGCAGCTCAACAAGCTACAGTTTCATTATTTCAGTCATATGTTGATGATAGTAGGTAAATTTGGGATAAATCAATATTTTTAACCAGGAAATGTGGCTTTAACACTGAAATTATGTGCATAAATGTAATTAGGTGCAAGTCCTGATAATTTAAATACAGCCAAACATTTTCAGACATAAAGGAACATTTCAGAAAAACAAACATACCGTATAGGGTGCTCAGCTAGAACAGAGTTATACAAGTGCCTCAAACAGAGTACAAAAATATCACTAGACTGACTCATTTACTCCATTAGACAGTGGGAAAGAGACAGACTCTGATGGGCTTAAGTGGCCATGGTAGTGCCCGCCCTTCAGCAACAGAGCAGCTATCAATGGCACTTCTTTTGAGCTGTTGTGCAAAGACATCTGTCCTCATACAGTGAAGCGCAGTAACTGGAAAAGAACATTTCTGACAGTAAGACTTGCTAGGAAAAATAATATAGAAAGCCTGCAGAAAGTAACACTCCTCTTAGTGTGTCCAATCTGATTACATTTTATTTTATTGCTTGAATTGTGTTTTATCCCTTTGTGTCACAAAAGCCTGTCCTTGAATGCACACGGACCTATTCCATCTTCATTGTTTCAACTTCAATTGCTGCCTTTAAGTCAGCTTGAAATACTCATCTATGTCTCCACCACAGATTACAACCACATGGATTCAATTCAGGTAACCTAGGTGGGCAAGGTGATTGAACCATCAGGTGGACTGTTGGACTATATCTATAACCTCAAGGGTCTGTTTGGAGTCACCGGGACATCTGACTCTTGAAGGGGGGACAGTGTAGTGCCCTCGTCAGGCAGTGACAGGGCACAGAGCAGACAGATAGATGGGGCAGGTGATGTCAGCCCTAAGAGAGCCTGCTGGGATAGATGGGATCCTGTCTGGAATAGTTGGGAGCTTGCAAGGACATTAACTACTGGGACATGGGGGGAAGGACAGGAGTTTGTGTAAATTTATGCAAGTGTACGTGTGTGACTGTCCCATGTTTCCCCATCCTGATCTGTGGTCTCAGGTTCCCAGCCTGACCTGCCTGGCCTGTGTTTGTCAGGACCACACACCTTCACTCTGTGTTATAGTGAGTGCAACCCTTTTAAGGATAACAAAACTATGCTATTCTGATTAATGAAAGAGCTCTTCTATTACCACTTGTCTGTATGATCATTACTCACATTGCAGGACTATCTTGAATATAAACTGTTGAGTAAATACCTATATGACAACACTATTAAATATGTATATCAATGAGCTGGTTGAACTTTTGGATAGTCTGCAGCCCTGGCCTCACACTACACAACACAAAAGATCAAGCCCCCACTGTTTGCTGATGACCTGTGATGACCTGGTCCTGCTGTAGCCCATAGAACAGTGGCTACAGCAGCCAATCTGGACAAGACCAGAGTCACAGGTTTCCTGAAGTACTACTTCACATTAAACAGCAACATATAGGAACACAACACCAGCTACTGAGAATCAGTTCATCTGGAAGTTTTGACTTGGCAAAGAGGTCACTTAAGGAGAAGGCAGGGGTTTATACACTATACCATAAGAAGCAGGCTTTACAATATCAACTCCCTAGATTTCTAGATTCTGGATCAGAATATTTGAAAGTGTAATCAAACCCATTGCCCTGTATGGCAGTGAAGTATGAAGTCCTATCAAAGACCAGGATTACACTTAATAGGACTAAAACAACTCGTATAAACTCTGCAAACAGGGTTCTGTGAAAACACTCTGTGTGCAGATGAGATGGTTAGAATAATAAAAAAACTCACTGAAAGGAGTGACAGTAAAATAAACTAACCTGAAAACAGAGATAAGAAGTGTGAAACTTTAAGCATAGCAGACACACTGATTAAGGTTTAACACAAACCTTTGTAGTGAACACTTACAGCATGTGTAAAATCAGTTCATCTTTAAATTAAAGACCAATTTGTACATCACAATTTGACTTTTGATTCACATTTTAAGACAGATTAATATTAAGTTTTTATCATTTTTAGTCACCGAGTATACAATGAGTCATAAAAAAACAATATAACAATGCTTTTATTGTTGAAAGGATAATCATTCTCTAGGATGAAGTGCAAATTGTTTAAGACAATAACTTTAAGACTCGGCATGAGCTTAGTTTATCACTTAACTGAAGAACATAGCAGACCTAATAATTATTATCACCGATGCTGTTTTGTCATTATTTCTTAAACCACTGCCCAAAGAAACAATTCCCATTCTGATCAATTTAGTCCAATCAGCAGGAAATGACAGAGCTGTCAGATATGAAAAAAATGTGAGGATATAGTGCACAGAACTCACCTGGAACAGAAAATACATATCAATACATCCCATATACATATCCCCGACATACCCCCAGTGCATATCCCATCTGTCACTGCTGAAACAACCAATTTGACATTTAAGGCATTATTTGGAAACAGTGCTTTGATCAGTTCACATACAGTATAGGCAACTCCTACTTAGTAACAGTGTCTGAAAAGCTTTACTGGAAGAGTCTACTGCAGGGTATGTGTTCACACACACATACTGTATACGGTATTGTACTGTATATACACCTCTGTTATACTCACACATTCTACAAGCTGTAGATACATTCTACATATACTGTAGATGTATATTGTGGTCATTGTTTCCCCACTAGAGGTTTGCCAGGGAGCTACCCTGGAGATGCCCTGTTGGCCGTTCTGGAGGGAAGAGGAGGGCAGCCAGTGTCAGAACTGGACTTTCCCCTAGTAACCCCAAGGGTGCCATCCTCCCTCAGAGGGTGCGTTAAGCACAGGGTTTCGATTATGCACAACAGAATATATTAGAATATATTAGATATATAGAAAATTATCTTCTAATTATCAGGAAACATTGTTTAGGCTCTAGCCATTTTCTGTTGTTATAAAGAAGAGAACACCCTGGGTATTATCAATCGTTCAAGAAACATTTCACACTGAAATCTGCTGAATCGGTGTTTGTTCTTACGTGCACCAGAGCAAAGAACACAGGGCTTTCCCAGCTATATTCCTTTTGTATGATATGTTACGGTATTACAGATATTCCTAATGGAGTTCTGTGCTTATTTATCAAGGTAGAGGGTAGAGTAAACATGCAAGTTACCTATGTTTAAAGTAGAATGGTTTCAGTAGAACAGAAAAGAAAAAAAATAGCTCAAATGAAACAGTTTGTCGTCAACATGAATAATGACCACGCAATACCATTTGCAGTTACAGTAGTTAAATAAGAACAAGTGCAAATCATTTTGTTGAAACAAATGTAAGAGGACAGTAGGAGGAGACAAGAGGGAGAAAATCCATTGCCCTCAATCGCCTGACAAGTACAATGATACAGTAGGTTAGATGATGGTATAACACCAGGAAGCGAAGGTTTCTTGGGAAAGTAGATTGCATGCTGCCTAGGAAGAACTTGAGGAGAGAATTCAGGCTCATGCTGAGTCCTTTAGAGACAAAGCTCAGGAGAGCTGATGGAGCTCGCCCATAAGTCTTGTTTCATACAGTAGCCTGTAGGACATTGGAGACCTCATGCATCTTTCTTCTAAAGCAGTGCTTGGACCTCATTTGTCACAATTTGGAGAGCCATCATGAAGCCATTATATCACTTTTGAATGACCTGTCTCTGGAGGCTCACATTTTTCCTCTGAAGTTCTGTATCATTTCCTTTGGGAAGGTACATTCTGGAACATGATGAGAACAGAAGATACTCTTCTCCAATCCGTAGCGGTAAACTGAGATTTTCTCCATTTTTTAGTCATACTTCGTCTTAGGTAGCAAGAAAAAACAGTGGGGCCAGTCTCCCGGTGAGGAGTAAGAGGCTTTGACAGTGTGGTTTTGTGGGCAAGTGAGAGGTAGAAAAGAAAGACCCAGCAGGAAAAGAGAGGAGAGAAGAGGGAAATTGAAACCTACAAAGCGGAAGAAAGGGAGGTGGGACCCAAACTGTTAATGAGATAGAAACAGTAGAAAGGGAGCCAGGACCTAGCATTTCTTTGGATTCCTCTCCATTTACTAGCAACCTCATAGAGAATCCTGCTTCTACACCAACGTCCATGGATGACAGGATATCCAGTTCTTTAATACCCACTTTTGAGAGGAACTGAGTAATGACCCTATTTTATGATACACTAGAAGTGATGGTAAAAAGCAGATAAGGGATGAATTAAAGGAAGCTAACTAAATTAAGACTCTCTGAGAGGGCAGAGGGCACTTCATAATGTTTCAAAATGACCATTGTAATCCTTCCCAGACTTGATAAGAAGCAACCATTCTTTCTCTAACATGAACACAGATTTCTTTTGAACAAATCTGTGTGCTTAATTCAGATTATTTCACTTCCTGTTGATCAACTAATCATTTGCGCATGTTTTGGTGCTTCTGATTCTGTATACCCCTTTAATCAAAATAATAAGGGTGCACTTCCTTTTTCACACAGAGATATTGAATGCTGTCTGATTTTTTCAAATACATTACTATCACAATCGTAAGCCCCTCCTCTTAAGGATGCTCCAACCCTTCCTTGTTTATTTTTGATTTCCTACACCTGCCTCCGGTTCCTGCCCCCGTCGTACGAAAGCCAGATGCTCCTACCAATCTGGGCTCAGTTTTGGAACATGCCCGATGCCCCCCTACCAGCAAGTCCAGGAGGGGCTCGACGGCATAGGCTTCGCAACGGCGTCCTGACCATCTGGATCTGTGGCTGGGAGTGCCTGGCCCCGTCAGCTCCTTTTATTCCCCCAACCATTCACCGGATCCCGCTCCGGCTTTTAACTCTTGTCTTGTCTGTCAAGATGGATCACCCAGCATTTGCATTCTCAGGATATTCTCACGGACTCCCTTCGGACTTGTTTGCCTGGACCACGCCCCCCCAAGAACCGGCGCACCTTGGACAAGCCCCTGTGTTCTTCCAGCCCTGATCCCAGTCTTTATTCCCTGTGTTTGTCTCACTCCCCTCCAGATTCTGCCGTCTGCATAAGGTCCTGAAAGGTCCTGTAATTCTTGACAATTACAACGTAGAATTTATGTTTGTTATTTGTCAAATGATGTTAGTTTTATCTAACATTAGGGCTCGGTAAGTATAAGGTAAGGCCAAATATTTTTATTAAATATGCTAAACCAAATGTACTTGCATTTTCACCACATAAGTCCTAAATCAAAGGGTCATTAACTCCTGCAAAGTTTCTATCTCAGCACACTTGCCAAAACATGTTTTGAGACATGTTGATGAAGCCTGTGGTCCAAAGGTTTAACACTTACATACCACTGTGATCAATTAGTACATCTTAGTCTATATATAAGACTGTAAATAAATATAATGAAACATAATCCAGCATGCATTTAACTGATGTGCATAACAAGAGCAGCAAATGGATATACCAATGTGAGCAATTCATTTTTATATAATAGTGACAGTTTATTTTTCTAGTACATTCTAACTTGAAATATAAAAATTACATTAAAGAAGGATGATTTGATTCAGGATTTTTTTTAAATACAATCATTTTTTAACCTTAAAGGAATCCCAGTAAGCTTTGCACAAAATAAGTTATTACATACAGTATGCCCTGTTGTATTGAAGGGACAGAATGTGATTGAGCATATGAGCAAGTGGTTGCAATTTTGAAATTATCAATAAGATTGGTTCAATAGTTATCTCAAAATGACTTTGATGAAGTTGCTAATTAGATAATTTATCAGTAATAGGTTCCAAAGTCATTAATCAAAGACATTGCTATCCATACATTGTACAAGTCAAAGGTATAATCTAATTTGAATTGAACAATCCAGTGTTATTCAGTGGAAACCAGATGAGTTTGGGCATGTTTCCTACAGTAACAGAAAAACACTTTTTCTTTTTTTTTTTTCTTGAAGATAACTTTCCTGTGGAGTTTATGAGCCAAGAATAAAATGAAAGTATGAATTAAAATCTTTTTAAAGGAAGGAAAGATTAAATATTTATACAGTTTGTGGCAATTAATTGAGCAAAAGAGAAACATAAAATTGATTTTGTCATTTTGATCAAAAGTGCAGAAGATTTAATGTGAGGGAGAAGTGTGCTGCAAAGGTTATGGCTCCCTTACAAAGCAGACAGAGTGTATATACTGCATATGAGAGTGCCACATAATAGGGTTACATTATACATTATACAACTCATATTGATTGCATGGGCCAAGGTAGCCTGTTGGTTTAAGCAATGGCTGCGTTGTGTCAGCGTAGACAGAAACACTGTCTCACACTCCACAAACTGTAGTGAATGACGATAAGAAATTATTACCCAACAGAAACAGAAATCGTGAAAGAAGAAATTCTTAATTGGCTTATATTGAAAATTCCATATTTCAACACATTAAGGTCTTCTCACTAGAACTATACACCCATTAAAAAAAAACAAATATGCATGTTATATTGAAGAAATGCTAGAGAAACACAGCACAGATGCAAACTCAAGACCTGCCATGGTGCATCCCTGATTCATAATTACTAATAATTAATAAGAATGATGAAAAGCAAATCTCGTCTCCACTTTGTTCTACTTTGCGCTGTCTCTACTGTATGTCAACAAAATGTTACAGTCCTTGAAGCCTGTGGAGTTTTGTTAAATCCTTTGAAAAGTTGAGGCTAACAACAATAGAGTAAACTACTTCATTAAAGACTTTACATTAAAACATTTGCAAAGTCATTATTTTTTACTGCAAATATCATGTAGTTCAGCTGTCCCAAAACAGAAAATAAAGACTAATAAGGAATTTAAAACGGTATACCAATAATGGGATACTGTACACTTATATTTAATTTACAGTACCTACTGTGAATCTGTAAAGAGTGGAAGGTTTAGTGGGAGTACAACCCCAATACTTTGATTATATATTTGTTTACTTAATAAAATTTAATGCAATTTTAGGTCAGCATATTGCACCTTGATGATAAGATGTTTATCTTAAAGCTACATCCTCATTGTAAGTTAAGTGGAATTTCACACATGAATAGAGAAAGAAACTCTTAAATAGAGAAAGCTTTGTTTAATTTTTCCTGCAGCATCTCTGCTTCCAAAAGGATGCAGTGATTTTAACATAAGAACTTTTTATGCAAGTACTGACAAGGATTCATCAATCACACTTGACAACAATGTGCAAGGGGCTTTTTTCTGTTTGATTGGTTATACTGTACTACACATTGTGGGATGAGCTATTTATTTTTGTTCTTCAGCAACATCATTTGCTCTGTTGTAATCAGGAAACCCTGGTGAATCCATGAAAAACAATAGTTTTAACCAAAAACTAATAACACTAGCGCTTGTGTTAAGTTATCTGTCACGGCACTGTATGTGGTAAAACATGCAGTAAGTAAATGCATACAAGCTCCCTTCCATGGACTGCCTTATTGTCCAGGGAGGAATTTTGTCTTGCTTCTTTTGTTTGCCAGGTTAGGATATAGTTCACAGTATAAAGTGGGCAGTGAAAGGGATGTCCAGAAACAATGGCAAGGCCATTACAAAAAGAATAAGACAAAAGCATGGATTGGGTACACACTGAATTAACTAAATGTAGTGTTGATAAATGCAGAGTGATCCACACAGAAAGTAGGACCATACTCTCTACACATCACATGGATAACTAGAGAAAGCTACATATGAAGAGATTACAGAAATATAATGATATATGGAAGATTATATGAGGAATTTACTTCATAGAAAAAGTAACTTCTCCTGTGTCTTCAACAAGACATTTAAATTACCCATTCCAACCATGGTCCATTTGATCATTACATTATTTTGGAAACAGTCCAAAAGGTTTCTGAAGCAGAATTCCTAGCCAGGTGGTTGAGTTGCGAACTCCAGGAACTTTCAAAAAGCAGCTGGATGAAATTTATATTTACTTAGTTACTACAAAAATGATCAAGAAAGAACAGCTTACACGCCTCCTCTCCTTTTAAAAAATAAAAAGAGAAAAAGAAAACACGCACAGATCTTTGTCAATTCATCAATATTAATTTTAACACTCCCAAGGCTGTACATAATAAAATTGCCAGTACTGTATATTATTTTATATAAATTTGTTGTGAATGTACTCTTGACTAATGAAATATTTAGTTGGAAGGAAAAGCTAAATATCTGCAGCAGCTATATTGTCTGTAAATAAAACATTAGATAAGGATTTTGATTCATGTAGAACAGTCTTTATCATACAATGCCTGGATACTGCACATTCAGGTTGTCCCCAGAGTGAATTTGAACTTGTGACTTCTTGCTCAAAGACATACTGTATGTGCTTCCTCAGGAACTACTAAAAACATCAATAAACCAGTTGTATGATGTGCTTTGAAAATCTGTAAATATCCTTCTGTGTTTTCTGTGTTGGAGCTTGTTTAGATTTACATGCTTGTTCTATTATTCTAGTAACTTTTCCATAAATAACTTCAATAACTTCTCCAAGACAACTGCTTCCACATTGGCAATTTCTGACAAAAATATTTCAGGAGCCAAACGCACCTATTCTATTATTCTCTAAAACAGGTGCACAAAAACAGCTCAAACGTTCAACAAACGAAGAATTGTAATTTAATTTTTTTAGTGTGGAACCCTACAGTGGTGCAAATGTGCATCTGTTGCACATCAACAACATTGGCACACTAAGCATGAACACACATTTATTCGTGAAGAATAATAATTAGATCACAGAATCATGCTGAAAAGTGAGAACAGCCAGTTTTCAAATTCAGTTCCCACCAGAAGATATCCCTAGCATAATTTTTACCATCCGTGACCTCCAGGTACTGTAGGTCTGTAAATGGGGACATCACTGTTAAAGCTCACTGCGAGCTGATTGTAGGGTGACATTTGTCACTGTGTGGATCACTTATCAATATGAAATTTCATTTGCCATGTTTCTGCTCACAAGGTTTTGTCATTTCCTTGCCACTGCTTCTGTACACCACTAGCCCAATTTTTGTGTCACCTGCAAATTTGACTAGCTTACAAATTATACCAGAATTCAAATAGTTGTTACAGATCGGAAAGTAACAGGCTTATACTTTAGGTTTAGATTTATGCAGCACACTTTTGCTTACATCTGCCCAATTGGAAGTTATTTCCCTTAAAACCATGTGCTGTTTCCTGTGCATTAGCCAATTCTAGATCCATGTGCATTACATTAGATCCCCATAGTTTTTCATTTATAATTGTCAAACGCTTTCTGCAAAAATATATATCATGTAATATGTTTTACCATGATTCTAATCTTGTTGCTTGTTTAAAGAATTATTGCAAGTCAGACAAAGACATTCCCTATCTATATCCAAATCAGGTCTTAAAATGTAATTATATATTTTATCAAGAATTCTAACTTAGTTCTGACTTTCTTTTATATAACTGGAACAGATGTTAGACTGATTTGTTTATGGTTTCCTGGTTTCATTTTGTTCCCCTTTGATGTATTGGTGTTTCGTTTGCAACTTTCCAATCTGTGGGAGTACTGCTTCTATTCTGAGAACTGATCTGTGCTTAAGTAGGGGTCTATGAAAATCAATCTTCCTTTCCTTACATATGGCTAGTGTAGCAACAAGGCTATGAATATGCTTTCAATTAAGTTTACAGAATCATTTTCAAAAGACTTAGATAATAAGAAATAATTATCTCACTCTCAACTGACAATGAAATTTTGAAACTGCTTAATTCCTTTGAGTCAGGTTCTTAGGCATGTTGCTTAGATACGGGACTCCACAATGTCCTGGCTCAGTAATGCCTAAACTAGAGAACCCTGAAAGAGATCCATCCTAAAGCCCTCAGTACTTAAATCAAAACCTTCAGTCAGGAGGCACATCTGGACTTAGCTGAAGGTCTGCTGTCATAATTTCACTGACGGGGCCTGACTGGCCTAACAATGTGGAACCTGCCAGGTGGAGATCCAATCACCACCCATGACAAGGCAATTTAAAAGTTTCTGAACAGCAGTTTGTGAAGCTCTCCAAGATCCTAACAACTTGAAAACAAACTAATCATGTGAATGTGACCACCACTGACCAAAAACAGATCAGCAATGGTAAACAAACTTAGCCAAAAGTAACTGCCTCACTGAGAGACTGTACATAAACCAGAATTCTGCCCAAGATGTCCTCAGCTACAAAGGCCGATTTGCAACAAGTTTCCGATTGTAATTTAATCTTACTTTAATCAATTGTAATCTCCAAAAAAATACAGTTGGACATGTTGTGAGACCACCGTTCATGACAAACTAAATCAGATGTTTAATTTTGCAACTACAAAAAAGAGGACTTTACATGTCTTTCCCCAATCTAAGCCTCAGTTTGAGTTCCCAAGTCCTGAGACTACTTTATGTGCACATTCCAGCGTGAGACCAGACTTCATCTCACTGCAAAGCAATTGATGTGATTCATCTTATGAACATGCTTCCTTGCTAACCACTGTAGGTTACAGAGCAACAATTCTTAATCTATCCATGGCATTGATCTCACCTGGGCTACTATCATATTAACACATAAGCCCAAGGGAGGTTTATTAATACTAGGGGTTGCAGCTTTTAGGCGCCTATAAATAAATCTAGGAATCTAACTAAATGAAATCTAAAGTCACTTTAACACCAACATTGATCTCAACATCTAACTACTTTTTCAGTGATTAATAGCTCTTCTATATATTCCATTTCAAGATTTTCATCTGAAGTACTTCTACATAACAATGCATGCTAATGCATTATGCATACTTCTGGTTGTTGCCCTGTGTATTGGAACCTTATCTTTTAAAATACACTTTGCTTGGCAGTTTCAATAATAATACCCAAAGATGTATTGTATATATATATAATATTCCTGGGACTGTTTTATACTAGATATATACAGTAGCAATATATGTATTTACAATAATAAAAACAATTAAATATTTAGACCTACACCAAGTATTTCTGCTATGGAATAAATATGTAGATCTGCACCATGAAATCTTATTCTTATTCTCACATCCTAACAAATTATCACCCATTGATTGTGCTAAAGTATCAATATACAGAATATAAGAACATAAAAACAGTTAAAAATGAGGGGAGACCAATCTCTAGTCGATTTGGTAGTTTGGTAGTTAGTACTGTAGTTACTGTGATTGATCCAGGGATCTCATCTCAAGAAAAGTAACTTATATTCTTTACATTGTGGAACACTGTCCCAGGAAAAAAAAAAGTTTAAAGCAAGAATTTGGATTGTGGCAGCAATTATTCAGAAAAACAAACAAAACAATTTTTCTAGGTATTTATAAGAACGTAATTTTCAGAAATTAAGGCAAAATAACTTTATGTAATAAACAAGAAACATTATATGAAATAATATTTTGGTATAGGCTACTGTGGTACCATGCATTTACAAATTCATACAAAATGCCCACATCATATCTAAGAGTATTATAGTAACATTTTTCCTAATACGGTATTGCCAAAAATAAGCAGATGGAAGTGCTTTCATGGCAAAACTGCCTAGTTAATTAGACTCAAAGATTTTAATGAAATTTGTTATGGGGAAAAAAAGCCCTTCTGTGTTTACTTTTACTTTACTCAGAGACTGGTTTCTATGGATACAGCCGTAGGCGATAAGTGTGGCGGTTACCTGCTCAGGTTCTAGCACTACTTCAAAGGACAGTCTTAGTGTGTTTTTGCTGCCCATAGATGAATGCATTAGCAAACTCTGGGCCTACTTCATTCGGTTTTTGAAAAAATAATTGGTGTAGTAACAAAAGTCTTCAGGTTCAGCGGAAAGGGGAAAATACATTGTAAAACATAGAATGGACTTAATAGTTACATTCTCTGGTGACTGATAAAGTTGGGAAGATGGCTCTTCAAGGGGATTTTGCCACAATGAACATGTATAGACCGTCGGATGTCACTTAAAACCGACAGGTGTCTGAAACAGACCTTTCAACTGCAAAAGAGGTTGTTTAATTTCTTTGAAGTAACACCCATCAATAACTGTAAAGGTACCCTTTGACAGCATGGAATCTGAAACACAGAGATGGCTGAAGTGGATTGTTCTCATTGCACTCCAACACCAAGAAGGAGCTGGCGGACAAGGATTGAACCCATATTATAACCAAGCTGATTACCTTATTGCTATAAGATCTAGGCCGTAATAAGGTTCTATATGTCCTACTTCAGTGATAAATTAAAAACCTTTTATTGCAGAAATAATTTAGCATTATTCATATTTTGTAACATGGAATAATTAGGATTATGCACAGTCTTTAAACACTGTGAATAATGAGTCATGGATTAAAATTATTGCAAATGATTATTTCTCATCCATTTTACCTATGTAGATAAAGGAACATTGCTTTTAGACTTATACTAGGATTCTTTGAGACTCCTTTCTTGAAGCTTCTCTTAGAATTTAGTTTACTAATTGGATTATTAGCCTTCTCAGGTATGCCTGGGTATAGATTGGAGGCATGACGTGGATTCTGATCCATGGTCAAAACAAGGAACAATCTGATCTCCAAACTTGCTGGTACAACATGGAAAGCTGCCACTACCACTCTCCGGACCTAATACTAATATACTGTCTTTCTCAGCAGCACAGTACTGTGCCACTCTCTGGTCAATGTCATCACATGCTCAGAGAGTAAACATCCAGCTGAAGGCCACCATGCGCATCATCACTTGACCCTATGCTCATCCCCTGGCTCCTTCACAGATCTGATGCTCCTTATCTGCCACCATACTTAATCTACCAACGACACATCTGCCTTCAAGAAAGCCAATCTGGAAAAACCCTTCCCATAAGATGTCAATATAGATTCCACCTGGACTCAAGAATGGGAAACATTGGACTGAAAAACAAGCACCTCATAACATCTCCTACCCAACAACCTGCCAAGTCTCTCCTTCCAAGAAAAGGAGCAGTGCTCTCTAAATTGCTTGAGAATTAGTCATGGTCCTGGGGAATTAGTGCAGCCCTCTGTGTTCCTCTGTGACGGAGCAAACTATACAGCCTTTCCTAGAGGCCTGCCAAATCCACAGTCTCGGTGGAGGACTACACACCCTCCACACAGCCAGGCCAGGAGCTATCGCTTTGCCCAGGGACTTTGAATTCACTACATAAATAAAAATAAAAGAACTGAATATTTTTACACATAGATACATATGTTCCAAAGGAAACTATGATGAATCAATTGAATTGATGAATCAATCATATCACAAGTGCAAATCAAATTAAATCTTGATTTTAAAATAAAAAAAAAATGCTACCTACTATCGGAACAGATTTCATCCTGATTGTGATTATTTAAATCACAAAAATACATCTAAAACAGTATGTTTTTGTACCTTTGCCAGCAAAACTGACAACAAAAAAGAAATCTAATGTATATGGAAGGAGAAACAAATAAATGAATTATATTATTCATATAATAAGCAACACAAATGAGGAGCAGTTTTATTTTTCAAAATTATCCCCTTACAGTTTCACACACTTCCACTTCAAAGTATCAAGGAATCTTCCGATGTAAATACATTTCTAATTGTCCCTGATCACCACCACCTTGTCTTCAGTGATATCAGCAATGTTCTGACCCAAAGGAGCATTGGGCCAAGCAGATAGAAAACTAGTAGTGAAATATCAGTGATTGGTGGGTTAGCTTTGCAAAACCATAGTCATTAAAGTGCAGCTTTCCTCATGTAGACATGCTCATGGTGATTCTGCAAAACAGCAGCAGTGCTGAGTGCCTCACAAGATACCATGCAAATTACTGGTTTCTGTTTTATTTGCGCAAGTGTAGAGAAGTTTTGCATTTTCTACCATTTTAATGGTCTACATTGACGTAAGTGTTAAAAATATGCTTCTGCATTCAGAATATCCTTATTTCTTCTTTGACTATGGTTGAGTCACATATCAATGGTGATGAGTGTTTTCATCACCTGGATGCCCATTTACTCTGGAGTTTTGCAGTGACAAAGAAATGTTTTGTTTGTGGTGATGATATGTGACAAACGCATTGCCTTTTTAGAACTAGCAAAAATCCTGTCATATTCTCACAAGTGACTGTTTGTGTTCATCAGTGAGCATTTTTGATGCTCTCCTAGGAATCCAGGCTTCTCTTCAACAGAACAATCTTGTCGCAGGCAGCCGTCTCTACTGTATTACTAATGGTGCCATGCATATTGAAGTCAGGTAATAAATGGTGGAGGAATGGTTCTTTTTTGGCTTTGTATCTCATATAATGTCATTTAACTCAGTTCCATGATACACGTGCATCTAATTGAAATTCACCAAATGTATTATTTACCCTCAAATATTTTATTGACTTACCCTCAGATGACATGACTCCTGTGCTCAGTTCACGAGTAGCCAAATAAGTTTTAATTTTTCAATCAGGAATCTACTAATAAGTTGGTTAGCAGTCGACTGCAAAGAACTGATTTCATACAATTACATATCGAGATATTAACTACTAGCTAATTATAAATGATCCCCCTTTAATGACGAAAGTTTAATTATAATTATAATTAATTGTAATGGTCTTCCAGAACTAATGCTTTTAAACAATAGCTACAATAGAGTATTATTTAATAGCAACTGTATGAATGTTTTAGCAATGCATATTTTAGAAATAAGGAGAAATAAATTTATGTTTCACTGGTGTTTTAATAGCAGATATTATACTGTACATATATAATGAGAGGCATAAAAATACTGAACCCTTACTGTAACAATTCCTCCTATTCTCTTTTAAATGTTTTATATGTATTTCCCCCATAGCATTTACCTGTGTCTTGTGGTTCCTGGTTCAATAATTATTCTGAAGAAGTCCACTGGAGTTTCATTGGCTTTGAGGATTAGATAGATTAGATACTTATTTTATTATTATTATTATTATTATTATTATTATTATTATTATTATTATTATTATTATTATTATTAATCCCGTGAGGGAAATTGCAGTGCAACAGCAGCCTGGCACAGTTAACACAGCACAGTGTAATGAAATGATATAATAATACAACAATACAATACAGTAGGTAGAGTCAGTGGGAAGTCTGAATCTGAATCAGAATCTCATCATGAAAATGCAAATAAAAAATACATGGAAAGCATCCAAATATTTGAGCACTCTGTGATTACTTACTGTACTGTATATCTGGAAAGCAGGATTAGAGTCTTTGCAGAATCATACATTAATATGCAATATTCTAAGCTTTGCCTGTGTAATTTTATTTTAACTGAACTGACAGACGAATGTAATCCTCCATGTACAGTAAATTATCTAATACTCATGAAGAAATTAGTTTATCAATATGAGGAGAGATTGTATTAACAGCAACTGAACTGTAGGATCATTATCCAAATTACCATACTTTCTAGCACTTTTTTGTTTTTAATATGTAAGGTCCTCAATTAATATGTTAGTGGGACAAATGAGATAAAGGCATAAAAAAGTTTTCTTTGCCAGACAGACTATCAGTGTAGAAAATGTCTTCACCCAAGACAGTTTGCAGCAGCATTATTGAATTATTTACACCTTTAACTTGGAAGAATAAACATTCCTGTTTCATGCTTCACTGAATTAGAATGTAGAAAGTGGACAGAGCATGTTAGATTTACATGACTAAGAGCACATTACAGAGTTTATATACACACCTATAGGCCATATTAAAAGGTTAAGCTGTGGAGTAGACACTGAGAACATCAATATATAGATTCCCTCCCAGGACCAACAAAGCTGTCATGTTAGGTCTGTTTCTGGTTCCACTTTGTTTATTGATGGTGTAATGGGTTTTGCTAAGCTTCTCAATCTTGATGGATCTTTGTGCGTTTGCCCTTCCAATGACTACCAAGCACCATATGGACTGAATTACAGCAGAGTTTTGAAAGTTTTCAGTGCATAATTTAGGCCAATAAATCTAGAATTTTTCTTGCATCTTTTACTGTTAAACTTAGTATTGTTATAACCTACTAGTGAGGTTTTCCTAAATTCAATACAGACATATACAGTGCAGTGTATCCAAATTTAAATTTTGAGATTCAGTTGTAACCAGCTTGTATGGTTTTGTGAACTAACCAGAAATCCATTCTTTAATTTAATCTATAAGTTGTTCCTATGTTTTCCTTTATATTTCCTAAAATCCAATCATCCATCCATTCTCTCACCACTTTATCCAATACAGGGCAGGATACACCCTGGATGGGACACCGGTTCATTGCAGGGCACACACTAACACCAGGACCAGTTTTCTCATAAGCCAATTAACCTATTAGTAGTTTCTTGGCTTTTTGGCTAAGATCAAGTGTGCGTGGTTTGACTGCAGCATTGATTTTCCAATGGTCTAGAAGGTCATTGAAGGCCCATGAACAGTGCTTGAGCTGAAAATCAATTTGGGTTGAGCCTATTGGGTTAAGACCAAGCAGCAGCTCTTTCCTCTTTTTGCCCTCTGCTTTTATTTCACTCCGCCTCTGAGATTCGGAAGAGTGCTTGAGCTAATACCGCTTTGGGTTGAGCCCATCAGGTTAAGGCCAAGCA
Source organism: Lepisosteus platostomus (assembly GCF_059453375.1). NCBI lineage: Eukaryota > Metazoa > Chordata > Actinopteri > Semionotiformes > Lepisosteidae > Lepisosteus > Lepisosteus platostomus. The sequence continues at coordinate 72,741,906 of NC_142614.1, read as the reverse complement.
GAAGGTGATCTGCGTGGGAACCAGCACTATTCTCTTCTTCTTCCTTTCTCTTTCTCTGCCTCCTTGCCCTCTAGGTGTTCATGGCCTGCCCGTGGCACTTGCTGTCTCCTTGAAACTCAGAAATGCTATCCTCTTCCTTTTTCTCTGGCTCTCCTTTTGGTTGGGACTGTGTTTGTGTGGCTTGCCTGCAGTACTCATCTCCCTCCTAGAGACCAGTGAAGGCTCTCTCCAAATCCATTACCATGCGCATGCACCTAGTTGGTCTGAGGAGTCCAGAAACAAAAGGGTGATCCATAGCCTGAGACAGAGAGATGGAGATGAGGTGCTGGAAGAGGTGACAAAGTGAGGCGGCGACCATGTTCTACAGGGAAAGCAGAAAAGCAGATAGAGGTGGGAGCAGGAGGTGTTTTTCTGGATGGGCATAAGGTGAAAGAGCTGGAGAAAGTTAGGGAGGACTTGGAAGGACCGATAATGGCAGGAGAGCTGAGGGTTGCACTTTTTTGTTCCATGGCAAAGTGCCAGGGCCGGACGGACTCCTCAAGCAATTCTACCCCTGCTTCTGGGACACCCTGGAGTCAGACCTGGTGGAGGTGGCTCAAGACATCTTCCGCCAGGGGAAACTAGGACACATGATGAGGAAAGGCATCGTCTCCTGCTCTTCAATGGGGTGGTGCAGCCAACCTCAAAAACCGGAGGCCAATAACAATGCTCTGCGTGGATATCAAGATCCTGTTCATGCTACTGGCCGGCAGACTGAGGACCGCCCTGCCCCACATAATCAACTGGATTTCATCCCCCAGGAGGCTGGAGTATGACAAGGGTGTCCTCTTTCACTTCTTCTCTAGCCGTTGGCAGAGGTGGTGAGACAGGACCTAGTCATTGATGGTCTGGTGCTCCCAGGAGGCACTGGGGAAGTCCTTAAGATCTCCCAGTACGCAGACGACACAATGCTGTTCTTGAGACAGCTGGTTGAAGAGAGTCCTGCAGGCTTTGGGATTGAAGCTCATCTGCCGAAAGAGCAAACCCATGATAAAGATTTAGGCACGACAATATTGACACATATTTATTTGATAAAATGTTTGTTAACAAAAAACTTTACTTTGAGCAACTGCATTAGAATACAAGAATATAGTTTTCCCACACATTGGAACATAAAATATAGCCCATTAATTATGTAATTTATTTTATACAGCCTTTTTTGTTCATCTTTATCAAAGGTACCAATAATTGTGGTGGTGACTGTATTAACAGGATGTGATGATAAATGCTGAAGTAAGGCTGGAGTGTTCTGCAGTTATTCCTCCAAGCTGTTTTTTTTTTCATTCAAAGATGAATTCTGCTGAATAGGTAGTGCAATTTATCACACTCCTAGATGTGAGCTGTGAAAACACCTCATTGTTTTAATAAGAAGGAATGACTATATGTATTCCAAAGACAGCAGTTGCACTAGCATATACTATCCAACCATTATTGGAAAGCTGCTTTTTCCTGGTAAGACTCATGGCAAACTAAAGCATATATTGGGAGCATAAAGGACAAGAGAGGACTATACACTGCATGAGACACACTGGGACAATTTTAAAGACCACTCAAAAGACATCATTTTAAAGATATCACTTAACCTACAGTAGCCAACATGTCTTAGAACTGTAAAAGAAAACGTATATGGACAGCATACAAATCCCAAACAGAAGCTGCTCCAGTCCAGAATCGAACCCATGACTCAAGATTTAACCACCAGGCTACTGCACTTGCACCATACTTATGCCAGTCACTGAATTAACAGGAAAAGATGAACATATCACATGACACAGAATTTTATCAGAATTCTTCATTATTTTGAAACTCTTATAATTAATTATCAAATATATTCTGTAGCACATTCTAAGGAAAACCATCAATAAAAGACGAATAATGTTAGTAGGATTCTAGATGAGGAAAGCGTTTCAGCATCTTCTAGAACTCTGCCAAGAAAATAAAGTGAGGCCTATTGGTTAATGAAATATGAAGACCACAATTATGCACTCAAAATAATTGAATAAGAATAAAACAGTTCACATCATGGCAATATCATAGTATGGCATATCAATACTATGTGTATGTGTGCCCCGTGATGGACTATGGTCCTGTCTCGGGTGTATCCTGCCTTGTGCTCCTTGTTTGCTGAGAGAGGCTCTGGCTCCCCCTGTGACCCTGAATTGGATGAAGCAGTTAGAAAATAGATAAAATAATGCTTCATTACCAGTATGATTAGTGCTCCTCATAAAAGAGTATGGTAAAAACTTTTAAATGAGCTGAGTTGTCTGACACCCTACCCTAAGGAGAACTTGGCAGACACTGATGAGTTAAAGTTCAGAATTCAAAGGCATGTGTCCACTGCAGCAAACTTGGGACGTACCTATATCTAACACAATCTATAAACAACTTTTTAATGTCCCTTGGAGGAGAGCCAGTTACATTCTTCAGATTATTAAGAAAAAATCATAACATCATATTCTTTAAGTAGCTAATCCCTTAAGCGAATTTATTCCCTGGTGTCTGCTTGCCTGGCACATATACTGTTTTGCTACCTCTGCTAAATAAAAGAAACTTAAACAGTGAAAGATGGGCTAATCCTTGTAGCCATAAACAGCAAAAAAGAATTATTCCTAACAATATAATGCAGGAACATATTTTCCCCTTTGTACCACCGTGCAATTTTAAATTAATTTCATGAAGAAACATGAAATAGCCTCTAAATAAATGCAGCAATTAGATAAAGTCTTAATCAGTCCAAGGACTTGTTGACAAGTATTTTAAATAACCATAGCATATTTCCAACCCACTAGCAATTAAAGTAACTGGATTTCATTTTTCATTTCCACACTGATGTGTGAATCACGCTATCACGGGGCCCATTCTGCTTAGCAGTCTGCTTGGTACTCTTGTAAAAAACAACTGCAGGCAAAAACCAAGGAGCAATTGTTTTTTCTCCCCTTGCTACTATTAATGTAGTTGCATCCTGTTGTTACCACCCATAATGACTCTTAAATGGTTGGTTTATATACTGTAGTTCCAGACACATGCAAACAACAATGACATGATAAATAACCATAATCTACCACACCAAAAATGAGAACTTAAGAAAGATTACAAATGAGGAGTAGTTCAAGTAGGTAGCTGCGTCAGCATGCGTAGGCTGCAAAGGAACAAGTAAAGGTTTATTTCACACTGAACAGAAAAGAAAATAGACACAATGTTTCTGCTGTGGAGCCTTCTACAGAAGAATGAAGAATTTGCATATTTATGTTGATGCACACGGTATATTAGGTACAGTATACAGATGTGATATATACTGTATATAATATAGAAGAGCTTTTTCCCATGTGATAGCACTACAGATTCAAACAAGATGGCAGCCCTGTCAGGACCACATTCCCCAGAATGATGTGGGAAATAAACCAGAGTCACAGCAACTAGTCAGTCAGCTGACTAGTTGTTGGAAAATAATTGGTCAGGTGGCAGCTTCAAAAAGGAAGCAGAGAGTTTCTGGTTTTGTCAGATCTGCAGAGAAGTGTCTTGGAGAGTTTTTAACAAGCTGTTAGTTATGGACTTGAAGAAATCTCGATAGCTTCCCTCACATTTTAAGTAAAAGGTATTTGTATGTACCTTATAACTGCATTTTGTGTCTGTTGTCACATCCTGTATATGCATATTTCATTATTCACAGACATTTCAGGCATGTATCCCTCACTGAGGGGTGAGTGTACAGTATATACTAATTTGTCTTATTTATAGCTCACCCTATTGTCTAATAGATGTAAATGATGTATCAACCAACATGAACACCTTTTTTTTTTCCTAAGAAGCCACTTGGTCTGTTTTTTTTTAATTTTGTTTTTAATATTAAGATGGGCGTGACCATTCATTTACTACAACTTTCGTGTGTTACTTGTTTCTTTGAAGAACAAAGTTATGTTATCAAAGAAGATAAGCTAGGGGCTTTTTAGCACTAAATAAGCCAGTTAATGATGATGTCACAGTTGGCAGGTGTAGCCAGATAGTGATTGATATTCTAAGTCTGTCTTTGTGGTAATCTTGACATAACAAGGAAAAAATGTACTAAAAATACACGTGTACATTGATAAAGTAGGAAGGTTTGTCAAGGTAGTCACACTCATCTTGTGCAAGAATGTCAAAGAACACTCTCTTAAAAGTCATCAGAAGGTAAAATTTAAAAACTCTTGACAATATTGTGTAAAATATAATTATGAAACTAAAGAGATATTTTGCTGAAACCTATTGCCATGGGTTCTGAGTACAAACAGTGCTTGGAGCACAAACCTGAATACCAAAGGAATGATACTGTATGTAGTGACTTTATTATAACTAAAATTTAAAACCGAAAATTAGACACCAATACGAATAGTTTCACTGTTGTACCTAATGCAGTTTATTAGGTTCTCAGTAAATTGCACTTCTGTTTTCAAAACTTCCTCGGTTCATAAGAACTTGAGAAAAGTTACAAATGAGAAAAAGACCTTTTTTGCCCATTTGGCTCTCAGTATCTAAGTGATTTGAGGATCTGTTGCTTTTTCATGGATGAGTGCTAAGTTAGCAATTTTCCAGTCAATGAGTTTTAAGTGACTGCTGGCAAAGGTTTATTAACAGCCTATTAAAAAAAAAACTCTTGCTCCTTCAGCCGCAAGGGGTCTTTGCTATTTTGTTTTTATTATTCAGATGGACTGGACCGCTCATTTACTACCACTTTCTTGCGTTATTTGTTAAGTTTTGTTAACAACGTTTTATTATATAAATATTTGTTATCCTTACATATCTTGTTATAGAATACGACCAGGTTCCGGAGATGGGTTAATTAAAGTACTTCTAATATATGTAACACTTCTTCCTCATGGAGCTGTAGTTGATTTCTTCCTGGATCACCTGACTGAACCATCCGTTTAAAGCTCTGCCATTTTGCTTTTATTGTCTAGAAGTCTGTTATTATCCCAGAGAATGTCTAATTTTATTCTTCCTTTGTTGTTGTTGTAATACTAAAATAAATCCTTTAAATATTCATTTTTCTTCCACTGAGACTTTCCTTATCTCTCTCAGTCTTTCAGAATATTGTCTTTCACCTGTGATTGCAGTTTATTCTATATTTCTTTTAACAGAATTATGTTAATTCGTGTAAAGTGTTTTCATTCCCATTATAAGTTTAAAATGATTTATTAAGAAATTTGGGCCACTGATTTCTAGCCTTTGATTTATTTGAGAAGTATTGTTCGGTGTTTCAAACAGATCTTTAAATATAAATAAATATCTTTAAACCGCTGTCATTCATCATTCAAATGAATGTTTCTTAAACTCTAAGAGCCAATTTCTTCATTATCTGATTTTCTGAAATTGTTAACACTTTTTAGTGTTTACCTCACTCTGTCTTGATTATTTGTACAGTCAATACAAGCAATCGCCCTGGTAGAAGCTCTGGTGAACTGAAAAAGAAATCCTTCGCTATCTAAAATGTAATATGTGATTTTCCCTCATCCTGTTTAACGAAATTTTAAATCTTTCACAATAAATACTGCTTTGTTTACTCATACAGTATATGTCTGGTTTCAGCATATACAGTAAGACTGCATTTCAGTTTATGTCAGGATGTAGTAATCTGTAACCCAAACCTAACACAGTACCCTGTGAATTTCTTTTTATATGTCTGACCCATTGTAATGGGGAGCCTCACAGGGCCTGAAGATATTTTTAGCCATGTTTCTGTTGTACCAATTAGATCATAATTGCATGTTAGTGCAGAACCTTCTGTTTCTTGCATTTTGTTCTGACAATAGTCCTGGGGTTTCAGTATAAGCACTTAATTAGCAGGTGCATTGACATTTTGTTTTTCCCCTGGGTTCTTTTTATTGCCATTCTTCATTGTGTATCTCTTTAGCAGATATTCTTTGGATTTTTCTTCTTTCCTCTGTAATTCGAGTGTTTTTTTATTTTCTAGCACCAGCCTTAGCCCACTGGTGCCCATCTCATTTGATGTAATGCATTGGGTCTGCGCAGATATTCTATGCCATTGAATGCTTTTCAGTGTCCCAAAATACTGAAGTCTTCTTCAGCACATCATGTTCTCAGCGTTGCACTGCGTTGACAAATCAACATTTGCAGTTATTCACCTTTACATGGCACAGGCAGAAATCCCTGAAGAGACCACTGACCAGTCTCCCAGCTTCTATGGTCTTTGAATTTGGATATCCTTATGGATAATGTGTTGCTCATGTTGGGTTTCTTTTTGTCAAGCAATTCATGTTCCTTAACTTGTGTGCATCACTGCTTTTTGCCAAGACCCATTCCAATCAATCCAGTGACTTTTTTATCCAGTTGATTCCTACAAACAGCCATGCCTTTTTTATATAATGCAGTGACCAGATGTTTAAGTCTTTTGTTACATATAAATACTGTACCTGTGCTGCTTCTATAGACTAGAAATAGCATTCTGTAACATAAAAACATTTTTTGTTTTTTTTTGGCTAGAGTAAACTGTTCTCACCACTCTTGTTTATTATCTTCATAGAGATGATTGCTTTTGATAGTAGTCTTCTGTAATGGTCTTAGCTCACATTCAGTACCTTAAAATTAAACTAAAGCTCATTAAATTTAAAATTGATAATGGCTGGTTTGAACCTTGTTCCAAGATAATCTGGGATATAGTATGATTATAGCAAAATGTTGTAAACTATAATTCAGGCCACAATAATTATATTAACTTTCCTTCTATTTCCACTGTCCAGCCTTTTTACAGATTGCATCTTCTGTGTCTTTCTCACTGCTGGTTTTCAGTATTCATTTCCTTCCTATGGTGCCATGTTAAATAAGAAACTGCAGCATATAGACTTTTTGAGATTTTATTTAAAACCCGAATGTTCATTCTGGAACTATTCTAAGACAAGATATGTTACAGTAAATGTCAGCAAAAACTAAAGAGAAAAAAATAAATACATTGATTACATAAGAATTCAGATCAGTGAACTCAATATCTGGTGAAAGAACTCTTGGCAGCCATTGCAGCCGCAAGACTTTTTGGGCAAATCTACCAATTTACATTTGCTCTAGGTTTTTCAAGTTGCTAGTGGATCACATGTGGCCAGGTCTTTCCACAGATTTTCAGCAGGGTTCAAGTCAGGACTTTTCCTATGTCTCTCATGGACATTGTTATTCCCAAACTATCCCATTGCGACTTTGGATCATTGGACCATTCTCCTGCAAATCAGTTTAAAAAAGTCTGAAGCAAGTTTTCCTCTAAGATCAGCAAGCATTTTACTCCATCTATGTCTTGACAAACTTTCCAGTACCTGCTGGATGAGAGATAGGTCTATAACATAATGCTGCCACGTGTGAAAGTAGGGATGGTGTTGACTGAGTGATGCCCTACTATGGTGGATTTGCATTTTATAAGGAATAATGACATCCAGGAATCAGATGCTTTGTTAATGTTTATTGAGTATTTAATTATGTCTATTAGACTTGTTTGTGTATGGTGTATATAGAATGTTTTTCTAACTCCAAGTATACCAAAGTAAATCCCTTGTAGATTAAATGTACTTGGCGGACAAAAGTAATTCTGATTCTGTATGTTCCTCCTGTCTCTGTTTCTGCCTTGGTAGTTTTGGGTCTGCTTGTGGTTTTTTGAGGGTTTGAGCCTCCTAGTCCTATGCCTGATCATACTTAAGACAGTTCGCATCTAGGAATTCTGGTTAAGCATAAAGGGAGCCCTAGGAAAGAATCTGTTCAAATACTTGTGGTTTTGGTCATAATCTACTAATAACGTCTTCCTGAGGGACATTTCTGAAACATATGTAACCTGAGGCTGAGTGGGAGGGATCATCAGCAATCTTTCCTGGCTTTCTTTTTTGAGCTGGAATTCTCAATGGAGGGCAGATGACAGGCAAAGACCATCTCAACAGAGTGAACAATACACTGCAGTTTGACTTTGGACTGGGCAGACACATTGTCAAACAAGCTGCAGAGGCAGTAAAACTGTGTAAAAATTGGTTGAGAGACAAGTTTTTCAGTTGGTGCAAAAAAGTATATTCTCTGTTGTACTTTGTCATACTGGTGTTACTCATGTCCCTTTTAAGGACATAAGAGATCATAATTCCCATAAATTTGAAGGACTCCACCACACTCATAGCCACATAGTTGATTACCAGGAATAGAAGGAATATTAAGCCCCAGGTGGTTGTTAGCACACCGTGATACCAACCAACTCACCTTCCTGCTGTACATGGTCTCATCATCACACAGGCAATAGGAGAATTTTGCTTCATTTTAAATGACTGAATGAAAAGCTTATTAAATGTTAAACTTTAAGGAATACTTTGATGTCCTTCTAAGAAGACCACACCAATTCAAAATCAGTGACAGGAAATTGTTCTCTGGAGAATCCAGAATTTTCCAAAGGTGAAAGATGAACCATGTACAGGACATAATGAGGCCTTTTTATTAATGAATAGAGGAATTGAAAACTAGACAGACTATTACCAATATTGAATAGCTTGGCATATCAGCTGAAATAATTAAGCACTGATCATTAATAGAAGGCTATTTAAAAAACATATTTTGTTCCAAATTGAGAACCCAAAGAAAGGGAGTGAAGAGTATAGTACAAAAAGGAAAAATGTCCATAATAGGATGCCTGCTGACTGAGTAAGGGGTAGGACGCCAGGCAGCCCAGGGCCAAGGAGATGGTATTAGGAGCAGCATTGACGGGGGGAAGGAACCCAAGTCTGAAGGCAATAAAGTTGTTGGGCTGTGCTGGATGCTGAGGATAGCAGCAGTAGGAAATGCACTTAACTTTAAAAAGAAAAGGAAGAAATTAAAAGCTATAGGATGCCTGTTGACTGAGGTGGATGGATGCTCATGGATGATGAATGTTGACTGAGCTTCAGGTAAGACGCTGGACAGATCCAGGGCTCAGGAGATGGTGTCAGGGGCTTAGAGGGAGAAACTCGGGGTTGGGACATGTTAAACACTGGGGATAGCCACAGGAGACAATGCAAACATAAAAGGAGAAGGCAGACATTATAAGCTGTAGGACACATGCTGACTGAGCAGAAGAAAAGACACTAGAGAGTCCTGGGGCCAAGAAGGTGGCATAAGGAGCAGGAGGAGACATGGGGGACGAACCTGAGTCTGAAGGTGATGGGCTGTTTTGGATGCCTGGGATAGAAGCAGAGGAAAGCACAGGAGAAAGCAGAGATTAAATTTAAAATCTCAAACTCTGAACAGCTTAAGTTAAGAGAAACAGAAAGAGTATGAGAAGGTGAAATGGAAGGTGTTAGCAAGAAATATACAGTACTCTTTATATCAAAAGACAGTACTGATTGTGCTTTAAAAGTGCTGAGTGAAACTGACTTTGTCTGTCCTCATCCCTCCTGAAGTTCAGTTAAGAACTTCTGTTTAGACTAAAAAGTTCCAATTTGTGTTGCCACAAATCCCTTTTTTCTACCAGTTTATAGTATCACTCAGATACTCAGTGATGAGATGTTACATACCCCCTTTGTGGAGTGACCTTCTGGACATTCTCTTCCACCTCAATCACTCACAGTAACTCTATAACTCTTTCAAAATGGTACCTCCTGGTACCTCCTTGTGTTTTCATGTCTTACAATTCTCAATAATTGAGGTCACTTTGCTAAAAAGAAATATTATGGATCTGTGATTTTCTGTCTCTCATCTGTGCCTTTATACAGCTTTACCCCTGTGTTGTTTTGAAAGCTCCTTGGTCTTAAAAGCTGAATCTTTGCTTGACATTCACTGATTAAAATATGTTACAGAGATGGTAAGAGATTTACAGTGATGTTACAGAGATCTCTGTAATACAGAGCTGTATTTGTTCTGAAATCATGTGATCCCTTTTTATTGCACAGTGGTAAGTTTTAATATTTGTTTAATACTTATAAATTTTCCTTTTTTCATATTATATACAGTAGTTACTTCTTTTTCTTTGCTTTGGATTTGTGGAGTATTTTGTGCATGTAAAAATATGACTGGCTGCTTCAAAATGTTATGACTCAAAGCTTAAAATGTGAAAACGGCAAAGGGTCTGAATATATTCACAAGGCACTGTATATGAAATAATTCATATTCTTGTATTCAGGCTCTCAGAAAATATTAATATTATTTGATGAAATAATCCAAAATTGCATTTTTCTTTTTTTTATTTGCATTATGGAATTTAATAATTTTTCAATTATGTGATGTACTGTATGTGTTAAACACATCTGCCCCTTCTATGTACTGCACTTCGTTATTTAAAGGGGAAATCTTGTTCAGTTCAGAACGTACTTAGTCACTGTAAAATAATTTTATGCTCAGACAAATAATCTTCATAATGCCATACTGCTGACCTTTTTCACAGTGCAGTCTTGAGACTGATGAAAACTACCTTGCACTCATACTGCAGGGAAGAGCACTTGTACTGACAGGATCTGCATGTCCAGTGTACTATTTGCAGTTGCAGGGAAAATCCATGTGGAAGCATCACTTAAGAGCTTTGTAAATCACAATATTACATTCTGTACATTTAATCTTGAATCTTTCATGTACTACCCATGGCCCTACAATGTTTAGAAAATTAATTAATGGACAGTATACAGCATATACCTGTACACTGAGCATCAAAATCGCTTATAATTGCAAAAGTTTTACAAAATTACCATTAGAATTTGATTAGAATTAGAATTACATTTCTGAAGTGGGTGCACTGATATTTATCTATTAGGCCAAACAGGTATTGTAAATTCAATGTTAATTAAAATGTGTCCTTAAAATGTTGATCATAGTACATCATAGGTTAGTAGCTTGTGTGGTCACTGTTTGAAGCAATACAAGATGCACATTTGAAATGTGACCTTTGCAGTTCTATTCTAATCTGAGGCTTGTATGATTCTGTCCAATTATCCTCATAGATCTTGGACAAGCATGTGTCTTATCAATGGTCTCTGAATACTAGACGTCAAATGTCACCCCAGCTCATCCTACAAGTCTTAATCGAATCAAGTCTATCAAGTAAGTATCCATTGCATAACTGTCACATTCTCATCCTGCAAGGTACTTGACTTAGATTGCTTTATTAATATCCCAGCTCTAAAAATGGGACATACATAGTGCAAATGGTGTCTGTACAACTGTAGCTTAATGAGAAGCAGTCTTGGCAACATCGGCCTATATTTTGTGTGATAATATACGCTTATCCAGTGTCTCCTTTACTGTCTGATTTCTGGTATCATAAATATCCACCCCAAAACAGCTCTCAACCAATATAACATAGTTTATTCAACTTGGTATCTGTAAATAAATAGTGTATGACTACTCAATGGTTATTTCTAACAGATGTTGAGATAGACATAGATAAAGGGGTAATTTCCTATTAATGTAGGTTACTATTCATGTGTTTGATTGTGCAAAATGTTTGTTAGGATCATGTATCTACTGTGAAACACCTGGGGGGGTCACACCTGGAGGAGTGATACAACACTCAACTCTAGTCGCTTAACTCAGATGACTCAGCAATGTGTATTCAGTCTCAAACTGGCTAGACAGCAGCTGGCTGATCTGTCTCTCAAAGTCAGCCACTTTATTTTTTAGGCTCTCCCTCTGCTGCTCATTATCTTGAGAGCGTCAGAGTCTTTGCAGAATCTCTTGTCAGTGTGATAGACTCTCAACTCTCAATTTTTTGTCATGCTGGCTTCTGCGGCAAAGCTTGTCTGAGCACTCAAAACGCCACTGTTACCGGACAAGCCTCCACTCAACCCGTAAACTTGCCTGATACCATTGTACCAAGATAGGGAAGAAAATCTATCCCACCTGTGTGTAGTACAACAAAGCTTGCCTGTTTATATTTAAGACCAGAGATGATGACATTAGATGCTCAGTCATCCAGTCTTCTCTTAAATCTAGTGTTGCTTTAGGCTCTGATTCTATTTCTTCTCGACTATGCCTCCTGGATCACCCTTTTGTTTTGTTTGCCTTCCTGTGTACCGACCCTGCCTGTTTGACGGTGTACTGGACTTTGTACTGTACTTAGAAGACAAAATAGACAAACAGACCATGCCTGTCCCACATTTCGCCATTGGGTTTCCCCTTTCGATTCTTCTGCAACCCTTGGCTTTGATCGCTTCTTGGTGTCTCTAGACAGCTAAGGTTCATACTGGGATCACAACAAGCCAAAGAAACATTGCAAAAATGGCAAACTCGTAATCCAAAATTGTCTCATGAAGTTCCCAAAAAAATCACATTAACCGATACTCCACAGGTTCCAGAGTCACTTGGATACTTCTGTCTTTACCCCCTTCACCCTCTGAGGCAACGCAAATCAGAGGTGTGACACACACAGCAGCCATATCCATATCATAGCCATATCACTCTGCAACTCAGAACAACAAACCCACTGAAGCACAGCAGATGTGAGCCTGGTCAGTACCTGGATGGGAAACCTCCTGGGAAAAAGAGGTTTCTGCTCGAAGTGGCATTAGTGGGACCAGTAGGGGGCACTTACCCTGCAGACTTTATGGGTCCTAATGCCCCAGTATAGTGACGGGGACACTATACTGTAAAAAGGCACCGTCCTTCAGATGAGACGTAAAACTGAGGTCCTGACTCTCTGGTCATTAAAAATGCCAGGGCATTTCTGAAAAAGAGTAGGGGTGCTACCCTGGTGTCCTGGTCAAATTTCCCCATTGGCCTTTACCAGTCATGGCCTCCTATTGATTGGCTTAATCACTCTGTTCTCCTCCCTACAGATAGTTGACGTGTGGTGAGCGTACTGTGTGTACTTTGGCTGCTGTCACATCATCCAGGCGGGTGCTGCACATTGGTGGTGGTGGTGGTTTCCCCATTCCCAGTTGTTCTCTTGTTTCCATTTTTTCCCCTACATTTTACAATTACACTGTATATAACACGTCACAAAAATATTACGCTTTTTACAGTCACAGAAAAAAAAAGAAAATTATCAATTAATATATATTAAAAAAGCCCACTGGACAAGGTATATACAATACTGTATATATGGATCCACCAAGTCAATAGCACTGTCTGAATTATCCCATTCTGTTAGAGGCTGGTAAGTTCTGATAAGACAGAGACTCTTGTCTGAACCACCTTTCCTGTTAGGCAATGGGAAATGGTAGAAGAAAACTGGTCAGGTAAAGCCAGGAAGCTGAGGCTTTCAAGTGCCATTGATCTCTGCTGACTAGAAGGAAACCGGAGCCTCTGACAGCAAAGATAGAGAGATAGGATAGTAGAGAGAGAAGGACTGAGCTTGTGGACATTATATTGTGAGTTTTGGAAAAGTTTGTTTTTGGGAAAAAGTTTATTTTTATCTCAGAGGGAGAAAGCTGTTTTGGATATTGCAAGCAGCTTAGCTGCCCATCTGTAAGGATAGATAGAGAATCTGAAGAATTCTAATTAGAACATGGTAAAAGAGCCATGGTTTTGCTTTGTTGTGGTCTTTGTTCTAAAATAATGAAAAAACCTGGAATCCTTTTTACATTGATGTTGAAGTGGAGTATTTTCACGTGCAAAGGTCTCTGGAGCATGCTTCCAGAAACAGAGACCTTTCACAACTTTTTTTTAAAGGTTAGAATGCAATTTGTACCTCTCCTGAGGTTGTTTGCTTCATAAAACCTTAAAAAAGTGATTTCAAAAATGGGTTTGTTAAAAATAAACTGTGTTTTACAAATAAGTTTAAAAATAAATCAATGATTAAAGATTTTGTTCATATTCAATTTGTCAGTTTGTCTATTTTCACACAAAGCTGAACCCACCTGGGTAGAAAAGGGTCTGGCTGGTGTTACCTAAAATTCTAAATGATTAGTGTCAGAGTGCCAAAGCCAATTGTGGTTCAGTGCCTGTGGGAATGGTTTATGTCCTCTTGGCATAATGACCCTCATCTGGGATACATATCAGTGGGTTTATGTGTCTGGGAAGGTACCTAATTCAAGATACTAGTTTAAGCCATCTGCATTTGTGTTGATCTGTTTCTCCTCTGTTTTGTAGGCCCTTAGGGTAACATTCTTCTGACTTGGATCTTGCATACGGTATTTATCTGTTTCAAATATTCAGATATAAAAGCTTTTAGAGTATGATGATTTAATAAGGATTTATTTGCTTAGCAGCTACCCCTATCCAGGGTAACTTAAAAATAAATCATTCATGGTTCAATTACATTAATTAGCACGGTTTCGTGACCTGCTCATATTTGACATATTGTAATCTTCTTTGTATAGTCCCCAACGGCTCAAAATCCTAAAATGAATCTTTCAGCCATGCTTACTTTATGAGTGATACAACATCTTTATGTCTGCCCTTGGCAAAAAGTTTGAATACAAGAAATAAGCAACAAAACTGTGACTTGGCTAGGTCAACATTCCTGAGGGGTTTATTTTTAGGTTCAGATTAAACGAATTGCTTACTTGAGCTGGAAACGTCATTAAACATGCTCATTATTTACAAAGGGTGAATAAAGGCTTGATGTTTGAAACTTTTTCCTAAAAGTGATAGACTAATGGATGGATGGCAGTATTGAGAGAAGGATAGATAAAAAACTGAACTCAATAGACTACTGTCCTCCTGAAGGTTTGTATGCTTGGAAAAATTGTAGGTACTGTAAGTATATTTCACTTTGTCTGATGTACAGTAATTATAGTTGTTTTCTAGATTTCAAATCCCACCCTTCATACTCACCCAGGAAGCTGGCCAATGAGCAATGACCCAAGTTACCTGTTATTCACTGAAGTCCTTTTAGGATCAATGGCAGAATGGGTAGAGGATGTACCACCTGAAATAGCACAACTGGGGCAAGAAGGATGCAGCAGAATGAGACCGCAAGTACACCATTGGTCACATTGCATTTGGAAAGCAAAGCCAAAAACTATTTTTAATTTACAGTCAAGCAGTCTATATGTGTGTTAATTGGCTTAATATTAAAGATAAGTTCAATGTAATGTGTTTTTTTTTGGATGATTCCACACACACAAATTTTAGGAACTTTTTATCAGAACAAAAACATGCTTTGTGTTCAAGGCAGTGATTTCAAGTGACCATAATTATTTGGACACATTCATCTTAAATCAATTGCAAAAGTCAGTATTTAATTGCATATCCCATGTAG
Organism: Lepisosteus platostomus; assembly: GCF_059453375.1. NCBI lineage: Eukaryota > Metazoa > Chordata > Actinopteri > Semionotiformes > Lepisosteidae > Lepisosteus > Lepisosteus platostomus. The sequence continues at coordinate 72,726,752 of NC_142614.1, read as the reverse complement.
ACAATAACTGTGTTAAGTCTGTGTGTTTTCTTTGATAACCTTTTGTTGCAAACACTTTGAGTCTTTTCTTTTTCTTGGGGTGTTCTTATTTTTCCTTTAACATGTAAAATAAATGCTCAGTTGGATTTGAATCTGATGATTTGATAAACCTCTGACTTGACCAAACAAAGATTTTCCACTTTTTATGCCTAATGAACTCCTTGGTTGCGCTGACCACATGTTTGGGGTCAACAGTAAAGCTACAGTACATGCTAAAGTACTGTACCATTCAATAAATAAGGAAAAAGTTCCTACTATACACTTTAACATTTCCACCACTTTGGTAAATATTTATCTTGGACTCATTTATGCATAATTCTTCGACCATTTAGTCTGTTTCTCTGTTCTTGGTACTGATGGGAATTTGATGTTTTGTGATGAGGCGAAGACTGATATCTGAGTCTCCAGTAAACTGACATTTTACCCAGTTTACTGGAGACCACTGAGTGTGTAAGAGCCGGCTTACCAGAGTGGCGACGTGGCGAGTGGCTTCGGACAGCAAAACAATGTCTGGGCTGAGTGTGGTCGCTACAGAGGTGACAGGAAGCTTAAGCTGCTTCCCGGCCTTCAGCTGCCTGAAGAGATCTCTTGCTGTTAAAGTTCTTTGGTTTTCATTCTGACTGTGAACTCCAAACACCGAAGTCAAAGTGAGAGAGGTTGTTAGAGGGTATACATTTTGTCATGCCTGGACTAAGTGTGGCACACAGACGCATCGCAGCATCCTCACGTGTCCCCATCCTCCAGCCCAGCCCATGAGAATGAGATCAGGCCGCATGTCTGTCCATCTGGATCTTTATCAATCAGGCAGCCAATCATCTAATCAAGCCGCCAATTAACCACAACATTCAGGCTTGATTAAGGCTTAATCTACAACCTGATATTGGGCTACTGACTGCCACAGTGTTAAGCTCTGTGTTTGACCATGGATCCTTGTGGAAGCATTGATTAAACCATCAGTCTTTTCATCTGCTTGGAACCCGGGCAGTCTCATTAATCTGCTTGAACCCCCAATCATCCCTGTCCCACCCATCAGTCTACCAGGAACCCTGGCAGCTCTGCTCATCTGCTTGAATCCTGAGTAGCAGCAGCCCTGCTCCGGTCAGCCCCGCCTGCCTGAACCTCCACCCAGCCCTGTATCTGACAACCAGCCTCCTTGAAAACCCTAAACAGCTTGTTTGTTCCCCTGAAATTGGATTTTGGGCAGCAGCTCCACCTGCAGCACAGCAGTGCAGGAACTAGGGGTGTAACACATTGGTTTTATGATCCTAATTATTCAACAACAAATAACTGAATGAAAAGAGACACCTATTACCATATTGCCAATACTTTTTCTCCTTCAGAATAACTTCTTGTTTTTATTTAACAACCACAATGCTGCCTAGAGACTATGGTCTCTCCTATCACTATGGTAAGGCATTGGTCTGGAGAATAGGGCAATCCTTACTTTTCCACCAGTCTAGTGTCCAGCAGTGAAACGATCTTTCTTACAGTATACAGTATGTGTCTCACCGACATACCAGCTTGGCCCAGCCTTGCAAAACGTTTGAGTGCTGAAGGCTTCCAGGTTTTACATCTACTTGTGTTTGGTTGTAAATAACTAAAAGCTCATTGATACTTGTTGTACATCTTGAATTAACTTATCAAAGCTTCCAGGCTTAAAAATAAATTTCCTGGATATGTCTTTGTACAGTATCTGATCACTTTACTGTAATTGTTTAATAGGTTTGATTGCTGGACTGATTATGTCTTCACAAAAAGAAAAGTGTACCTGCTTCTTTCAAAAGACCTAATTCATTTCCTAAAGCAGATCTGATTCTTCTTGTGATAATCAGATTTAGAACAACACATCTGGGGCACTATCTTAAATCTGACCCGTAGGAAAGCAAGCCTGCTAAAATATGTATGAGTACTCATTTGATTTTTTCTACAGTAGACTGTCCCACAATTAGAATAAACTCACTCTAAAAAGTGAAGGGTGTATTCCATTTTCAAGTGAAATATTGTAGTCTTCTTGGTGTGAAACACCTTTTATTTAGAAAGGATTTTCTTTTCTTTAAAATAAAGAATCCCCTGAGTTTTGAAATAAATGTCACATTATCATACCTTACTCTATCCCAATTTTTGCTTTATGTTTAGGATAAATCACTCAACTAAAATAATTTTTGTTGGTTTTACAAAGTTTGTTGTGTTTTTCTATTGCATTTTGTGTTATTGCTGGTGTCATGTTTGGGCCTATGGGAGCACAAGGGCATTGAAAACTATCTTGGAATGCTTTTTCTTATTTTGTCTGTTAAAAAAAATCAACTAAGAACAAGCAATGCCTATTTATGGAGCTTTAAAGCCTTTTAAAAAGGTTGTAAAAAGTACAGTCACGTGAAGTACTTTTGAAATGTGAAAGTTTAACTACTGAGCAAACAATTTAATAAATGACTAAACACGTAAATCTCTTTATATCTATATATATTTAAAACGATTAGCTCACTGTGACTAATAGAAGATAAAAATACTTCTTTTAAGGCATTTTCTGTTTGTACAGAAGTGTTACTGACAATTTATTTGACTGCTTCCTGCAGATGTGCTTTTAATATGTAGCACTGGTTAGAAGACAGGATGTCAAGACTGTCAAAAACATTTATAAATGTACAGATTTTTTATTTAAATCACTGAGGCATATAGTAGTTTGACTGCAAAATCCACCAAATTGTTTACACTTAGAAAATACTGAATACCCCTCCTTGTCATGTTGTTTGTACCCTTTGATTCTTCAGGGAATGTGGACATTTCAGTAATAGTAAGGTTTGAGAACTACAAAAGCAACTACTGTACAATTTATTTTTTTTATTATTTAATATTTAAAAATTATTATTATTTATAATTATTTAAGCAATTAATAGCTAATATAGCACTGGTGTGCTTGTGGTCATTTATGGTCTAAATAAAGAAGCCTGATGTATGAAACGCTAGGGTTTCTTAAAAAACGCTGTTCTGGCTTTGCTACATCTGTTGTCTATGAAAACAAATCTTCCCGATACTTTCACTTATTCACTGGGGGCGCTATGTAGAATGACCAGTTTGCAACAATGAACAATCAGGACATGTGCACTTTAGTGGTGGTGGGGGCAGGGGCATAGAGAGAAACTATTTTTCCCTGGAACAATTCTCTCAAATACTGCCTTTTCCAAAGTTCTCTTTAAAGGGTTTGAACCCAACAAGTATCACTAAAAATAGAAACAATATTACTAAATCTTAATTAACTGTGGAATTGGATCTGCATCTGTTTCAAATACAGTACATTTAATTGGTATGTATTTTCAATGATAATTAGAAACTGTTCTTAACAGTTTGAATACATGATTTAATTAAATTTTCTGTGTTATTGGTTTGAGTACAAAGTTATTTTGTTGTAAACCTAACCTGTATTATATTCTTTGAGCTATCAGACCATTACATGTTTCCAGTCAAAACAATTCAACACAACATTTTTTTTTACACATACAATATACTTTACCTGCAACTGCTCCCATTGAAAAACACCTTGAATAATCAAAAACAGAATAATTTGTATAAACAGTATAAACAGTGTCAGAGACTTGAGACAGCAAAGTCATGCAATCATTATTGGTATACAATCAATATATTTGTATTTGTGAGCATGAGAATGGCACACAGTTATACATGCATCAGGAGTCTAGCACATCTGGGAAAGAAGTTGTGTGCTCTCTTCTGGGAATTCAACACACTTTGAGCTGTAGTTCACCATCAAAGGCCAGGAGGATCTGCTAGGCTTTGACGCACTAGCACATCCACGTCCCAGCAACCTAGACCCGCTTTAGGCTTTCCTCCTAGTTACACTCATCCCATGACGCTTCATGGAGAATTTGGCCTAGAATTCAACACTTAACTCTAGCAGTGGAAATTGTCTTGCTCCAGAACATAAGAAATACTTAGGGTTAGACAAAGGTTCACCATCTACCAGATGCATTTATATATACAATATTTCATCCTGCTGCACAGAACATTGACCTGACCTTGTGTCCAATCTCCACTTTTTACAATTTCTCCTTAATAAGGAAAAATCACCTACCATGATAAAAGTCTTCCTTACAATCAAAGACAGTATTTTTGACAATACTAGCTAACATGACCTGGCCTCTCAACTCCTCCAAGTAGCTTGTTGCTTATGACCACCTATCTGTCCACTGCCCAAGAACAGTGGTTTCCATTTTTCTCACTAGCCTTTTTGCCGTTATTTCTCAGTCTCTAATGAGAACTACTGTCCTCTCAGTCTTTTGATTGCTCTAGCCTGCAATGGATCCAGACTAGCCCGCACACATGCTCTGCCCAGTCCTATATTATTACTGTACATAGAACACTTCACCACTCTTCTCCTGTGCCTTCACAGGTAAGGATGGATTGTCTTCCAAACCAAGGTTCCCTGTAAAGATATGCTATCCTCAGCCTTTCTATGGTCCCTCTTAGCTGACGGTCCAGTTCTTAGTCAAACATCACCCACTGAGCAGCCCCTAGCATCTCATTGTCAGGGGCAGACCCCTTGGGATGATGTGGCTGCGACACTATGGGACTGATCTGGTATATGGACTTCTTCATGAAGGACTTCTTCCTAAGTGATGACTGCATTCCACAAACCAAATTGTAAAAGTTATGTTATACTTTTAATTTAAGTTACAAATGAACTTTTATTTTTCGATCATTATATATATACATACCTATATTGTAAACATTAACAGCAAAGGCATTGTAAGAGAAATACAATCATTAAAGAAGATTATTGCATTTATGAAAAAACAATGTGCTGGTAAAAATGCATTGACAATAATTCTGGAGAGTCTGAACCTCTTCCTCAACAGGTTCTATTGTCATCAGTAACAGATTCACAACAACTGTAGTTAGTAACATTGTAATACTATATTCAAATATTATTATATACAGTGCCTTGCAAAAGTATTCGGCCCCCTTGAACTTTTCAACCTTTTGCCACATTTCAGGCTTCAAACATAAAGATATAAATTTTTTATTTTATGTGAAGAATCACCAACAAGTGGGACACAATTGTGAAGTGGAACGAAATCTATTGGATTTTTGAAACTTTTTTAACTAATAAAAAAATGAAAAGTGGGGCGTGCAAAATTATTCGGCCCCCTTGCGTTAATACTTTGTAGAGCCACCTTTTGCTGCGATTACAGCTGCAAGTCGCTTGGGGTATGTCTCTATCAGTTTTGCACATCGAGAGACTGAAATTCTTGCCCATTCTTCCTTGCAAAACAGCTCGAGCTCAGTGAGGTTGGATGGAGAGCGTTTGTGAACAGCAGTTTTCAGCTCTTTCCACAGATTCTCGATTGGATTCAGGTCTGGACTTTGACTTGGCCATTCAAACACCTGGATACGTTTATTTGTGAACCATTCCTTAGTAGATTTTGCTGTATGTTTGGGATCATTGTCTTGTTGGAAGATAAATCTCCGTCCCAGTTTCAGGTCTTTTGCAGACTCCAACAGGTTTTCATCCAGAATGGTCCTGTATTTGGCTGCATCCATCTTCCCCTCAATTTTAACCATCTTCCCTGTCCCTGCTGAAGAAAAGCAGGCCCAAACCATGATGCTGCCACCACCATGTTTGACAGTGGGGATGGTGTGTTGAGGGTGATGAGCTGTGTTGCTTTTACGCCAAACATATCGTTTTGCATTGTGGCCAAAAAGTTCGATTTTGGTTTCATCTGACCAGAGCACCTTCTTCCACATGTTTGGGGTGTCTCCCAGGTGGCTTGTGGCAAACTTTAGACGAGACTTTTTATGGATATCTTTGAGAAATGGCTTTCTTCTTGCCACTCTTCCATAAAGGCCAGATTTGTGCAGTGTAAGACTGATTGTTGTCCTATGGACAGACTCTCCCACCTCAGCTGTAGTTCTCTGCAGTTCATCCAGAGTGATCATGGGCATCTTGGCTGCATCTCTGATCAGTCTTCTCCTTGTCTGAGCTGAAAGTTTAGAGGGACGGCCAGGTCTTGGTAGATTTGCAGTGGTCTGATACTCCTTCCATTTCAAGATGATCGTTTGCACAGTGCTCCTTGGGATGTTTGAAGCTTGGGAAATCTTTTTGTATCCAAATCCGGCTTTAAACTTCTCCACAACAGTATTACGGACCTGCCTGGTGTGTTCCTTGGTCTTCATGATGCTCTCTGCGCTTTCAACAGAACCTTGAGACTATCACAGAGCAGGTGCATTTATACAGAGACTTGATTACACACAGGTGGATTCTATTTATCACCATCAGTCATTTAGGACAACATTGGATCATTCAGAGATCCTCGCTGAACTTCTGGAGTGAGTTTGCTGCACTGAAAGTAAAGGGGCCGAATAATTTTGCACGCCCCACTTTTCATTTTTTTATTAGTTAAAAAAGTTTCAAAAATCCAATAGATTCCGTTCCACTTCACAATTGTGTCCCACTTGTTGGTGATTCTTCACATAAAATAAAAAAATTATATCTTTATGTTTGAAGCCTGAAATGTGGCAAAAGGTTGAAAAGTTCAAGGGGGCCGAATACTTTCGCAAGGCACTGTATACTACTTACAATACTGGTGTGTAAAATCTTGCATGTTTTGCATTGTTCTTCTCTTTTCATTCAACATCCTTCTTTTGACACAAAAATATGAGGTGATTTTCAGCTTAAACTTTAACATGATATGTTTTAAGATAACAATTGATCCTGTCAGAGTGACATTTTGTAGTACAGCAAGCATCATGAGTGTGTATGTAGCGGAGCTAGTTCGGACACGGTGACGTCATCGCCCTCCCTGCGCGTAGCAGGGACCTCGGCCTCCTGGGCTGGGGGAGGTCCCCTTTAGCTCACTCGGCTGGTTCCCTGTTGCGTCAAGCTGGAGACCCAGTTTCGCGCCCAGGTTTCACAGGGTGGAGTGGCGAGGGCACGAGCCCACGTGGAATCGCGGTGGTCACATGTACAGAGAAACAAATGAGTCAATTAGATCTTACTGCAACACATCATACTGGCTCCTGATAGTTTGTCATGAGTTGTTTAGGAATATTCTGCTCAATGAACAACAGGCTTAGTTTCTTCACCCTGAAACTAAACTTTATCAACAACTGTCAGAAGAAAACACTACTGGAAGCTTTGACTAGATGCATCACACATGGATACACTATATTGTATATCCATTAGTTGTCTACGATTTTTGCACAGCATTATAGACGCTGTATAAATTAGTTGAAAGAATTTCACAGTGTTTATGCCAAATGAAAGTGAATCAATTAAATGTTTCAGGTCAATCCAAACAACCAAGAATTAATCTATTGAGGTCTTTCAGTACCTGAGGTATTGGTTAGACAAAAGTGACACATAACAATAGTTTTATATATGTACAAGTTTACTCTAGTAGGGAGGTATACATTTGCTTTTAATAATTATTAAAATTATTCTATATATTTATATTCTGTCGTGGATTGGGATAGGGGACTCACTTCATCCATCACTGAATTGTAAGAAGGAACTTGAGGTAGGCCAGATTGTGCATTTTTGATGTTATTATTATTATTGATCTTTCCATGTGAAAACAGTCTTCCATTCCCCTGAAATAAGTACAGTACAGTAGTTGTAAATGCCTACTGTAAATGCATGTTCCTCATTACCGTAAGCCTGTGTATAATGATATTAAAAACATTGTGCTGAACTGCAGCAGCAAGAAATAAAATATCTACTAAAACTAGAAAACTAGGCCAAAGCAAGAACATATCATTGGGGGAAAATATTTCAAATGAGGGAGCAGGTGGGAAGAACATATGTCCTGTTAAGTGACACCCACCCCCACACGACTCCACTGAAATAAAGAAACAATGTAAAAGTAGTGAATAAAGACTTAAGAACAGATTATCAAAAAACTTTCTTTTTTTTTGTGAAGGAGAATTCCCCCTTCCCTTCCATTAACACAGGCCTTTAGAAAAAATGTTTCCAATTGTAGGGGAAGAAAACAGGAATAAAGTATTCCAAATTTCTAGCAGGTTTTGGTGTAATTATGTAAATTGCGTCTTAGTGTGAAATTACAAAAAAAAATCAGAAAATACAGAAAATTAGTTGTAAACACTTTATTGAACATCTTTGGACTTCATTTAAATACCATTTAAATGTTTTTTGTAGGGGGATAAATTAGGAAATAATCCTTTTTACAGCTAGTGAATTTACACAATTAAAACTGCAAAAGCAGTACACATCGAGCAGCTAATGTAAATAATTTACTTATTTGTTGAAAAAGACCATGGAAAAATTGTACACATAGCTGATCTCTAGTTGAGTGATAATCTTTCCATTATTGCTTGTAAACCTGACTTGTTGCCTTTACTTTGTAACCACTGGCTGACAAGTTGAATTACACTGTATATCATTCTGGCAACATTTAACTCGATTACAAAAGCAGCTTAATATATATTTGACCTAGTTGCCCCCAGCAGATGTAGAAGATGGAAGTCATAGAATATTTTTCTAGTGTAGATTATATGACATGTTTTATTATAAACACATTAGAATGGTGTTTTTCCTTTGGTAAAATAAAGGAGCACTGTTTTAGTTTTATGCCTGTCTTCCTACCAGCCAGTAGTAGTAATATAAGAGTTTAAGAAAAGTTGCAAAATGAGGAAGCTGTAAAGCTCATCTTTCTTCTTTGACCCAGAATTTTGTCCAGCCGTTTCTTGACAGCAGCCCTGTCTGGACCACATTCCACCGAAACCCCTCCTGCTCTCAGTCACCTGATCAGTTTCTCAAACACAATTGGTCAGGTGATGCCTCCTGCATTAGTTACCTGCTGTCTGAAGGGAAGAACCTCTTTGTGTGTGTGTGCTTCATAGGAAGGAGAAGGGCTGACCATGGATAGAATGATCTGTGAGTTTTTGTTAAACTAATCTGTGAGGTCTGAATATTTGAGTTTAAGGCTTGAATATTTTTAACAAGAGTCTCAGGGGAGACATGAGAATTATTTGTTTGAGTTTAGCTGCTCGTGACACCAGTTAGGAACATAGAGAAGTTCAGTCAGCAGCTCAAATATGACTTTTGTCTGGCTTACTGTGTTTTGGTGTTTCTTTACTTGGATTCCTTGCACTGCAAATAAATTCCTATGGTATTTTCGAACCTTAAAACCGAGTGTTTAGAGTGTCTGTTGGCCTGCACATGCCCATTTTAAAGATACCATTACTACATGCCCAATGGGCTGTTACAATACCTGCATATTCTGTTTTCCTATTGTATTGCTTATTCACATTATTTTCAGGAGGATCCAAAGGACTCTAAATGAACACCTGGACCTTTGTGAAGCAAACTGTAGCTTCCTGCAGCTCCAAATCAACCATGCCATATGCATTGTGTATGTTCCTATTCTCTGCAAGGCTGACTTTCCACTTGTCAAAAATACTTTTCATTTGCCAAGTGTTACTTCAATTTTGTTTTCTGTAGTTCCCCTGCTGTTCTCTCTGGGGGTTCCTGCTCCCCAGGATTTTGGCACCCCAGCTGAAGTATACAGCTTGAAAAAGAGAGAGAACAGACGTGAAGGTCGAAATTGGTATATTCATTCATGAACAACACTAAATCTGCAATATTTTGTTTGTTTGTTTGTTTATTAATAAACATATTCATTATCTGTTCTGTAGCTCAATGATGAACAGCGCTAAAACTCATTGGAGTATAATTTTCCTTGCTTGATTATGTCCTCCTTTCTCAATTGGTGCTACATTTGCATTTCTCCAGTCTGTAGGTACAGATTTCAGTGATTTATTATTTTTATGTCACTCTAGCCCCTGCAGAAACCGCCAGTTATGCGAAAATTATACAGTATTGATAGATCTCCTTCTATTACTCCTGCCAACTTCAGCGCCGTGTTTTCAATCCAGCCTAGCGGAAGTGTGGTGCATGAAGTCATCCCTAAATTTGGACTACAAATGACAGGCGATAAGAAATACTTTTTATTCCTTAATTGACACATCTTATAACTGATGTGTACATGTCACACAAGCTTATGAATGGTATAATTAAAATAAAAATTATCCAATTGTTTTTAATTGTAAGATAAGTCATTGCTGAAACTTTCTAGAACTGTATATTGTGTGTTTGTAAAACAAAAAAAGTAAAGTCCTTTGTGGTAATCATTGACATGAGAAAGCATCAGAAGGAACTGTTACTTTTTTATATGATACATCCTTCAGTAGTCAGTGTCAGCATTTCAATCCAGAAGTATTATTTCCAACCGCACTTAAAAAATAAAATGCAGGTCTGGCTGCTATAAATTCAAGCCAACTGTTTCAAGATACTGCCAGAACATTCCTTCAATCTAACATGTAACAAAACCAGATGGAAAATTAGCAGTGCCACAAAGATGTTTTTACAGTGACGTGACTGTGATTAAAGGAAAATGTTTCTTATAACAACAAATGTAATGGAATGTTAATTTGGACAGCCGCAAAGTAACACAAATACTCCTATCTAACATTCCAACCCAACAGTTCATCAAAAGAATTAGTAGACCCATATGGTTGCAACATTTGTACTTTACTGTATATTAAGAATGTTACAAACATTACTATGTTTGACATATTTCTGGAATTATTCTTTAAAGATTAAAAGAGTAAGACAAGTAAACCAAAAAAAAAATGCTGAGAATGTACTGGGAGCAACAGTAATCCCTGTCCTGGCATTATTGGATCCTGGTCTTTCTTAACATGCTCCTTTCTCATGTCCTTACACTCAGATTCATGGTAGTGGTGTAGAGGAAATGGAGGTTTGGATTGCTGCTCCAATAGCTACAGCTTGGATTTGATTGAATTGCATGATTTCATTTTGGGGTCCTTTGGCAGGAAACAAAGGATGTACTGTACTGTACCACTGATGGGAGAGATTCTATGGGCTGGTGCAAATTAAAAATGGCTAACATAAAAAAAACAGATTCAGTTAAATTTCTTTAAAGCCATCTTTAAAATATTACATTCAATGCTTTCATTTTAATTAACTAAAATGTTTAGAAAAGCAGAAATGTACTCTTTATTTGTCATTGCTAAAAATTTGCTAAAAATAACTTTCTTAGAAAATCAGGTATTTAGTGCACTTTTAAAAAAAATGTTTAGCCAAACATATCGGACATTTTAGGTACAACGGTTGTACAAGATTGTATAAAATGAATTTTCTGTAAGCCATCCAAAAGCAAGAAGACATGTTTTTAACCTAAGAGCAAAGACTGGAGTATAAATGGATAAGTACTGCTTCAGCAAATCTTCTGATATGATCAAATTAATTACTTCCTCTGTTATTTTGTGAAGTAACATGAGTTACAGTAAAGTTTCCAACTTATGTTCCAGAAATCTTAAATTGGGAAAAGTGCAATGGTATTATAATGAAATGTTTGATATATACATTTTATTACATAATGCAGTTTAGCCTTAGATTTCTGTGAGAGTCTTTCAAATATAGTGAACATGAAGTGTTAGTATTGTTTCTTTACAATATTGGAATAACACCATGCACTAGAGAGAGGTGTGGAATTAATTACTAAGCTGAAATCTACGGCAATAAAAAAAATAGTTGAAGTATGCCAGGCAAGAACTTTGTATAATGCCGTGTCTTAATCCAGTGGGAAAATCCTATAATATTCTCTTTGGAATTTATTCATTGTCTGTTCTCCAAGACTCCTTAATTTGCTCTTGCATGCTTTTTCTCTTTGCCGCGGGTTTTTCTCAGCATAGCTTAAGGTAATTAATTTGGTTAAGAGAAGCTCTGAAAAGATTAAAAACATTCAGAAGAGGGATATAAATAAATAAACTTGATGACAAATGAGATGAAAAAGGATTAATGGGTACAAAAACACATCCCTGAAAATTGGTCTAGATGAACAGGCTACCACCATAGACTAAAATGCTCCTAATTCTCCCTTCTGGTGAATTACTTAGACATTTCTACTTTCTATAAAAGAAACTGTACTGTACATTCATACAATGACTCAAGGTTTTGACAGAAGACAAATACATTAAAAAAATGTCTTTGTTGGACTTGTCTATTCTCTCCATTCGCCTGGGTTTGGACAGTCTTGACATTTTAATTGAACTTGAACCTGCCATTCAATAATCCTATTACATCGATAAAACTCCCTTCCACAGGTTGCTAAGAGCAGTCAAAACCCCTGGAGTAAAGATACACAAGTCTGGTGTAGCAGTTGTATGCGTCTTTGGGCTATGTGGTTTAGATACTCTGAGGTGTATTTAAGATAGTTTCAAACTTGATGTGAATATCAGATCACACAGATACAGAAATTAAAACAGCCAGTAATGTATCCACTTCCTTCTTTACTCTACACTTACAATTTCTTTTTATATTATGTAGCTTTCTCTTCTACCATCTAGTAGAATAGAAAGCTAGCATTCAGACCACCTGTGCCTATGATCTGAGAGACCTACTGTACATTTCCCTCTCGTCTTCAGCTGCGTCATCCAATGATATCCTCAATCTTTTAAAAAAAACTAAATCTTTTAACACGGTGTCCTCGAGATAAAAGTTTAGTTCGACTCGTACCACTCATCTATCACATGCATCCACATAAGAACATTAGAAGCACACTGTACGAACAAAAGAAGGACATTTATCCCAACTAGCCTATTTGGTAGTCAGAGCTAACAACTGTGGGTGTGTGGCTTAGAGACCAGCCAGAAAGAGAAAAGTGCAGGCATTCACATGAGGTTAAAATAATAAGAACGACTACAGCTGAGCTCAATCATTCTCTAAAAAGGTTCAGTGTGCAGACCTTTATGTCTAATTTGCTCGTCGTAAGGTTGCTAGTTTAAGGCATACAGTTAGGGAAAATGATATTAATTTCCTGTAGGTTAAAATGGAGACGCAAGCCGGCTCTCCCATACAGTAGGTTTCAAAAGTGCAGAGTTCACTTTGCCTTAAGGTTGAGGTTACTGTACAAAAAGCACAATATTGTATACAGCAGATTTTTATATTAACAGTAGGTTTTAGAATGAATCAGCACTGATGAGTGCATTTCAAACACTAATAAAAGTAAAATGTACACAGTAACATGTGAAACCTCCAATTTACATCACAAAACAGATGAACTTTCCAGTTCTGCGCAGCGCCATGTCCTGCCATTCAGAACGAGGCAGCAACATTTCTGGTGACGTGTGCAACCCTATAACATTGTAAACAAGCAGCTTTCTGAGTAAATCTCTTATAAAATCTCTTATAAATCTCTTATCTCCAATAGAAATATTGCTCTTAATTTCAACATGGTTTTGCCAACAAATACTACTTACTTGTTAACTTTCCATGCAGATTAAGTTGGAACATTACTGTGGTGTAATGTCGGCTGTACAACGTGAAGCTCGTGCATCGCATTATATTAGTCATTACGGAGACTACTGAGCAGGAAAAGCTGCATCTCGTCTCAATTCGTGGGAATTCTTTCCAAAGTTCACAATTTTGTGCTTATTCAAAATCAGTCATTTTTTTTCTAAAATGTCAATGCATTTTTTTGGGGGTTACCAAGATTTAATAACCGGTCTGAGAAATTGGGGCTGGAGTTCCCCTTTAAGATCCAGTTTACAGGGGAATCAGTAAGGTAAGGGCCAAGTCAGAGTGGGAAGGTTTTTGCACCAGTGTTGGTCCAGCCTCAGCCCTGGTTTCACAGTTCCCCAGAGTTATTATAAAGGTTACAGCATAATAGAGGGAAGGTATCCCATGACCAGGGGTTTATGATCATAAGTAGTCCATAAGCTAACTCAGCTTCCACAGCTTTGTATTTATAATTTGTTATTACTACTTGCATGCAAAATCATGTCCACATAAAAGATCATCAGCCAGGTGTTAGCCTTGTCATATTTCTTATCTCAATGTTTTTAATTGAATTTTGCTGCTTCTATAGTATTTACTAATCTTGTATCACCTGCAGCCTTGAAGAGTTTAATAGATCATCGATATGAATTAAAATAGAGCTGTGACCATAACTAAGACCCCTATGGTACTCTGTTAAGCTTCATCTGAGCATTCATCCCTTGTCTGTATACTCTCTTTTCTGTTAACCAGATCCCAATGCAAACTTTGAGCTTCCTAGAATGCTAAATTGCAATTCAGATTTAATACTGTAACACAGGCAATACTCATATACTGTACAGTAGACAAGTGGTAACAGAAGTGCTTCTAACCAGAAAGGCACAGGATTACTATTCTTAAAACAACTGTTCTCATCAGCCAAAAAGAGTAAAAACTTCATATTACAAAGTCAAGGTCCAGGGTCCTGACTAATACAGGCCAGGAGTGTCAGGGTGGGAACCTGAGATCACAGAACAGAATGGGGAAACACGGGACAGTTACTGTATACCTGTATACTAGCACTATATATACAAAAACCCCTGTCCTTCCCCCCAAGTCCCAGGAGTTAACAATGTCCCTGCTAGTTTCCAACTATTCTGGATAGCTTCCCATCTATCCCATCATGCACTCCTGGAGCTGTCATCACCAGCCCCATTGCTTTTCCGTTCAGTCCCCCATCACTGCCTGATGAAGGTGCTACAATACGTTATGAGGAACTTTAAAAAATGCCTTCTGAAAAGCTAAATGTCTTCTTGTGTCCTTTAACCCCTCTTATGGATAGGTATTGCATAAGCAATTCGTCAGTCAATGGGTACTGCGTGAGTGAGTGCTGGAAGAGATGTCAATGGATTCTAAATAACATTTCTTGTTTCCTTGACCAGAGTCCGTAAATTATCTCTTCATGGCCAGCAGCCATATCACTCTGCAGCTCACAACTGGCAACCCACTCAAGCTCAGCAGGTGTGAGCCTGGCCAGTACCTGGAAGGGAGACCTCTTGGAAAAAACTAAGGTTGCTGCTGGTAGAGTTGTTAGTGGGGCCAGCAGGGGGTGCTCACCTGAGGTCTATGTGGGTCCTAATTCCCCAGTATAGTGACAGGGACACTATACTATAAAAAGGCACCGTCCTTCAGATGAGAAGTAAAACTGAGGTCCCAATCTGTGGTCATTAAAAATCCCGGGGCATTTCTCGAAAAGAGTAGGGGTGTAACCCTGTCATCTTGGCCAAATTTCCCATTGGCCCTTACATAGCCTCCTAATAATCCCCGTCTATGAATTGGCTTCATTACTCTGTTCTCCTCCCCACTGATAGCTGGTGTGTGGTGAGCAAATAGACTCATTGTGTGAACAGAAATCTTGCGTAGATTTCCTTTTCCGCTTATTCACTGATTGCTAATTCCCCTGTTTTGGTAATCAACTCTAAACTCAATGAGTTTATTAATTACTCCAGATCATTGACATAAATTGGAGCAAAATATATATTAATAACTTACGAAAAGAGCAATGGTCTTAATACAGATCCCTGTGGTACTCCGATGATTATGTCACCACAGCTGGTGCTTTCATCACTTACGGTATATGTACACTGAGCTTTCTATCCATTAACCTTCTCTTAATCCAATTAAATGCATTTCCTTGAAGGCCTGCTGCCTGCAATTTGGGAATTTAAGAGTACATACTGTATATCACTTACTGAAAATCTGAACATATTATATCATATGCTCTGCATGAATTACTGTTGTGGTTTCTACAAATAATAAGAAAAATATGTTCTAAATCCAGGCTTGTTATCCTCTAAAATACTATTGTCTTGTAGATGATTGTCTATTCTCTAATTATTGCTTCCATAATCTTATGTAATAGCAGTTTATTGGTTTATATTTACATGGTTTAGTTTTGTCACCTTTCAATAGTTGGGTGTTTTGAGTAACTGTTGGAAGAGTTGGAATAATTTTCTATGAATAGCATCTCTTGTTACCTTAAGTGATATGGTAAAATATCAAGAAACCGTAGAGATTTGTTTATTTTAAGTGCTTTTAGCACTTATGACAATTTTGCTTCTTCTTCTGCGATAATACTATTTAATACAGAACTTTATCTTTGTCCTGAGGCTTGCTATTGATTTCTTCCTTGGTATACACCATTATGAAATATTCATTTAATACATAAGCCATCTATTTGTCTAGAAGTTTCCCTTTTTTATCTGAGACGTTTCATCTGCATTCTGACAACAAAATATGATAGTTTATTCGTCATAGACTCTTGAAGATGTATTTGTTAAAATTCAGGGACTTTTAAACATTTATTTCTCATGCAGTTGGACTTTCCCTTTAACTTTGGTGCAACATTATTTAAATCTCTCCTTGGAAATAACCCAGCACCAAACTACATACTGTATTACTTTCTTACTCAATAGGTCTTAAAAGCTGTAAGTTTCTCAATGCAGGAAAAAAAAACTTAAAAATTAATCTACTTTGGTGGCTAGTTTATACAATATTTCCTTCTGACTCTTCACATTTTTCTAACTAAAGTTAACATGAGTAAAATGTAAAACAGAAATCCAACAAAGTATCCATGAAGGTGAAGAAACAACAGGCTGTTACTATTACAATTATTGTTATTCTTCTCATATCTGTTACTGATAACTATTTTTATTATGTTGTGTCTCTTTTTTGTCCAGGTAATAATAATAATAATAATAATAATAATAATAATAATAATAATAATAATAAACTTTATTTTATATAGCGCCTTTAAAGGTGGCTTCTCAAAGCGCTTTACAGGATGACAATAACAATAAGAAGACTACAACAATAAATAAGATTTCACAAGACAGGACACAATTATAATTACAACAATACAACAATAACAATAGAGGAGACCGTGGAAGGTGGTATTAAGAAGAGCAGAGGGGTGAAGAATGGAACCAGTTAAGTAAAGGCTTTTCTGAAGAAGAAGGTTTTGAGTCTGGATTTGAAGGAGTTTAGAGAAGGTGACTCTCTAATATCCTTGGGCAAAGAGTTCCAGAGCTTGGGGGCATAGCAGGAGAAGGCCCTGTCGCCCATACAATGTAGACGGGCTTGGGGGACAATAAGGAGGGCAGAATTTGAAGAGCGGAGGTTGCGAGGTGGGGAGTAGGGCTATAAAAGTTCAGACAGGTATT
Organism: Lepisosteus platostomus; assembly: GCF_059453375.1. Taxonomy (NCBI): domain Eukaryota; kingdom Metazoa; phylum Chordata; class Actinopteri; order Semionotiformes; family Lepisosteidae; genus Lepisosteus; species Lepisosteus platostomus. The sequence continues at coordinate 72,709,682 of NC_142614.1, read as the reverse complement.
GAGGTACCTATTGTTAATTTGCATTGATCTTGTTAAATAGTTGTAAGACAGTATAACTGTTGTTTACAGTATATCTACCCCCACTCCATCGGAATGAAAATGAATACTGTACATAATCTAGATATGCAGTGTGGTTTAGGGTTGCATGGGGGTGCAGTGGCTGGAATCGATGCCTTATACCACTGGGGACCTGGGTTCAATTCCTGCGATGCTATCAGTGTGGAATTTGTACAGTATGTTCTCTGGGTGCTCCGGTTTCCTCCTACAGTCCAAAGACATACTGGTAGGTTCATTGGCTTCTGGAGAAGATTGTCCTTGATGTGAGTGTGCGTGTTTCTGTCTGTGTGTGCCCTTTAGGGGACTGGCATTCCATCCGCGGTGTATCCAGCCCTGCTCCCATTGTTTGCCAGCATAGACTTGAATTTGAAAATGGATGGATGTATCTAATATTTAGAACCATGACTAACACATTTTTCATTTCGTAATCAATCTAGTAGGACCTTAGTTATGTGTCTATGAAATTCACTTTCTGTGACCAGTCTATTGAGCATTAAAAAGAGAGAAACATTCAGGTGTCTTGTGTTGACTCAGGGAAGGAGATGAGCAGAGAGTTAACTGAGATTGCAATGCAGAGATGTTCAAATGAAAAGTGTTGTGTGAGTATAAGAGATCGATATCTTAATGTCTCTTAGCGACTGTAGGCTAGTTCCACATTATTTTGAAGATATACAGTAGAGCACATGATTGTGATAGCCTCCGCATTGCTTTAAAAACATAATTTCAATCGGATTTCTCTTACTGATAAACCTTTGAAAAAACTCCTAAGCCCAAATTCAGCTGGCCTTTAGGACTTCGTCTGCAGACAGATTCTGGATCTTTGATGATGACTTACGATTTTCAGTCTTGATGGGTGAATGTTGAAGCAGTGACACGATGAAACTAATAGGTGTTTAGGTGACAAAACCCATGCAATCTGTCTACATCCACTGGCACATTGTATAAAAAAAATGACAGGAACCCCAGAGAAAACAGAGCCATCTGGACTTCAGTTTTTTTAGCATCTGGCTTATGATCTTATGAGTATGTATAACTTTTATGGAGTAGAAACACAGCACATATATACTGTATAATGGAATAATGTTTTACCTTGAGCGTATCTAGTAAAAAAATCCATAAATATACAAGAAATTGTCTTTAGAAAAGTAAATAACAGGACATTCAATTATCTACTCATTCTGATATTTTTAAATCATAATTGCTCTTCCATTGCACAGTTGTTAAAACAAAATATCCAGTTACAGAGTATGACAATGCTTTTATACTTTAATTTCATGTTGATGAGCTTAAGTAATTCTGTATTGCTACCCTTGTTAACATTTCCTTATTTGTCATGCTAATAACTATCCAATCACAGAAGGTTAAAACATTGTGTGACGCTATTGTAACGCTCACGGGGTTCGCCGACGGAAAGAAACAGGTCTTAGGCTCTGGCTTGGGTTGCCAGGACATTTATTACAGACGCTGAGGGGGGTTACACACACAGGGACAGGGAAGACACAGCACTGCACCACACCTACACAGACACAAGAGGGAAGCGGGCGTCCCCAGCCCTCGTCCCACTATACACGGGCGGCTAGTCCCGCCCCTCAGCCGCCGTTCCCAGCTTGCCTTGCGTGCGCATGGCTACAGCGCCCCACGTGGGCGCTACAGTATTTTTTTTTCCTGTGAGCAAATTCTAACCAATTTTTTAATCATCTATGCAGAAAATCACCAAAAACACACATAGCAGGAATTACACATATCCAGGTAGAAACAAATTTGCAGAAAGAGTAAACTACCCTATTACCGTATAAATGGTGTTAATAAGTTCCATTATGATATTTTACTTTGCAGCTGAAATTAGAAAGAAAAAGCCACATTAAAATAAAATATATAGAAGCAGCTTAAAATAGCGATAGTCTTTGTATTTAAAAAACGCAAAATGTTGTCATCTTTATTAAAAGCATTCCTGAATAATTGTAATAACTATTTCTAAATACATTGTAAAAATATTAGGTTATAATGTCATAAAGGTCATAACAGGTCATTCGACTCAGCGTGCTTAATGGTTTGAACTTGGTTTGAAGCATTTCTTTAATAAAACTTCAGTACAGTATTTACCCTTTTTGCTTTAATTAAAACCTTATAAACGACCTTACTGTCGAAAAAGAGCATTGCATCATTTAAGATTATATATAGTATATTTGATGCTAAGGGTTAATTTTATAAAGACAAAAATGCCAGTATATGTACCATTATACAGTACCTGCATGTATAAAAAAACGATATATCTGATTTGCGGAATGTAGCTTATTCACAACGAGTAACTGAACTGTTTTTATCTCTGACTTATAATGATGCCAGGAAACTCTCAACTTATAATTTGTTGAAAAAAAAATTAGATAAACGGGAGCTTGAAAGAGATGAACCGCAGCGATCGCTTGAAATGCATACCTGCTCTCGTCTCACTGCCCTGTCTCTCTTCCCTTGGGTAGATGATGTAGTTGGGGGGGGGGGGAGGGAGAGGAGAGATAAGGTAATTTAGGTCCCACCCAGCTAGATTTAAAGTTGCTTTGTATTGGCAGCAATAGCACGTGTGAGGAGGAGCAGGGGTTGTCTCTATCAGTAAGACAGCGCCCCAGTTGGAGAGCGGGGACCGTCTGTAGTGCGCGCTGCTGCTCCGTCTCTGTTTGTATACAGTGCGCTCTCTGATCGGGACCTGCTCGCATCCCCTCTCTATCGCATCGTGCGGCACTGCAGTTTAACGCGGAGAGTCTAGTGCGCTAGCGCTACTGTAATCACTTCCCAAAGGCACACAGCCTTGCGTGTAGCCCCCGTCTCTCAAGAAGGACTTACAGAAATCAATTTAGGGAATACTTACTCACTTTCTGAAAGAAACCGTGGCTAACAGGAACTGAAGGACTTTTTGTCACCGTGGACAAGCAGACAAAAAAAAATAAAATAAAAGAAATCCCAAATAACCAAGGGATGGGACCGTTTTTTGTGATCGTATTGTGCATAAGCGCCGCTGTCCCGCAGCTAGCAAAAGGTGAGTAACGAGCAATTGTACGGATCAAAATGCACATATACTGGAAGATTTGTACCTCTTCTGGTTCCGTGACACTGTAGAACGTGATTCGTGGTGCGAGAAATCCAAGATGGGATTTTCAGAGTATGTTTCAGAGTTATTATTTAAAGGTCCCGTTTCGGCAAATGCTTTTAAATGCATCAACTTAAATCACGCAATTTATAACTACACCTGCTCTGTGTTTAGAACAGTGCACGATGACCCTTTGTGTTAATTTTCAAAAGTTACTTCATTGTCTTTGGGTCGTTATTTATTGCACAGTACAATAATTTACTGTATCAAACAGTTAAAGCATTTATTGAATTAATGACTATAGTTGGATGTTAAACTTGCAAAACATAACCATGATCACAAAAATGACTTACCACCTCTCTAACCAACAATAAAAAAACATCACATTTATGTTTTTAATGTGCGAATGGCGGTTTTACCATGTAACTGACGAAAAAAAAGAGAAAATAAACTGCGCTGCACTTTGAAGCAATATTTTCGATTCTGTGCGATATAGTCATTTTCCATTTAAGAGAGTATCCCGGAATAACACGGTATATACTACCGATATTTGTCTTTTTTCTCGTATATGTTTTTTTGTCAGTTCTTAAAAGATTACTTACTGTTGTTTGTTAAAGTACAGCACAGTATGTGCAAATGCTTTTGCTTGTAAGGTGCATGTGACGTGTCTGTATTAGGCGTCAGTCACTGTGTAAATTGCGTTATTCATCGTTCTCCTCCTTTAATCGGTTTCATAATCGTTATTATGCGCAAAACACGCTTAGGAAGGTTCTTAAATTATTTGGTGAGCAACAGAGTGGCATCTTCTGCAGATACTACCTGCGTGTTTGTTTATTTTTATCTGCCCCGATGGTGTGTGGAGGTCAAAGACGAGGCTTGGGAAGTACCGTACAGTAGATTTTTGGTCCCTCGGCAATCTCTTTTGTTGTGAGGTTAAGTTGAGGGTATTATACTTTGGCTTAATTCTTACTACTGTAAATCACTGCAGTAGGTTTGATACATTGATACAGATGGGGGAAAGACGTAGAAATGATTTTCTGATGTTGAATAGATTAGTATATTTTGTGGAGTATCGAGAAACAATGCACAATATTTTGGCAAAGTACAGTCAAAAGGAATAGTATGTATTTAATAAAAACTGCGGGTAAAAATCAGTGAACAATGTGTTGCGGAAGAACTCATACAGTGTATATATAAGTGAATTATGCGCAACGGAGTATATTTTCAGTTCGAGAAGTGCCTTACAACACAGCAGCAGGGTGCGTAGAAACCGTCAAACTGGATAAATACAGTCCAAACAGTACATCATGCATTCAGTACATTTCCCGGCGATTGTCCTGGAGCCGAAATCAAACTGGATATTAAATCCGGAGCCACATTATTAATCACCTCTCTGTTTTAAATCAAATAACTTTCAGAAACATTTGAGCTAGCGAGCATTAGAACCTCATTTAAATATTTGCCCTCAGACCAACTCTGTAATGAGTCTTAGTCTGACAATCACACGGGTCTGCAGGCTCCTACAACAAAGGGCTTCTGTGACAGTTCTAGGTACTGCTTATCGTAATTTTGTTGACAGCTAAGCTAATAAATGTACTGTCATGCCTCCGAAAACTAAAGTCATAGCATCGATGACCAAATAGAGGAAGGGTTTGGTAAACAAGTACTGTGTAATTGCTTGGCAAATTGCAATAGTTTCTACTAAACCATCTGTTTATGGTAGAACGAAGTTCACTAACGAAGACCTGTCCAGCAAAATAGCCGCTGGACTTTGTGTAGCATTTATTTTTACAAAGCCCGCTACGAAATGATGGAAATGTACAGTATGTGGTAGCCTTTCTCAATACATTTGAAAGATTGCCTTTAGTACATTTTCTAAAAACTGCTTTAAACTGATTTTGTGGTAAGCTGCCGTTGGCTAAATTCTTACAGATGGCGAAATTCTTATCACTTAATGAAGAAACATGAAATATGATTTTCTTTTATCGGGTACAACTGTTCATTTGTACATACTGCTTACTATCACGCTGTGCACATAGACATTACCTTTTAAGATTTAAATCTTTTTTTTTTTTACCGTGACTTTCGATCGAGGACGGGCAGTGCTGTTGGGCGAGGCTTTGTACGAGATAAAAAGGAAAGTGGTCATTCATGCAGAACACAAAAAATTGATGGTATCAGTACACGGAATATACCTGCGAGTACTGCTGTGGATTAAAGGGTGATTTATTAAGCAGTAGATACAACTGAATCTTGGTCAAATGATATTCATTACTGGTATCTGTGTATGCTATGTACTGTACATTGGATGTACTGTACTGTATTAGTCAGAAAAGACCTCGTTCTTTTCCGAGATCGCGCATGGTAATCTGGGGTACATTTTAGACACTGGCTCATTGGGTTTTTGCTAGTTTTATCCTTTCCTTGTGTGCCGTGGTTATTAAGATTAAAAAAGACAAAAAAAATGCTAAGCAATATGTTAAGATACATTTGACCGATACTTTTTTGTCGCTATTCTAGTATTCTGCTAAAAATCCATATCAACACGATTGCACTGTAAAATACTATTTAATGTTAATGCATTTTAAAGAGATTACAAAACCACATGATTACACAAGAGCCAGAAGTTAATGTAGCGTAGCCTACTTTAAGAGAGTTTCAAATGTTAGAAAAAAAAGTTGCCTTAAATTAGAACCTATATTATACAGTACGTAGACACACACATATATATGTTCTATTTTTATATGCCTAAGTTTATCTGTTAAAAAATGATCCATTGTTCATTGCGCCTTGATCAGGTTGATTTCTTTGGCATTATGGAAGGCTTTTGGATAATGTTGTGGCTATTTGCCCAAGGCAGGTAATAACATTGGCCTCTAATTTGATGGTAACGCTTTTAGGCACACCAGACTTGCCTCTGGAGGTAAGGAGATGGTTTAAATTGCAAAATAACTATGAAGAGCACAGCTATAGCCACTTAGTTGTACTGCATCAGAACTTGGAATAGCTGAAAAGGAGAAGTACAGTACATCTGTTACAACATCAAGTTCATTTCTGGAGATTTTTTAAATTAAAAGGGCACTTTGTTTGGGGTCTTTAAATCCTCTGCAGTTCTCTAAAATACATCTTAACTGGTTTTCTCTATAATTTCTTGTAGCAACATTGTACATACACTTAACAGATGATCTGTAAGTGCCTATGGCTATATCAGTTTTTTTTTATAACTAATAGACCCATAGTTTAGCCTACAGGCAAACTAGCAGTGTTCGTCTAAGGAAATGTACTGTACATCAGTACCTGCACTTAACACTGCTGTTCTTGTTACAAAGGGTGTTTTATACATCATTACCTGCAAAGTTATTCCTGCTGTGTTAAGTAGAACACAGCCCGATTAAAGGGTTGGCATTGCCTTCTAAATAGATACGGCAGATTGATCTCTCTGCTTAAATTGACTTCTTATAATGAATTCTGTGATACCTGTAGCTTGAAATGCAATTGTAATATGTAGCTCTGTCTCATGCTTTTGTGCTGGTCATCACTAAATACAGGCAAATAGCATTCCCCAGTTATATTACAGTGTAACTTAAAGAACTGGTCGATACAAGGGTTTACTTTTTTCTAAAAAATTGAAGCAGTATATTGCTTGGCCCTTGCTGGTTTGATGAAAAGGTAATTAGTTTTAGATTTCTGATGTTTTCGGTAACATATAGTTGTGTGTTTTTTAACTACTGTTATATATGATAGGCAAGGTAAGGGTTTGCATTAAAAAATGATCTAGATTGCATACATCATTATCTATACATTTCACAAAATCTTCACATCATGTTAACTTTACCCACTGATTTAACCTGCCTGATTCCCATTCAGATGATAGAGCCTCCTTCAGCGGTGAAAGATGAAGAATAAAAATCTTTGTAGTCTCCTGCACAGAAATATTGGAGTTGATGGAGCAAATGATATGTCTTTATGCTGAAGAAACCTCTTTTACAAACGCATCTTAGTTTTGAGTACTTTGTCTTGATTGAGATTGATGTGTTGTGGAGGGGAGGGGGTTCTTCAACAATGTACAGTATGTGAAGGTCAAGCATGAACAAATCTGCTCATATCATATTGACACTGAGTAAAACACAACCCCAGATTAAAGATTAACATCTGATAGAATTGAAGCGTATTGGTTCTCTGTTGAGGAGCAAATCTGAATGTTGTGAAATGGTATGTTGCCTTCAAGCCATGTGATCAATACCTGTTGTGTCCAACATTAACCTGCAGACCACCAGAAATGAAGTAAAGTGACTGCAGGGATGTACCCCCATTCAGTCAGTGAAGCAATATTCTGTTTTTTTCAGTCTGTGACACAACAGCAAGGCTATTTGGCAGTGGTTGGCATTGATGTACAGTATGCCTCTAACCTTGTGTTTGACTGGGTTAAGATCCAGGGATACAGAAGACCTGTTTGTGATGTTGCTTCACAGACTGAAGTCCAGAACGTCCCTTGTCAGGTGGGATCAAACATGATCTTGTTGAATGCCTAAGAGTTTGCATTGACAGGCTTTCTGTGTAACAGTGGGTGGAGTGCATGCTTTACAAATGTGGTTAGGATGATACTAAGGTGAAATTAGCATTAACAAGTGCAAGATTGTTAGTAAATGTGGCAATGAAGTTCCCTACACCATTAAACTATCTTCTCTCAAATGAAGCTATTCATTTACACCAACGTCCGTAAAACCTTTTGTTTTTATCTATATGCTCTGCCATCACTAAATGAGAAGTAGGACCACAGTTCAGCATAAATCGGCATTGCAAGTTCCAGTGTTGCAAACCTCTGGCCCAGTAATGTAGAGTTGCAGTAGCATCATTAGCGTTGCTGTAATAACACAATCCTTTTACTGGGGTGTGAACAAACACCCATTTCACCAACACATGTTCTTGATTTTTCACTCTGAGCTTGAATAATGTAGCTTACAGTACCCCAAGTTCACAGTTAATTCATTTACTTGTGAAGTAATATCTTACTTCTCCACTTGAAGTTCTGCGGCAGTTGGCAATCAGGTGTCTTTGCATTTCAGTGGTACAGTATCACATTTCACGGTACATCATCTCAAAGCATGCACAACAGAACAATTATACATAAAATGCTTCAGGATCCTTTGAAATAAAATGTGCCAAATAAATGCAAATATTATTACAATTACAACTGGTAACATCTTCACTGTTAGATCTTTATATCCTTCTAAAGATGCTTATGCAGCCCAGGGAGAAAATCTAATGATTCTGGTTTTGTCTTGTGCTTTTAGTCACATTCTTTAGAAATTATTGTAATATTGTAAAAGGCTCCTACATGACAATTTTGGTATTATAAGTATCTCAGCTATTTATATGGTGTGTCATTCGGTTGGAAGTGCATCCATTTCATTTTGAAATAGTGCCCTTTAGTAAACAAAAAACCTATAATAAAAAATTCACTGCTTAATTTTGTTAAATGCTAATAGGATTTTATCCTTATTGGTAAGTGAATGAGTAATGTTGGAACAAACATCTGTCTTTTGTTTTAATAATGTTTTATTATAATGACCAGTGTACCAGGTCAATTAATCGCACATGTGATAAATACTGCAGAAAGAGAAGCTGGCCTTCAGTCAGAAGGAGAGCAACTACAGTAGATACATTCTGTCTTAAGGGAATGCCATGCACAGTTCAGGAGGGGCTTCTTTACCCCAAAAGTTGTAGAAGTATGGAACAAACTATTAATCCATGTTGTTGAAACCAATACAATACCCAGGCTCCTTTCAAGAAATGTCTGAACACTTGGATCATTCATTAACTACTGTTTGTAACCTTTTGTTATTATATTTTGTTCTATCATTTAGCCTTGGGGTTACATGTGTATAACACATTCTTTGCTTTGGATTCAGAGCAGTAGGGTATTTCAGTTTTTTCTCTGACAAAGTATACATGTGTGAATTTGTTCATTTTGTAAAGTACTGAACTGCTGAGCCTACTTTTCCCACAGGTAAGACGATAAGACACATTCTTTGCAAAGGACAGCAAAATTGCATGGTGAAACAAAAACACAATTTTTTGTGTGATTTTTTTTCATTTCTGTGTTTATTTCTTTGCTGTTGTCAACTAGCTCACTGCATGTAATTCTCTTACTTCTTTAGACTCTCATTCTTCCACATTTATTAAGTTGCGATAAGGGCGGTATGAATTTGAATGCTTCAGACAGCAGTTGAGTATTGATTTGGCTATGCAGTATCTTTATAGTTGTGCATTAATGTCTGAGGAAGAATGTAAGATTGTATTGTCAGGATGTATTATCCCTTTCTTTGTCTGCTTCTGCTAGAAAGCTTTTATGAGTTACAGTATTTGCTTCTTCTACTACATTGTCAGGCCAATGTATTAAGATCGTCTGCCTTACTGGACTGGCATCGCAATGGATTAGAAATGAAAACCTTGTCTTATTAATCTAAAGTATATGACAAGAACTATCAGCATGGTGAAACTAGAGGATGATTGCTTACCGGAATCAACTTAAGGGGAAGATCTAGCTACCTATGGACGTTGTTGGAAGCAGGTATCACTTTCTCAACATCATGAATACTGGGGAAATGGCACTAATATAGTACACTGGTATTAATGATATGTGACAGAGTGAAAAGGCAAAGCTGAAAGGGCCCTGAGAGGATTGTTCAGTGCAGGGTAACTGTTTGCTGCTTTGTGCTTGTACATTCCTTTGAATTTCAAAATCCAAAGTCTGGTGAGGGCTGGTGAAACAGCATATACACTAAAGTATAAAATAGCTCCTGATAGAAACAAACTTGAAATCTACAGTATCTGACTTTGCTGTGAAGAAAGATGTCTGTCATAACAATAGAATATGTTTTCTGAGATCTAAACATCAGATAGATTTGGATTAGGTGGGAAATGTGGGCTATAAAATAAAAGTGTATTGAATTTGACATTTGTCAGTCTTGATTGATCTATTCGAAATTTATTAGCGTACAGAAGAAATTTACATTGAAGTTTACCAATAATATTGAGGTCTTTCCCAAGGAATCACAAATGATGTGACTTTTCTTCCCCCTTAGATTATAAGCCTTTGGTGAAATGGAGAGCTGATGCATGCTTTCATGCTTTCAGGAGTGGTAATTTGCCAGGTAACACAATGTCTGTGAACTTGGAAGGAGAGGCAGCATACAGTAGCTGATGATTGAAGTGCACAGATGATATGGACACAGGCAAATATATTCATTAGTTATGCTTTTGATAAAATGCTATCACTCATAGATTTTGTTCCTAGATGTCAATGGTTGTGTAAGCTCTTCTCAGAAATGTTAATTTTTCAAGTTTCTTCCTTTGGTTTTGGGATGCTCTTGTGTACCTTTTCCCCTCTCAAAACTTGGTTTTTAATGATTAATAAACATGCAAATGTGTCTGCCACAACATGAATACTTTGATGCAGCTTAGAACTTGGAGACAGAATGCAGTAAGCAGCACTATGATATTCCAGCAAATATTTCTTGAGGTATATTAATATTGAGTTAATGTGATTTCAAAGGAATTCATTCTGACAAGCTATTGGGAAATATGAGTCTAATTATATTCACAGAATTACAAATCTTTTGAACCTAGAAATGTCAAGACAATACACTTAATCCAATATCAGATTCAGTTTAAGATATAATACCTTTTAATCTTGTACATAATCCATTCCGGGCTTCTTTCTCAGATAATAAGACATAAGTCAAGAAAATGTTTTAGAAAGAGAAGTATTCTTATTACTGTGAATACAATTAAAGTAATGTTTTCTGTTTTCTCACAGCTGGACAGAATTGCTACATTTGAAATTACACTTCATATTAATGTGCCTCAATTACTGTATATTTATTATGAAATTATATTTACTCAATTATGATAAGCCTCTTGGGGCAACGAATCAGTGTTTGCTTTTATCGTTTTAATTCTGATATTCACCATTGGTGTAATGCACTCAGTCACTAATACCTAAAGAAATCAATGTTTAGGTTTGTAAATTATTGAGGAAGTAATTGTTCTTAATATGTCAGACCTCTCACACTGGAATCTTCCCTTAGTTTTCTCAAGCTATTTGACAACCAAAGCACAGAAGCTAAAAAGTTGAATGGACTGAATGAAGCCAGATTTGGGTAGTATGTAAGAGAAATAATTTATCATTGTACAGTTTAGGACTAAATGATGGTACATACAGTAAATTAAAAATATTCTTATGACGATTTCGCCCTAAAATCTAGCATGAATGAGATTAAGAGATTCACCTTGTAATTTAAATCTTTTGAGATTTGTTTTTGTCACGGGAGCCGGTTCTGACTATGCGACCCTATGCGAACGGTAGAATCAGGAAAACACAGCTGAGGAAGGTACAGCGGGGTTAGAATGCACAGTGCATGGGGTATTTAAAGTGATGGAAATTAAATTAAATATATACAAATGAAGAGTATCTTCAAAGATGTTCGTATGTAAATTAACATGTAGTGATGGTATTATTTATATTTAATTTGCTCAAGCATGAATTTACACTTGATAATCTACTGTGCATAGATTTAACTTTTTGAGGAGTTCTAATAAGTTGTTTCAGTATTTTGTTTCATTTAATAAATATGCAAATATTCACTTCTGGAGACTTTGACTTATTCTGAGTATCCTGTAGTGTTAAATAGACAGGTGTTTTAGAGTGTATCTGAATTGCTTAAATGATTCCTTCAATTTTCAGAAAATTCAAAGACTGATTATGTTTCAAAATACATAATAATTTTGACACATTTAACATAAATTTGTACATTCATCTCGCTGATATTCATAATCATTAATAACAGTCATTAGAGGTAAATTCTTTACCAGGTTTGCACACATCAAAAGTCACATTGTTATTAACTCATTTGGTTAAAAGAGTAGAATTTCAGTGTGGGAATGTTATGATAACAATTACAAATTATTAAGACCTTATTTACATGAATGTGTGTATACTTAAGATGTAAGTTTGTTAGAATTATGCACTTGTTATACGGGGCTCATTAACTTTTAACTCAGTGTTCGGTACTGTATATCTGCAATAATTAATAATACTTTGTGCCGTGTAAACTATTTAACATTAAAATAATTTTCATTATTTTGTTCCAGATATTTTGCTCCAGATTTTTCTTAATTTGTTTTGGTCAAAGATTCACTTGAATTATGGCGTTTTAACTCTTTCCTATTCTCATTTTAAAGACAAATAACAGTGCTGTAATGAATCCTCATTTTCCATTAGAGGTCTCCAACCCCACTTTTGAACAAACTCACTCCAGTTGTCACATTGAATTCCTAACATGGTTAAAAATGAGAGAAGCCCATTTGACTCTTTTAGCCTGTTTGGTAGAAATAAGTAATTTGTTCAATTAAGAAAGTGTCCTGGAAAGCTGAATGGTCTTCAGATTTTGCTTCCACATTTTCTCTTAATCATTTAATTTAACAATATTTGTAAAAATGATCACAGTTTCCACAGTTTGGAAATTGATTATTTAATGGTTTCCTATGCAGCCTTAATTTCTCTTAAGATGGATGAAGACTCTCCAGGAGAAGTCACTGAATATGCTTCTGCTTCTAATTTGAATAAAATGATTAACAATGAAGTATATGAATTACAAATTGTACCGCAAAGGCTGAAAAAGAAAGGAAAGAACTTACAAGTTCCTTGGATTTTAAGTGAATAAAGTTAAATATTTAATTGTTTTAAAAACGATTTTAATGACCAGTGTTTAAGATGGATACCTAACATATAAGCCAAGTTATGTTTTTTTTTTTATGCGAATGGTGAGCATTCTATAGAATAGATGCATTTTGGGTAAAACAAAATGAATGACTGACTTCCGGTGAGGCAGTTGAACAGAAGGATATTGCAGTGGGTTAGCATTGCTACCTAGCAGTGCTGGGGATGGGGTTTCAGGACCTGGTAAGCTATCTGCATGGAGGCTGTATATTCTTCTCATGTTTGTGTGGGTTTTCGCCGGATGTTCTGGTTTCCACCCACAGACCAAAGACATGTTAATTGACTTCTGGAAAAATTGGCCCTGGACTGAGTGTGTGCATGCTTGTGCCCTGCGATGGACTGGTGTGTCCTGCCTTCTGCCTGTTGCAATAGGCTGTGGCCCCCTACAACACTGTATTGGATGAAGTGGTTAGAAAAAGGATGGCTTCATAATATATTGCCTTCTTTGAAACAACTGTAATGACTTAAAGTGACTGTTGAACATATGGAGCTTTTAAATGCTTCTGTAACTCTTCAAGAGTTTAAAGCGACTGTATAAGCTGTGGAATAATGGAAATCTGCTGGCCATGATAACATTTCTCCTGAACTTCTGCTGGCTGTCAGGGGTGCCGGTCCAGGCTCCCGTGAAGTGCATAGTTTAGGACCCTATGCAGACGGTATTATCCAGAAGTAACTGGAAAAGGACAACTAGGAAAATACGATGAGGATCAAGACGGGATGACAGACAGGGGAGTGTGGCGACGGTGATCCAGTGCTCGGGGGGTGTGGTGCAGGTTTCCCAAAAAGGGAAACCGGGCCGTAGTCCTGGGTCCAGATGATGGGAGATCCATCCAAGACAGACAAGGTTAAAATCCGGAATGGGATCTGGAACAGGAACAGGGAACCAGGAAGATAAAACCAGGATAACGAGGCCAGGCGCTCAGATGGTCGTAACACCGTAAATGAAGCCTATGCCATCGGGTCTCTCCTGGACTCTATACTCTATACAATATCTCCACAGCATGTACAAGTATATTTGTGCTATAATATCTTAGTTTGCACTTAGCAGAGTCACTTGGCATTCATATTCATTTACATTCTTCATGTTTTATTCTCTGAGGCATTAATATCTCCCCACTACTTCCAGTAGGTTTGTAATAAGAAAACACTTAATGTTGTTAACAAAATCAAAACAGATGTGATAAGAGGCTCTTCTTTATAGGTTGTCTACTACAAGTTAGGATCTGCATTATAAAAAAAATAATTTTCTTCCTATTAAGTTTTTTTTTTTCAATTTTCTATGATCCAGTTTGATCTAAAATACATTAACTATATTACAAATCTTTTTGAATGGGCAAGTAATCCTGCTTTCAGTTGACAATTTCACAATGTCCTAAAGATAACAGTGACTAGGCTGTACCTTATTTAATATTATTGGGCTTTTCAGCTAAGGGTCTTTATGAATTGGTCAGATCCTACTCTTGGCGCCTAACTGAGGAAGCAATTAGACATCATGATATTTTATTTTCTGCCACTGAGGGCAGGACTTTTTCTTTTTGAATGTGCCTAATTATAGTAAACTTTTTGGACATTTAGAAAATGTCAGCTACTTTCTTGGCTCTCATCCCTGTATGTCATTTTTATTATAAAAATATTTGTAAGTTTGTAAGATAAATATTTGTAGGAGACATTGTCTCTGTTTCTTATGCATGGGATGGAGAACTAAACACCCTGATGCTAGTCCACAGTGGGCTGCAGTCCTCGGAAATATTTTTGTCAATATTTAGCACACTGGTTGATCTATTCTAAACTTTTTTCACAGGCTGTTTTTAACACCACACAGATGCTTCCAGATGGGGATATCTCCCGATCCTCTCTGTCACTGATATTGCTCAGGTGTGACTGGCACCTATTTACATATGGTTTGGGAATACCCAGTGAAACAGCACTTCTGGCTTTGTGCAACTGGTGCAATATCAGGTGTAATTGCTGTAACCATACCAATGAGCCCCAGACATCTCCTGCTCAGTGAATTCAATGAATTCACAGATTGCCGTCGGCTTTCATATATGATGTCTTTTGCTGTCAAGTTTTACTGCAGCCAATAAATTGATCTCGTGGGGTTGGAGGGAGACCCAAATCCCTTCACATCACACATGGTTGCATTCATTTGTAGATACTATTCTTATTGAGAGCAAAACAGCTACATTTCTTGGTTCCACTCCAAAATCTTTCCCTGCCTGAAGTCCTTTTTTGATTTCCCCAAATTGTTTCAAGAAAACCCCTTTCCATTTTTTCTCTTTCTTCTTTTTTTGTTTCTGTTCCTAGCTCCTTCTTTTTGCCTTTTATTGTCCTTATATTTTTTTTTATTTGTATCTATGTTTATGTATTGCAGTCTAATACTTAGAAGAGAGTAAAAATAATGTTTACAAAGGCAAGAAAAGGGAGCTTGACTTAAAGAAATGTCCTGCACTAACGGGTTATTAATTAAATCTTTTTAGTCTTGGACAGGGTATCACAAAGGGAGTTAAACAAGTATTTAAAATCATCAAAAGAAGAGGTAGGCACCATTCTGAGTAACAGCAGGCATTGTTTTAGGAGCAATGCAGTTTCCTCTAGTACTTCTTTCTCATCCCAGGGACAAGGGTTGCCTGAGTTATGCCCTGCATGCATTTTTCATTCAGGAACACCTGAAGAAAATTGAAAAACAGCATCATTCAATTTTTTTGTCTTCCGGCAATTGAACAGCAGAATATTCCACATTTGCATACTTCACTATTGATGCTGATGATGTCTGCAACAGACAAGTGTGCCTGTCTATGGAAAGGGTGCCAAAGTCTGGCAGGTATCATATAATCTGGACAAGTGCTGTGTATTACTGGCAAATAGCAACAACTACAGGTTCAACATGGGAAAAACCAACCTTGAATAAAGGCTTAGGTATTTTTGTTGACACATCATTTACAACCTGTAGACAAAGTGGTGAAGAAATGAAAAAAGCAAACAGAATGTTAGAATATAGGGTTAAAATCATATAATTTAAATCAGGAAATGTTACATTAAAATTGTACGATGCAGTAGTAAGACCTCTTTTGAATACTGTTTACAATCCTGGTCACCACAATACATCAAATATATCTCTACTTCAGAAGCATTCCAGATAAGAAACATTCCCTGGCTTAAAGGAATATTTTACACTAACAGGCTAAAAGAACTGAATCTTTTTAGAACTGGACAGAGAAGACGATAAAGAGATCTGATTCAAGTGTTATAAAGGTCTTGAGGGCATATACAGAGTCAATCCAGTGGACATCTTCAGAATCAAAGGTGAAACATGAGCCAAAGGACTTGAGTATGAATTACAGAGAAGCATATTTAAGATTGAGAACAAAATGCTCTTCCTTATGAAAAAGGATTTTAAGCTGATGTTAGGCATCATTTACGAAAAGACTGCATATCAGTCTCCTACTACCACTCATACGCACTAGATGGGAAGAATGACCTCCTGTTTGTAATCAGTGTCATATATAATAATTACTAATATATAATTAATATAATATTAATATAATTAATGTGTGCAGTAACCGATTGAGTCTGAGCATTCCACTGAAACATGTCTGTATTTTAGATTGTCAGAACAAATTTTTAAAATTTTTCACTTGTCTACTTTCAGTTTTCAGCATAGAATTAACCTTTACTTGTTCCCATGTTGCACATACAGTATTTTAGTTTTGCTGACATTTAATTTTTTTAACCTACAGAAGTGTTCAGTTTGAGCAGTCACGTTTTGGTAAAAATATTAACTTTAAAAATGTGTATTAATTTCATTTGTAATTCAGCAAAATGGCATACCATTTGATGGGACTGAATATACTTTATAATTCAGGGTAAACATCTGGGACAAGCTGAGCACTGAGAGCAAATGCAGTGCTTGATTTGAGTGCTACAAAGCTCCCATAAAATTGATTTACTTTTTGATGAGGAATTGTTCCCAGATGCATGTAATAAAAATGGTACTTTTTTTGTATTTTTCTTCTAGTCTACAGTATCTTGCAAAAATATTGACCTCCCTATAAAGTTTTCACATTTTATTGCAGACTGATCTTGAATCAGTATTCTTTAAATTTGAAGTTTTCATGTTAGATCCTTCAAAAATTAAAGATTTTTTAATCTTTATATACATTAAGTACTTATTTGCTACGGCACCCCTACAGTAAATCAGGTCAGGTGCAAAAGAATAGTTTGAAAGGTCCCACATTATGAATAGTTTGAGAGGTCTCTGTGTGTAGAAACATGGTTTAACTTAACAGCATATATTCTTTAGAAGAATACTTTTTCTTCATTCTTTAGAAGGTGAACACTTGAGAGACCCCACTGTATTTTTTTCTTCACCAGATTGGTTTAATTTTCCTCTGGAAAAATACAGTTGCTATTGAAAGTTCTGTATGTTGTCCAAAACATCTAGAACTAAGAACTGGGCAGGAGCACACCTGACAAGAATTAGACATATGTACTATATTTAAAGTGCATTTTATTGCAGTTTAACCTATCTGGTGAATGCGATAGTTCAAAAGTTGTTGATTTGTTTTGCATTAGGGAGAAGGATCCAGTAGACCTTCTCCTATTGATTGTTAGTTAACAAGGACATTTTTTTTGTTTTTTATCCAAATACTATAGACAATTTACCAAAATGTATGATTGCCCGACAGTAGCAGAAATATTGCATAATACTGGTATTACAATCATAATACCAATCAGGTAGCAAATACACTACTTACTTACATTGGATGTCAGAATTGCAGTGCTATCTGAACAATTGTACTGAGAAACAGTTAATAAAATAAGAACTGGAATAAATTATTAAGTTAATTTATATGAACATGATTATCCTTTTGAAAAAATAAAATTCAACAGAATACATGCTTTCCTTTCATTTTAGTGTAAAATTACCTCCTTTATAAGTAACACAGCTACATGTACTTTAGACTTACTGTCTAGATGTATTTTAGAGTCAGTTCAGTTCTAAGAGACTTGAAACCCACATTTCTGAAGGTTACAGTTTTTTTGACAACCTCATTGAAGAACCTTCTGAAGAGATTAAGGTCAGGGCTGTGGTAAGACCATCACATCAGTTTTTAAAATTGCTTTTCTTTCTGACTGAAGAGAGGTTTTTTTTATCTGCTTTGTTTAGTCAGACAGACATTCTTGGATATCACATTTGAATAAGTAAATTTATAGCTACATGTTTAACAATATATGTTTTAGTTTCTTGTATTCAGCACCAATAATATAAACAAAACTAATGTGTGATCTCGGCTTTTGGTATTTTGGTAATTTTGCCAAACATACCAGTGTTTCTTTTTTTTTACAAATGATAAATTATACTTCTTTGTATTTTTCTTCTAATCTACAGTGTCTTGCGAATGTATTCACCCCCCACCTTCATGCACAAAGTTAGCACATTTTGTTGCTGTCTGACTTTGCAGTCATAATACTTCAAAATAGTTTATATTTAGAATCTACAAAGTCTAATCAAAAGTGATGAAGCTAAAAACAAATTAAAGTTTGCAAAGACTCCCTATTATACAAGTTCTTAACTCCTTTGCTATGGTAACCTTAAAAAAATTCAGGTGCAAAAGAAAGGTTTGAAAGGTCCCAAATTATGAGTAGTTTGAAAAGTTTATGTAGAAACATGGCTTCTACTTAAGAATACTGTAAATGCATCTGTCTCTGTATGTTCCCTCAGATAAATATTGAATTTCAATCCACAGCTCACATAGTCAAATGGCAGATCAACTGTGGAGACCAAGAAAGTTTTAAAGCAAATCACAGATAAAGTGGTAGAGGCATAGATTACAAGAAGGCTACTTCTCCCTTTCAGTACATTGGAGTCAATCATTAACAACTCAAATTTGCAGCATACTGCCCAGGCACTACCTAGATCAGGCCACCTTTCCAAATTGAGCAGCTGACCAAGTAGGTAAGTGTTTAGGAAAGTAACTGCGAAGCCAGCAGTAACTTTGAAAAATCTGCATAATTTGTTAAATTGATTTTTCAGCAAGACTACAAGACCAAAGCCTCTCTGAGGTGGTTTCACAAGAAGAGAGCAAATGTCCGTGAGTGGTCCATGGTGGAGATAGATGATTGCACTTGGTCAACTTTCCACAAAAAACGTATCAGAAATGGAGCAATTGAACCAAGAGGAATGGGCAAAATTACACCACCCCAATTCGCAAAGCTGGTAGAGATGAATCCAAAAATACTGATAATTGCTGCCAAAGGTGCTTCCACCAACTAGAGTCATAGGGCTCAATAAGTAAATTTGTTTATTTTCTTTGCAGGTTTGATGACATTCAGGTTCCTTTACATATAACAGTGTTCAGTTTTAGATCACATATATTTGAAAGTAATTATTTACATTACTTGTAATTCATCAACATGCAGTATTATTGACAGGGGGTGAAAACTTTTGCAAGGTACTGCGTGTATTTTGTTTCCAGTGCGGAGCTCAAAATGAAAATCCTTAGCCAATGGATTTGTTGTCAAAATGCTGATTATTCTGCAGAAACATTAAAACTGCTTTACAATGACCTTGTACTTTAGGCACAACAGTGGCTGTCAATTTAAATTGTATGGAAAGTCAATATGGATGAAGTCAACAAAGCAGGAATATAGATGTAAGCCTTCTTAGTTTTCTTTGAAGACAGAGATGTTATGACAAATCGCTCAAAAGCTTTTCTGAGCAAGAAAATCAGAATGTTTCTTGAGGCAAAATTCTACTCAAAGGTAAACAGCTGGAGAAAGTTTTTTTTAGGATTCTAAAGTGAAATGATGAGGCTAAACCTCTTTTGTATCAGGATTTGGTCCTAAAACTACAGCTACTGTGTAATAAATATTCCTTAGTGTTCCAAAATGTAGATTTTCATCAATAAAAACTGAGGGGAAACAGCTGTTGTCTCTTGAGTTCTTATTTTCTAAATCATCTAACCCATGTACCTCTCCACAAGTCCTTAAAGAGTTGCCCACACACACCTTATCAACTTGGCCCACATTTTCTATCACTTCTATTTCTGATGTATCTTTAAAGAAAATCTGTATTAAAGAAAAAACGTATTTTGGGCAATAATCGGACAAAGTGAAAAAAAACCTGACAAACATGCACAACAAGCTTACCAACTATCTGAAATGAACATTATATAGGAAGAGATTGTGCTTATTCCAAGTAGTGCAATATCCATCATCCATTTTCTAACCATTTTATCCAATCAGGCAATCAGGGTCATGGGGGAGTCAGAGCCTATCCAGTAAGCAATGGACACAGGACAGGGTACACCATGGATGGGACACCAGTGCATTGCAGGATACAGACAGACTCACACCAGACCAAGTTTCCCAGAAGCCAGTTAACCTATCAATATGTTTTTGGACTGTGGGAGGCTAACTAAATGATGTTTCATTAAATAATACTAATACATTAAATAAAACAAATAAAGGAAAGAAATGGCACAATCTCTTCATCCTGCTTATAAAATCCAATTTTTTGTGTGTGTTCTAAAGAAAGCTTAATTAAAATAGGTCCATTGGAATCATTAGAAAGATTATTGAAATTGTATCGGTAACTTAGTTTCATTTTGTCTAATCACTTTTATAAATACAGCGATGCTGATATTGGAAACAATGTGGGGGGAAATGTAGATTGATTCTTTTTTTATAATGTTCCTTAATCCACTTTAAAATGTCAAAACATGCAGTTACAGTATTTCTAAATCCGATCTTCTCCTCAGCTCTTCAGGAGCATTTTAGCAGTTTTTCCCTATTTGCAGGTGAATGATAAGATGAATTTTAGGTGAGCAATATTACTGGATTTTTATTGAGATCAGGTGTTCCATTAGCATACTGTAACTCCCTTAGGTTTATACTCCTTATTTCAGGGTTTCTGTCATCAGTTTGCTCTCACATATGAAATAAAATAAATGAAATATTGAAGGTTGTTCCAGCTGCGTAGAGCAAACTAAAATTTAGTAATAAAAACAGATATGCATCTCTTACATATTCTTTGGAAAAGTAATCCCGGCACTGTCAGGATTTGAATGTTTTTTTATTGCGAGATGTTGTTTTAGATATCTGATGGCTGAATAAATCAATTTTGTCCTTAAGGCAATTGTTTCTTCTAGGTACTTCTGTGTTAAAAGATTTTCTCCCAAAGGTACATTCTCATAAAGCACAGTCGGTGGACAAGATTGGCACCTCTTTCAGAAATGCAACACCAGAGGCACAGCTGTTGAAAGTAAATAGCAGGAGACAAAACATGGTTAAAATTCAAGGACCATGTCTCTCCCTTCAGTCCTCTTTGGGTTCATATGTAAATTCAGAGAAAAATCAACACCTTTGGAAAACAATAAACAACAAACAACTCTTTAATACAGTATATGTCTTTATAGGAGGTGAAATGAAACCATTTTACATACTGTGATTCAGGAAAAGTGGGCTTCTTTTTCTCATTATCCGTTTCTAGTTACTGTATTGGACCACTATACGCTGGTTCCCACAAATGGTATAGCAGTATTGAAACTCCCTGCTTACCTATTTATTAATTTCTTAATTTGCACAAAGCTGCTCAAGAAAATGCAGAATTGGTTTTGATAAGGGGACTTGAAGTTTCTATATGCTATGTGTTGCATAGGATCCAGACTCTATGCAGACGGCACAATCCAGGGTAGTGAGGAAACACTGGGGTGAAAAGCCATGCAGGAATCGTGAATGAATACGGGGGGAGGGAACGTGTCCAAAGTGAGCAGGTGTCCAGGGGGGTGAGTCCGGGGCAGTCCAAAGAAGAGGTCCAGAGGAGAATCCAAAACAGTGCAAAAATCCATGGCCAGGTGATCCATCCAAAACAAAGGATTAAAAACTGGAACTGGGTCGGGACCGGCTGGAGGGGAACATAGAATAAAACCTTAATGGGACCAGGTGCTACCAGGTCCGGAACTCGCACGATGCGGAGATCAGATGCAGAGCCCGGATTAACGTCAGTGCCTGGCTTTTAAGGTGGACTGGGAACAGGAGACAGGTGCACAAAATCAAGTCCAAAGCCCTTAAGGGGGAGGTACTAGAGTCGTGACATTTATATTCTTAAATTAATTAAGTGGATCTTTTTAGCTCAGCTCAGCAGTAACTGGTAAGGTGAGGCACATACTGATTTAAGAGGATTTCTCTGTTTTTCAGTGTAAACACATTTTAATACAACAATTTTATAATTAAACCAACACTGAATTCCTTCCTTTTTTATTGACAACCTACATTTGGGTTCCCAGGATAGGTGAGTGGAAATAAAGTATTTTGTTCAACATACAGGACAGTTTTGCAAATGATTTATGTATCTCTGGATTTTAAATATACAGATTCATTTCCCGCTGCCCCATCATACCTGTAAAAAATAGAACATAGTTATCAATCATGTTTAGCAAAACCAAACAGTGACAACCTTCCTTGTGATGAGTTCAGTTTGTTTGTCAGAAGCCACTTTCTCCTCTCCTGCTGCTGAAAATAACGCACAGACTACAAATGAATGCAAAGGCAGGAAATACTAATTTTGTAATTACCAAGTCTTTAGCAGGGTCCTTTCTATTTTAATTGATATTTTACAGGTTAAAACCTGTTTAAAGGCTTGAAAATTCAAAATTCCTTTTAAAGTGGCTGAGGACTCACTTTTATAAACCACCCCTTGTTCTTTAAGCCTCATGGAAGTAATGCTGAGTTTTACAGGAAGGATCATCTATATTTGAGCTACTTGTCACAACTGTGTTGGTAACTGACACAGAAGATTAAAAATCTATAAACACAGCGTGGAATTCATTTGTAAGCAAATCAATCACTTCATGCTATATCCTGAAGGAACCCTTATTCCTGCATACATTTGAAGTTATTTGCCTCACAAAGAACATATATTTTATTCTGTTCTCTGCATTTAACAGCACTTATTTATTTCCTAACCTAATCTTGATAATAATCTAATCATATTTTGGATTTTAAAAAGTAAATCAAATAACAAATGAGTAGATTAAGTGAGCTACATTCATTTTAGTAGTGCGATGCATTCATTGACATGGTGAAACTGATCTGAAAAGTTGGTTTCCTTTTTGCTTTTATAAAAAAAAATGTCTATTGAATGTTTGTAACCAAAAATAAGTTAAATGGTGCCTGCCGAAATGCATATGGGGGTATACAGGTAGTGAACAAAAAAACCCAGAAACACCAATGTTAAGTTCATGGTGTGGCCTGCGCTGTGGCTCTGCAGCCTGACTGCTATTCCTCTATGGAGTTCTCGGCAGACTGGTTTTGATCAAACCGCTGCGAGCTCTCCAGCTTTAACATTGCAGTCAGTTATTCTACTGTCACTTGCCTGTTTTGCCTTGCAAATTACCACACAGATATTATGACGGAGAATGCACTTCTGCTCACTGTTGCCCTTTTCTAATTATGTCTTCCCTTCCCATTTCCAAGCTGACATCGCCTTAGACACCGTTGCTTGTAAAGCGTCAGCGGGCTTATCCTGTAGGGCAGGGGTCGGCAACATTTCAGAAGGGCATGCCAGGAGTTAGCTCATGCACTTTTATGGATTTGAGTGTCATTCGTGCTCCTTTAATGTCAATATGAGCCCCATTTATATTTTGATTGATAAAAATGCAACATTAAAATATAGTAGTATCTGATATAAATGCGTTTACCACATTTTGTGTGATTCTTGTCCTTAAATTCCTCTTAAATAAGGCTCGAAACTGGAAACTGGAGCACCCGGAGGAAACCTGATTAAACCCGGCAAGGATATACAAAATCCACACAAATAACACCCAGGAATTGAACACAGGGCCCAAGAGCTGCGAGTCATCAATGAGTCCTACTTGAATCTTTGTTAAAAAATGTTTTCTTCTCAGGGAATTAAAATCTTTTATTAGTGTTCAGTGTCCTTGCATTAAGGACATCTTCATGTGTCTGCATGGGTAACGGAAACAGCACATGCATGAGCTAGCAAAGTAATGAACTTCTCCTTTACTCTAGGTGTAACCTGTTCTGAATGATTTGACGTTGATCCCAGTTTTAAACTAAATTTATTAAGATGATCAGCCTCTGGCTGAAGTGGATTACAGAGCTGACACATGCCTGGCAAACCACTGGGGCTACATCTGTGTAACAGATTGGGAAAACTGTGGCCAGCTCTGGCAGTGCTCACCCACTCAGGCATCAAATAGTGCCGCCAATCACAGCTGGAAAACCTCTGGACTGTAAGGGCAAATCCCCTCCGATTTGATGCCTTTACCGGTGTAGTTCAGCAACCCCTGTAATGACTTTATAGGGATATTAGTGTAAGGGTAGCTTACTTGCTAGAGTCGTGCACTACCAATAGAAACGAGGACTCCCCTTCTCCACCTGGATGATGCGACGGCAGCCATAGTTAGTGCACACTGCCTACACACCAGCTGTCAGTGGGGAGGAGAACTGAGTGATGAATCCAATTCATAGATGGGGATTATTAGGACGCCCCGATTGGTAAAGGCCAATGGGAAATTTTGCCTGGATGCAGGGGTAACACTCCTACTTTTTTCAAGAGACACCCTTGGATTTCTAGTGACCACGGAGAGTCAGGAATTTGGTTTTATGTCTCATCACTATACTGGGGGCATTAGGACCCACACAGACCGCAGGGTGAGCGCCTCTTGTTGGCCCCACTAATACCTCTTCCAGCAGCAACCTTAGTTTTTCCCAGGAGGTCTCCCATCCAGGTACTGACCAGGATCATACCTGCTGAGCTTCAGTGGGCTGCCAGGTGTGTGTTGCAGGGTGAAATTGCTGCTGGCATAAAAAAAAGGTAGCGTACATCATGCTCTTTGTGTTATTCTAAACTCCCCAGTTTCTGAAAAGAATATGGCAAAAAGGTCATAGAGTGTGTGGGGCACAGTGGCGCAGTGGTTGGTGTTGCTGAACGCAGCTCTGGAACCTGGGTTCAATTCTTGGGGCATAGAATTTGAGTGTTCATATGAGTTTCCTCCAGCTGTTCTGGTTTCCTCCCACAGTCCAAAAATATACCAGTAGTTTAATTAGCTCATGGGAATTTTTTTCCTTGTGTGTGTCTGTCTGTCCCGTGATGGACTGTTGTGCTGTCCAGGGTATTCCCTGCCTTGTGCTTGTTGCTTGCTGGGATAGGCTTCAGCTCCCTGCGACCCTGAATTGGAAGAAGCAGTTAGAAAATGGATGGATGGATCTTGAATGAGGGTTTTTTCTACATGTGCTTTTATAAGTGGGATGTCACTGCAGTCACTCATACTGAAGTTGTTAATTTTTTCTGAGGTTGCAAAATTTGGTGACCACTTTATATTGTTTTAACTGTGTGAATTTAATTAATATGTGTTAAGCATGAAAAATAAAACAAAGAAATGCAAGGTTTGTCTTTTTCAGGAGCTAACTCATCTAAGGCAATTCAGCTGTTTCTTAAAAAAAATGGTTCAGCGCAACAATATTGTAGAGAAGTTTGTTCTGAACACCCTCAATCCTTTTAATAAAATAGTGCCTCCTTTTTCTGTTTTAAATGCACTTCTGTATGATGTTCCACATTATGTTACTTTCCATATCTCCTCTGCTTCATGTTTCATTGTAGATCTTAAAGACATCCACAGGATTGACTTTGTTAATGCCTTCGAGGGTTCTGAATTTTGTAGTCTTCTCTTTTCAAGACTAAAAAGGTTTGGGATGCTTAAAAAAGGATGTTTTCATTTAAGTAGCTCTAAGATTAGATTTTGGAAAGATAAAAAAAAATACACCAGCCCCCTTATCTTTAGAGGGTGACAGTGAAGTGGAGTCTAAACTGGTGTCCACAGGGCACAGATTACACCTGAAAACAGTCCATTGCAGGGCACAAACACGCACATACAGTATGAGCGTCAAATTAGAGACACTATTGGTGTCTTACTGAAGTAAAATAGTTAATAGGGAAAACCCATGCAGACATGGAGAGAACACACAAACCCAAAAAGGTGGTGTCCCATAGAAATCGAACCCAGAACCCAAGAAGTGTTTGCTAGCATTTCTTACTGCTATGCTACCCATTAGTGATTGTTACAATTAGTCCTATTTAACATTCTGCTGGGAGCACAGGAATGAGCATTAATCTGATGTTCTCTGATTCTCTTTCAAGCGCTTGTACGTTTTTTCCTGTTCCGTAATGAGGTTCTGTTTCAACAGGGATAAAAAATAAAAGAATAAAAGTTTTGAAGATTATGTTACAGGTTACATAAAAATAATTTTCTGTGTTCTTTTTCAAAGACTGAGTAGTCCTGCTCAAGCATAATGTGTAATGAAATATCTTGAATACAGATGGTTTTCATAACAGATAACGGGTATTCTCTTGAGACATAATGTCCTCTGAATAACGGGAAATGTGAATGTAAATGTTCTAAAATTATTATGGTTTGCACACATTTGTGCATAGAAATCCCAGATTCCAGACAGAAGAAATTAATATTGGAACTGTATTTACTTTAGTTTTAAGCATAAAAACATGACCTCATGCTTTTCTTTTTGTGTGTGTGTGAACTCCCACTCTTTGCATATGTTCATTTTTGTGGCTTTTGAAAAACAAACAGAAATGTTTGAAAATGACTTACGGCCTTTAACACAAGCAGATGTGATATGGGAATATGGCTTTTTTTGTCAAATGAGTGGATCTTCAGAAATTATTCTTGAGAGCAACTCTTGAAATCCTGTATGCTTCATATAATATTAAAATTACTACGCGATCTATGAAAGGTTCCACATATATTCCACATAAAGACATAAAGAACGTTTATTTCTGTGATTATCTTAGACCCTTCGTAGGACTGAAGCATATACACCATGAACCTCATGACACCCTGCTGTTTCTAGTACCTTGAGAAACAAATGCTGTTGATATCATGCATGTTGATGTATTTCCTAAAACTGAATTTAAATATGAATTATTGAGAAATTTGGATGTAGCTGAGTGATTTAGAACCACTCGTGTTATCAACATAGCTCCAGTTTGTAACTGCATGTACTGTAGATATTGTAAGATGTGGAATAACCATTATAATACTGATAAGTTTACTGTATGATACATTAGTGAAATGTTAAATGTTTAGGCTACTATAGCCTTTGAATGGTAAACTTAATATAAAGCTGTTTACACAGAAATCCTTACTGTACTGTAATTTACTGTTCACAGTTTGATCTTATTTTATTAATGTAAAATGGTATATTAATAAAATTTCTAGAAATCTTAGTTTTTATAGAATTCTTATATATGACTAAATTATAAACATACTTTGCTGTTAAAATAGATCTTTAACATACTGTGTTTCCAATATATTGCAATATATTTCAATATTAATATTATTTCATTAGATTAACTTATTTCATTTGTTGATAAATGGAATGTTTTTAATTTACCTTTGACCTTTATTTAACAGCTACAGTTCTGTGAGAAAATATACATGCCCTTCCATATTTTCTGACCTTTTGCTTATTTTAGCCACAGAGCTTCATGTGGGTCCTAGTGATATATAAAGAGAGCCTGAATGAACAAATAACACCAAGTATCAGTGCTTGTTTAATTTATTTCAAAAACAAAGTCAGCCAACTTGTTCATGTGTGAAGTTAACTCCCCCAAAGTTCAATTAATTAAATTAAAATGATAACTAGGGCCAGCAGTGGGAATACTTTATCCAACAATAAGGACTGATTTGGGTGAGCCCTGCTCTACATAAAACTGACAAACAAAAGTTAACACCACACAGAGCATTATGGCATGCTCAACAGATATTTCTGCATACCTCCAAAAAAGGAAATGATGTTTAAAAGGTGACAAAACCATTTCTAAAACACTCAAGCTCCATCAATCCACAGGGTCTTGAAATGAAGGTTTGGGTCGATGGTGAATCTTACCTAGAGTGGCTGACCTGCCAAAATCATTCCAAGAGCACAGCTCAAAATCTGCCAGGAAGTCACAGAGAACCCCAGAGAAACATACAGAGACCTACTGGACTCTCTCGTCTTGGCGAAAAATCAGTGTTCATGACTTCACCATCAGGAAAGCACTGGTAAAAATGGGATTCATTAGAGAGTACCAAGGCAGAAACTGACTTTACTGCCTCAGGAACTGGATGACTTGTCAGTGAAGGAAGTGTGAGTTCTTTGGATCAGCATTAGAGGAAATACCAGGGCATTTATCCATCAGCTGAAGTGCAGTTGTGTCATGCAACAAGAAAAAGCAAGTGCAAGCAAATCTATAAGAGAATGGATGAAGGAGAAAAAATGTAACGTTTTGGAATGGTCAACTGAAACTCCAAACCTTAACCCCTTAGAAATGTTGGGGCAGGACCTGAAATGAGCAGTTCAAGCTAACAAACAGCCCTCAAATGTTATTCAGTTGAAGCAGTTTCATGGAGGATTGACTAAAATAAATTAAACAAACTCCAAACTGTGGTGTTATTTGTTCACTCAGATGCCTTTAATATATATCATTAGGATCCCCATGAAGCTTTGATAACACTGAGTGGTGAAAATATGCAAAAATTCAAAAAATCTGAAAGGGGGCGAATAGAAATGTATTTTATTTACATAAGCCAGACTGCCTGATTAGCTGAAGTAGAGTTTCCCAGGAGTACATACTTGCTTAATATTTCTCTGAAGAAATGGCAGCTAGTTATCAGAAGAAACAAGTGACTGGTTTGATAAAAAGAAAAACAAATCTCTAAAGTAGAAATCAAAGGGTATGAAGTAGTTAACTGTAAGGAATTTGCTTCCAGGCTTTAGAAAGCAAGTGGCAGCTTCAGAATTTACTATTCTGTCTGTAAGGCTTCACATACCATGTCATAAGGCTTTAAAAGCATGCATAGCATAAGCATATTCTACAGCCATAAATCTGTCCTTTCTGCTTGCACAACTAAAATATTTGAGAACAAATCCTAGTTCAACTTTATATGGAAACCAAACCAACCATGACAAATTTTAAGAATACGTACAGTATGATAACCTACTACAAATCAGTAAAATGTTCATTTGTGTTAATTATTATACAAATGATTTCTAGAAATTATATGATTACTTCAAATTCATATCCCCAGTCTGTCAACGTAATTTATGCTCTGTATATTTCTGTGGAAAACTATAAATAAAATCCCCTCAAAATCGTTTCTTTGCTAGAATTATGAAGTACTGAACGAAGTATATCAGATATTTTTACCTGTTGAGTTGTTATATAAGAGCTTGTATAAGAGAATATTGTTATTGTTGAATAACAGTTGATCAGTTAAGATTAAGATGAAGCATGCATTTGAATGCTGACGCTGGAAGAGTTATTGTTGGGTGCACTGACAATATGCAAATAAGTTCAAACAAGAAATGACATCTGAAACCTGTACTATCAGTTAATATCACACATCCTGTGGGATCATTCTGATGTAACAACATTCCAGCGGAACTGTCACAGTACGTCCCCGTGTGTGCCCGTATGTAAGGGAAAAAACTGAACTTTTTTTTAGTGATTATCGTAAACTAAATGCAGTCACAGTTCCTGATTCGTTTCCGCTACCACGAATGGAAGACTGCATTGACAATTTAGATTCCACTCGTTTCGTAAGTAAGCTCGATTTATTAAAGAGGTCTGACAGGTTCAGCTAACTCCCCACGCTTCTGAAATCTCTGCATTTGTGACTCCAGATCAGTTCTTACAATATGCCGTAATGGCATTTGGGTTACGTAATGCACCTGCCACATTCCAGAGATTAGTAAACCTAGTTTTAGCTGACATGCCTAATTGTAATGCGTATTTGGATGATTTGAAAGTGTTGGTTAAGATTGTACATTGTGCACACGTAGCTGGTCTTTGTATTAGTAACACTAGTTTAGGACGGGTGAGTGCCTTTTATCTTGTATGGTTTAGGGCAGTCAGCGAAGGTTAGCGAGGGCGTTAGAAGACACTGAAGACCGAGTGTTTCAGGTTTTGTTTTGTAGTTAGGTCAGCTTCCCCTCACTTTATTAGCCAGCTCCATTTTGTTTGATATTTACTTTCCTTTGGCAGCGCTCAAATTCTTTTCCCTCTGTGTTATTGTGCCCTGTATATGTACCAGTCACTTATTCACTTTAAAATAAATCACTTTTGCACCAAACTTTCGTTGTCACGCTTTCCAAGTCCCTCACCAGCAACCCACCTGCATCCATATCCATCCTAAATCTTACACCCCTTTACCCCTAGACACCTGGGTTCGTAACTGCCCGTATAACTATGGCTTTCTTGCTAAGTGAAATCCACTGAACATCTGAGATGTGCTGAGATGATTTGTGGCATCCAGTGTTCAGAGACCGGTATGTTCTTGTTTAAGGGTTACATAGGAGGATGGAATAAAAAAAGATAGCATCTGCAATCTGATGTAAAGCATGTGTTTCAGATGTACAGCACAGATTGTTTTGCTACTAGCCTATGATTTTCACAGGAGACTCCCTGTGGATCACATTTGGTGATGACAAATGGTAATTAGCAGTAAAGTAGCAAATGTAAAATGTAATTCTTTCTGCAGAACAGTTTCTGTCCTGTATTTTAAAAGTTTTTTTATTTTATTTACTGTATACAGTAAGTATTAAGTGTCTTTTCATGTTCAGTATACTTTCCTATTTTTTTTTCCTACTTCATGGATCTAAATACGCTAGAGGGGATGATTAATAATAGGTAAATATCCAAGGTACAAGGATATTTTGACAATATATTCCTCAATAAGGCAACTGCAAAGTTTAATTACAGTACATAATTAATCATATGTACTGTATGAAGTCATGCTTCTGTTAATGTGAAGAATGAGTAACAGCGGTTCATTGAAACACATCTTACTTGGATAGTTAGATTGGCATTTAATTTGGTTCTGATGAGTTATTTAAAAAAAACATTTTATATGTATTAGGAATATTACAATTGTGTGTTGCTTGCTGGAATAGGCATCAGTTCCCCCATGACCCTATGTTGGATACAGTGGTTAGAAGATGGATTGAAAATTGCTTTTCTTAGCTTGTTTAGGCATGTTTCTTCCTAACATTTGCTCCGCAAATGTTATAGAACATTTGTATACTATATTTTATTCCATCTTCCATAAGCCTGAAATATATTCTCACATACATACATCACACTCATGATCATCATCTAAGCGTCCTCGCTGTCCAATCCTCACTAGGATTGTAAAAGTCCTGTAAATCTTGTTCCCGTTTTTCCATGCAATTCGCATTGAAACTGCTGGGTTTCTTGGTAGCACCAGCTTCACTCAGACCTAGACACAATATTGGTTGGGATCTGTTGACAGGATCCCATAATTCGGTACGTGGTGTTGTGCGCTTTCTTGAGAACAACCTTGCATCAAAGCCTTGTCTGTTTTTCGCTTACTTAAGTTATCTTCAGTCTGTTTTTAAACATACTTAGTGGGTTCTTGTCTGTTAGGATGTAGGGTTTTGAAACCTCAAGGCTTCTTGTTTGTTTTTCAAATGTATTTCTGTCCCTGATCTGTATTGACTGTTCCCCCACCCCCCCATTTTTCTATACTCCATGCAGTTTCAAGCAATTAAAAAACCTCCTTTAATGTACTATACTTCATTCTTACTCATTGTTGTCTTTTGTGAATACCATTATTAAAACAATTCTGAGAGCTTTGTGGATATTTTGATTTTCTTCATGGATTCCTCTTCCTGAAAATCAGTTTTTGCTGTATGTGGAAAATAGAATTTCTATGATGAACTTAGAGAAAATACATTTTTCATTTGTAACAGTACAGCATACCTCACTTCTTAGATCAGCTATCCTTCCAAACTGAACATCCAGGGAAGGAAGAACCTGTCTAGAAGAGTTTAGATGGGAGAAAATGTCCAAGAAGAATATCAATATTCCAGTCGCTTGTATGTCAGTGACCAACCCTATCTCCAGTCGCACATGGACGTTGCAATGATTGATCTAGTGTTATTGGAACCAGGTGGAAACAGGTTTTGTAGTCTGATGGGACAGAATTTGAACTTTGTCAGAATCATAAGCTGGTCGTGTATAGGACCAGCTGTGGAAAAAACACCCCCCTAAATCTGTTACCCATGCTTTGTACCAGGTTTTAAATACGGTCTCTGGGGACATAAAAATGGATATGCATATATCTTTTAACTGGTCTCCATTCTCTGGATGTTATTAAAGTTCAATGCAGGGTTAGAACATTAATAACATAACTGTCACGTTCTCCTTTAGAAAGAAAGTAATTCTTGCATGAACAGGATTAAGACGTGCTTCGTCTCGCTGGTTTGTTGTCATGCCAGTATGAACATTCAAGAAGGACAGATGTAATTCCAGGACATGATCAATATACTGTAGCACCATGCAGGTAGGCTTCTATTAATTTCTACAAGTTGAGTTCTTTAACAGCTAGACACTCTTGTCAGCGTTATCATCGTTGGTCATCAACATCAATCACCGTTGCACACATCAATAAGAGTAAATTCTGTATTTCTGATGTACCACTCTCCTACTGTACGTTCATCAATTTATTGCTAAAAGGACTTGACTCCACTGCTGGATGATATAGTCCAACCTCCAGAATACTACTAACAAAGGCATTGTTCACCTCATAACAGGGCAAATCAGTTCCTTTCAATGTTGTTCTTTTATGATTTCCATTGGTGACTTTAATGTCCTTACTGTACATTTGAGACTAGAAATTAATCATAATAAAGTGAATGAGTTTTCTTTGTAGATGGCAGGGACTTGTGTGATTAATGCTTAGGGTTGGAATTGATTCTTGTTAGTGTGCATTTCTTAGCTAAACATATTAAATGTTCCTTTTTAGGGGACTGTAGCAATTAACCTTTTGGACTACTGAGAATGTGTTAAGCATTGCCAAACTGGTTATATACTATGAAATGCATTTTCAGTTGTAATTTTACGTGGAAAACACTATAACTGTACACAACTTTAATTACTAATGGCATAACTTTAAAAGAAGTTCATCTTTCTAAAGTTGCACCTTATATAAAAAAAAACTTTTACCTGGGATGGGTTTAATTCTTTTATGGAACCACTAATACAACACCCCTCCTAATTTCAAAGCTGGCTTTCCAGCAGCTCTTTTCTTGTATTTGCAAAAAAAATATGCCATGGTTTAAGTAAGTAAATGAAATGGAGGTCTGACTAAATTGACACAACCATTGATACACAGCAGTAACTAATAGAGGTACTGTACTTCAGAATGAAGAGTGGAAACAGATAGCGATACTACCTTTTCCATCTTTCCCAATTAACACTATCCTGAAAACACATTTAATCCCCAGTGACACACTAGCAGTATATTAGTACAAAATTGGACCGACTATAGAGTACATGGTGCCAAGGGGATTGTGGCCATCATCTTGGGCATGGTTAGGCTCCCATTCGCCCCGACATGCCCCTTTTTAGCCTCTTTGAGGTTCCTTATCTTCTTTACACACTCTCCTCCAATAGTGACATTTACACTGGCCCCCTCATTAGGGTAACAGGACACATGACTCCACATTCAACTACTTCTGGGTCCTTCGCCTGCAGTCCCAAACTCAAAGTTTCACCCTGTTGTCCTCACTACTAGGGACCTCCTACTCGCAGACACCAACACGGAGCCTCCCGTTCCTACTCCATTAGGCTACTGTCTCACACGCAACCAGCACCCCAGACTCCCAGGTCCACCTCCAGCCCCAGCATCACCAGGTTGGGGGGATACAAACATTTACTGTATCTATATCACCGAGTCTCTTCTATACGCCGTGCTGAGACCCAATACACTGTCCATCTCTAACACACACACATTCTCTCAGGCATCTCCCTCTCACACCCCTAGGTTGTGAACTCACAGCTGCCAGCACACCTCACTCTGTACCCAGACACCACTGCACTACCACACATCCACACAGCTGCCAGCACCCCTCAGTGTGCCCAGCCACCACTGCAGTACCTCTCAGACGAATGCAGCTAGATAGACCCCCGCTTGCTTCCCCAATACCATGTATTGCCAGGAGGAGGGTCCCTCGACCACACAACCCCCTCTCACTAATCAGGTCACAACTCACTCAAACAGAGGACACCGACAGCTCTGCTCTCAACCCTAGTAGGATGCGGTCCCTTTAAATCTGATGATCTTAAACTCCATTTCTCCCATCAGTCTCCTCCCACACTAACATTCTCACTCTTTTCCTCGCAGGCTATTCCTCTCAATCCCCTCCGGGATCGTCATTCTTCTCCACCCCTTCATGGGGTTACTGCAGCGGCTAATCAAGTCTTTGTTCACTCATGCACGGCAGCGTGCTCTCCTAACATCGTCCCAGCTAGTAGCGTCTCTCACCCGCTACTGTCGTGCTTCAGCCCGGCTCTCTCATAGCAGAGCCTCTGCATTCGGGAGAACTAGTCTCCCCCATACTCTCAACAATGCAGCCACGACAAGACTGCGGCCCTGCCAGTTCTTTCCCCTTCTAGGACGTATTCATGCTGTTTTTAAACCACTCCCACACCCTGCCAGTTCTTTCCCCTTCTAGGACGTATTCATGCTGTTTTTAAACCACTCCCACACCTGCTGTTCATTCATTTATTCACGTCAGGTGTGGTTTCCACGGCAGAACGTCTCCCTTAATCCGGTGCTCCGCCCCCCACACCTAACACTCCCTGCATTACACCACAAGTGAAAAAAACATCCCATCCCATCAAAATTGGCCCAAAAACAGTGATCACCATAATTTTAATTTTTAGGCAGTTTCAGTTTATGCACTCCTTTTAACTACCGGTTACTAATTTATCAGGGCTACATAGCAATAATGACTTGGCATGCTAAAGTGACTTTTTTGTAATTAACAGGCGGAGTGCAGTCGTTAACAAGACCACTCATGACAAGCCTATCATAAAAAATAACCAGGTACAGTAACTGCAGGATTCATTAGCCTTCACAGTTGCAGTGTGTGAATTTACAACATCAAACGTGGCGATTCCCCTACTTTTCATTCCCAAATCATTAGAAATAAAAAAGTGTATTAAAAGTCTTTACAATGTAAAAAACACCTTATCCAATAACAAATATGTACAGCTAAGAAAATAAGGCAGATACAGGAGAAATAACAAACACAAGAATGCCTTGCTGGAAAGTAAATATTCCCATTAGATTTAGAAGCACTGAATGTGGGCGAGTCCATGATTTGTCTTGGGATGGGATATCAACAAAAAGCCCCATCACCCTGGGAGCTTAGACAAACAGTGGAAAAAGATAATAAACCACATCAATTTGAGGGAGGGCCAACATGTCAAGACATGAATGTACTGTAAGCAGAATTATTTTTAAAATCAGAAAAAATGGCTGGAAGCCAGTGCAAGGACATCAGGGCAGGAGTGATATAATCACTTGTTTGTGACCTACTGTATTTAAAGTAATAAGTATTAAAAGTACTGTATTAAAAGACAAACGTCTGGATCGTTTTTTCCTGCTACAGGCATAGACAGTATAGGATGCAGCCCGACAATATTACTCACATGGAAGAACTCACATAATTCAATGTCTACAGTATTCTACACATGATGTTAATCCAGAATCAAAGAGCACCCCCAACTTCTTCATTTTGGATTGTAACTCAAGTTTACAATCTTTTGTCGAATTCTACAGAATTGTTGAGAGGGACCAAACAATGTAATTATAATTGAACGAGAATTGTCATTTTCGCTTTCATATTAAAAAAAGTGACAAGAAAATACATATTGCTACCTCAATATGAGGTTTAGCGTGCACATACCTTTGAGTGTCATCTTCCAATAGTCATTTGAACCAAGCCATATTAGTATTTGACCAAGGAAAAATATACTGTATAAATGCTGTGACCAAGAAGAAATATATACAGTACACGCTAAATGTAATCTACTGTAAGTCATATCAGTGGCACAGATTGTTAGCTTTCCTGTAAAAACAATAGGATAGCCTCACTAAAAATAATGCAGTAAGTAGCACAGGTGTATTTGTTTTTTCTACACCAAAGTTCGTTCACTGGGTAGAATGCTGTAGAGAATTATAGAACAGTTAAGCATAGTTTTTATAGCTTTTTAACGTAATTTCTTTGTGACTTATTAGACTTGGGTTGCATGTGCCATTAAAAATCCCTTTGCATGCCAACAATGGCACATGTGTGAATGCTGACCCCCGTTTTAAAATCTTTGAATGAAAACAACAATGCAGATATGGACAAGAGAGTGTTCAGAATGTTAAAGGACATGATATTTTCTTTTGCACTGGCTTATCTCCAGCAGTTACTAAAATTGCTAGTACCATGTCTGGGCATGGGGAATCCTTTATAATGTTAAGTATTAAGGGACAGAGAAACAAGAGTGAAATAAAGCAAAAAGGATACAGTCTCCAACAAACAGGTGGTGGGCTTCATACACATGCAGGAGAATTGCTAAGGTTTATAGACTGTAAAGGAGTGAAGTGAGATACAGAAAACTCCAGATAAAAAAATAACCTTGTCAACATAAAGAATCAAAACATAGTTAGTCAGATTGGAGATAAAAGAACTCTTAGTGGTCACTGAATCCCAGATGTTATGAAGCGGATCATGGACAAACTTTGTAAGACCATGAAAATCTGTAAAATCTGATACCAGAGCTTAGGGAATCATTTACAGTATTATGTTTAGCATCAAGGGGCATAAGGGAGAGAAACGGGAGTTAAATGGACTGGGTCCCAGCAAACAGGAAGCACGTGTCATATGTGATATCAGTTCAGCAAGGTTTGCAGGAGTAACCAGAGTAAAATGAGGGACATGAGAGCAAGCAAAGTCAGGTATACAGAGAGCTGTGCTGCAGAGGCATATGAAGAATTGAGAATGTTATGCCAGTTTGTGATTAAACTGAGTGATAAATTGTGAATTGATAAATTGATAAATTGAGCATATGCAGTCCATCCAGACTTGTCCCCCCAACAGGAATATGAGCAATGTGTGCACTTCTCAAGCCATGCACTTAGGCTCTTCTCAATGAAATCAGAAATGTATTTTTCCTGAGTTATTATGCACAACTGTATAATAAAGTAAATGTATAATAAATGTTACTAAAGTAATCTCTGACTTTAAAGTGATGATGAGTGATTATTACTCATAATAAGTAATAATTAGTGATGTTCTAAACCCAATTGTTCCCCAAAATGTAGTTTTATACTTTTTATACTTTCAATATAAAAAGTAATTATTAATAATCTAACCATTATTATAGCTAACATGTTCCTACCTGGTTGTATCTATAATTATAAAAACAAGTCATTCATGTATTTGTATAGCCAAACTGAAAATGTAGCACACTATGGTTTTGCATTCATTTTTTATCTGAATCTGCATTGGACAGATCAATAAAAGATGCAGAATTCACCTGAGGAAAAATAACAAGCTAACAAGAACAAGCTGGATGAGATCCTTGGATCAGTGAACTACTGTACTAACTACCAATTAGGCTGGATGTCCTGCATGGCCTATCATTTGTACCCTTCCGTTTTGTTCTATGATCTTGTTTAAGAAAATCTGAAGTTTCTTTTATTACCTTACATGCATCTTTTTCTTACTGCCAACGATTCCTTTATCACCAAACACTAAGTTCAGATTCTCTGGGAGCAATACTTTTAAGAGAGTACTTGTCTTTTAATCGCACCGCAGTCCACCAATTTTCAGTTTTCTGTGTGCACTATGATAGTTTATTATAATAATAAGCACCTTTTTTTCCTGGCACATTTTCAATTCATTAAGACTTGACTGTGAATTGAATAGACTAAAAAAAATAAGTTGACCTTGTGATGCCTGAAGCACTAAAGTTGTGGGAAGGCATAGCACAAAAGATTCATTGGCAGGTTTTTCCAAGACATCAGCATCTGGTGTATCAGCAATGACAAAGGCAAGAGAAAGTGGTCATTAACAAAGAAAACTTCAGCAGCAATAATTTAGCAAAGGACAGAAGGTTATAGTTTTTTGAGTCTGACTAGTATAAAATAGTAGTTGGAAGAAAAGAAGGACTGCATTGCATTACAAAAGATGAATGTCCAAATCTGATGTACTGACACTCAAATACTTGACATTTTATTATTATACTCGGTTTTGAATATTTGAATTTATTATGTTAAGTTTTCACAGTTTCTTTCTGGGGATTTTTAAAATATAGTTTTACCGTATAATCACACACAAAACATCATGCAGCAGACCATTCAACCCATTTTCCATGACTCACAGGTGGTAAACTATAAGTCACATCTCTCCCCCTCTTCCTAATCCTATCCCTGTCCTGGTGATAGTCCCTGCCTTCAAAACCACAGAGAACCCAAGAATAACCAGAAGAGTATAGTGCCTGGGGCCTGAGGGCCTTCAGCTCCCCTACAGTATCCCAGAGTGGACTTGAGAAACTGAGAGATCTAGCACTGGGTGACTATCTTCTCCAGCGGTAATAAAGGAAGCCGTATCCGCCTCTGCTGGACAGATACTGAACTGTAAGTCTGGGTATGAGTTGAAATAAATTCAACACAAGAAACATTGGAAGCATTTAAGTGTTTTCGATGTTTATATGTGCACAGGACTGTGAATTATTGTATTTATTTATTGTGCATACCAGCAATGCACATGAAATTTTTAAAAATTAAAAAAAGTGTTTCTCAGGTAGACATACTGTAAATTGTGTCAGATTATCAATCTGCGTTCTTTTATGTAGTTAATTCCTGTGTGCACTCAAAATTAGAACATTTTGTGTGCTAATTCCTGAAATAAAAATTGGATATTGAAGTGTACACTTCTGAATTCCAACTTTCTACATTTTCTAAAATTATCTAGCTGATTTAGTCTGTTCCTGTATATCAGCCTACACATTAGTTTTCCATTTCATAAAAACCATGGAAATCTTAGTTCTTTTAATGTAGCACATTATAAGCAATCTAATGTTCCCTAAATTCCATAAATATAATCATGTTAAAAAGCACATTTGGTATACTTTCAAATGAAGCTGAAAACATTTTTGTCCTCTTTAAACAAAGTTTGTTAATCCCAGTAATTTTGCTAGTGTTAAACCCTCTACAAAATATCCAAATGCATATCACATAATTGGGTTTCTAAGTCATTTGTCTAATCTCATTCTTATTTATATACTATTATCAAAAGATAGGTGTGTCTGAATGTGTGACCTTGACTAGATTCCTTTAGGTAAGACTGTTCCCTATCAATCTAGTACTTGGGAAGATTGGTACTCTGATGGTACACTGATGGTGTAGCAATGATGATTTGCAGAAATGTTATAAAATGGCTTGATTTTTTCCAGCAGCTGAAAATATCAAGGTGGAAATGCGTTATCTGTGTCATCTAAAGATCTGATATTTAACATAAAATCATATTTTGTAAATATGTGTTACATTACAAGCTAAGTTGATATTCTCATTGCTACAATATTATTTTCAGAAATGAAAGTACACTAGAAGCTGGTCCTTTGATACAAAAGCCTTTCTCCTCCCTCTCTGTGATGTCCCAGTACATTATTTGTGTTTCATTAGGTACATCTAAGAGATGTCTTTTAAAAAAAGGCATACAGTACATACCAGAATTAGGGATGTACAACATTAATATATACAGTAAATGTATACTTGTCAATATTAGGAGTCTAAATCAAATAAAGTGTATTGAATATACTGTATACAGTTAAATATTAATGTGTGTAACAATCGCTTTAAAAAGGGTACATTTTATGAAGTATTCATTGTCTGTGAACAAGGCATTAGTGATTTACTGAAGTTTTCAAGGTTGTGTTTTGAATCATATCCTGTTATTCAGATATCCATGTGAACTTGGAAATAACAGTATAGCACAAGCAACAAAATCAATGACTCAGAAATAAAATGAACAACAACTTCGATGCTTCTATGCATTGAAAGTAGTTAACACATACTCAGACTTGCTATATTTACTGTGAAAGGAATGATAAAGAGATCAGTGATACATTGAATTCAAAGTGCATGTATTATGCATGCTTTAAAATAGTCCATTATCTTAGGTATAAGTATGTAATATTTTTACACTGTTTTAACTCTAACTAAAATAAAAATATAATTCATAAATTATGCATGCCATTGCATCTGAGGAATGCCAAAGTGTTGCAACATAAAGAACCAGCTGAACAAACAGTTTTTTGGTTGCCATCTTTGGAATGGAATGTTGCAGCCATTCTGTGCCTGTAAACCTCCCATCAGTTTGAGCGGGGAAATGTCCTGAAATAGCTAATTATTTTAGGGAGGGAGAAATGCAGACATGAATCATCTTATTAACCCATAATGGATTTGGTCATGGTGCCACTGTTAACACCCATATATTGTACAGTCGTTACTGCAGTGTAATGTCTCCTGATCAATGTCAGTGTTTTTTTTAAGTGTTCACTGCAAGGTGCAAGGTGCAATGCTTTTATGGACTATAGAGTTAAAGCTAAAATTTCCTTACCTTACATTACCTTAAGAGATGCAGAGATCTGGCACCAGATATTCAAATGTAAGGGTTTGTTGGAAGAAGGAACACTGTAGTTGTTTGAAAACAGTTTTAGCCCATGTTTATCTCTTATTTAGAAACTCCATTTATTTCTGTTGCATCGCTACAATTTGGAATAGTAAGCTGGGTGAATGTGGCCAAGGACCTCATGACTGCACAAGGGGGAAATGGGAAAGTGTAGGGAGACTCCTCCGTCTTGTCCTCCTTCGAGTCACTCGTTTAAACCACCACAGGCTACACAGCCCCGTTCCGGGGAGTTCAGCATCCACCAGAGGCTTCGGGGGGCTCTGTGTCACCGGCAGTCAAGCGCGCAGTGTGGTGACTAATCCCACCCTCATCTTGGTGGCACTTTGCCAGTTGTGAACCATCGCTAGTGACACGACAGAGGAGCAGACTAGGATCATAGAGCTCAGGATGCTCTCTGTGCAGGTTTCAGGAGGCTCTGATTAACCCCATTCAGACCAACTGTATTCAAATCTCTGATAGCACAATATTATTCTGTGCTAGGTTTAGGTTTACCTGCCTACAGGTAAGGTTTATGGAATAATTACTTAACCTATAATTGTTCAATTTTTTCACAGTACTTTCATGCTAATGCTGTAAACATCAGCTTCTGAAAGGTTGTCTGCATCAAACCAAACATAAATCACAAAGCCCAGCTACTGTACATCCTTTCTGTGATTTGTCAGAATGGCATTAACAGTGTGACAGGGCAGCTAATTTTTATAAAAAGAGGGACTTATTTTTGAGTCATAGAAGCAAAAAATCTTCAAATTGCTGAGTGAAAGCTGGTGTGCCTGTTAAGATTGAAGGAAAGCAGACATACTGAAAGTGTGCATAAGAGGGATGTGCTGAGCTGTTAGCAAGTAATGACCGATAAAAGGCAGACCCCCTGATCTGTACTCTATCATTGCTAAGATTTTTACAGTTTTAAACAGGAGAGGTGACTGAAATAACTTATGGGCTGAATATTGTTTTTGAAGTGTCCGTTTCCTTCTGTGTTCGCAAGCAGCTTGCACTCATCCAGAAAGTTCTCACTTAATAATTAAACCATATCATCTTTTACCATCCTGATGACTGCCACTGAGCCCTGCCTCAATAAAATAAGCAGCCTTGTCATACTGTTAATACAACCATGAGAAATTAGAGGAAGGATGTAGTGGGGCTTTGTGATTCATGCTTGATTTGATGCAGAAACCATTCAGAAGGTGATTTTTATAGCTTGAGTGTGGTAGTACTGTGGGACAACTGAATAATTACCCTGTGGTGGAAGTGGTTAAACAAACTAAAACAAACTAGAAACAAACACCTTTCACAGCCTTCAGAAATAACATTCAGAACTGTGGTATCTTGCTAGAGGAAAAAAAACACTGTGAATCTGCAGTTGAACTTGCAATGGTTATTTTATGTATTGGACATACTTTGAGGCTGAAGATGAAGGGGGAACCACCGAGGTCACTTGGACCAGACCACTCCCTAGATGATAGCTGTAGTGGTTCTGATTCTAAATGGTTTGGAGACCTGCCATAAGTGCAGTTGGTTTTGACCCTTTGGATTGACTTCGAGGGACGGTGCAATGCAATGACATTGTCACACAATGAAAAGGCTATTTTTGAGTTGGTTCAGTTCTTCTTTTATTTTGTTTTTGGTATTTAATGCATAACATGTTTGATAGTTTTGTGTTCAGCATGAAAACAAGATAATTAAAAAAAATCAGCACACAGGATTTATAACACAACATATTTGTCAGACAATATAAAAAAAGCCAATTGGACAAAACAGTACATACTGTGCTTGTATTGTGTGAAGAACACCCATTATGAGTATTTCAGTCCTGGATTTTGTGTTAGTCGGAACTGAAGTTGTCAATGTGCACACGTCTTATTTTTCTTGTTGACTCCCTGCCGCGCTGTGTTTCAAAGGCATATTAAAAGTTGCTAAGGGAAAGGGTAAAGGACAGCAATGAAAGCTTCTTACAACTTCAAAATAGACAGACAGAGTCTAAGGTCTTTTCTCTGAACAGCTTTGGATTTATTTAGAGCTAAATGTTAAGCTTGTTCCCTTGTCATCACTACCTTTTATGGTCTTCCAATGTAAGGGCTTTGGCAGAGTTTTTATTTATGTCTCCCCTTTGTCTCACTCTCCCTTTTCCTGTCGTTTGTTTCGAATGTGTTGCACTGAGCTTGTGCTGTCTTTTATGTTTGCTTCTGACACAAAGAATCTTTCATCAGCAATGTCTTCTTGTCTTGGCCACCAGAAGCTAATCCTTTTGTCCACTACAATTAGCGGAGTAGTATAAGTAGTATTCCTTTATTATAGGGATGGAACTTCAATTACGTCTGCTGCCTTTTCTACAGAATCTAAAGAATATAATAGCATTTTGACAGAATAAAATAACTTTACTATTTCATAAAGTATGTGTTTATAAATGACAGAAGTCTTCATTATCTTAACATTCTGTTTAAAGTGACTTCTGATCAACTTCCATAGAACATTTTTTTAAATAATCCTCATTTACCTGTATTAGACTGATTCATTACAAAAATCCTCTGTAATGAAACTGGTCTGAGTTTACTATGTGTTTAACAAAGGTTT
The DNA here is from genome assembly GCF_059453375.1 of Lepisosteus platostomus. Taxonomy (NCBI): domain Eukaryota; kingdom Metazoa; phylum Chordata; class Actinopteri; order Semionotiformes; family Lepisosteidae; genus Lepisosteus; species Lepisosteus platostomus. The sequence goes on along the minus strand of NC_142614.1, from coordinate 72,666,612 downwards.
TGGTTGACCGACCCTGCTGAACTCCTTCAAAATGTGCTTCCATAAGCCTGGTAGTACACATAAATTTAAGATTGTTCTCTCATCATCTAAACAAAAAACTATCCTAAAACATAAAACATAACTTCTCACAAATCTCATATCTTGTTTCCTCTGGAAGTTGAAACTAGGAGTCGGCCTATAAATTGGAACATGGCCAAATATGCTTTGCATGTTTTAATAAATTCATGTGCCAGATTGTGGTAGCACAGTGGAGCAGTGGTTAGCATTTTGACTTGAGTGCTGGGGCCTGGTTCAGTTCTGGTGGTGTTCTTCCCATGTTTTCGTGGGTTTCCTCTAAGTGCTCTGGTTTCCTCCCACAATGCAAAGATAAATTGGTAGCTTCATTGGCTCCTGGGAAAATTGGCCCTGTTGTGAGTTTGTGCATGTCTGTCTCTTTGTGTGTCCTGTGATGGACTGGCATCTGGTTCAAGGTTTACCCTGCCTTTCACCCGTTGCTTTCTGGGATAGGCATTGACATTGAATTTGATGAAATGGTCAAACAATGGATGGATGAATTTACCAGATGGCCTTATCTCGGATGTTTAAACTCATCAAGTCTTGGAGCATCTGGGCATTATTTCTAAAAGTACATCTTGTATCCTTAAAGAAAATGAATTTGCAATTGCTTAGTTTCAATATTCATACAGTTTGCTGCATAAACATACATAGTGTTTGCAGAATGCTAAGCTTTTTTTAGAATATTGCATATTGAAAATGATTTAATTAAACATACCTTGTGCCTCACCTGCATATAGCATTACTGAAGCTTCAAAATCCTCTCCATTTGATTCTGATTTGATTCTAAAATCCTAGTCAATGAAACATTACCTGGCTCTCAGTATTGTGGAAATGCAGAGTCCATTTTTGAAGGTGTAGAGCTCACTTTGAAGTCACAAGTGAAAGCCAGGCCTCATTTTGCTGGACCGATATGATGCACTCCAGGTCAGTTTTGCAATGTTAAAATCGCATGTCTGAATGACATACTGTAGATAAATTTGAAAAAAAAAGAGAAAACAAGCATGAGCTCAAGTAATTGGGGAATACAGGCATTACTTTCTCATGCCAAGGAACTGGGTGTTCCTGTGATGGCTACTCTTTAACCTTCCTGTTTTTTTTTATATCTCTCGCCTCCACAGGGGAAGTGTGTGAGCCAAACCCATGTGAGAACGGGGGTGCCTGCTTTACGGGGTTGGCTGACGAGCCGTTTTCATGTGAGTGTCCCGCTGGCTTCACAGGTCCCAAGTGTTCTAGTGTTGTGGAGGTTGGTAAGTGAAAAGCACAGACTACGGCCACACCTTTTATCCTGCATGTTTGTTTCTTATGAGGCCCTGAGCTGTCACGGATTGCGGACCTTCATGCCGGCATTCTGTGGCCTGCTGTCGAGAGCCTCAGTTAGTGGCATTCCTTGTGCAGTTGCTGTCTTAATTCTTGTTGTCTTGTCCTGTGTTGGTGTCAGTCTTTTGCGGTGAACAGTAAGTGTCCAGTCTCAGTGTCACTGTGACAGTAATCGTTCTCCTGTTGTAAGGTGGAAACCCTGTGGGCATGCTCATTGTAAATTTCCAAAGAGGCCTTTTTGAGGCCTGCTGTCTTTTTGTGTGCAGCGGCTGCCTTTACAACACATACAGCATCTTGCTGTCCTACTGTCTTTAGTCATGCAGTGCACTGCAGGCTGCCCATAATCTGAAATTATTCATTCTTATCAACTCAAAATTTCTAAAAAGTCCCCTTTTTGAATTAGTTTTCCTATGAACGCACTATTCTAAATTCATGAAAATGCCTATTTTGGTTCAACGACCCAACCCCTGGTGCCTCTGTAGTTTGTGAAAGGCAGAAAACCTTGAAGAGCCACAGAAATGTGCAAATGTGACAGCTAGTTGTGTAAATTCTATCAGAAAAATTATGCTGATGCTGTCAGCACCATTTAGATCTTAAGGTGGATTATTTAATCAAATACATTTAGGGTTGAAAACAACTTTAATAATCACATAATGTTGCAGTGATAACCAGATGATCATTTGTCCTACTGAGTAAAGAGAACCCACTGTACATTTTGCTGAACAATGGAAGAACAGCCCAACTCATCTGTACAATTCAGTATTATTGGGAAAGACAGAGCTGTTCTGCTCAGATCTGCACACTCTGGGTTTTAAATTAGAGGTTTTCAAGATTTTTAAAAAATATATAAAAACTAAAAGAATGTGCAGTAAAATATATAAAAACAATAAACATACTAAATTTAATTTAAGTATTCTTTCTCACTTTCATTTAAGGAGCAAAGGATTCTGAAGGACCGTAATTGTATATAATTTGTCCTGAAATACTTTAGAAATTAATTGTATTAGGACTATGAAAGTTGATACAGCATGACCCTTTCATTTGTCTGTGACTCTAGACATTTCAGCCTCTAAATGCATATAAGATTATATCCAGACATTACCTCATAAACTATGATGTTTGCTTAAAAGTATTATGGGTGGTCTCAACTGCATCTGAGGACTTGCTTCAGCTATACGAAACTTGTGGTTTTAAATGATTTTCTCTGAAATGTTTAGACAGTTACATCAGCATTGCTTTATGTGAGCTTCCTGACACCACTGGAAAAATTCGGACATTTCACATACACTTCCAATCTTGCTGAAACTTAGATAACTTCTATTTTATTTTTTTTTGTTAGAATTCAGGCATAGCTAATAAACAAATACAATGTGTTTTGGTTCCTTTTACTTATAACTGTCACGATTGTAGTCCCTCCTCCTTAAGGGTGCTCCGGCTCTTTCACTTTGGATTTGATTCTGTGTACCTGACCCCTGTTCCCAGCCCACCTTAAAAGCCAGGCGCTGACGTTCATCCTGTATCTGCATCTGGTTTCCGCACCGTGCGAGTCCGGTACCTGGAAGCGCCTGGTCCCGTTAAGGTTTTAACCCCTGTTCCTGTTCCTTGTCCGCCGGTTCTGACTCGGTTCGTGTTTTTAATTCTTTGTTTGGGTGAATCACCTGGCTATGAACTTTCTTGCGTTTTTGGATTCCCTCTATGGATTACTTTTGGATTGTTTGCCTCGGCCACACCTCCCCCGTGCACCAGCGCACTTTGGACACACACCCCTGTTTTCATCCCCGTATTCCTGCATGACTTTTTTCCTAGTGTTTCCCACTTCTTCGGATTGTGTCGTCCGCATAGGGTCCGGAAAGAACTGTTCGTTACAGTAACAATCTCCAACACCAGCATCAAATTCCAGCCTCATGAGACACAAGTTAAGTAGTTACTTCTCAGAGTATGTGCCTTGTTCCAATTGAATAAGGTGACTGGTTAATTCAAAATACAGTTTCGAGCCATTTGAAATCTCAATATCTTTGGCTTTATTCTGTTTTTTTAAACATACTTTACAGTAGGTTACAATGTTATGCATTCATTATATCCATTCACTACAATAGAAATTTTTTGATGCACTACAATTACATTTCTCCAATATACAATGTTTAATCTTTATCGTAGTAAATATTTCTTCATTGTTAAAGTCAGATTTATTATTAATTTATTCATATAATATATATTATGCTAATGGTATTTATTTTACATTTTCTTGATACGACACAACATCTAATGAGTGTCATTTTTTTTATTTCTCCTGTCAAACAATATTTCTCAGTGATTGGCTGCTTATCATTGTCAGTGTCATTATAATGCTTTTTTCAGTCGTGTGTTTTCATTAATTCAATGTCTGCTCATCAGTGTCTTACATCTTCTGTCCCTTTTCCTATCAAGAGTACTTTATGTAATCATGTTGCACATCAATTGAATACATTTTATCAGATGCCCTTTCTGGAAATCTACTGGCAAATATTTGTTGAGATCTACTGGTAAATATTTATGAAAAGCTTAGTGGCAGTTTTTTGTAGGTTTTTGATTGTGGTTATAAACAAAATGACTAGACTGCCTGACTAGATTTTCTAAAGAAGTACTGTAGATCCCAAGTAAAAGACATATGGTATCACAAACATTTTGCAAGCTAATTTGCATATTCAAAATGTTTGCTGTTTTGTTTTGGTAACATCAGGAATACATTTTTCTTTTGCTAAAGAATTTGTTTTGTTTTAAATGTTTTATGTAAATTGTCATTCCAGTGAACATACATATAGTCATTTTTTTCAATTATTTTTTATTGGAACAGAGGGATGTTGTAAAAACATAACAATACCTGTATATAAATTAAAAGCTAAAACTTTAAAACCAAATTAGTGAAAAAAATCATTTGTATTTAGGGAATAACAGTGACATTAAGAGACTGCTAGTCATTAATCTTGTGAAACGTAGTCTGTGTCCAGTTAATAATTCCTTATACTTATATTGTTTATTATTATTATACCACTTTCAGCACCAACTATAGCTTCCCAGAAGTCTCCCATCCAGGCTCACATCTGCTTAGCTTCAGTGGGTAGCTAGTTCAGAGCTACAGGGTGACATGGCTTGTGGCCTTATGGGGAATAGTCACTCTTAAATTCCCATTCATGACCATAACATGGTTGGACCCTCTGTAACACTTTTGCAATTTGAAAAAGGTGGGAAATACACCTTCATCTCCTTTGGTGTTCTCCAGAAATGGCCATTTTCACTACAATTAAACTAATCTCAATCCTTCGCTGGACTGTGCTGTGACTTCTTGCATTCCTACAACAGTTTAACTTTAAAACAGAAGGCAAAACACAAGATTTAAAATGTGGATTGCCAATTTAAATTTATTAACAGCTGAGGATTTAGAAACAATATGTTTCCAGCAAAGTATACAAACTAGAGGGTACAAGTGGAAACTACAGTATGTAGAAGTGCCTTTATAACAAAGGGCTATGGGAGCCCAGAACAAGCTACAGAGCCATGTTGTTGAATACGATAAAGAAATAAAATCTATTACCAGCTAAGTACTAAATGGACTGGAATGGGCCAAGTGGCCTCCTTTTTTTTGTTATCTTTCTTGTGTTCTTAGAACAATTTTGGCAGTTGTACTGTAACTTTTCTCTGTGAATGTGTCATGTGTCTAATTTTCTGCCTGATGCTGGAGAGTATAATTCAAGTGCCATTGCAAAAACACTTCTGAATTCCTTTTGGAATTTTGATTCAATATTCAATTGTTTCCATTGTATTTTTCTATTACTATGGATTAAATAATAATTATAAACTTTATTTATAGAGCACCTTTCATACAAATAACATTGCTTTACAAATCAAGCATAAACATAAAATCTTAAAGACTGTAAAGTTATATTTTGCAAGGGGGCTTTGCAGAATAGCTCTGTATCTGACAATTAGTAACAAATAATCAGGCTATTCTAATCAAAGCCAAATGTGAGGGGAACAAGTTTTAAACGTTATGTTAAGTGGCTTTTTGACAGCTCTGCCAAACACTTTTTTGTTTCTGTTTAGGAAAAATATGGAGCCGGGGAGGGACCATTGATTTACAAGGAAAAAAAAGTTACAGAGGGAACGATTTACAATTCGTGCCCACGAGATAATGAATTCGTTCCTACGATTTACAGTTTGTGCTCACGAAATAACTAAATTGTTCCCTCGTTTTCTTTCATTCGTGCACACGAAATAAAGTTTTCTTACACTTTCCTTAGTTTTCTTTGCGTCGTGGTAGTCGCACGCACCTCAAACTCCAGCGTTATCTTCAGCTCCGAGACCTAGACATTACTGTCCTGAAAGTATCTTAATTTTATCAAACGCTAGTGAACACATTGTCACATCTTTTTAGGCTATCATATATATATCAAGACGAGGTAACGTGTTAACTAGCGTTTGATAGTGTTTGCTCAGAGCCGGGGATGATGCTGGCATTTTAGAAACTTTCTACAGTATGTGCACTATTGTGACACAAAGAAAACAAAGGAAAAGGTAATTTTGTACGCACAAATTAAAGAAAATGAGGCAATGAATTCATTATCTCGTGGGCACGAATTGTAAATCGTTCCCTCTATGTAACTTTTTTTTCCCCTACAGATGGCCCCTCCCGGGCTCCGGAGAAATAAAATTGGTGATTTTGTTTTGGGATAAATTGGTAAATGCAACAACAACTGGAGAATTTTCTGGACTAAACAGATGCTGCTATGTAATGTTATATTAACTCAACATTTCCTTTTCTTTGACTGTTGTGGAGAATTGGTGAAGACTGAAAGTTTTCTTAAATGGAAATTCTGAAGAAAAAGACAGCAGACATAACAACAAAATAATGTAGCACTTTCAGGTTCATGTGGGTATGCACCCTCACTGCTTCCACTTCAGGCCAGCCCCCCACTGCTGGGGGCTTGAACCCAGGTCTCCAGTATCACTCAACGGGGACTCAGCCAGCTGAGCTAAAGGGAGGTCCTTGCTATTCACAGGGAAGGGCAGCGACATCACCACGCTGGCAAGCCAGCTTGCACAACCTGTAATGTTGGCCATATGCGTTACACTCTCTCCCGCTTAATTTGCTTAATACGTCATCCTCGGCGAAGGGCTGGGGGCTCGTCCGTGAACATATATGCCATGACTGCATTGACCATATGTTTTGGGTCATCAGCATGATACAGTACATGTTGCATGTTGCATGTATGTATTTTCTTCTTCTACTTATGCAGCTGCCATCATTAATTACATCATGAACAAATGTGAGTGAGCCAGTTCTAGAGATGACCGTGCATGATGTTACAGCATCATTGCACTGTTGTTCAGTACTCTATTATTGTTTTCTTGATGAAGGAATGGAGGAAAGAGGAAGCTTAGATAGGAGGAAGCTTAGGTATACACCACTAGCTTCCATCCCATGGACCTAATGGTCTTAGGCTGAACAGTCCTGAATATGATAATCAATGTCTCAATAGATACAGTTTGACTCTTAATAATACTACAGCTTCACTGGTCTCAATAAAGAATGGACAATGCATAACACAAAACAGAGGACAGTTTATGCAGTTCTTGAAGAATTAGATCTGAAAGGAGAGTGGATTTACTTGTTATAATAATAGCTCCGAAAGAATTATGAAGGGTAAGGATTTATTGGTGTGATTGCATTAAATTAATCCACCTCCAGAGAGCGGATTTAAGCCTTTCATGTAGCGCTTTAAAACAGGCATTCTTCTCTTAGAAATTTGGAATTGCTATTTGAGACTGTACATTTGTTATACTGTCTGCATCATGTTTGCATTGTGAGACTGTGGGGCTAAATGAGACAGCCAGAGCCTAAGAGCGAGGGTAGATGCAGTTCTCTTCAATAACAGTACTCACTCAGGAATTCTGTATTCATTTTGTTTCTGTGTGCATTTTGAAACACCCTGTAGAAATACAAAGCAATCCTTCCTTTGCAGATTCAGGTACAGTAGTTCATTAGAGTACAATGCCTAGCAAGCGACAGTAGTATTGATTTTCAAGAGGAACAGTGCTGAGGTTCAGGAGCACATTAAACTGCAGTGAAGTCACGAGTTAGTTGTCAGTAAATCAAAATGTAGGAGATTTCTAGATTTTTTCTAATTATTCAGAAAAAATGGTTTTAATCACAAACTAAGCTCCTCACCAAGACAAGTTTTATATTTTGAAAATAGAATGAGATAATTAAATTACTTTTTTAATGTGCTCAGTTGATGTTATGTGATTTATCATTTATATTTGTATGGTGTGCTAATTCTGAGATACATGGAAATTAATTATACTACGCTTACTGTACAGTGATATACTAACAATGTACAATAATTACAAGATCAGTAAAAGAAACATCTAATATTTCCAAGTAGTTACTCTGAATAATCTGATCTGAGTTGCCCTTAACCCCAAAGCACATGGAAAAAAATATATTACCTACACCTAAACTGTCAATGTCTTTATCACAAATTAGACCATTTAGACCTACTGTATGACCTCAAGACTGACTAAAACAGTATATGAAGAAATGCTGCACAGCCTGCAGAGCAGTGCATGTCATTTGTGAGGTTCCTGATGATGATGAGTACTTCAGGCTTTAGCTGACTATGAATCAGTGTGATGCTCAGATCAAGATAGGTTTACAATGACCCCTTCAGAACTGAAAGCAAATATATCTTACAAATAACCAAAAAATATGCGATCAAAGTTAGACCACTTAATATTGTGAATACTCCTAAATCCTCTCTGTTCAGTTTGGTTTTCCTCTCCTCCTGTTCCTCCTGAATTGAATTCTCAATCTCTCCTGCTCTATGCCCATTTCCTTACTACTCCCTGCTCCTTCTTACCTGCTCTGTCTTTTTCTCTCCTGTGACTTATTTATCTGCTATTTCCCTTCTCTCCTTCACACCTGAAGAAGGTCCACAGCTGCCACAGCGTTGTCTTTCTTTTCTTTACCTTTCAGCATGGATGAGCCTTTACAGTACATCTTCCTTCACTATATACTGTATCTACAGTATATATAGGCTCTATTAATCTCAATATTAGAGCCTATGATTGTGTAAATGTTATGATAACTCAAGCTTGTTTATGCCAGAAATAACATTTCTGTGATTCCATGTTGTCAGAACTAAAGATTTGGCTAAAATCACTTATTCTTCTACAATCTGAAATCAGAAGATACTGTTAGAAATCAACTATGTCTTTTGTGGAAGTGTTATGCTAGTAAAATATTATTATGTTCAAGTAACTGTGCCATTTGCACACATCCAATGGTATTGTAAAAGAAGTTGTTGTTCAGTAAAGTTTGTTTTTTTTCTGTGGTTAAATATTTACAAGTCAAGGAGGATATTAGGATGGACAGATAGCATTTATCTGTAAACTACTAGATGAAAAATGGTCTACTTATTATACACATTTGATGATTTTATAAGGGTCACAGTGGGCCTACTGTAATCAAAACCACGTTTAAATAGCTCATAAAACTCCTCTGTCCCCTTCTCTGAAATGTATTAGCATACCAGGAATAAATCTACAGTCTGATTGGATCTTGCTGGCATTAAGTGCTACAGTAATTCTTCTTTTCACCACTCCAGCTGAAATGGACTGAATCTGCTGTAATGCATGGCAATATTTGTAGTGTCAAAAACAGCTCTAACCAATACAGCATTCAATTAAAACTGGTAAACCTTTTGTATTGATCATTTCCATTCCACCTGTAGATTGTAGACGCTGAATAGGCAAATTGATGTTTAGGAGGATTACTGCAGTGCTATGTACAGTAGTGAATGAATTAATTGATCTGTTTATAAATAAAATTAAATTTATTGACAGATTTAGCTATTTCAAAATTAACATCTGCCATTGCAGTGCAGTAACTAATTCTTGCATCTGTGCACAACAGGTGCTTAATGCTTCACTATAAGCAATTTCTGCAGAGGAATGGATTTATTTACATGCAGACGAAAAGCTAAATGTATATATTACAGTAAGCATGTGAAACCAGGGATTTTGAAAATTTAATTTAATGGGTGGGTTTTAAAAAAAAAACCTAGTTAAATATTTATTGGCAATCACAATAAATAAAAAATCCCTGGTATCACATTCTTTGTGAAACATAAACCGTACTTCCTCACAGCTCTCATTCATTGGTTTACCAATTCTAATCCCTGATTAAAATTCCAGAAGGAATGCAGAAATAAATATCAATCCCCCTGAGGTAGATAAATTGTATATTAAGAAACTCACTGCTTTTTAATTTCTGGGTGGGTATAAAGTCTCAAAACCTAAATACTATCATGCCATTAACCTACCATCATAGTACCATCATAATATTATCTTTAACCCTTACATTTGATTGTTTCATGAAAAGAGTTGTTGTTTACTAAGGTATTAATGATTGGAGAAAATAAACTTAGACATGTACAGTATATACCTGTCTGAGCTAAGGAAAAGAGTTATACAAAACATTACAGAGGGTAAATCACCTGAAATTGATGACATTCCTGCTGAATTAGTTTTGACATTTTGGTCAATAGGTCCCATCCCACTTTAAATGATGTCCATTAAGAGTTAAGAAGGGTTTTCCAAGAGGTAATCAAGACTTCTTGTTTACAGTGTAATTGGGCCTTTTCACATCGCCGGACGTTTTGTTGCCTTGTTCAAAATCACAGAATATGGCGCTGCGCATACCTGGAAAGTTACATATTGCTGTGTGCATTTTACTTTCACTGCAGGTTGAAATGTACAGTAATTGTCAAAATTCTTTCTGACCCTGAAATATAAAAATAGCATTGTAGTTCCCCTATATATGGCCTTTACATACGAATCCTTTACTGGATAGTGCCCTGTTTTGCTCTGAGACTATCCTTCCATCACCTTTAGACATAGGTTATAAATTTATGACACCAAGACTGTCTTTATTAAAAGCTGTCTTACATCTGCTAATGATAATTGCCTCTTCCACACCAGGAGCGATGCCATGCACATTGCATATTGCATATTGGTCTTTTGATCAGCCCAGGAGGGAATATCTGTTGTGGATCATATGGGCTGGGGATCAGGTTTCAATAATATGGTTGAAATTCTATACCCCAATCCATCAGGAAGGTGCTAACAGGCAGCAGTTGATCCCAGTGTGCCGTTTCAATGTGTAGTCACTAATGATGTCCACTTTCACCTTTGATGTTTGCCTTGTCTCTGGAACTGCTACATTAAGTTAAGTCATTAAGTCAAACTATCTCTCATCCTGTTTTAATTTACAACCCTTAATACAGTGCTTCATTACCGTTGTATGCTTATGCTGTTGTTATCATATTATCAGTAACATATAGTAGTTCAGGTGGGTAGCTGCATCAGCATGTGTAGGCTGCAAAAGAACAAGGAATAGATTTATTCCATGCTGAAAAAAAGAAGAAAGAAAACACAACATTTCGGACGTGGAGCCTTCTTCAGATGTGAGCAGTATGATATCATATGATATCAATCTAATATATGAGTAAAGAGAAAGATGACAATGAATTATGAATGACACATCAGGAGTGTTTTTAATTTAATAGATGTGAAATATGGGAATGTGAATATGAATTAGCTCTGACCATTTCACAGTACTTGAAGGCAGAGCCATCTAGAAAGACTTTTGATATACTAATTACTTATAATTTACATAAATAAAGTCAAAGTTAGTAGCCACGGGCAGTTGTTTAACGCTTTTTAGGGCTCATCGGTGTGTCATAGCTTACTTTGACCAGTTAGAGGCATACAGTACATATAGTATGTATCTTACAAAGAAAATATTTCATGGTCCCAATGTCTTTTTTAAAGAATAATTATTCTATCCATCTATTTTCTAATCACTTACTCCTCTTTGAGAATTAAGTAAAAGTGGATGTGAATCAGTTCTTAGCACAAGTGAAGTTCAGTACAGAACAGAACCAGTGCCAAAACATCCAAAGCTAATTCATATTTACATTCTTGTAACTCATAGTGACTGTTTGCTCTTAAGAAAGGACCCCATAAACATGAAAGCTGTACTTTGTAAGAATGGTGAAGAGATTTTGTGCAATTAGTGAGTTTAGAGGTTAATGCTCAAAATAAAAGACTGAAAAAAAGAGATCACAAAATGTTTTGTTTCATATTTGTGACAAAGTGTAATCTGTTAAAACCCGCTAACCAAAAAAAATTATAGGATCCAGTTGTTTCTACATAATATTATGGTGAGTATTATTAGATAACTTATACCAACCCTTGAGTCACTTGAATCCTAATGGTTATCATCATAGTAAAATATTATGTGAGCAATATAAAATTTCAACCTTATAAAATCTACAAAATGTAGAATATAATTATCATAGCTGTTAGATTGTAAGGATGTGACAGATCATCACTAATAGATTTGATTAGTTGTTAACCCATATGATCAATTGTGAATGAACTCACATTTATGAAGGCAACCTGGAGCATACCGATTTATACAACAGGGCGTTTACTGTAGCAGTTTGAGTGAACTTCTGTACGTTTTCAGGAGTAGAAGAGCAGCCTCCCATCTGAGAATGAAATCCAGAGCTTCCTGGTCAAGAGTCCAGATCACTACTATCCATTAATCCACACTGCAGCTCCTCTCCTGGATTAAAAAAAAGATATGAAAATGAAAGCACTTTTAACTCTTTTACATTGCAAACACTTATGTGAAGTATATACAGTACTAATAGAACATTTTATTTCCTTAAGGGAAATAAAAAATACTTTCTTTCACATTTCACTTTGTCAAATTTAGATGATTTTGCCAAACATAAGAATTACAACAGGAAGGAGGCTGTTTGGTGCACTTAGCTCACTTGATTGCTAGGAATAGTGATCTGTGGATCTCGTCCAGCCATTTTTTGAAAAAATTCCAGTTTCAACAAATAACGGACTAGTCTGATCCAGGCTCTCACAACCTCTTTTTTGTGTGAAACATTGTCTGCAGTTTTACATTTTGAATGTACTTCCTTGTAGATTCCTTCTGTGTGTTCTGGTGAAAATTAAGTGAGTAGACTAGAAAGGTGTGTCCTTTTGTTGACATCTGTTCCTTCTCAGGGAAAGACAAGGCATGTCTTTCCAAATGTAGCGTATTAATTATTCCTCCTTCGATCTGCATCAAATTCCATATGTGCAAACAACTGACTTGCAGGCACACTGCTCTACTACATTTCAGGCCATGGAGAACTGTGAACAGACAGTTATGCCCTTAGATCAAGAATGAGTGACTGCAGTCCTCAGACGTGGGATGAAAAACTAAAGCAATCTGGACCTTGAGAACTGGAGTTGTTCATCCCTGTCCCAGACATTTGCTCAAATTGAAAAAAATAATAAAAGAAAAATTAATGAGGCAAAAAGGTCACTCAGTCCATCAGAACTCAAAATCTCCCCTTATACCAAGGACAGGCTACAGAACAATCTTTTTGAGTAACAGTTGATATTTATCCAAAACAAGCTGAATTATGAGAGAGGTGAGAATGGCTTTACACTTTATTTTATGGGTTAATAATTCTCTGTATAAACAAGAGCTTTTTTTTAATACCAGTGCAGCGTCTTCTCTAAACTTGTTTACATTTGTTTGTTTATGTTTGGGTTGCAGAAATTAATTTGATGCAGCTCCTAGAGTCAGTTTTATTTTTTTTTCATGTAATCTGTCAGTCACCAACACCAGCTGCAAGAGGAATGTACTGTAACTCACAGTTGAGAGGGACTCAGTTGTGTAAGTCGATTGCAGACAGTTCTCTGATTTAGCGGAAGAATGAATCATTGACATCTCTATATTAGGGCTCATTTCTACTCTGAGCAAGAGCCTCAATAGTCTGAACATTTTGATAGCCCATTGTACTTTGATTTAAAAAAAAAACTAGTTTTAGGCTTTGTTTTCTATTTTTAGGCTTAGCAACTACTATAACATACTGTACATCTATGCAGTGGCATTGCTGACAACTGAAACACATACTGTATATTAAACTGTATTAAACATGCCACTACAGAGAAAGCAAATGAGATGGGCTATAAATATAATTTGAGAACAGCATTCATTGAAGAGATACTGAAGTACGTTGGCTGGGAAAGCTCAACCAGGGTGTCCTACTTAGAGGGCTGGAATTAATGACACTAACATTTTAGCAAAAGGAAATACATTACATCTTAACTATTAATAAATGTTGGTGTATACTAAAAGGAATCAAGCATATTAAGGCCACATGTGTTTTGACTCTGAGGAATACTGTACTGACCTCCATGTCTCTGAAGCCAAAGCTTCTGAAATTCTACAACTGCAGGCAACAAGGCACTGTTAAAATCAAGCCAGCTGCACTAACATACCCTAAATCCCCTATTTCTTGCCTATTTAAAACTTATTGAACAGATTTTTATGCATAACATAACAAGAGGGGTTACAAAGGAAGAGGCCTGTCTAACCTATTTGGTGGTTAGTAGCTAATAGATCTGAAGATCTCATCTCATCCAGTAATTGCTTGAAAAAAGCTATTAAATATTTTGTAACAGCTGAGATGAGTATTTTCTTTGTGGTTTTGTGGGTTCTTGAAAAATGAAAAGCTTTAACTGTAACAAATTGGAAAAACAAGCACTTTTTTGGATGTTTGAGAGATAATGATAGGTGATGATTTATTAGAAAAAATGTGTAAGGCCTATTATACGGAATATTCCTGTGTTTAATTGTAATTTACAGGTGATATGCTTATCCTATATTTGTGTGCATTCTGTGATCTCCCATATATTGTATATTACAAAGACGTATTGCAGAAATTACAATAAAATGCAGTTTTCTTGCATTCCAGGATATAATGATTTCAGCTTTAAATAATTAATTATCCAAATACGTCTACTAGCAGACAGATATTGCATCTTCAATTACCTCATTTCGAAATGGAAGGAAGAGCAGCTGGCTTGAACAATCACAATTTTTCCATTAGATGGGGGGATCTGGATTTCAGGCTGATCAGTTTCTGGCTCCTGAAAGTCATTTTTAGATTTGATGTAAGGGATTATACTAAGTACAGTAAATAATATTTATTTACATTCATGCTGTATAGTGCCTTTCATCACAAAAGATGCCAAAGTGCCTAACATACTGTAGAGGAGGGACTCACTTCATTCTCATGTGAATGGGTGATGCTCAGCAGCCATTTTGCACCAGCATTTTTCCACGATTCCGGGATTTACTCCCCTACCCTTCAGAACCGGCATCAAAACATCTGTTTTGTTTTTCCAATAAATGAATTTACTAGCAAATCTAACAGCTGTAGAGACCAAGAAAAAAATAAACACAGCAAATTAAGCTACACATTAAAGTTAAGGTTAAATCATAAAAAATGTGTAATTGAATGCAAGTGAATAATCCAAATTTGAAACATTTACCCAGAGCTGTACCAGGAGTTTGCTTAACTACTATTGATGCCCTAGCAAAAAAAAACAAGAAAGGTGTTAACCATTATCTAGAAGCCCACCTGGTGTTCTTTGTCCCATTGAAACAAGGACAGATAATTAGCCAGCACGTCAAGGTGTGCAGTTTTATATTCAGAGGGGAAATACAGCCAAACAATCAAGAGCTGAATCTTATCACAACGTCTGCAGAACGTCTTTAATGCATTAATTTCCTTCATCTCCATAAGTCATTGCCCTTTTCACAGGCCGCGGCGGATTAGGCTTTGTTTAACTATGAGTGATGTGTGATTTCAGAAACTCACATGAACAACAAATCCTTAACGCAGTGGGTAGGAGGGAGCGGGAGCTAGCCCAGATGTGTGCTTGAGTACAGCTACATTGTTTTAATAAAGGAACAAACCCACTCCCTTCCCCAAGTAAAAACAAAACATTTCAATTATTAACTAAAGGCTTTTATAGATTCCTTATTAAAAAATAGAAGGAGGCTGGCAAGAGGGAGTAGTTATTTGGTCAAATTGCTTGGCTTGGTTTCAGACAGGGACGTGCAAACACTGGATGACAATGTGCATTCAACAGCCATCTGAGTAGCTCTGAATGGGTTTCCCATATCAAATTACTAAACCGAAAGCTTTTATTCGTGCATTCCTGTGGGTTATATATTGGTTTTGGAACATAGAGAAGTACTGTATGCTTAATACTGAAAAAGAGTGATGTTAAGGCCTCACATTAAGGACTGAAACACGTGGGGCACAAGAGGTAAAGAGAACACTTTCCTGCCTCTTCTGTGCCATTAACTGTGATCCAATGCAAATCCAACTTTCATTTGTTTAGGTGACTGTTAATATTCATTAAGATGCCTACTAGAAACAACATTTTGAAATAACATTGACATTTTTTAACAAATGTGCAACTTTTTTAGTATATATTGTACATGTGCCCTCTGTGCTTCAGTAGTGGAAACTATGCAGAAATGCGTTTAGAACTGAGAACAGGAGGCACTTCTTTACCTAAAGGGTTGTGGGAGTATGGACCAAGCTACCCAGCCATATACTTGGAGCTGATACAGTGGCTTCTTTAAAGAAACAGCTTATATTTCAATATATTGACGCACAATTCCTTTTGGCATCAATACTAAAATTAAGATGACTTTTTTTACCTTGTGATACTGCTCCTTGTGGTCCACAGTACATTTTGCAGCTCTGTAGTTTGCTGTGCTCATTAAGACTACAGGGATCCAGAGTTTTGATTAAATGCACTTCATGAAATTTCCCGATGTCTGTAATGTATGGAAATAGCAATGTAAAAGGTTTTCAAACATATGGCTAAAGTAGTTCCTGTTAAAATGAGTTCAAAGCACAGATTTAAACAATTGCTTTAAACCTGCATAGTCAGCAATACGTGATAAGTATAAAAGTCACCATAAAAAAGCAGCAATGCACAAATCAAAATGAATCAAGCCCAGATTAAATAAAGGTAAACCATGGAATACTTGGAATACTGTGGAGCAAAATAATAGAGTCTAATCACAAAAAAAACACTGAAGTTCTAGGCTGTTTATAATTATAATTCATAGCAGAAACAAATGTGATTCCAATAAAAAGAGAGTACAGTTTATAGTAAAAACTATAAAGAAGAATATGTTATTCTGATTGGAATCATATTGACATAAACCATTAAATGTTTTGAAACACAACTGCCTTGAATCACCTACATGTTAAATAAACACTATAGAAAATGAAAGCATAGATAATGACTTCAAAGAGACAGAGGATAAAAATCTAAGATGTTATGATTTAAATAAATATGATTAAAAATGAATAAGAAAGTCATTTTGTGGTCAGGTAAATAATGTATTCATTAATTTGAATGTGGTTAGAACATTTTAAATCTTATTACAGAAGGAAATTAGTCTCTTTTGGTGCTGCTGCTGCTGCACAAAGTGGATGTTTTGTATTTATTATTGAGGTAAACCGTAACAGAAGATCAACTTTTTTTTTACATCAAATGTTGACACTCAAGAATGATGAATAAAATAAAATTCATTAATGCAGGATGAAAGTGCATTGAAGTATCTATATTCTCAGAGCTCATTACATAAGACACACATGATGCCTGCAGCCTTTCTATTGTCTTGAAGCAGTGGTTTCCATTCCTAATCCTGAGGGACTCCTCTATGTCTGCTGGTTTCTGTTCCAGCTGAGTCCTAAATCACCAGAGTTAATTGGTGCTTTTTAATTCATCTGCTTCCTTGTTATGACTTTTGTTTTCTGCACACAGTCCTGAATTTAAAAAAATATTCCACTTCAAGTACTGCATATTGTTTGCAACAACTTCAGCCTACAGATCTTTACACGGTCTCTCAGTCTTTCAGCTGGCTTTCCTTTATTTTTGACTGCACAACACTTAGTAGCTGATCAATATGTAATGAACAGATATGGTCGGAATGGCACTATATCAGACACATTCATAGCATGAACATTGCTTTCTTTCTCCAGTGGTCTAACTAGTTACATTGCATTTAATACACCTGCATGAGCAGAGTTAAAAAACTCACAGATTAGTTTAGTGGTGCAATGACAAATCCCATATAATGTTTCATGAGCTGAAAGCAAATTTATCTCAAATATAGAGCTAAAACAAACTACAGTAACTTGTGTGTACAAAACAGATACTGTAATTTGTTTAATGTGAATTGCAGTCTGAAACCTTTGATTAAAACCTTAAATTACGTTTTGTACTGTATGCTAATTGAACTGATTATAATTTCAATTTTATTCTAAAAGGCCAGGTGCTGCACAGTAGCATGGAGGTTAGTGCTGCTGTCTCATAGCTCTTGGATTCTGGGATTTATACCAGCATCTAGCAGGTAGTCCTCTTTGAGCTCACCTGAGTTAAACCAGGAGCTCCAGGTTCCTCCCACCATCTTATCTTAGATTTAGTTAATTCATGCCTCTGCATTGTGCCTGTTGTGTGTGTACCCTGATGTGGACTGCAGTCCTGTCTTTGGATCCTTTATTTATATATTGCCAGGTAGGTCAATTGAGAACTAACTCTCTTTTACAGCAGTGACCTAGAGACCTACAGTGCTTAGTGGAGCAGTCTGAGCAGCATTCTTTAGTTAAAACAACAATGTTCCACTTGGGTTCTGAATCCTTCACCAGCATCATGAATATGTGGCCTTCAGATAATGTATGATTGAATATAATATTGGTAGCGGGGGGTGTTCAGTGTGGAGGCGGAGTCCTGGATTATGGGGTGATGTGCTGCCTTAGCAACCACAGCTGTCCTGGCTAATTAAGAATGGGCCGCAGCTGTGGGGGCCCTTAAAGACACACTGGGCACCTCCCTGGGGGACGAGCAGACCCCGCAAGTGGAGGACCTTCCAGGGATAGTCCCAGAGGGGATTCTGATGAGTGCGTTCAGGCCGCATTTTTCCTTCATTTTGTTTTGTTTTCTCCTGTCTCACCTTGTATCTCCCAGTGGGACAGGTTGAGCTCTTTTTTTTGTTTTGGCCTTGGGCTCCTTTTCTTCCTGTCTGGATCCCGCTAAACAGGGATAAGCCAGACTTAATACCGCTGTTCCAAGCGGTTCTTCTTCCCCAGGCTGGACCCCTTTAGATAGGGTAATTCCAGCCTGAACGTTGCTGTACACAGCAGCACATTTTTCTTTGGCCTTTTGTTTTGTTTTCTTTTTGTGTGTTTTTTTTTTTGTTTTCGCGAGCCTCACACTCAGAAGGGACGTCGACTTTTGACCCGTGCTCCCAATCCCGCGTTGTCACAGTAGACATCAAATAAATTGAAAGATGTTTGTTTCTTAAACTGTAATTACATATTACACTTATATTTAAAGTATACAATTCCATGTAGTTGGCTGTATCAACTCCATGGTAAGTCTTTATATGTGTTTTAAAGTAATGTTAAAGATGTCAGAGAACCAGTCACAGTGGAAACGAGGATGGCATGAAACACACAAGGCTGTAAATGGGAGAAATCTCTTTCTGAAATATGCGTGTTTCATATCTACAAAGCTAATTCCAAGTCATTTTCTGTCCTGACAAAAAACATAAAAAAACCAGAAAATATCAGGATTCAATTATTCCATCTGGAATCTAAATGTATTTGTTGTAGCCCACTCTCGTCAGAAGTCATTTTTTTTAAAACCAAACCAAGCATTTCCATCCTACCAGTTCAATTTAAAAAAAGCTTAGTTTTATTGTTGTTTTATGGAAAAATTATACCTGGAAAATTACTTTATGGTCTTATTGCCAGGAAATGTGCTGATAATGAGTATTGGGAAAGCAAAGCAAATTATGTAGCTCCTGAGATTGGATGATGGGATTATGATACTGTGGTTTGTAAATAATCTGCATTTCATTTTGGCTTTCTTGAAGAAGATACAATAAGTTATATTGATCATGTATAGTCATTGAACTTCTTTCCTGATGTCTTTTTATCTTTTTTTCATAGACTGTTCTTTTTTAGAAATTCATTCCTCTTTTCTTATGAGATAATTGTGTGCCCTTTTTAAACTACTTTAGCAAAGAATTGATGTTTCACGCCTAAGTACAGTTCAGGATAATATTTCCCTAGAGGCTGCTGGTGAACTGTTGAACAGAAGACAATGACAATGAAAGCAGTGCGATAAGAGATATGTCTTTCTCTTTGTGCTGCAAGTTAGAAAAAAGACAAGGCATATGTGATAGGGATAGGGTGGACAGAGCTCATTCTGATAACAGAATTGCAGGCAATTGAAAAGTGGCCACTGATGTGCATTGACACAAGGATTTCAAGACTACCACTTGGACCAGTCAAGCTCATAAGATTGTGTGCTACCATGTCAGCGCTCCTGGGCACAGTCACCCAGTGGCAGAGCTTGAATTTTAACCAAGTTACAGTTTCCATCCTGCACTCTGAGCAGAGCCTTGTACTCAGACTTTGAGCCATTCGAAACATTTTTGCTACTTTATTAAGGATAAAGAAAGAATACAGTATACTGTATCAGATGAATATATAGAACATTTCATGGAGATATTCAATATACTCTCTATTACTGTATATGCCATGCATGACTAGAAGACTATGTTTAATGTATGTTCCTCATCTTTTAAGGGGACTGTGTCAATTAGATAAAGTGACAAATTATAGTTTTCCCCTGGAAGGCTCCAAGCATTAATGGCACCACTCTATAGACATCAGACAACCTCACATTAGAAAACCACTCCATAGACATCAAACAACCTCACATCAGAAGACCTGGTTTTATGCCACAGCACAGTTTTACACAGTCTAGATTTCAAAGAGCGCTGATGTCAGTGCATGAAGCTGTTCTGATGGTTCTGTCATTACTGTATATACTGTTCATTAGATCAAAAAGTGTGTGGAATAACAGGAATACAGTCAAGGCCATGTGACAAGCATTGCTCTGTATCTATGTGAACAACACCAACTGGCTGTCAGACTGCACAATGGTCAAACAGTCCATCGGAATTAAAATTTTGCAAAGGACGACTTGTGCATTGTGTCATCATAGAAATCAAGAGCTAGCATTTTCCGGCCATGGTGAATCAGATCAGAAATTATGAAGAGATGCTGAATCTTGTCAGGGATTTTGATCCTTTGCTGATGCAGCACTGGAATGGCTCAAATACGTTTTAGGTACATTATGTTCAAAATAATACAATTGCACAAGAATGCCATTGCCATTCTCCCCATTTAGGCCTCAGGTATAGTCAGTAAGTCTTAGGTTTCAAAAGTACTCCGTCATGTGACCAAGGACTATAATGCATATTTGCCAGCACATTGATGAGGTGAGGCACAAGTTCAAAATATGAAGTGACAGGTTGAATGCCCAGATATGCGATTCTGCAGCAGTAATGGTAGGCTAAGTAAGTGACTTTCAGAACTGTATGTGTGAAAGCTATCCATCTTTTACATATTGTACTGATTTTTGAAACAAAAGAAAAAAGTAACGCTAGTTTTTTTTTCTGAAATTTGGAAGGAATAGCAGTATTTTTCTCTTGATCTAAAAAGGAGTCTGACCTTCTTCACATCACTGTCAAATAGAAACTGCAATCAACTAATACAACACAGTATAATTTTTATTATAGGCTCATGCAAACTGAAGTAAGGCAGACAGACTCTTATCTAGTTTTTGAAAATGTGAAATTGCAAAGGTTTGTGGTGTAGAAAACTTCAGACTGGAACTCTGCATCCTCCGTCTGTACAGAGACATTTGTGAAACTACAAATGTGTTGTTCGGTGTGCTTGAAGACCATAACATGACACAGTGAAATTGATTTTATATTCAGCAGACTCATCAAATGAAACTGGCTTCTGAAAATGGAAAACAATTTATAAGTGTCAGAGCTCAGTGTGCATGTATTGAGGCAAAAAAAGAGCAAGAAAGTTTAGATGACCAAAAAAAAAAACATCATTGATAAAAGCACTGAACAGCTGACAATTAGAATCAAAAGAACAGGAACACGAGAGATTCACCATAAGATAAGAACGCTCTTTCTCCAGGTCTATGAAGAGTCTAGTAGACAGATTAGACAGAGACATTCAAATATTAGTTGTACACTTTATAGTCTGCTACAAGATAAAGACATATACTGTATTAAGATTTTAATGAACAGTTAACATTAATTTAGAAGATGTAGATCTGTCTTAACTAATGTGTTCTTTGAACAACCAACAGTAATGAACACGAAGACTTTTGACAATGTTTCTCATTACAAATAGTAATTCTCAAATTGCAGGCAGTAGGCATTCAAGAAAACTGGTGTGTTTGGATTGAGAACTATGTAATGGATAGATAGAGAGAGTACAGTTAAGGAGAGAATGTTCTGACTGGAGTGATGTAATTACATGAGTGCCACAGAGACTCTGTATTAGGACTCTTTCTTACTTAACAGTTTATCGGTGATCTCATTTATGGTATTGTATAGTTAGTAAACTAGTCACATTTGCTGACTCCCATACCAAAATGGGAGGAATAGTGAGCATTGTAAAAGAGACAAAATAAATTCCAAATGATGTAGACAAACTTCAATACTAGGCACATACATGTTAGATAACATGTAATATAGACAAATGTAGAGTTTTATATGTATTGTAAGTAGCAAAAAGGTAGACACAATAGGGAAACACTGAGCATGAAGAACATACTGATAAAAGACAGATGTTTATAGAATGTTGATGATTCCGTGACAAATAGCTAAATTGAAGAATTCAAATCAAGCAACACTATTATAAAATTGTATAACCCACCACCATTAAGATCACATTTCAAATGTTATGTAAAATGTTGGTGACCTTGTTATGAAAAGATATTGCTGCTCTGGAATAAGTCCGGATATTGTACATTCCCAATCTTAAAGGAATGCCCCCTGCAATCGGGCTATACAAACTGAACCCTTTAGTTTTGAACAACATAGACTACATGAAGACCTAATTAAATTATAAATCAAAATCCTCAAAGTCACTGACAAAGTCAACCCTATTTGTATAAATCAGAGGAAACTATGTGGAAATACATTTAAAATTGAGAACTTCTTTATACAATGGCTTTTGGGAGTATGGAACAAGTTACTCAGCTATGTTATTAAAGACCATAACCTGACTTTCAGGACAAGTCAAGATGTGATTGTGAACCAGTAAATGCAATCACTAGTAATCCTGTATGTTTTATTGTGGAGGGACGCTGTAGCTACAGTACACAACAGTTTGTTTGTGAAAGCAACTCATGTCACTGTGCAAATTTATTTTTCCATACACGATGTTTCCAAGGTCAAATTGAATTTTTAATCCAATAAATATGTAGAACATAAAAATGATAGAGGCTTTATGACTGAGGCAGTTTAACAGATTTTATACTGTATGGGTTTCCTGTTTCACAGGAGGTGGTGTGGTGGCTCTGTGGCTAAGGATCTGGGCCTGTGGCTGAAAGGTTGCTGGTACATATCCTGCAGCTGGCAGAGGGATCCTACTCTGTTGGGCCCCTGAGCAAGGCCCTTAACCCCCAACTGACCCTGCTCTCTGACCCCAAGCTTCTCTCCCTGTCTGTGTGTCTTATGGAGAGCCAGTTGGGGTATGTGAAGAGACAACTTCCTACTACAAGACATTGTATATGGCCAATAAAGTTATAACTTTTCTTAAGTGCTGTTTTTGATTACTTATTTTTTGGAGTCTTGGCCATTTAACAAACACCACCTTTTTTGTTGTTAATGCTGTTTCTTGTGATTTCAACATACTGTATGAAAGCAAAGGTAGATGCACTACAAGAACTTATAATCAGGAGCAGAAATAAACTACTTTGGTTTCTTTAAAGATGGCTCTGAAATCTGAGATGATTATAAGCACAAAATATTACTATATTTTTTTGAGTAAAGCTACAATTTTACTTGCCTTTTCAAACACTTTCCGTTATTTTTCAGTCTGTGGAATTTACTTTGCGGCTGTTTTTTAAATGAAACTCAGTCTGGGTGATGCACTGTGGAAAGTTTTTTGGTATCTAGTAGTATTTAATTAATAATTGTTGAGCCTTCTACACTTTTTAGAGTCGAACTGAATGCGCCCAAAGAAGTATGTGGAATATGGTCAAACCTTTAATATTGTAAAAGTTTGTAACACATAACTAAAGTATATTAAAACCCTGTTGCTGTTCAATGACGTACTGTATGAGATCCTTACATTCAGAAATCATGTAATGCAACATTTCATATAGAAATGTTTAGATATACTGTATATATGTTACATGTGAAATACATTTCCTGAAATAAAACCAGATTTTAATTGGAAAAGGTAAAAAAGAAAATGTCACCATTGTTTCTGAGTCTACTGTTTAGTTTTGCTTTTGCCTGGGGCCATTTCAAATATATTTTGCCCACATTTATTAAGGGTTGAGAGAAATCAACATCACTTATAGATGTGTGTTCTTCTCACACTATAGTAGTTGCATAAATGTAAAGTTATTTTCGGTAGCAGTTCTGACAGACACACAGAACATCAGAGCTTCCATTGTTACAGTACCATCATCAAATCTTCCTGCTTGTATTGATTAACGTAATTGATTAATGTAATATCCTCTTCAAAGTATAGTATATGATTTTGTGGAAAGCATGGACCTAATTTCACAAACGGCAATGGTTTCACACACTGGGATGCTGGGATGTTGCTGTCACTCCCCAGATGACAATTAGGCTAACTGAAGGGTGGGTGGATGACTAGCTGTGTGAATATTGTACACAAGCACATAGCTAGGGCTTAATACATATAAATAACTTATTTTAAAATGAAACCTGATAAGAATTATACAGGAAAAATCGCTTAGGATGCTTTTATTTGTAAGTTTTATGATTCCAGTTTGTATGTTTGTCTGTAATGCATGTTGTAGAATTTCCAGAAATTAATTAGTATGTTTTATAATACCTATCATAATGTATGTCAATTTATTGCAACCAAATAATTCAAAATGGTTTTAATAATGCATACATTTAATACTTTTACCAGAACTGGAAAGAAGTTCCATTTTCAGGACATTCCATGGTGAGATGTTTTAAAGTACTTACAGTGCAGTAAGTACTCTACAATACAGTTAAAATACTTCAAACTACAGTTGTACGTACTGTATATACAACACCATTGTCTTATTGCTGTAATTGGTAACATGCTCCCAAGGAGCTGCTGCTAGAGTCTTACCCTAGATCATTTTGAATTTAACGGCTCGATCTTGTGAGATGTCCAAGAACTTCTTTCTGAGACACAATCTGTTGAATGGAATTCTTGTGATTTTAAAACTGTGATTGTTTTCTTTGAAAGGCCAAACTAGGCAAGAAAATACAAGTAGTTTAATGACCAGGTTACAGTATATATTTTAAACAGAAAGAGGAAAACAACAATTACTAGGGCTCAGATATAAGTCCACTTGTAAGATTTTTGCAAGTAATAAACTATTTTAGGAACAAATCTGCTCAATTTAAGTACTGTAAATTAAAAAAATAACTTGGATTTTCACACACAGTATTTTCTTAGCTACAATTATGTGGTAGATGAAAATAAATGTTTATAAATGGTAAACCATACTATTATGCTCTTTGTAGTAACTTCCATTACAGTTTCCTTGATTTAGAAATCTTTTTGGGCTGTCACTATATCTCATCAGTTCAATACAGAAATAGGATTCAGTAGTCTCTAACTAGCAACCAGTTGTCATGGTGACCGATAGTTAGGGAACTAATTGACAAGGGCGAATATTCAGGTCCAGTTCTTACCAGCAGTAAGTTAAATGCTGCTTGACAAATGGATCACCTTTTTGAACAGCCAGTCTGTTTCTTTGTCTGGCCTTGGGCAAGGGCAATCTTTTATTTTAATTCAATTTTCTGATAGTGGTTTTCATACTGTTATGAAGTTGGAAACCAAGGTAGATACAATAAAAAGATAAGGTGTGTTTGTGAAGCCATCGTAATATTATTTTATTTAAGGTTATGCAAAAACTTCCGGGAGCAGCTTGCAAGCTGGGATGTTTGTGTTGTTTTTGGCATGGTAACAACCTTACGCTTACATCCAGACTAAACAATGCACAACTTAATTTTAAAAAAATAGGTTTTCAACTTGATGACCTAGTTCTCCGACTCCTACTGACCTCAACAGATAAATACACAGGGAAGCTATTTACAAAAGAGTGAAAAAGAAATGTAAATTCCCGTTAAAATGTTCTCTAGGGGAATGATTAGTTGGTAGTTGAAAGTCACGTACTATTACAGTTATTTTTATGTGCAGGTGTGATAGTTAACAAGGTGGGGTATATTCATGAGAAACTTTTTCAGCACAAGGAGTCTCTTGTTCCATTTTCCTTGGAGGTGATTAATTTTACATATGAAGCGATATCTTAGTGTTTTGCAATAAGACAGTACTGGAAACCCCATAGATTTTGGGCCAAAGTAAAACTATAAAGTAATTGATTCATGTGTGGAAAATACATATTGTATATTGTTTCTGATGCTTTTAGGTTTACTACTATGATCTGTATATGCAGCAATTAGGTTATGGAAAAGTTATGGTAATGAAAGTAGAACTAGACTATAAGAATGTGTGTGTGGCAGTGAGATTCTAGGGGATAGTTAGGAGGAATTTGGAAAACTAGGTCTTGCTGCTTAACAAGTTAGAGTTTTTTTTGAGCAGAGAATAATAATAATAATAATAATTGCTTACACTTATATAGCGCTTTTCTGGACAATCCACTCAAAGCGCTTTACAGGTAATGGGGACTCCCCTCCACCACCACCAATGTGCAGCATCCACCTGGATGATGCGACGGCAGCCATAGTGCGCCAGAACGCTCACCACACATCAGCTATCAGTGGGGAGGAGAGCAGAGTAATGTAGCCAATTCATAGAGGGGGATTATTAGGAGGCCATGATTAGTAAGGGCCAATTGGAAATTTGGCCAGGACAACGGGGTTACACCCCTACTCTTTTAGAGAAACACCCTGGGATTTTTAATGACCACAGAGAGTCAGGACCTCGGTTTTTACGTCTCATCCGAAGGACGGCGCCTGTTTACAGTATAGTGTCCCCGTCACTATACTGGGGCATTAGGACCCACATGGACCGCAGGGTGAGCGCCCCCCATTGGCCCCACTAACACCTCTTCCAGCAGCAGAATAGCATTATAAAACTCCTACATAGATAGTGTTATAAAACTCCTTTAGAATAAGATTAATTCTAAAATTGAATGTAGTAGGCATACGAGTAAATGTATTTATTATAAGATACAGGCTAATGCATAGAAGGGAGAGTTTATAGATAAGAGATGAATGCTTAAATTAATTATGAAATTGGAGTACCATAGGGAACTATAGTAGGTTATATAGTATAGTTAGCAAACTAGTTATGTTTGCAGATGATACCAAAATAGGTAGATTAGCAAAACATTGTAGAAGCTGCAAAAGAAATTAAAATAGAATTCAAGACTAGGAAAACTGGCAGGTGACATTTAATTTAATGTAGACAAGTACTGAACATTTTATGTAGGCAGCAAAACCATAACACATACATGTGTCAGACAATGTGTGAAAGGGATTTTAAAAGCCGAAGAGAACTGTAAAATATATACAGTAGTGCAATAGAGTAGAATTTAACTGAAGGGGTGTTACATTAAAAGTGTGATATAATAATAATAATAATAATTGCTTACACTTATATAGCGCTTTTCTGGACACTCCACTCAAAGCGCTTTACAGGTAATGGGGACTCCCCTCCACCACCACCAATGTGCAGCATCCACCTGGATGATGCGACGGCAGCCATAGTGCGCCAGAACGCTCACCACACATCAGCTATCAGTGGGGAGGAGAGCAGAGTAATGTAGCCAATTCATAGAGGGGGATTATTAGGAGGCCATGATTAGTAAGGGCCAATTGGAAATTTGGCCAGGACACCGGGGTTACACCCCTACTCTTTTCGAGAAGCGCCCTGGGATTTTTAATGACCACAGAGAGTCAGGACCTCGGTTTTACGTCTCATCCAAAGGACGGCGCCTGTTTACAGTATAGTGTCCCCGTCACTATACTGGGGCATTAGGACCCACATGGACCGCAGGGTGAGCGCCCCCTGCTGGCCCCACTAACACCTCTTCCAGCAGCAACCTTAGTTTTTCCCAGGAGGTCTCCCATCTAGGTACTGACCAGGCTCACACCTGCTTAGCTTCAGTGGGTTGCCAGTTGTGAGTTGCAGGGTGATATGGCTGCTGGCCATATCATGTACCATGGCCAGATATGTACCAGTATGATCTTACTTAGGGCATTGTATGAAGTTTTTTCCTTGTCAATTAAGAGAAGGACAATGAGGTACATCCCCAGGCTTACAGGGAGTGTCCTAATCTTATAGCCTAAAAAGTAACTAAATAATTATATAAATAATTATTACAGGCCATAAAACCAAATTGTCTTTATCTTAAACAAAGAGTATTATAAGGGGACCAGTTTCAAGTATTTGGAATCCTTTGAAGGCATTAACAAAGCTTATACTGTACATAAACCTATTTAGAAATGTGTATCCGAGGACAAGGATGGAAACTAAAAGGAGGCATTTCCCAATCTGTGAACAAGAGTTGTTTATTCTTACAAAGGATTGTGGGAGTCTAGAACAAGCTACCCAGCCAGATTTTGAAAGGAGATACCTTTTTTTTTTTCAAGAAATCTTCAGATCAGTTTTCTAAAACATAAATAAAATAGATGGGCTGAATGACTATTTTTCTTCCATACGCTTTCTTAAGGTGGTGAGAATACCTAAATAAACAGTCCTGGATTCAGTTTATTTAGATATAGTAATATTATTTAACATTTTATCCCACTAAAGACTTACAATAATATTAGTTTGGCATATTTCCACACAAAATGGGGTTTGGTTTCCCAGTATGCTACTCTATACTTGGATTCTGACAGAAGATTTTTTTGTGGGTTGAATAGTGAAAAAGCAAACAAAAAAATAACCAGTGCAAAAAGTTTTAGACGTGAGTGGACATTCAATGTGCTCTACTATTTCAATTTAGGTATGAAAGAGTACATTTTTAATTTAATTTCTACATATATCAATAAATCAAAATACAAGGATTAGAAATAATGCTTTATGCAAGTTCTATTGTATGTTAAGACATAGATGTAAGACTTATTTTGTAAATATCCAAACTGATATAATGATAAGAAAGTTACTCAGTGGTGCAATCAAATTCTAACTAGCCTACTTGAAATGTTAATTTATTGGCTCTAAGGTATTGTAAGTTCATTTCTAATAAGCATTTAACAAGCATTTGGTTCCTCTAAGCAAAATATGTTGAGAGACTATCATCAATAAATTACAAATCATTATCACATTGATAATGAACCATTTTTACTGTGCAAAATGAAAACAAAGTCTTCCATCTGTCTTGCATCTACTGAGCACACACCCACTTTTTAAAGGTACAATTGTTTATGCTGGGGCAGTAAAAGTAGGTTCATATGTTGTGCAGTTTTTTGCTGTACAATTATCAGCAATCCTGGTATGTGGGACTAGACTCCATTTCTGGCACAATATCCAGAAAAACATATAATACCATGAAGCAGATTTAATGAGACATTTTTTAGAATCAGTTGAAGACAGTTCACATGTACAGTATAGTACTTATTATCTGTGCATCATAACTGTGATATTGCCTGCCCACCCACTGGACATGAACTCTGTTGAGTACAGTATATACTATATATATATAGTATATACCTCCTAATAATCCCCATCTATGAATTGGCTTCATTACTCTGCTCTCCTCCCCACTGATAGCTGGTATGTGGTGAGCATTCTGGCGCACTATGGCTGCCATCGCATGATCCAGGTGGGGCTGAACACTGGTGGTGGTTGAGGGGAGTCCCCATTACCTGTAAAATGCTTTGAGTGGAGTGTCCAGAAAAGCACCATATACTGTAAGTGTAAGCAATTATTATTAATTATTATTATATACAGGCAATCCTCAGTTTATCCCTGTGAAAATCATGACAAAAGTGAGTCTCCAGCACCTTTTGTGCCAAGTATGGACTGTCTTTCAACAGAATGTGTAAATCTGCTACTCCGTATTGTGTGTCATGTTATATTATTAATTTGTAATAATTGTTGTTATGTATTATGTATTTTTCCTCTGATGCTTTTGTCAGAAAAAGTACCTTGCTAAGGTGTATAACAACAGTATCTCACTTGAAATGTGAGTGCATAACCTTGCAGCTATGAGTCCAGAACCTTAACCACTACACAATATAATCTTTCTTTTGATTGCAATCATGTAACAGATGAGACTGTCTATAGAAAAGGTAGCAATTTTTAGTCGCCAGTAAATTATCTTAATTATCTGTGAGGCTTATTATTGACTTATTATTAGTTCACAACTTTGACACCTTGGATTTTTTGGGGGTATATTAGCTGTTGCCGCTGGTAACTACTATAACCACAAGCAAAATGTTCTTGGTGGTAAGAGTTGGTTCCTCTTGGTTGAACAGAGAGAACAGAAAATGTGCTACATAGACATACTGTAATATTCTCTGCTTCTGTGTTCTGTTAAAGGCTCTCACTCCCAGGAAATACTTAAAAAATCATATCTTTTGAAATTATTGTAATGCCTAAATATTTAATAATAGTTTTCAGTTTATTATTACTGTTATGTATGAATCCCATCTTAATTGAAAAATTGACCAGGACACAATCCCTGCGATTTAATTGTGCTCTGACCTTCATCAAATACACACTGACACACTTTAGGCTCATTAGGAGCTCAGTTACTGAAGAGGTTGTCATTTTTGGGGTTCCTACTACCTTGTCTCTCTAGCCAGGTTGTTGATCCCTCAGTCAGTTGAGTTAAGTCAGCAATGCCACCAAATTTCAAATTATGCCTCTACTCTGTTTTAATTAGGTGTCGGGCTGAACTAATAAAACAGATTTTTAAACAAAAGTCTGGGACAAGGTCAAAACCCTGATGATGCTTACTTCTTCTCTCCTGCATATAAATATGATATCTCTAGAGAACTCGCACATCATCATTCGTAACCCTCCCTCCACCCCATATTCCTCCTTGTAGCAGCTCCCTGGCTCATTCCTCAGACTGAAGGGGGGTTCCAACCACCACATGGACTTCTTCAGGTCAAATTGTTCATTTGAATATAACTAGGAACATCAGAGCAAAAACAATATACTGTGTGCAAGAAACATTGCAAGATGTTTAATAGGTTTCCTGCAACCCTCCCCAGACCCTCCTACAATCACACCTGCCAGTCTTTCATGTACTCGAGTTGCAGCTTCACTCCATGTCTTCAGAGTGGCATAACTGGCCTTATTTACTCTGGCGGTAGACAGTTTCAGCATCACTATGTATCTGAATTATCACAACCATTGCCGTATCGGTGGGCTATGATGGGGGAGCCAGGGCTGTGCTATCAGTTTCTTTGCTGCAGTCAAGCCAGCGAGCTACTGTAGATTTTCCATTGACTTAACTTTTTGTTGAAGTTGTGAGTCCCCGTTAAGTAGTAACACAGTTAGATCCATTGGCATGTTTCTCCCTTGTGAGGATACAGCTTTTGTGTGGCATGTTTTTATAATGGATGGCTTATGAATCCTTTTCGTTTGATGTAACATATTAATTATAGTTATTATTAACAAACCCTCTTGGTATTTTTCTTTCAGCAAAGATTTAGTTAGTCAGGATTTGTATGATTTTAATCATGCTTCTGATTGTTTTCTCCTTGTTTTCCAACAGCTGCGGATGGCGAGGAGCCTACTTCTGCAGGTAGGATATTTCTTACCCCAGAATGTGTTTTGATTCCTTCATTTTTTTTCCTATTCTTTTTTACTTTATTTTTATTACTGACCCTCATACCTTACTTGTGAGTTTCACATGCACTAACCACTTGTCTAATAATAATCTTGTAGTATATGCTGTTTATTTCCATATGGGCTATATTTTATTTGTGTAAAAATGTCTAATTTAGTATTTTTTTTTCGTTGTTTAACAAATATTACTACCAGGTTAATTCCATACCGATGCCTCAGTGATACATTAATTATAAATACAGTACATTGATGAAATTGGAAACAAACAGAAAAGATGAATTTGCAGTTTTTCTGAGGGGGCAAGTGTTGCAGGAAATTGGCAAAGTCATTTACATTTCAGAGTATTTTCACATGTTCATGTACTAAGAAGAAAATAAAAAAAAATATAAAACAACTGAAGATTTAAGCCAAGCGAAACATGTAATTGGATGCCTTTGTGCACAGATTTCATAGCATGAACCACTGTTTTGTTTTTTTTTAAATAGAATTACAGAATTGTACATCTTTTGGAAATGTTGCAAATTTTCTGCACAGCCAGGGTAACAACAGATGAAGGGAAACTGAGAGCTATGAATTAAATGAGATGGAAATAGCAAAAACACAACAAAAGTAAAACATACAGTATTTTATCCTTTGATCTCCCTCAAATTCTGACATGCTCCTGCAACTGAAGAGTAAGAAATCATGTTGCAGGACTGGAGCCAAACCACTGTTATGGAGATGTATAGGTTGTTTGTTCAGTGTCACTCAGTTTTGTGTTGGATATAATCTGATACCAGACTGGAAAATCCTGGTCACCACATGATAGGCTTGATTGATTGCTAAGTGTCTCTGCAGTCTGCTTGCCCGAACACATTTTCTTTTATCCCAGATTCAGGCTTAATAAAAAGCTCAATAAAATTCTTGGATTTCTCTCTCTCTGCGAGAGAAGCCCCAGTAGATAGAGACAAAAAAATTGCAAAAAATTAAGTAGGAGGAACTGGCTAACCCAGCCTCAGCACTGTTGTTTTTGTTATGCATAATATTTCACTTCATAAAATTCAGACTGCTTCTTCTATCATATTGCTGTCTTGCTTTGCACCTTAAAACTGATCAGAATTTATGATCATTGTGTTTATGTGCTATTATTATTGCAATTAATACAATAATTTAACATAATGCAATGCAATAGCCAGAATAATGGTATCTACATAATTGCAATGACTATTATAATAAAACAACAATTTGTATGTTTAAAATGTAAAAACAGTTTAATTTGTTTTATTGTTTACACTTAAATGTTCCCATTTCCATTGCTAGGTGAGACAACAAGCGTGCAGAAGGTTCATGGGCATCGTCTGAATCTGATGTGTGTTTCCTGTAGTACAGTAGATGTTGCTGTGCACATTGCTCGTAATTGATTAATTTTGTATACATTTTGATGATGCACAACTATATACAGTATATATATATATTTAGTAAGGTAGAGTATTCATTTAATAGAATTATTTTATTAGGTCCTCCAATTTCTCCTCACAGTCTCTGAAAATTGTGAGTTTGGGCATGTCTGTATCTGTGTGTGCCATGTGGTGTCCTGTTCAAGGTGTATCATACTTTGCACCCATTGCTTGCCGGGGATAAACTCTTGCTCCCCTGAGACCCAGAATTGGCTGAAGCAGTTAGATGGATTTTATTAGTGACTTATTTCACCCATGGGGGTACAGTACCATGGGATACATTTAGACTAAGATTGTTTGGTTGATACAGCTACATTATTACTTCTTGGGAGGGGTTTCAGTACTTTTCTTGCCTACTTGCAAGTGTTTCCTGCAGGTATTGACGGTACAGTACCTGCCACCTCTCAAAGACATGCAGAGCACGTCTAACTGGCTATTTTACAATATATTGTCTATTTCTTTAGGGTGATGGGCACAGAACTGGCCCTGGTGCTGCTTAGCCTGTACAATTGTTCTAAGTGCAGCTTGAACAGAGTATCAGTATCGTCAGAAAAAGTGTCTCTTTAATGTTACTTTTTCTTTTACTCTTTAGTTGTGGGACAAAAACATATTCTCCTTTGGTTTCTGTTTGTGAACTGCCTTATTAAGTTCTAATGTTCACATGTTTAATTGGATTGGACTCTAGAGTTTATTTCATGCTGTTTAATTTTGTTTTGTGCAGTGCTGTTGTTGTTGTTTCAGTCATTACTTGTTCTTATAACTAATGTGTATTTACTATATTGTAAGTCTCCATGGATGAGGGTGTCTGCTAAGCATATAAATACAGAATTAAAAATATCAATCTGTAGCAAAATGCTAAGGTGCTGCCAGAAGGTGATATTATATACATGGGGATATGAATATTATTTAGCTCTCATTGTTCCACAGTTTAGAAAAACATAAGGGTCTAAAAAGACTTATAGTGCCACTTTGCTGCCACTTAGCATATATAAAGTCAACATTAGCAACCACTACCCTGGCTGCTTCACCCTTAGAAAAAACAGAAAACGATTTACCATTATTACATAGTTTGCCAAATGAAAGAAACTGGAAAAGAATGTTTTAAGAGTCTTTTATAGTCTCCATTTTCTTCTGTACTATAGGGATTGGTGTGATAGAATGAGCATTCATCTCATCATTGCAAGATCATATGTACAGTATGTGACTGTTGCACAGCAGACACAGGTCTGGACGAAATCAAAACTTTTGTTTGCCTGCCAGGTGTCTGTCAAGAATTGTAGATTTTCCTTAAGTAGAAGGGAAAGGTTTCTTGTTAATTAAAAGAAAACACCATGAAGTGCTGGTTTGAAAATTTGTGATTGTTTAATGGGTCTTAGGTAAAGTGGATTTACTATAGCTGGCTGTGCTTATTGTGTATAAAACCCAACCTCTTTGATTAAGCAGGGCACCTACCTGTAAAAGTGCAGAGTAATCAAATATAATAATGCATCTAAGGTATAAAATGCTGTATAAGCTTATATAATGTTATGGTGAAAATATAAATACCACTGACTAGTTGAGGCGCAGCCACATGGCTGGGATCTGGTCACTCAGGGGTAGAGAAGGAAGAAAGATTCTGTGCTCCAAGATACTCCTACCGAGATCAGTTTCAGAGTATCTGGAGGACTCCTACATCCTACATGAAACCGGATAATTGGAGTGCTGCATGGAGCTGAAGCAAGACATTAGGCATCCCTGGACCTGTAGAGAATTGCTTTGAGAAGTGTTGTCTTATGAGTGGGAGCTTGACCCTCAGGGCACTGAGGTAGGAAAATTAGTCAGTAGATAATCGGGTTGGAAAGCATAACCGCTGCTAAGGATAGTTTGCCTGGGGTCCCGTCTGGCTCCCTTAGTGAGAACCTTGAACTTGAACTTTATTGCCATATGTAACCGGTACATATACTAGTACAATGGAATTCCTACTTACAGTAAGTCTCTCGATTGTTAAAACAAGTGTAAAAACACAAAGTGCAGACAATGCATCAAGAAGTGCAGACAGTGCATCACCTCCCTTGAGATCTGGCAATCTGAGGTTGGGGAAGTGAGCTTCACCCATCCCCCAAAGGATGGGCCCACAACCCAACACTCTTGCCCAACATCTGTGAAAAAAGAGTGTGCCAATGCATAACAAATAAAAATAACAAACGAAAAGAGAAGGGTAGACAAACAGGAGCTGGGGCATGAAAACCTCTGGTGCCAATTTAGGGGAAAACCTCTGGTGGTCCTGGTAGAACAGACACCCCCACTCTGGGCAAATCTAAGGGAGCATAATGAACACAAAGGTTATTTGCAGGAATGGAACAGCGTCTTAAGGTTTAATTAGATAGAGGTCCATCCAATTTTGCCCTGGCTCCAATTCAAAAGGACCGGAGTGTCCACTAAAAGTGGCTGTATGGACATTGGATGAACAGAGCAGTAAGTAATATGTGTCAATTGTGCATGGGCTGCTGGCACATTGTTTCGTACATTGTAACACAGGTTAGAGGTTCAGTGTCAGCTGCATAAGAGAAAATGGTGATTCTGGAGCTGGAAGAAAAGAGAGAGTTGCTGAGGGTATCAGATTGTGGAATTTGCAAGTCTGCAGATATCTGCGAATATTGCAGATAAAAGAGCAGTAGCTGCTGGATTAGAGACTCCTGAGAGGTATCAAGCCATAATAAAGAAGTTATTACTTGTTGTTAACTGAAATAGATAGATACATACTTTATTAATCCCGTGAGGGAAATTGCAGTGCAACAGCAGCCAGTCACAGTCAACACAGCACAGTGTAACGAAATGATACAATAATACAACAATACAATACAGTAAGTACAGTCAGTGAGAACTGCAGTAAAAAAATGGAGTATGCAGAATTGCACACAGTACAGAAGATACAAAACAAAACCAGAAGGTACAGTACACAAGAAGATGTTACAGATATGAGCACTGTGAGTGCTAAATATACGGAGGAAGAGGTCAGTATCAAGAGATCAGTCCCCTGTATAATTGTCCACAGCAAGAACAGTAGCTGCTTTGGCTGAGGAAGCTTTGTGATATCCGTCGAGCATAGAAACACTATAACAAATTGAGAGGTCTGCTATGTAGTAGATGAAATGATCCAATTCCCAATGTCTGTGAGGACAGGCAGAACAAAACACACCTCTGTAAACAGAAAAGGCAGGGAATAGAAGTCTTAATTTTGAGAGTGAAAGCAAGGTCACTGAAGTCCACTACGTTGTGGTCAACAATTTCTGAAGTAGCTGGGGAAAGGGGCGAGATTTACCTCTTTACCTTCAATAATGTGGTGGTGCAAAGGAGGAGCAAGGGGGTGGTTGTTAATGGTGGGGCTTGGTGTGAACGTGAAACTACTGCAGTGCTGAGGGTCAAGGGGTGGGACAGAGGGGACTGGATGTGGAGATAGAGGTGGGGGAAGGACTTTCCAGTTTATCCCAGTGGGGTTTGAGGTCATTGAGAGCGAATGAGTAGCTTGAGAACCTGAGTAATTGTTGAGAAGCCTAGAAGGGAAGTCTGGCAGCTCTGAGACAAGA
Organism: Lepisosteus platostomus; assembly: GCF_059453375.1. Taxonomy (NCBI): domain Eukaryota; kingdom Metazoa; phylum Chordata; class Actinopteri; order Semionotiformes; family Lepisosteidae; genus Lepisosteus; species Lepisosteus platostomus. The sequence goes on along the minus strand of NC_142614.1, from coordinate 72,630,411 downwards.
GGGGTAGAGGGAACACCTGCTTTGCTGAAGGTGTAGAATAAATAGGTTGAGGTTGAGGAGGTTGAGGAGCTGGTAGCTGAGGAATGGAGGGAAGGGGACAGGACTGGGTCTGCTAAAGGGAGTCACAGAGTAGAAAATAAGAGGCCAGAGCGATCGCTTTGAGTAAGAGTGGGAATAGATTTCAAAAAGGAGATTTCAGGAATTGGTAAGAGGCACGTCTTTTTGTAATTAAGTCAAGCTGGCATATCCTGGAAAGTGAGGTGCCGCTTGAGATGGCATAAGCCTGGCACGGGCTGTGTACAGTAGGAGAAGCTGGGAAAGAGGTGTTGTTGGCAGGAGGCAGTGAAGGAATAAAAGAAATTAATTAAAGGGCTTGCTTGGAGCACATCAGCTGGAAAAAAGCAGGAGGAAATATCTTTCTCATCTTTGGGGAAACGGAAGAAAGTTTTGTAGGTAAGCCATAGTAGTCTAGTGAGAGATAAACCAAAGACTTTAGATAAACAGTAAGCACTTGAGAGCTTGAGGTTTAAATACAGAACAGGCAATTGAATAACTGAGAAAGCAGAGGAGCAGCTGCTTCTCACCTCAAGCCTTCACCTGGCGGTTAGCAAAACACATTTTGCTAATAGCTAAACTGAGAGAATATTTTACAGTCTCCTATGACAGGATCAAGGAATCAAATGGTATTGCAAATGGAATTATTAAAATGTTTAAATTGTAGAAAGAGAAGATAAAAGATTCCAACAAAAATCACATGTATAATGTGTTTCATTATCTGTATAGACTTAAATCCATCCATTTTCTAACCACTTTATCCAATACAAGACTGCGGGGATGCTAGTGCCTTTCAGCACGCAACAGGTACAAGAAGGGATACACACTAAACGGGACACCGATCCATCGCACTCACATCAACACGTTAAAAGAGGTTAGCTGGAATGATTCTTTCGTGGGCTTGATTTATCAATACCCTGATTAACCATCACGCTAAAGTAACTTGTGCACCATCTGGCACAAGACTGTCAGATGTCCTGTGTGCAGCTTTTCCACCATGACCGGTGCACTGAGCCAGTTCCATACCATAGTGGATACACCACAGAGGCTGCTGTCAGGTCAACATTCTCTTGGAAACAGACCAATCCCTACTTCACGAGGAATGTCAAACACTCAAGAATAAAGCATCATGGAGCGAAACTGTGGCTTAACCCGCTTGGCTGAGGGCTGGTCTCCCGGTCAGAGGACAAGGAGACCAGGACCCCCCTGCAGGGTGACTGAGGGGCAGCTGCAGAGGGAAAGATGGGGTGGAGATGGGATGCAAGACATGTGCAAGAGAGAGAGATAGGGATCTCGTAGGTATTTATAGCATTTGGGAGAGGATTGTCAGAAGTGATTGCTAATTACTGACAGCTGAGTCCAATTGAGCTTGGTTGTCATCCCTCCTGAACTTTTGTTATAAACTCCATAAAAACATCAGAAAGCTCCAACATAATTGTATTTGTTTTTTTTTTCTTTGGTGAAACCATAGAGGGTCGTTGTTTAATATGGTTCACTTTTAGGATAGGAGGTGGTTTAGTTTCCAAAATATTAAAATTCAATGTAATCAAAACGTGCTTATAACCGCACTTCATCTCATAACAGTGAGCTGGTATCACTATATCCTGTAGGTCTATGTCAGGGGTCTCAAACTCAAGTGAATATGGGGGTCGCATTCATACTTACTAGAACTGTTATTTACGTAACAAATGGTGACATCACCGGAAACAAAAATGACAGCGGCATAAAAAAATAAGAAAAAATTATAATTCCAAGGCTATTATTGAAACAGAAAAAAAATCTATAAAATAAAAAAAATGTATTGTAGCATACGTGGGGTTCATACAGAAATAATCAAGACAGCGTTCTTGACTGCACCAACAGTTTCTTTATTAACAGTGCTCTGTCAGCCAGTAATCAGACAACAAAGAGACACACCAACTTGAGTCAGGTTAACAAACTGTACACAAGGGCTGTGAATAGAACACACACCCAGGTTTAGGGTGGTTACAAGGCAAGGGACAAAACAGGAGTAAACAATTAACTGCTATTTACTGTACATTTAGTAACTTTTTCTTAGTCCAAGTGAGTTGTTGCAGGCCGCATGTTTGAGACCCATGGTCTACAGTACAGTATGTTCTGTAACACAGATTCAAATCTCAAGCTGTTGAATTTGCTTTGAGGAATCTACCCGAGCACCTGTATTTGTTTGCCTTGCTTTTGTTTGATGTTCACATTTTTTCCAGTCACCTTCCAATAAATACTGTATATACATTATTCAAACTCTCATAGAAGAGTTTCAAAGCAAGATTTCAGGCTGTTTCTGCTAGTGAGATTACTTCAGAGCTTTCATGAATTTCGCACATGGCAAAACAGCAGTGAAGAAAGTTCTTTGGATCTGTATTATTGTAGCAACATAATGTATATTGCTTCTTATCACTTATCTTTGAAGTGACTATAAATACTACATTAAACCTTCTCAAGCATTAGAGCTATTTGATGCACTTTAACATAAGACTGGCTATGTCTAACAATTATATTAATGCATTATCGTAAAAGCATGCTAATGCAAACACAGCATTGCTATTTAAGATCACATGCCATTTTCATTAAAGTGAAGCACACTATGATAAAACAACATACTGTACATCTTTTATTACTGTACTATGATATATACTTTGTTTTAAAATTAAATAAATTATAAATAAATACCATTCATTAATAAAACCATTTTACACAACAATTAGTGAAGACTTAGTTGAATTAATGAGTAGTGAAATTCCTAATTTTTATTGTAGGCAGAGAAGATAAACGGGTAACTTTATCGATGTGTGCATTATAAATGTTTGTTTTACTGTCCCAGTTTTACAACACAATATTGGATCTTGCATGCATATATAACAGTGTATTTGCAAAGGATTAAAAAAAATGACAGAATAATTCCTTGCTTCTCTGTATCATTTATTAATTTGCTCTTGGCATGTCACCTTATGTCTTGCAATCTAGCCTTTCTTAAAAACCTGTACTGTAGGTGATTTCTGGTCTAGGTTCCATTTTACAGTCTGAATGCACCATAACAGAGCTCTTTTCATTTGGCTGTTAATTCATTTGGGGAAGTAGACAACTGATAAGATTTTGAAGGAGAATCCTGTATATACTTATCCCTTAAAAACATTTGTGTGTGTATAGCCAATTATGTCTTACTGAATTCAGATAGTGCTCTGTCTTCTTTGCTTCTCACAGTGAGTAGATATTTGAAAAAGACACTAAAGAGCTCTGAGTCAAGCTTTTCTTTTTGTTGTATTCCTTTGAGAACAACAGGATAATTGAAACTGACATGTTTGAAGTGCCAAAAACCGCCTTAATATTTTAACATCTGAGTCAAATGCCCTGCCCTTTTATCTAGCTGAAATTCGGAGAAGAGGTCACCGGGTAAGAGTTATTTTTCATTTCAGCAAAGAATGCAAGGCACTCTTGCATGCAGAGTTTTAAAGAAGGAAATTCTAATGGTCTTTTTCTGAATCATGTTTTAAAATAACCAGGAAATGCTGTTGCTAAAACAAATTAAAACACAAGATCAAAGAAATAAAGGAAAGTAGCTCTTATTTGTACACCAGCAATACAGTATATAATATGTCATTATTATGCATACATTTAGAAGTGTGTGGGAGTCTTTCTTAAAGTGCTGCACAAATAATTTCCTTAACAGCCTAGCATGAGAAAGTACTTGTGGACTGGAGGTTTTTTTGTCAGGTGAGGGCTGGCAAGCTGTTTTTAAGGCTCAAATAATTGATGACACCTGTAGAGATAAATTGGGGAAAACACTATGAAACCTTACTGGATGTTATTTATTTTTTTCCGAATTCTGTGCCTTCAGATGATGCTTTACATAAAATACATTTTAGTAATGGCAGTGATTTGCCTTAGCCAACTTGATTTAAAACAAGCTGAATGTTACATGGCCAGTTTAAAGTAGAAGTTTAAGAGACAGCTGTTTTTGAAAGGCAATGCTGTAAATGAGGATGGAAATTAATGATATTGAAAGAGCCACCTGTGGATATTGTATGCTGATTATAACTACACAGTATTTAGACATATTAGCTATGGTTATATTTGAGCTGTTTCCTATTCTTAGAATTTGTGGTATTTTCACATTTTGTGGTCTGAAGTGAAAGCCACAGTTTAAAAAGCTTGTTGCATTACATGAGTATGATGTGCACATTCCAGCTGTGTATTGGAAATAATAATTGATTAAATTGATACTGTACATAACCAGCATACAATATTGTTAGTTTTATTCTACCAGTAGGCATTTTAATACAATCAGAATGAGCCATTAGCTTTTTAAGCTCTCACCCGAGTTAACAGTTTGGAGAAATGAATTCCATAAGCATACAGTATAACAGTGAAGTGACTCTGAAGTTACTACACAATGGTATCCCACAAATACTTTACATGTGACTATACAAAATGTGGACATGTAAGGAGTTAAACCAGATAGGTTTCTTACGGGAGGAATACATGTATTGATAGTTACAGTACGATACAGTATACGATACAGCTGTTTCTGTAAATGAATGTGAACTTTTTAATGCATTACATTAATATAATGACTTAAAGAGAAAACCTTGCACTGTTCGGTGCAAAATCGTTTTCCCTCCCCAAAGTAATCAGATAGTAATTTTAGAATGGAATTGGTATGTAGTCTTAATGTCGTGGGTAACAGTTGTGAAATGACATATTCACTTAAACTTTTACATTGCATTGATCTTTCTTTGGGTAGTTACAACAGATTAGTAGATTAGGCCCCTGAAACACTTCAGCAATTATTGATTTCCGGATCCCCAACTATTACAACAGACAAGCACATTGACTAAAAAAAAACATATGTACAGTAAGGCATACATTTTTGGTCTTATCAAAATATGTTGCCAGATATTTTACTTGTTGACACCTGGAGAGAGTTTGAACCCTGTAAGAAAGGCAGTTTTGTTATCAACCCTGTGAAGAATCATTTACTGGAATTATCATAGAACATATTTCTTTTTCAATTTATTGATTAAATATTTTACTTGACATTAGTGGTGTTACAGATCACTAGGTATAGTATTTAAAGTGTATTTCCTGTTCAAAAGGATGGACACTAAAAGACAAATTAAGCTAGATTAAATATTTACATATCTGTATCCACGTTATTGTTATCACTAAAGGGTGATCGTTATCACTGAAGGCAAAGAATTTCTAACAGAGGCAAATGTGCACTGGAGGTTTTGCAATGCTCATTGCTTTTCCTTTCTGTTTCCTGAAATGAATTTTAAACCTTGCAAGTTCAAAGGCGAAAAAGTGTAAACATACTCTCTAGAGAGCTTGGGGGAACAGAAATAGGAAATAACATCAATGCTTTTTTTTTATTTAGCTGTCATGTTGACGTTTATTTGAAGTGTGAAGAATCAGTGAATTTTGCATAGAAAGAATAATAGCATTATCCTGGTACAATTAAGCACTGTAGGGAAAGACTTACTTTGGGATTGAATTAAGCATGGAATAACATTTAGGCTAATATAAAATACAGATTTCTATGTTTCCTCCCATTTCTTTTAAAAAATAAAAACTCAGAGGAAGGATTAGAAGTTATTGCATCCCATCATTTGCATGTTTATGAACTCCATCTTTCAGGATTTCCTGTGAACAACACTGAAATTTACTGTACACTTCTTCTTGAACTGGAACAGGCATGATCGAGCAGTAAATATGATCTTTTACTTGTAATAAATTTACCTATTGCGTGCCTTTGATGACTGTGTCCCACATTGTGTGTATTTCCACCTTGTGCAATGTACAGTACAGTGTATCTGGGATAGGTTCCATGTTCCCATGACTCCTAAGGAATGAGCAGCTTTCTGAGGGCTAAATGGTTATGGATGGATGGTGGCCCTGAAAATCAAATGAAGGGAATAACTACAAAATAAGGGAATAAGAAACAAATTAGAGAAACATACAATGAATAAAGTGTGCTCAGAATAGTATAATTTAACATTCAAATACATATCTCTGCAAAAACATTTTTCACAAGTAATGACAATGCCCCAAAATCAAAGCGTGGTGAACTATTGGGAGTGAATATTTGGCTTAACCCGCTTGGCTGAGGGCCGACCTCCTGGCCATAGGACGAGGAGGCCAGGACCCCCCCGCAAGGTAACCAAGGGGCAGCTGCAGAGGTGGAGTTGGGATGCAAAAGTCGCACGCGAGGGAGAGGGAGATGTCGCATTTGGTATTTATAGCATTCGGTGGAGAAAGGACGAAGGGAGTGATTGCTAATCGCTGACAGCTGGGGATGATTGAGCGTGGTTGTTGTCATCCCTCCCGAACTTTAGTTAAATAAACTCAATCTTTCAGATCAGGTGAGAGATTTCTGCAGTTCCAGGTGCTCTGCATTCAGCTGGAGAAATGAGATGAAAGAACCGTTTGAATTACAGTGTACTAATGGGAATCAATGCCGTATGAATATTGAGAGGGTGGATTCATGTGGAAAAAAAAAGTTTACATTAAGTAGTTATTGTAAGTTTTTTCTGTGACTCTATTTTCACCTCAGGTATTCCCTTTTTATGTAAATTTTAGTGGTAGATACTAGTTCAATTTTTATTAAATCTAGTGGTATGAATCCTTTTTGTTCTCTCATCTGCCTTTGACATTGTAAGGCACTGCACTCTCAAGAATCACTGACCTAGTAATTTCACACTTGATTCTCCACCTATCTTATTCATATCAGGCCTCCACGTGAGGCTTGCTCTTTGCTCTTTTCTTTCTCACCACTGACATCTCACACTAGGTCCTTGATCTCCTATGGTTCTGTCTCTCACCTTCTCGCTGGGTTCTCTCTCATCTCTCATCTCCTCCCATGTTGTTTAATGTCATATTAATGCTGTGATGGTTGAATCCTCCCCTCTTTCCCCCCACTGATACTCATGTCACCTTCCATGTCTCTGCCTCTCAGAATATAAGCTTCAGCGGCAGGACTGTTGTCTGAGCTCTCAAAACTCTTTGTGTAAAATTGTCCCCCAGTTTTAAATGCACCATTCCTGTAAATTTCACTTGTGACCTCTGCGTCATATTTCAATGCTGATTCTGAAGATATCTATTAATCCATTAGGTTGACTCTTATCACTGCCTTTGAGACTTGTGAATAGTTGAATCAGGTTCCCCCATAGTCTTCTCTGTTCAAGACTGAAAAATATTCAGTTCTTTTAGCCTGTCAGTGTTGTACATTCCTTTGAGCTTAGCAGTGTATCTTTTTGATCTTCTCTGCACTGCAGTAATATCTGTAACGAACAGTTCTTTCCGGACCCTATGCGGACGACACAATCCGACGGAGTGGGGAAACATTGGGGAAATGTCATGCAGGAAAACGGGGCAGAAGACAGGGGGCGTGTCCAAGGTGCGCTGGTGCACGGGGGAGGTGTGGCCGAGGCGAACGATCCCAGAGTAATCCATAGAGTATCCAAAACGCAAGGGTAAGTCCAAAACCAGGAGATCCATCCGACGAAGGAATTAAAAACCACGAAGGCCGGGTCGGAACCGGCAGACGGGGAACAGGAACGGGAACCGAGATTAAAACCTTAACGGGACCAGGCGCTTCCTGGTCCCGGACTCGCACGATACGGAAATCAGATGCAGAGCCCGGAAGAGCGTCAGCGCCTGGCTTTTAAGGTGGGCAGGGAATAGGGCGCAGGTGCATGGAATAAAGTCTAGAGTGATAGGGCTGGAGCACCCTTAAGGAGGGGGAACTAATATCGTGACAGTACGCCCCTCCTTTTCAGGGCGGCTCCGAAGCCCTAAGAAAAAAAAAAGGGAGAGAAAAAAAAAAACCGATGGAATCCAGGCTGCCAGGGTGCCGTCCGCGGGGTCCAGGTGTAGGCTCTGCATTCTGTAACGAACAGTTCTTTCCGGACCCTATGCGGACGACACAATCCGACGGAGTGGGGAAACATTGGGGAAATGTCATGCAGGAAAACGGGGCAGAAGACAGGGGGCGTGTCCAAGGTGCGCTGGTGCACGGGGGAGGTGTGGCCGAGGCGAACGATCCCAGAGTAATCCATAGAGTATCCAAAACGCAAGGGTAAGTCCAAAACCAGGAGATCCATCCGACGAAGGAATTAAAAACCACGAAGGCCGGGTCGGAACCGGCAGACGGGGAACAGGAACGGGAACCGAGATTAAAACCTTAACGGGACCAGGCGCTTCCTGGTCCCGGACTCGCACGATACGGAAATCAGATGCAGAGCCCGGAAGAGCGTCAGCGCCTGGCTTTTAAGGTGGGCAGGGAATAGGGCGCAGGTGCATGGAATAAAGTCTAGAGTGATAGGGCTGGAGCACCCTTAAGGAGGGGGAACTAATATCGTGACAATATCTTTCCTATTATGTCGTGATCAAAATTGTATATATTGTTTTAAATCTCTGTAGATCTTCTATGGTTATACCCTGCTCATAGGATGCATATATTCTTTTTTAATTTGCTTTTATTTCTTCATGCTTCCATGTATTTTAACCTTGGTAGAGGCAATTGGCAACACATAAGCTCATGTTCCCATTATATTGCCAGAGGAATCAGTAGGATTGTATATGGACTGTCTGCCTGTGTTTAATCAATTTTGAGCACTCTCAGATCTAGACCTGCATGCTGTGTTGGTGGCTTCATGGCCACTGAGGCGCCATTAGAAGCAATGATCGAGGTCAGTGGTAGTACTGGCCCCTGAGATCCCACAACCCCCTACTTCCAGTAGAGGGGAACTGGTGACAGTGGAGTACCACTCTTCCCCCATGGAACACTCGATATACAGTACAACCTCTAGCTGCCCAAGTACAATTTATAATTGATCCAAGGACATGGACTGTAGACATCAACTTCCCAGTGGTTAGGTAATGCTTGGTGTGATGCAGATTATGTTTTATCATCTGCTTGGGACTCACTTTATTGGACAAATGCAAGGGCACTTGCACACCTTTATTCCTTGTGAAGTACCTTGTGCCACACTAGGAAGAAGCCTTGTCTTTGTGCCTACTGACCATAAAGTGCATATGGCTACACAGCTCTCTAACCATCATAATAACTGCAGGCATGGATCCTACAAATTCCTGAATGATGGTCTTGCAGGACTATAGTACCAGGGTTAAATGTTTGTCTCAGACCTTTCTTATGGATGGTTGTCAGGGTGGTAAGATTCAGTACATTGTATCTGTTGCAGGGATTCTTAGTACTGGTGTGTCCCCAGGCACAGGAACACTTTGCTAAATGTATCTGACACAAAGTTTCTCTTCTGATCCCTATGCCAATCTTCTGGTGCTCCCAGCCTGGTGAATAAGCCCTCCAGGATCACACCTACAACAGTGGTGGTGCTCTGGTCAAGCAGCACATATGCTTTGAGCCACTTTGTGAAGTAGTCCTTGGCCTCTGGCATGTAGCAATTGTCAGCTTCCTTCTGTGCCTTGCAAATAGCATAAGGCAGGATTCCCTATTGTCATGTTATGGACAAAGATGATAGTGGCCATTGTATTCACTGTCGTGCTGCTTGTCCCTGGGAAGTCATTTTTAACAGGAGAGGAATGTCAGTAATAGTACTGCCCAGTCTCTCCCCTTTCTTTCAGAGTGGTTCACAGTTGCAGAAGCATCTTTCTGTTGCCTCCAGCATGGTGTCTGCAATTGCTGCAGTTAGGGTCCCTCAAACACTACAGTGAATTCTTTAACTAGTGGGATTTCTCCAATGCAGTAGCCTGTAGAAAGATTTGAAACTGGATCTTATATGAATTCCAGCTCAAATGTCCCATAAAAGAATGGATTCAGTTTGAGTCCCATCCCGTCTTCCCGACTGGAGGTGGCCGAGCCAGGTATCTGCTATAGTTGTGAGTTTGAAGGCAAGGACTGGTGTTATCATAGTCGCTGGCTGCTGTCTATCAGGGAGAACTGTTACACTTGAGAAGTTTTTTTTCTGCCCGCTGTGCAGGGTGATCCAGATGAGCACCCTGTTCCCCAGTAGGACTGCTGTTGTGATTCTGGCAGACACGGAAATACGAGGATTGGATTGGGAGAATTATTTCTCTCTAATCCCTTAGTATTTCTTGCGGAAGCAGCTCTTCTCTGTGCTGGCAATGGGTGAAACAGCCATTCCCCTCTGGGTAGCCAGGTCTGCGAATACAGTACAATGTTTTTCATGTTATCCAGCTCGGCTCTGACAAGGCTGTAGTACTTTATGTAAAAATACTGTGGATTCCTTGTAATGTTTGGATAGAGAGAAGTAATGGGTCACTAAGTCTACAAGGAAACATGGTACCCTGTTTAGTGCAGAGCACAGCACTGCAGGAAACACAACTAGGGGCCTGACAGCCAAACTCATTGTCACACTCATGGTGGTGTCACAGGCATGAAGAGAACAAACAGTAGCAATTAAAACATAAACTAATAATATCAGCATTAATAACACAAAGATATAAAACACATTCTGTTTCATCAGGCCCTCCCAGAAGCTCCTGGGGATGAGGGCCTGATTACAGTCTAATTCAATCCATGCTGTCCTGGATAATATGAGTAGTCCAGAGGCCCTCAGGCACCACAGTGATTTCTAGCTCATTTCAAGGAAATCTGGACAGACACCAATCTTTGCAATTCAGAACTAATCTAAAAGCAACCTTATTTTCTGAATGAAAAAAAAAATACTGCCATTTTCTTATGTCTTATAGACACCCACCATTGAGTGCTATATCACATTATATTTAAATTGATGCTGAATGTTTGTATAAGAGACCTCCAAGAGACAATTACTTAGGTTTTCAAATTTTTTTTGGCTTTTATCTCTGTTATATTTTAATATCCAGAGGAGAAATACGTATTGGTTCTACGTATAATATAAAGACATCCATGTCATGGTAGGCTTTAGTGTCCTCTGGAATGCCCATTCAGTAAATGCAAGTGGTAAGCAGTAATCTCATTTGATCCCTTCAGCCTTATCAGTGATTATTCATATTTAAGGGAAGTAACGTGTAAGGATGGCTTAAGAGTAGGTAGGAAACCAATGACATTTTGGTTACATTTTACAGCGGTTTTGCCTTTTTGTGATTCCTGAAAGTCTTTCAGGGTGACATTGAACTTTGTTCAATTCCTGTCTCTTGATGCATTCAGTTTATCTGACATCCCTAGAACAGGTTAATGAGTGCTTTCTTCTGAATTATTATTTTTTGTTTCTTGATTTATTTATCTTACTTGTGTCTAAATATACTTTTCACTTTATCTAAGAATTTGTCTATTTTGTTCATGATGTGGAGTGTACATACACCAAACCTGCCGTACAACTGCCATACTTATTGAAGTGTACTCTTAACATAATTGTTTTCAAGGAGATGATTCACTGATAGTTTCAAAATTGCTTGTTTGATTTGGTGGGTGGAGCAATGGCCCTGCCAGTCCTTGGGATCAATTACCAAGCATTTCCTCAATCACACTGTCATGCTTGTAGTGGTGTTTTCTTTTCTATACCCAGTCTGCTCTTTGCATTTCATTACAGCTGTAAATACTGATAATCATCTGATTCAAAACCTCATTGTGGTAGAGGCATTCTCACTAGTTCTAATAGAATCAAGATTACTCAGACAAAAAAGAAAGACTTCATATTCTTTTTGTTTCTGTCTTTTCAAGTGAAAAGAGAGATATTTGTATAGTTTGTTTCCATGTTTCTTGTTGGTTTAATCTGGGTCAGATTCCAATGAGTGGTGTCATCAATAAGGTGTAGTTGCTATTGATTATTTCTTTTTAAGTACAGTAATGCTGTTATGTGATGAAATCTTGATTCTGGGCTCATATTACCTCAGTAATGTTTACTAGACACTTTGGGGGTGAGGAGATAAACTGAATTGTGACTATGTGATCTGCAATCGTTAACCTATTTAATGTCAACATGAAAATAGACAATGTTGCCCATGTAACAACAGTAAGATGAGCTGACTTGTTTAGTGAAGCTCTTGCCAAATGCACCCCAACAATCACCCTTACTTCAAAGTCAATGAGACTTTCCCTATTGCAGTTCTATAGGCCATAATTATTGGCAACCTGCCCTGACCAGCATTTTAATGCATGGCCTTAAGCATGCTGGGATGTTATTGGTTTAATTAGCACGTGAGCTTTCAGTTTACTTGGTGTATCTAATTCACCCAGGTGTTTCATTTTTTGTTTCGCTACCTGTACTAAGATTTTATTGATTGATTCAATTGCATCTAAATGACCTGCCTCAAAACAGATGTAAGCTACTGTACAAAGAGGCAACCAATGTGGAAGCCTTTTTTGTCTAGTCTGCATAATGATAGTAGTTTTGTATCATCTGTTGAACAACCTGAAGAGGACATCTTGTTAAATTATTTGTCCACCTCTTTCAGGTGATCGAAGAATTGCAAGGCCTCTTGTAGAGATACAGTTTGTTCTCCAACCTCGTGTTGACTGTGAAAGTGGCCACTAAATTGTCCAGTAATCATGGCAATCTTTCTTATTATACTTGTAACTCCAGAATGGAGTGCACATTTGTATGGCTAGAGTAAGTGTCCCTATAATTGCCTCTCTGCAAGGCTGTTTTGATTTTCTGCCCATGTCTTTTGGAGTGAACTTATCCTGACATTACCCACTATCAGCAGGCAACTGTACAGCACCAAATTCAGACTATGGAGGGATACATCTTAATCCAGGTCCTAGAGAGCTACAGTATATGGTCCTTCTAGTTTTCATTTTCACTTCGATTCTAATGACCTGCAATGAATAATGTATGAAATCACCCATTCTCTAAAATGATTTTAATTGCCACTGTTTCAGATTATTTAGTCATTAAGGATCTTGAGTTCTCTGTAAAACCTGTTTTGAATTTCTAACCCCGGGATAGTGATGAGTGAGGATTAGTTCTATAGATTGAGGATCAAATTGAGCCACTTAGTTTGAAAGCACAAAGTGTTGCTGACACTAAGGAAACATACAGTATAAAATAACAATAACTGTTTACACTTATATAGTGCTTTTCTGGACAAGGGTAAGGGCCAATGGGAAATTTTGCCAGGACGCCGGGGTTACACCCCTACACTTTTTGAGAAACACCCTAGGATTTTTAATGACCACAGAGAGTCAGAACCTTGGTTTTAGGTCTCATCCGAAGGACAGCGCCTGTTTACAGTATAGTGTCCCCGTCACTATACTGGGGCATTAGGACCCACATGGACTGCAGGGTGAGCGCCCCCTGTTGGCCCCACTAACACTTCTTCCAGCAGCAACCTTAGTTTTTCCCAGGAGTCTCCCATCCAGGTACTGACCAGGGTCACACCTGCTGAGCTTCAGTGGGATGCCAGTTGAGAGTGCCATAATAGTGAGACATTTCTTCAGATGCATGGCAAATACAGGTGAAGATCTATTCTAAATGCTAGGGAACCCTTAACAACCCTCACTATCACAAAAAACACCCATATCAGTTTGTAATTATGTATATCATTACAGTATGCAGTTCACTGAAGAACAACATTTGCTAAAGATCTGCCAATGATGCTGCTATTTTCCTCATCTTTTATAAGGATATACTGTACAAAGAGTGAAACAAACGCAATAGTTAAAATGTAACATGTTGCAATAAAGAAGTGAAGAGTGAAGAGGTGAAATGTCAAGCTGTATATAATACCAAAGCTTGTATGCTTATAAACAAGAGGAGGCCATTTTATTGATCTTCCTTTCAATGCTGGTACTGTAGCTATTCTTAATATCCCTTCCAGCTGCTCCTTTAATATTTTTGTGCCTCTTATTTTCAGAGCTATATGCGCCCTTGATAGGCAATTTCTGTGGTCACTCATTTTAAAGTCTTTCAAGATCAGGAAGGTTATTTTTTTGTAATGTGGAAACCAAAGCAATTTTAATATAATTAGCAAAGTGTGTACATTAAGGTTTTATGTGCACCTACCTCTACCTTTCCATGTCCTACTTTTTAAACAGTATGTGAAAGTTTTCTTCATGAACTGAAAGGAAGCTTAATGATTTTTTAAAGCAACAATGTGTTTTGCTGCCTTTTATATGCTACTAGAATTGAAAGTGATGAACTGAAGCTGATGTGTGGCTTCTATGAACTGAATTAACAATCCTTTTTTATTCAAATGGAAAGATGCTGCATCATTAAGCTGGTGCTTGCAGTCTGTCTCTGTAGTTTTAAGGGTCTCATAAGTGGCAAAAATGTAAAACCTTTTTAGGTTTTCTGTTTTAGTTTTTCAAATGAATTGAATGGGGAAATGGATAACTAATAGAGAGCTCTCTTAAGTAAATTTATATTTATAAGACCTTATGGAAGGTCTGCCAATACTGTGGATAATATGGAAAAAACAAGCAAAAAACTTGCTTTCTTCAGTATGTAAAGGCTTTAAGCTATATTTCAAAGGATATTGTGCATATTCAAGCTGAGCATACATTATTTTTCCTGACCATCGTATTCAACTGCTTTCTTCATTAGAGCCATTAGTAAGTAATTTTCATGTAAGTACGATTCAAGATTTAATGTTTGAGAGTGTACCTGCCTGAGCATAGATGTTTGCATTAATAGAGCCATATAATGCTATTATACATATTTTAATTAGTGGCTCATCTCTTTAATTACCGACTGAGGCCAACATGAATTGTAAAAGTGAAAAAGCTACTGAAACAGGTAGATACTGTTGTAAATGGTACCATATATTGTTTGTGTGTGCATTTTCTTTGCTAAACCATTCTATCATGGCTAGTGTTAATGAACATTAGCTTTGTATTACAGAAAGTGTTGCAATGCAGTCACATATACAGTGATTAAAACTATGGAACTACAAAAAGTGTTGGTGTTCACTTGAACAAATTATTAAGCAAGTGACTAGGAAAGTGATTTCCCACAAGTAATATTTTTACAGTAGAAAAAGTTATACTACAGCAGCTGTTTTATTTTATTTTGTGTTTCCTTGTGAGTTTATCATTTAAAAGATGAATTCTTTAGATTAAATAGCTGGATTTAGTATTTCAGTTTCATGCAATGCTGATGGCATGCTGGATGGACTTTAGAAGACTTGTAACACCAAAGAGAATGTGTAGGATGGATGGAATCGTGTTGTTAGGACTTAGCAAGGTCATGTCCAACACAGAGATAGACATTACAGTAAATCAATTTTCTTTTCATGTTGCAAATGTTGAAGAGGATGATAATTTGGGATAGAGAGATGATATAATAAATAATCATGATAATTCTCATTCTTACATAGGAAGTATTTAAAGAGTGGTATATTTTATTATTTAATGATGGGGAAGTTTTCCTTTATATCTGCTTTGAATCTGGGTCTTTAATGCACTGGAGTGAGGCAATTAGAGTCTGTTAATGTCAATTTTACTGTAAGTCGTTACTGATTTTCATGAAGAGTGTGTCAGTTGCAGGATACAGCTGATTGCCCATCTCTAGTTGACAATGGTATGTTGTCATTTTCATCAGACTGTGAAAGAAAGCGTTCTATGCAGACAATCTTTTAGAAGGTGCTTTTGATGGAAGCACTTCATTGTGTTGTTTTATCATTTCAAAGAAAGGAAGCCAAGGACAACTTTGTGAAAGAAAAGCAAACATGAGATGAGCTCAAATAATAGGAAAGCTGGCAACCGAAAGGAGACCTATCTTTTCTTGCTAGTTTAGTAATGAAACTAAAATTTCCAGCCATTTCTTAAAACTGTTTGGAGTTAGCTGCTTAGCCTTCTCACAATTCCTTTTGCAAAATAAATTCTCTTTAAGTTTAGTTTCCCTTTGTGTCCTTGTTTCACTAGTAAGCATGAAATAAATCTCTTCCCCAGAATTAAGTCCCCTGAAGTAACCCTACCTTATACCCAATAGAATCTTCTATACATGAATCAAATCTCCTCTCAATTTTCATTTTTAGACTGAAAAGATTTTTCTCCTTTAAACCATCTGTATCTGGTAATCCACTAAGAACAAGAATCCTTCTTGTGGCTTCCTTTTTGAACTCTTTCTAAGGCTATACTATCCTTTCTGTGGTATTGAGAACAAAACTGGACACATCATGACTTTCCTGGAGTCCACACGACAAAGGAGAGCCATTCTGAGCTGACACGATGAATCATAAACACCCAAATCACTTTCGTGTCATTTCCTGCAGCTCCATGCCATGTCGTCATCCTATAAACAGTGTGGATAACTCAGCACTTATCAATGTTAAATGTCATGTTCCACATGCGTGCCCGAACCATGATTTTGTCTAGATCATTAGTAATTCCTTTGCCACTATTTCTTTCTTTGCTACATACTGTGTTTAACTAGTTTTCTAATGATATTCATTAGATCAATCAATCAATATTAAATTGATATAATGATTATATGAACAACAGGCCTACATGCTGTACAACTACATACATTGGAGGTGATAGCTTTTAAGATGTCTTGCTGTATCCTGTTCTTTATCCATGTGCGTACTGTACTTATTTCAGAATTCTCTGGCTCTCAATTTAAAAATCAGGCTTTTGTAAGGGACTTTATCAGAGGCTGCCTGGAAATCTAAATATGTCATTAGATTTTTTTTTTACCTGCTGTCCTTGTTGCTTGATTGAAGAATTCTAGCAAGTTATACAGGAGATTCCCTTTCTAAATCTATGTTGTTGGATGCTTAAAATGTCACTGATTTAAAAGTATTAATTTAATGTATCTATAATTTCTAGATCTTTACATTACATTAGTAATCATTAGTAATGATTGGTCTATAATGATTGGTCTATAGTTTCCTGGTTCAGTTCTATCTGCAATTCAGTATTTTTTTTCTGTGGCACTAATAGGCTTCAGTAGTCCTGTAGGTCCTTCCTCATTATACATTTTAACTACTAGCTCTGACATGATGGAGCAAAGACAAATATTTACAAGACATTTGTATTTTGTGAGTGACATTTATTAATTTTACATATTTTTTTTTTCATTCTAAACGGTCTGTTTAACACAGATTTGTCTACTTGTCTCCCTTATCAAACACACAAAGCATGGACTGTACTAATTTTTAATAGTACAGTTCTTAATTCATGCTGAGAAGAAAAGAAACACAACATTTCGGGTGTTGACGCCCAAACAAAGCTCCACAGCCAAAATGTTGTGTTTCTTTTTTTCTCTTTTCAGCATGGAATAAACCTAGTGCAGGAAAGCACTAATGGGTTAATTAATGTTAATATTAACAATTTGTCTGATAACCACACACAGCTGTGGTACTTTAAGGATCCACTGTGCCACCTGGCAGTTTTACAGAGTAGTGTAGTCCTGCATCAGATTATTTGAAATGGTAAAAGAAGTGATGAAGCAGTGCACTTGGTGACACCACTTTATACCTAGTGACACCTTACGCATTCACAGCCTTGAGCCCCTGACACTTTATTGGGTTTTAGCCACTATAGCTCCTTTAGAACCTCAGTATCAGTTTACTATAGCAATACCGGTGACAGGTTCTAGATCATAAAACATCTTAATGACATTTTCTGTTGTGAAAATCTGTGTGAAATATTAATTTAACTGGAAACACACAACATAACCTGTAACCATCTGACTAAAAATGGCAAGAATATTAAACTAAGAGTAATTAATCATAATAATTAATTAATCCTGTCCATGCTTTAGCACAATTCTTATTCTAGTGAGGGGTGTGTCAAGCCAGCCTATCCTAGAAGCATAGGGTAAAAGATGGGACATAGATCATGACTGTTCTGAATGAAACACTGAATGAATGCACACATAAATTCACTAAAGTTTCCCATTTCTTTTATGTAATGATTCTCTTGCCCACACAAATGTCTCACTAAATGTCAATATGAGAAATTAAATCATACATTTTTAACAACAGCCAGAAGCTTGACTCTTATTATGTTCAGTTCTTCTGCTCTGATATTGCATAGAATAAAAGCAAAATAGACCCCCATCCTAAGAACAATCCTAATAAAACTTGTTTGCAGTCATATAATCAAAATCATCTATCGTCCTTTCGCAGAAATGCTTTGTAAACTCAGTCTTTCAATAAATAGAGTCCTTGTTACTGCATATCTCGACCGTGCGGAGCGGTGGCTCTGTGGCTAGGGATCTGTGCCTGTGGCTGGAAGGTTGCCTGTTCAAATCCTGTGGCTGGCAGAGCAATTCTACTCCGTTGGGCTCCTGAGCAAGGCCCTTAACCCCAACTGCTCCAGGGGCGCTGTACAATGGCTGACCCTGCGCTCTGACCCCCAGCTTCTCTCTCTCTATCTGTGTGTCTATGTGTCTCATGGAGAGCAAGCTGGTGTATGCAAAGAGACAAATTCCTAATGCAAGACATTGTATAGGGCTAATAAAGTGATCTTATCTGGGGAAAAATCCAGTGCTGCTGAAGCACTTGCTGAACTGGAAGGTCTCTCAAAGATCTACTTCCTAAACTAAAACCTTATGTTGAGTTGAACCATGTGGATGTGAGGTTGGTGATTTCATTGCATATCATATTGGGATTCACTGGAAAGGCCACTTAGGCCTCAAAATCCCATGGTATGACTTTCATTAGTTTCCCTCAGTCAGAATATGTCCAACCCTAAAGTAATCAGTAATGACTGTCCATCTGTCATACTTTCGAGAGCTTGGAAGGGGCCTCTGAAAAAGTCTATGAGCTAAAAAGAGGATATAACCTGAAGATGACATCAGAGGAGTCCTTATTGGAATATCTGATTATATGTGTCAAGCCGGTTTTATGATGATGTAATGAAAGTCACAAATCACCTTTGTGTGGAGAAGCAGAAAAAAAAACTCAAAATTACCAAGTTCTCATCTACGCAAATCAAGTTTTTCTTTGGAATTGTTGGCACATTAGTTTGGTTTGGGCTGCATGTTTTAAAATTTAACACAGGCAGGGTTGGACACAAACAATAATTAAATGAGGCAAAATCATAAAAAACGTGTAGATGGGTTTGAAGGATGCACCAGCTTGTAGATTCTTGTTGCATTATTTCCTCAGGGTTTTATTGTATGCAAATTATAATTATGAATGTTGCTAAATGGTATTTTTCATCCCGAATACAGTATAAAGCAGGGGATCCACTTCATCCAGCAACACCACCTGCGTCACATATAGCAAACATTACGCGTCACCTATCCCACTACACAGCAGATCTGGTGGAAACATGAGAAAGTAGTTCACTAATCAAATTAAGGGGAAATCTGCAGTTAGGCTACTGTGGAAACCCAGAGTGAAGCCAGGACACTGCTCTTCCAATCAGAAGAACAGGATCTGTAATGATAAAGTAGTAGAATATATAGAACCTGTGTCTCATCTGAACAATGGCACATCTCAAAGCACAGTACACCTGGTCAGTCTACTGGTTTGGATATTCAGGTATAGAGAGAAAAGTGCCCCAAATAGAAAGCAATTAAACCTTAAATCTGGGGACATCAAATGTTTTAAATGATTTCATGTAGTAAGTATCTGTTTTATTCTATTACAGGACCTTGCCACCCAAACCCGTGTCACAATGGAGGATTGTGTGAAATAAGCGAGACTTACCGAGGTGACACCTTCATTGGTTATGTCTGCAAATGTCCAGCTGGCTTCAATGGAATCCACTGCCAACACAGTAAGATTTTTTTTTTTTTGGGGGGGGGGGGGGGTTCTTCTTTTTCTTTCATGTTAATATGCAAAAATCCAAACAATATTCTTGGGACAGAAAAACTGTACTTCTTGAAAGTAAACATGCCTGTTTTTGGAGGCAGTATGCCTTTGTCACTAGTGGTGACTTTGGAAAACTCAACCAATTGCAAAATAAAATTAGTAAAATGTAGTCTGAATTATTTTATTTTATACATCTCATATTCTTGCACATAGCTGAAAATTGTGGATATTTGTACATTTCTAAAATATTCAGTGTCTGCTGATTGCATTATTTTGTAGTCTGTGTTCTGTATAATGCATCAGTAATAGGGGGTTGTATAGAATAGGTGGTAAGCCTTTGACATCTGATAGGATGTGGGTTCAAGTCCCCTCTGCAGTCACTGCTGTTGTACTTTCAGTGAGATGCTTCACTCCAGTTGCTCCTGTAAGTATACAAACATTGCTGGGGATAGGTGTCCCATCCAGGAGGACGCCTTGTGCTTTCTAATCTGCTTAATGCTACAGAGCCCAGAATAAGCTCTGGTCCAATGAGCTGGTCTGGTGCGTTTCTGGTATGGACTTAACTTTTTTTTGCAAAAGTGATAAATCAGGCAAAACAAAAATAAAAAAACATCAAAGCATATGGGTGAAGTTATCAAGTTTTCCATTAACAGTATATAACAGTTGTCATTTGGAAACACAATGCAATATTTTGAAACTATTAAACTAAGGAATTAAGGTACTTTCTCCAGATATTCTCTGGGGTTTAACAGCAGCTGTAAATTGTTTGGAATCCAGAACCCCACTGTTTCCTTTTGAATCCTTTTGCTAAGTTGACTACCTTTCCTCCATTTTTATTGATGCAGTTTACACTTTGGCTACAACAGCTACTGTATGTTGGCTGCTATCCCTACTTTCCTGCTGCCAGAGCAATGGAAAAACAGTTCACAGGTCTGCAGGAGCTCCTCAAAATGGTATAGCACCAACACATATTTATAAAGCAAGCTGTGTTTATTTTCATTCGGCAAATGTGTTTAAATAGAAAAACAAGTTGCATTGAAAACAAATGATACCATTCCTAAAGTACAGTTACACCTCTGTATTCTCTGTCCTTTATAATGCTAGCTCTTTATGATAGAGTTAGATGATCAGTCTTTACATCCCGGTGGTTATTAGCAGCTGTAATGAGATAAGACAGAAGAAGCTACAAAAAAATCCTATTATGCACTTACACCAGTTAGAGGGGATCTGTGGATAGACTTTGTGCCTAAAATTAAATCCTCTCCTGTAAAGATCTAAAATGCCAATCAACAACCTACAGGTTCAGGTAACATAAAGCAACAAGAATGATTGTAAGATGGCTATACCATATGTGGTTCAGGTGGTTAGCTGCGCAAGCATGCATAGGCTGCAAAGGAACAATTTATAGGTTTATTCCCTGCTGAAAAGAAAAGAAAAAAAAACACAATGTTTCAGCCATGGAGCCTTCTTCAGGTGTGACCCTTATATTGTGTGAGACCTTTTTCCTTTGTACTTTTCCAATACCGTATGTATATATAAATATATAAAAAATAGTGTTAGTAGAATATTGCTATAAAAGTATAATTAACAGTAAAATATTTAATACTCATTTTACCATTTAAAAGAATGCTGTGGTGTCTCCAAACCAGTGGTGGATTTGATGGTCAAAAGAACTTGTTTGTAGTAAACAATACACTGGGTTTTTGTTCTTCTTTAATTTTCCAGTTTACACCATTTCAATGTTTTCACCTAAAACGAAATCTGAACATTTTACAGATTACAGGGCTCTACTACAGTAGGTATCTTGGTTTTCTGTGATTTTGATTTTGTATTTTTCAGGTAATAAGCCTTACAATTAACATGGCTAATTAGTTAATAAGTATGTGTCTGATTGTACTGTATATTACTATAATTATGAGTGTCATAATTATATTTTATTTCAGCATTTTGTTTCAAAACCTTGTTATGTGCCAGAAACAAAATTAATCTGTCTACTTAGACAGGGTATTGTGCGTCAGAAGTGTATTATTTGGGGGAAACATAGTAAACCAATCAAGTTCATGTCAGCCCTGTAAATTCTGCCTATAGCAAAAACGTAATTGATTGTCTCCACAGAGTAAGAGAGTCACAAAGCTTTTTTTTCACATTAAGTGCAAAAGCATTTCTGAGGTGCATGTCTTGTTGGATCATGCATGAATATAGTAATTGTAGGCAATTTCATCTACTGTAGTTATTTAAAGTAAATAAAAAAGTTATATGTCTTTAGTTATTAGTAAACAGCATTTAGTGAATGTTTAATTTACCAATTAAAAGAGACATGATAGTTGTGTGGAAAATTACTGCTTAACATGCTTTGTGACTGCAAAGACAGACTTTAATTGCTTCTGAGTTTAACGGAAGAGAAAAAAAGTTGAGACTCTTGGATTTTACCAGTTTTTAACAAACTTGAGTACATGTTCTGTTTAAATTTAATCTTTTCTTTATTACAAATTAACAGTGTTTGTAAGTTTACAAAAAGTAATAACATGGGGGAAAAAGTCTGAATATGTTTACAGTATATAACAGGTGGAAGTAGGGATAGACTCATCATAATGTTTTGTCTTATCAATGCCTTTGATTTGTGATGTGTAAAAAGTGTTCCAAATTTTCCTTGCCAAACTGGACCTAAAATAAATGCATTGTTTCCCAAACAGTATTCTAAATATCTTGCTGTCAAACAGATTGAATAACAGCTACTGTACTGTAATCCAGGGGCCGACTAATAATATCTCCTTCCATTTATTTCTTTAGTCAGATGTCCAGGTGAGGTTTTGTCACAGGGATTATCATGCCTTGCCACACTGACAGTCAAACATTTGAGTTCAGACTTGCAAAGCCAAATAAAGCTGTGAGGTATTGGACCATACAGCTAGTCAAGATTTGTTTAATTCCCATATTTTAAGATGCTTTCATAATCTTAAAAAGATAATTACACTATAAAGAAAACAGTTTACATGTATATTATTGTCTGATTAGCACAGATTTGTGGTAGTGAATTTTGTCTAAGTTTTACTGTTTGAGAAAATTAGATAATGGGAATCCCTTATTTTAGAGCTTTTTACATTACAACTGTACTGAAAGTGTTTTTTTTTCCATGGGCTAGAGTTTAACACAGTGTGAATGGTACATTTGTGATCAGATAGATAACAGTAAGCTCTAGTCTTGCAGAAAAAAATATAATAATATTGCAGTCGTCATCTTACAGTTTTTTACAACGCATACTGTAAAAATCACATACTCTATCACAGTAAAAGTAAAAAGTAAGATTACCAGACTAAAAATGAAAACAAAGCAAACTCAACAGATGTTGATATGTATAGAAAAACATGCAATTTTAAACACATTTAATGTTTCTAACATAACATAACATCACTTTATTAGCCCTATACAATTTCTTGCATTAGGAATTTGTCTCTTCGCATACCCCAGCTTGCTCTCCATGAGACACACAGACAGGGAGAGAAGATTGGGGTCAGAGCGCAGGGTCAGCCATTGTACAGCTCCCCTGGAGCAGCTGGGGTGAAGGGCCTTGCTCAGGGGCCCAATGGAGTAGGATTCCTCTGCCGGCTGTGGGATTTGAACGGGTAGCCTTCCAGCCACATTATGTTAGGATTTGCAAATATGCAGTTTGATTGAGTTACTTTTTTTTTCTTTTGGATTTGTATTCCAGTTCTGTGCGATATACTGCAACAATGAAAGGCCCTGTCACTCTTAGAGTGGAGACGAACAGATAATGAACCAGAACCAGTTGAGAGTTTGTTTTGTGGAGCCATGCAATGCCATGCACGGCCTTGAACATAAACAGGACTAAAATAAATTAAAAAAACAGGACAAAAAGCATTCATTTAAAAAATGGACATAAAATGAAACAGGAAGGTATTGTGAGGTTTCAAAAGCATGAGGGATGTGGTACTTGTGTGTGCCTTAGCCAAGATTTTAGCTGTTGAGTTCTGAACAGACTAAATTGTGAAGTAGGGCATTACAACAATTAATTAAAAATCAATACATCAAGATCAAGAAATCTCCACCAACGCTTTGGAGTGAACTTAAAGCAAAATATAATCATATGACAAAGTTACAGCATTGGTTTTACATTACTGATGGGAGGAACTCAATAATAGAATTTAGATGCAAAATATTGTAATCCAAGTTTTCATATCAGAATTTGAGTGTACTGAAAAGGTGTGATATAGATTTAAGAAACATTTGCATATAAAGGGTAATTCATTACCATGTCATTATAGCATTTGACCCTGTGGAACACCACATGTAATCAACTCAATCTCAGGCCTAAAACAGCAAACATAATTAAACTATTGATCCTCAATAAGGTAAGATACATTATAAGCTTTTATGGGCAGTGCCAGAGATGTTAAACAAATACATTAACCAAGCTAACCAAAGATCAAATTTCTTAGTTTCATATGCTACAACGAGATAACAGACAATGCATACAAATCATTAAATAGGTCTGCTATCTAAAGCATTTTAGTTCAAGTGCAACCATTTGTACCCTAAACAGGTAAGAATGCTATCCCAGGCAATACCTATTATAGCTTAAAAAATCTCAAAAGCTATTACTTGTAATGTAACATGGCTGTTAGGCTTTTCCAACTGATTAATGGTGGAAAACCAGTATATATGATTTTTTATTGTCCTCGATAATATGGGAAAATAACTGGATCTAAAAAGTTGTCATACTGTAGCATCTGTATTAGACCAAGTACTGCTTCCATGTCTAAAGATACACTCTCTATGCTCCAGTTTATTGTTGAAACTGTTGCTGAGTGCAGCTGGCTGTAAACAGTGTACTAAGGTACAGTATCTAATGTATGTATTACGGAAATGTTGATCAGGTCCATGTTATCTTTCAAAAAAAGAAAGTGAAGAAAGAGCAAAATTAGAAAATCTAATATAAACAAAAGCCATAGGATCAGAAGTACACAAATAATGATTAGTCAGAAGAAAAAAAAATGTATTATGACAAAGGCGAGTCATGAGTTTGTTGATTAATTATTAAAGTTACCGTAGATAATAAAGTACAGTACATATATGACTGTTTTTGCCATAGACAGCCAAACTGATTATTGTATTAAAGCTGACTTCCGTAATAGAGTTGACATTAATCTGTAACCTGTAGTGCAAGTTACAGTAGGTTAATAAAGAGTTTACCACACATTATTTCACATGTTATGCCATACAGTTTAAATAGCATGGCTGAACAGCTTGTTCCAGCTTGTCTTACAGCTCTGTGTAAGAGAACAATTTGAAACTAGCACACTAGAAGATAATTAAAATGAGTCCTTAACAATTCATTTAGTATACTTATTCGAAGATTCGGCTGGTGATTTTATCCAAAGCAACTGATAGGGACTATTTATTAAGACTGGACATGTTGATACCCATTTACAGAGCTGGGTATTTTAGAGCCCTGAGCAGAAACCACACTTCTACAGAGTATGAAAATAATGGTAAACAGAGTCAATGCCAAATTCCAGTCTGGCGCTATTGGGCACACAGTCATCGCCAATGCCTGCTCTCCATCCCTACAGTAAATGCAAAGCATTTGGGATGAAAGAGATACTGCAGAGTAAACTGTAATGTCAGTGTTTGAGATTTTTTTTTATTTGCTGCTATTTATAGCAGTATCCTCTTGGCTTCAGCAAGACGTCTATAGGGATTATCATCCGTCCGTGTGGGAGTTTGTGGGATCCAGTGTTCCATTTAAAAGCTGTTTAGTAGACTTTAATAATACAACTCATTAAGTCTACCTAAGCCCTTTACCGTCTGGCACACACAGAGAAGAAAAAAAAATCCTGGATCTGACTAATGGGTATTTATAAATCTGCTGCCTCCAAATACAGAACACCATGGGTGCTTTTTCCAGGTCTAGATGCACACAATGGCATAACAATATAGGCTGCAAAGGAAACTCTTCTCAACCAGAAACAAAAGTTGTGGTATACTAGTTTACATAGTCCCGTGAATATTACATGCAGCTTAATTGTGTTTAATTTGATCCTAAGGGACTATTAATACAATTTTTTTGGAATACAATTAGGAAAGTATCAGATGTTACTGTGAACCTATAGGTTGAACTGAGGTTATGTTTGTTTGGTAATTGTAAAAGCATTTAGCAACAATTTTAAAGATAGTTTTTTAATGGTCTCAAGTGGCTTTAGAATACACTCAGAGGTTCACTAGGTTAAGTATGAGAGCATCAACACTACTGTTTCTGTACTGTAACCAGATACATAATTCTAGAATGTGTGTTTTTTCATAGATTACACATAGGTACAGTAAATACTGTATGTGCGAATCAGGTTGTCTGCTTAGACCCTTGTACCTGCTTTTCAGAATCCCGTTGTTCCTCTTGATTAATGACTTTGCAGATGTCGTACTGTAAGTGTGCTAAGCTGCTTTCTCAGGTTTTGCCAGATTTAAATGTGTACAGTATCTCTTGTACCAAGGGGTTTAAATCCGACAATTAAAAGCACTGAAATACATTGCAGAAAGATATACAGTATAATACACAATACGTTAGATGTCAGGCAGACAGCTGACACTAAAATTAGAAAAAAACCCTAAAGCTGTATTTTAAATAAACAACTTCCTTGAAATATTGTTCCTTTGGGCATTCTTAAAACATATGGCATTTTTTTAAAAGATCAAATCAGCAGATTAATAAAAAAATGAGAAAATTAAGACATGATAATTAACAACAAATGGAGTTATTTTTACTCCTAAGTTATCAATCATCAATTAGATCAATGTTGCTTAAACATATGCTCTAGAGCTGAACTGACTCCTCTTCTGTACAGTCTTTCTCATGTTCTAATTATGAAATACTGTAGTACCATACATTAAGAATTTATTGTCGTGTGAAGAATGCATTAAAAATGCAACAAATGAGTAATGGAACCAATAACATTTGTAACATTTTAATTGCTTCTCAGTATATAGAGTGTAGAGAAAGTCTGCTAATTCTTCATCAGTTAAATTAATTCTAAATGAAGAATAATTTAATTAGAAGAATTTTGCATTCGTTTACATAGATAAATACACTTTTTATGTTAAAATCTTTCCCATGTCCATGGCTCTGTTATATGTGGTTGTGAAAAAAGACCTCTGTGGTGGTATTGTCATTTTAAATTCACGCCTATATCTCAACAGGACAAATAGGCAGATTGGCACAGTACTGGATATGAACATAGCCAATTATTATAATGAAGTGTCAAGCCAGTGATGTGAGTGATTGCCTCATGGGCATGTATCTCCAAAGATTGTAAGTACTATCTCTTATAGAAATTAGGAACTCAATTTAAACTCTAATGGCATGCATTTATGTAAAAAAAAACAGTAGATTTTTTAATTCTTTCAATTAAAACTTTGAAAGACTTCACTTTATGGAGGGCAGACAAAGCCTCAAATGCTGTAAGGGACTGACATGGTAGGAGTAGATAAGATGGTAATGGCTCAATGGAGGTCATATTTTTTCTTAGATAAGTGTGTTGTCTAATAAAATGATGTTTCCCTCTGAAATGGGCAAGTAAAAAAAAGCCTACATTTAAATTCCACATTCATTTGTCTCTGCATTTTCACTTTAAATGTGAAAATTACAGGGACTGTCTGTGAGTAAAATCAAGTCAGCCATGTACACTTTAGTACACACATTGTGCATGTTAACATGGTTTAGGTGTTTTAAGATCATCTTTATATGCAGCTCAGCCATGAGAGTTTTCTTTTCTTGATTCTGTTTCCTTATCTGCAATCTAAGGCAAATAGTGTGAGATTTCTTTCATCTTAATTAGCTGTGATGGCCATGAGATGATTAAGACACGGAGATTACACTGCATCTGCTGTACAAATTCTCATAAAGCAGAGTGATCTGGATGCATAGTGACCTAATTAAAAATACATATTTCTGTTCTTTGATTTCCCCCACCAATAACCTTTTGCTTACCCTACTGAATGTGACTTTCACATCTGCATAGATCTCAAAAAGTTTTAATGTCAGCATTTTAAAACAATCATCATTTTTTACTTCTAGGATGACAATTTGAAGGGTATGTGGAAAGTCACATTTATAACTGCTTTATAACTCGATACCTAAAATATTTAAGGTAATTTATGCTGCTCTATCTGTGGTGTAAGAATGAAATACTTAGAATAAGAACTGCACTATAAAAACACATTTTCACATTTTGAGTCTGAATTGATATTTACCAGTTTATCAAATTCTGAATCAAAACTAAAACTTGTCACAATAGTGGCAGTAGCAGCAGCATGTATAATCTCCATTTTCTTGTTAAAAATTTAAATCTCTTGCAAATAAAGAGACGATTGCCGCTGTTCTCTGCTGTGCACTGTGTGCTGTGTGGTAATTTTCACAGCACAGAAAAGTAATTTTATATATATATTCGTATAGCTGGAAGATTTCTATAAACAGCACAAAAAAAGCCCTCGACTCAAATCCAAGGTTATGCCTTTTCTGTTAAAATTGCATTTAATTTAATTTAACAACATGTTTGTTCACTGCAGATTTGACCGTTTTTCTCTGTCAGGAAACCTTTTATTTGCTCAGCACAGCAGCGGCACTTCACTGTGCACTCCAGGTGACAAG
This sequence comes from Lepisosteus platostomus, assembly GCF_059453375.1. Classification (NCBI taxonomy): domain Eukaryota; kingdom Metazoa; phylum Chordata; class Actinopteri; order Semionotiformes; family Lepisosteidae; genus Lepisosteus; species Lepisosteus platostomus. Next base: position 72,602,045 of record NC_142614.1, on the reverse strand, counting down.
GCCAGACAGGCTTCTGAAGGTGTCAAATCTAAAGTAAAATATGTCTCATCAGAAATTCATGTATCAGCAACGTTTTAAGCATGAAACACCAAAATAATTGAACACTAAATATTGATGTAGACCTTTATGTTTTTATTTATTATTGCTAGCTCCAAATGTTTTGCAGTCTACATTGCTGTGACTTTTTGAGTCTTGAGCATAATTAATCAACAATTATTCTTTACTTCTTTCTCTGAAAGATGATGTGCGTTGACCTCTGAAAACAGCTGCATCCAATACAATGACACTTTGAAGTTTTACAGTTTCACAATAGCTGACAATGAAAAAGGCGCTGGGTGAGAAACACTGTTTAGATAGGCAGAAAACTTAGGCTTAATAATTGTGCTACTTTAGAGCACAATGGGCTGTGACTAATTTTCTGGTTTTGCTGATGCAATGCTTCATTGCAATGTGAAATCCAGCATATGCAAATGTCATTTAAGTATGTATAGCCAATTGCTGGGTTAGAATGTACATTAAGCAATCCTACAAAGTGATTGCAGGTGAAATCTTTATGCTGACTAATCAAGCCTATACTGTAGGTATAGAATGGACTGCATGTCTAGCATTTGAACAGTCTGTGAAAGAAATATGATGCTCTGTATTTCTCTCATTGTGTTCCATTAGACTGCTCAGTCACCACACATACTTCATACCGTCCTCTTTAGACAAACAGATGTTGAGTTTAAAATTTCTTTTGGACAATCTCATGAATTGGATAGAAGTATTTTTCCATTTGGTTATCTCTCCTTGACAGAGTCATCTCCATACCTCCATTCCGGTGTTGGAATATGATATAACCACTCTCTGAACAAATAACATGCAGATTTGTGAAAGGGATATTTTGCTTTTTATTTGGATGGCTAATTCTAATTAAGTTCTTTATTTCTCTGAGACTGACTATAAAAGACACTTTTAATAAAAGCAACAAAAAATGATTGAGAGACAAAAGATTTAGCCAAAGTATTTATTGGAAAACTATATTGTTCAAATTTCAGTTTAGCTCTGTCCTTGACAATTCCTCTCTGTTCTCCACACTGAAATTCATTGCAGCTTCCTTCTTGGCCCAAATCACTGAATCAATTCTGTTTTATTTGAATTGCATTAATTACATGAATTACATCAGGCCCATAGATGCTGTTATGTTTGCAGAGACATTTCTTCAGTTTTGCTAAAAAAAACTCAACATAAAGCTGGCAAAGACATGACACCAGTAGAACACATACTATACACAACACAGCATGCAGAGATTTATGTGCATTTTATATAGCACAGGATGAAAATAGGAAATTACACTGCATAGTCATATTTAATTTTGAAACATTTGCTCTACTTTGAGACTACAAATTTCCTGCATTGTGCCTCTTGGGATGTGCATATCATTATGCCTTACAAACCTTTCTATATTTATTTGTTTGCATGTTGATACTTTTTTGAGGGGGAGCTGGAGTCAAAAGGTATATATAGTGTATACTGTACATAAGCTGGCCATGAACTGCAGCATGAGCAGTATGACCTTTAAGACCCATCATTGTTGGTTCCAGTTCAAAAGTTCTCTCATTGCTGTAAGAAGACAACAAGCAAAATAAAAAAAAAACATTATTCCTTTTCAAACGAAATACCTGTGACACAAACAAATGTAATGCTGTTTAATCGGAAAAAAAAACATACTCACATACTCTCTTTAAATTTATGATTAGTGATGTTCTATGCATGTACAGTTGTCTATTGATCTGTTCCTTTCTTGAACTGTATGTTCTGAAAGCTAAAAAATCAGATCTGTTTCCTTCAAAGTTTATAACAAAGGAGGAAAAAGCCAAAGTTATGTAAAAATGAAAATTATTCATAAAGCAAAGGAAATGCTTTTATACTGTACATATCACAGATTTGTGTTTATTATTCTCTCATTAAAAAACACCCTTTGGGAGTATAGTGTTTTGCATCTTATAATGAGGTGTGTCCTTTAATCAAGGGACTTTTAATTGGATTTAATGTTGCTTGGAGCCAAAGTGTAGTCCATTTACAATGAGTAGTCTAGTATTCAACTTCTCTGCTTACAGTATGTCTATTACTTATTCATTGTTACTTAAAAAGAAATGGATCAACAACAAAACAAGTAGATTCAGGTGCCTTTTGTGAGATTTGTAACAGTGTTTGTAGAATATCCTGTCTCCAAAGGTTACATATGAAAAGGAGAAAATACAGTACCTACAAATATATCTGCTAGTCTTTTTTTTTTCTGTGGCAGCAATAGATGCATCTCAGAAGATAAATGATTGCCTGTTTAATTTATGACAAACCTTTTCAACTGAGTCTACTGCAGACTTGCTTGTTTTATGTTCTCATGTGCAGAAAAAAGGATATACAGTACAGTACATTAAGATCACTTCATGAAGAATAACAACCCACAAGAATGAATTGTGTTCCAGGAAGTGTACAGTATATAGTATTAAGGTATAGTGAGATTTAGCTTAACCCACTTGGCAAGCTTACTGACCATAGGGCAAGGAGGTTAGGACCTCCAAAACCTTAGCCCATGGAAAGGGTGGAGGAGGGGTGCATGAGAGAGGTTTGCATGTGATACAGTATATTCAGTATATACTTCAGAAATGACATCAGGAATGATTATGCTTTAGAACAGCTGGGACAAAAGTGTCTTGGTTGACATCATCTTTCGCAAACATCAGTTAAGAATATCCAATTTTTGCCCCATATGGACATAAAAAGATAAATGTGAAGGTAATTAGTTATAGTATATATGTTATTAGTTATACAGTAGGTAAAACACAGCAATGTGTGTTACCCTCTTTCAAACACAGTAGTATTTGTTTTTTTCAGTATTTTCTATACAGACGTCAATCAACAGAATGTGAATGGTATTTCAATGTTAAAGAAGGGGCTTCTTCTAAGCAGCCAATTATGCTCATCTATCCCTGAGGAGCTTTTAAAAGCTAAAGTATCATTCACAGTAGAAAATCACGGTAGAGAATGAACTGTTGAAACAAAAGCCACAAAAATGCTAGAGCTGGAAATAGGATTACCAAATGTACTGTGAATGTGAGAAAAGTCAAGACCATGAAACTCTGGTTTTTCTACTACTTTTGACGCAACATTTGCCAACTCAGCACCATAAGCAATGCAGTGAATGTGCCATCTCCTAAAGCATTTACTCAGCTGATTTATCTTTCTGGGGAGAGAAGTCACTTGTAATGAGCATGTTATATTGTGTTTTCTGTCAGACATGCCACACTGTAGCCTTTGCTTTCAAACTCTGCAGCAATTTCAGCAATTGGCTTACAGCCAGTGTATAGAAGAGATGCACAAATAAAACAGTAGGACAGAAAACCTGCTACTTCTCCAGAGGTCAGCACCATTTATTAAAAAAAAATAAACAACACTTTTTGCTATGGATAAGGCATTCTGGACAGAGGGAAGGCCTCCCTGGCAAAATTTTCACATTCATCAGGAGATTTCTTCCATGCATTTTTTCAAAAAAAGAAATGCCTTCTTTCAATGTTCCTGAATCACTTCTTGAGAACCAGATGAGTTCATTTCATTTTTTGTACTTTTCTTGTGCAGGCAATTCTGCCAAATTGGCTAAAAAAAATAATCTTTTCACTTCTGCATTCCTACCCTACATGTACATATTCAAAATTCACTGACCCCTGGTCTGACAGATGACACCTACTGTACCTGTATGATCACGAGCAAAATATCTTCAGATCCTTTGCAAATAAAGAGAAAAAATTAAGAACATAAGAAAAGCTATTAAGCCCATCTTGCCTGTTTGGTTGTAGGGCATAGTTCTAAGGATTTCACCCAGGCATTTCTTGAAAGAAGTCAGGGTTTTGGCTACAACCACATAATTTGTTTCATAATACCATAGCCCTTTGTATAAGGAAAAGACATAAATCTTTTATGTGAGTTTATCTTGCATTGCACAGAACTTTTAATTACAGTATATATTGTATCATTTTCTTTGCCTTTTTATTATTATTCCTTACATTGTTTAGAAGATGATGTGTTAACATAAACATATAAGTCCTTTTCATAAGTGCAAAACCTTGCACTTGTCCACAGTAAACTTCATCCACCAAGTGTCTACTTGAATTTTATCTAAATCTTTTTAGCTGTTACAGACAATTTGGGGATCAAAAAACTAAAATGTAACTAGTATTCTGTCCCTTTTAAGATTAATTTCTCTGGTCTGTATCCTAACTCCTGGTTAGAGTCCTTGCTTTTTTTAGGACACAGGTTTCTTCCGTGCCTTCATAGTGTTTATGTCTCTAAAATATCAAGAATTCTGGGTTTTCAGTGTCTATAGAAGGCAGCGTTCTCACTGAACTATAAGTGTGTGTATATAGGCATGACATGTTGTGCGTGTATCTTAATATCTGTAAGGTGTAAGGTTTGTCATAAATTAGTATCTGTAAATATTTGTTTGTCCCATGTAAACCTGCTGCCTATTTATTACTCAATTATCAAGCTGTAACAGAGAACAAAAATCACATGCTGTGATATGCTTAGAATTCCCTGATTATAGGGCGTGAAATTATCATTAATCTTTATAATGTGCTTCCATAGCAAGCTGGTGTCAGGGTCTCAGTTTGATTCAATTTGATAACTCCTTATTTTATAATTATATCACCCCCTATTACCATCAATAAGGTGATAACAAGAATATAGAAAATAATAATGGATAGAAAAATAAATAACAAAAATGTTAAAGGAAGATACAAAAGGAAGGATATCCTGAAGGAAAAAGGAAAATTACAGTAAGTTAAAATTCTTTCATGACATAATAACCTACGTTATTTTAACCTATTATTTTATTATTTTTTTTAACCTAAAATTATTTTAGGTTGCCTTTTTAAGTGCAGTATTTTCAGTTTTGTTTTTATACGTTATTTTGCTAGCTGCATTATGCATTTGCTTTAAACATCATCTGTCAGGTGTTTGACAAGTGCTGAAATGTATCTAGATTTTTTTTAATTTACTTTTGAACTTCTACAGTGTTTGTTATAAGACTTTAGTGGCTATGTGGATGCATAATTTTCAGATTTTAAACACTGGGGAATTAAGAGTGTTATATGCAAGAAATAGAATCCTAAACTACAAATTTAAATGGGAGAAATTTGAGCTTAAAGAAACAGCTACATAATTTACAACTCCTAGACAATGTGAGAAACAATTAAAATGGGTACTGTATGCAGGTAAAATTGTGTATCATTTAATTCAAAGGAAGTTATAAGAGATAAGATAACTTTATTAGCCATATACAATTTCTTGTATTAGCAATTTGTCTTTTTGCATACTCTGCATACTAACTTGCTCTCCATGAGACACACAGGGAGGGAAGCTTAGGGTCAGAGCACAGGGTCAGCCATTTGTACAGCACCCCGGAGCAGTTGGGGTTAAGGGCCTTGCTCAGGGGCCCAACGGAGTAGGATTCCTCTGCTGGCCGCAGGATTTGAACCGGCAGCCTTCCAGCCACAGGTCCTTAGCCACAGTGACACCGCTCTGCCCTGTGTAATCTTGTCCTGTATAAGGTATTTATTATCTGTTATGATCTGGTCCCTGATGTATAGGGATCGTGATGAATGGCGAGCCAAACTGAAAGAGCTGGTGCTCAGAGGGGCTCAATTTGGGGAAAGTGAGAATATCTGTATAATTCCCTGTCTAGACGGTGCTCTGTGGTTGTGAAAAGAATAAAAAGTGCTCCAGTTCAAGGTAGTCATACCAAGTGTTGGCTCAATGTCAGAGCACTGAACAGGAAGGGAATAAACCTTAAATAAGAAGCTGAATTAGATTATTGAGGTGTGCCTGAATGCTAAATTAATGGAGGCTGGGAGATGTGTCACAAATGAGTTTGTGGTCCCCGTGTGAATGCGTTGGTTGTTAGGGGCAACACTGGGACACAAGTCTCTCCCAGCCCGGGTGTATCATTATCATTGGATAAAGTGAGTGGACAGATGCACCAAAATCAAAGGTTTCTCTGAAGTAGAAACCACAAGTCTGGAAGCTACAGTATAGTGATCTGTCATCAGTTCCAATGGACTTGGTATGTCATCCATTTTTCTGACATCAGTCTTTCAGGTTCTCTTCTCCCATTTTAGCCAAGGCAGTCACATTGGGAGAAGCCAGTAGAAGTGTATCACAGATACTGTAGGTAAAAGCAACATTGCAACATGGAAGAAATGCAACATTGTTATCAACACCACAGAGATTATGGTACTTTACAGAAACAGAACCTGGGAAGGAACCTGACACTTTGAGATCCCAAGATAACAACCAAGTAACAAGTAAGCAACGCTAGCACCACCAGTGGGTTTCTATCTGCCCGGGACTCCACTGAGTTTTCTGTGTCTGCGGCCCCTCAAGCCACTACTGCTCCATCATCAAATACAGTAACTTCCTTGACACATCTACAGTAGTCTGCATGTTTTTACACTCCCTATTCCACTTCATGTTCTCCCTTCACCCTCTAAGCATTATAATCTCAAATTAGCCATTCACATTCCGCCCCATCACAATGCCCTCATATTCAGTTCTCCTCTCACACCCTTTCCCCTGCACCAACAACTTATCCAATATGCATTATGCCGTCATCTGTCCTCAAAAGCTCAATTTATCCCGCAGTCCCATATTGTAGACCTCTGCATTTCTGCATCACGTTGAAATCTGCTGCTTGTTCTTACAAGTCCCCAACAACCTCTGCCCTTAATTTTCTGCTTTGCATTACATTGTGTGCTCCCTATATTCTTAAGCAGTGGAATGAACTAGACAGCTACAGGTATACAGTATGTCCATAAGCCTTATCTCACTTTTGCTGCAGTGCTCATGTTCCTCAGAACACAACAGATCGTTGTTGTTCAAGGCTGCATTCTGCCTCCAGCAGTAGAAGCATTGCATTTACTGGTAGAGAACGAGATACTGAACTTTATTGTCTCTGTTGTACCTCTTTACTGCAGCAGAAGCTTGATTCCATTAAGATGTTTCTCACCACCTCCCTCCAATCTCACTGTTGTTTGAAGTGTAATCTCCTATCCCTCTTCAGACACCCAAACTATGCTGCTGTATGTACATCAACCTTCAAAGGGTGCTTTTTTAGTTTTTATCTCCACATGTCTTCTATAGCTTTACTTAACATCACTCTGGACGCTGACTGCAGGGCAGAAGGTAGGCATTGGAATCTGTTCCCAGGGCAGTGGAATCTTCTGAAGACCTCCAAGTGTTTCATGATGCTACAGCTTCTATATGTTGCAATACGTGGTACACAGGAAAATGTTTCATTGCGTCTTGATGGCTCTCACATTTACCCTGTTTTTGGATTCTTCATCAGTGTTCTTTAAAGCTGTACCTTGCTGTCACTTATTCAGATTTCCACTTGGATCCAAGAAAATCAGTCTTTGTTCAATTTGACAAAATGGCAATTTTTTCACATGGTAACTACAGTAGATAGTTTTCTCACTCCCCACATATACTGTATCTTCGAACCCATTATGAAATACTTTGTATATTACTTAAAGGGAATTCCTGTCTTGTGTTTTTATATCTATAAATTTGTTTTCACCTCAAGAACATTCAAAAGGCAGAAACACCTCTGCTCTCCCAGCTCCTGCCCCTGACTGTCACATATAACTCAATTTTATGACATAATCCTAGGCATTTTATTTTTATTGACCTTCTTCGATTTCCTCCAATATTTAAAATTCACAGCCTCATATATGACCTCTGACCTTTTTCTTCATTTATTTATATCAGATATTATTCTTATTTCCTATAATGCATCATCACCTAGATCTCAGAAAGAAGTAAAAACAACCTACTGGGCCAAAGGACATACTTTATATTCATTATTTTAAATTAGATATAGTAATCAGCCCTTGCAATCAACCTTTCTCTTTACTCCTGCTCCCAATTATAATTATCTCAAGTCAGCCATACCATTCCACCCTCTTTGAGAAAAAGTAGTCACTTACTAGTCACTTTTACTGGTTCTGCCTTCAACACATGAGCACTAAAGCTTCATTGCTGATAATTCTCAACTCATCACTTCTGCTTCACCTGCTGCATAATTGGGTGTCCTGGGCCCCAAATTCAAAATCTAAGGCCTTTGCACTTCTCAAGTCTTTAAAGTGTTCATCAGATCGTAAATGGCTTAAACAAGTTAATTCTAAACTCAGGAACTAAAGACTTCTGTACAGGCATTGTGGGGGTCACACTCCCTCATTTTGGGGTTCGTATAGCTTCATCCTTTGCTGATCTCTTAGCCAGTCAATTAAGCCAATAAGTCAATCTAATTTAGATTACTTCTGTATCCTGTTCATTTAGGGTGTGTCTAAACTACTGAACTGGAATTTTAAGTCACAGATCCAGGGAAAGTCATACTCTAATCCCTGCCTGTGAAGACTAAGTGGGGTCTTTCCAGCTTCATACCTGTGTCTATGCAGAATTCTATGGGCTTCCCTATGCCTCATTCTCCAACATAAGCAGATGCCTAGATTTAATTATAATTAATGTATCTGTTTGGTAATGCTAATATTAGTGGGTAACACCAACTATATAAAGCATAATACACTGGACTGCTGACTTTTAATATGGTGTGATCTGCTTTTATGCTATATACTGTATACGAGAGGTGTTTTTTTTTGTGTGTGTGAACAAAGCAAATGAAGTTCCTTGTGGAAAAATAAAGTTCTTTTAAGTCTAAATCTAGCTTCACCCAGTTCCGAGCAGCAAGCATTTGTGTCACGTCCTCTACAGCTAGAGGGCGCTCCTACTCTCTCCTGTTCCTAGTTTCCCTGTGCTTTGCTTGTCCTTCCGGTGTGTCTTTGTGTGGGGCTATATATTTCCGAGTCACCCTTTCCTCCTCGCTCAGCATTGAGGGTTTGGGTGTCTTTAGACCCGCCTTGCACCTGGTCGTCTCCTCCGCAGCCAGAGGGCATAGGTTTCTTCCTGACATCGTCTGGATAAAGAACCTCCTTAGCCCGAGCTAACCTCCGTTTTTGCCCCTACGCATAGGGTCTTTCTTGCTCTCCTGGCCATTCCACGGCATGCCTTTCCGACATCCGTGACAATTTGACTTCAGTCTTCTTATTTTCGATAAGCATTGCGAATGTAGCACGGTTGCTCTTTATCACTTCACACCCCTCCCTTCACCCCACCATCGCTCTTGCAGCCGTTTCCTGTCCCTCATGTTGGAGGGAGTGGCCCTACTGACCTTGTCCTTACCATAAAGTTGTTGTCATTTCAGCCGAACAGCTGCAATCAACATAATCGACCTAATTCAAATTACAGTATGTCTGTGTTCTGTCATAATTATGGTTTATCTAATTATGGTGGAAATGGTGGATACTTGTACTCTTGCTGTTCTTCCAACTTTTCAACTTTGCTGAGAAACCTTAAACATCTAATGTTTTGGCATGAATGTTCTATCTCCAACAAACACAAATGATAAAAATGAAGAAGAATCAGTACGTACCTTAATCATGCTGTACTGTATATTCACTGAATTTTACATTGGTGTAAACTGATAAGTTTTATTTTTAACCAAGTGTCACTTAGTTTCTTTTGTAATATGTACAGAAAAGCTTTTTTTTTTGCTCATAGGCAGTCTGGATTTGCTAAGTTCATTCATGTAGTACTTGATATTTCTCCTGCAAATGTTAGGACAGTTTCTGTTTTTGAAGGAACCTAGGACTTCAAATAACTTTGCCGGCAGTTGAAATTGTGTCACAAATGTCAGAACATTGATGGCGCATTAATAAAAATAATTGACACCCTGAAAGTGTTAAAACAGAAGGAGATAATTTTTAAACTCTCTAATTAAGCAGGATTAATTTGGCAGTAGGCTAGTGGCCTCAATTATTTTACTAATGCTTGGAAAAATGAATTGAGTATAGGGCCAGACTGGATTTCAAAGAGTCATGCTGCTTTTGAATGTGAAAATCAAAATGTGAAGTGCGTTGAGGCAATGTGATATCCCATGCTGAGAGAAAACGGCAAGCTCTGGCTTATTTGATTTGCAGTCTGGTTTTAGAAGTCTGCTGTTTTTTAAAAGTGGAATCATTAAAATGTGCATGGGCATACATTTGTATATCTTTTCTGACTATTTCCAAAATTCTTGCGTATTGTTGCATTTTTATTGGCACGTTTTTACATAACAAATTTGTGTTAACACTTTAATATTTAGCAGTAGTGTTAAAATAGTTGTACTAATATGGAAATAATATATATATATAAATCATTGTATTTGAAAAAGAAAGCTGTTTATAATCGGCATATACACAGTATATAATATTATAGTAATATTAATTTATCATTCTACTGTTCATACATTGTTAATTGCTCTGAAAACATTTCTAATGTGATTGCAATATTCATAAGTACTGGTAATTAGTAGGGTAACACTTACAAGACTGCTCTCATTAACATGTCTGAAATAGGTCATACTTACAGCATGGTGACCTGCCATACTTTGCCTAGTCAAAGAGTTTAAGGTGGAACACAGGTGTAGAAGCCTATATTCTTAAGTTAACTTGATTAGGAAGGACCTTAACGTTCTCTGTACCTGTGCATTTTCAGTGTGAGATGCTCATGATATAACGCTGTTATGAAATGAAATTAGCTTTAGTTTATACAGCTTTAGAGAGATGACACTATGTGCATGTTTAAACAGTTTAAAGTGGCACATCATGTACTGCCCTAGATGTAAATTGATGGACCTTTCGTTAATTAACCTCTTGCAGATAAAAAAGCACGATACGTGTCTTTTAAGTTCACAAACAGTGATGTCAACATTTTCCGTATGTGTACATCTGTGTATGCACTAGGTACTCAATAACCACGGTTTGGAATGGAAACAAATCACTGTGGAAACTCACCCCTCAGCCTCTTGGGGGAGGGTGGTTGAGGTACAGTAAATGCTCTCCCAGGAATTGTTTTTAAATTGCATGCAAATTCTGCATTGTGTTGATGGGAAGGAAATACATACAGTATCAAACCTTTATGAGACTGTAACCAGTAGATTGTTTCCTGTCTTTTATATTTAAGCCTTTATAAAAATAACTCTCTGAAAGTGTGGACATGTTTTTTTTTTCTTTTTCATTATAACAGATTGAGTCTACACATCAAGAACAAAAGTGTTCTTTCTCAGTGCAAAGCCTGTATTCTTTGGTTTGAGGTGTAAAAAATGAATTTTTCACACTTTCACCTTATGAAACATTTAAACTACACAATTGTATTGTGTTGCTAGTGGAAGAAACAAACAATACCGTTAGTCACACCTGGAGCCCTGACATAAATTGATCTAAATTGATCTTTACTGTCCTTGTGTCTCACTGTCGAAATCTGTAGCTGGAATCTCTCAGAAGTAAAGAACAAAATATTTAATTCAATATTTAAATATTCAATATATTTATTATTATTATATTAAATTAAATATTTAAAATAATGAGGAGGATGATGGGGATGGGTTTTTGGGTATGAGTGTGTGGCAGTCACCATGAGAAATGAGAGAACACAGTCAATGTCACTTGTTTCCACTTTAATGTTTGTTTGTTAATTGTGGAACCCCAGAATGCACTCACATAGAAGCTTATTTTGTTTCTGTCCACCTGTCACATTTGTATAAAATTGCCTTTTTCCAAGTCTTTCATTTAGGGGGTATAACTTGTTCAAGCATTGTCAAACCATGGTAATGAGCTTTTCTGGACACGTTCTGTATCAATCACAATATTCTTCACAAAATTATGCTTTGTGACAGTGTGCTAACAGTGCTTGGTAACTTTTTTAAACACCTTTTTGTATGAACTCTCGCCAGATCGACAGTGGCAGAGGGCCTCACTGCCCACACACCATCCAACAACGAAAAACACCTACATTTCCCCAAAATACAAATATGGCGTTAGAGCACTACTGTAATAATAGTATCAATATTTTTTGTTTTAATAGCTTTCAATGTGTCTGTTGCTTACTACCCAAAGTTAACTAGTGCAGGCAATATTTAATATTTTTCATGTCAATGCATAATCAAAATTACCTGCACAACTATTATTTGTGTGGCTTAGCACATTACTTTCAATCAAATGTGTAAATATTAATGTTACAGTATATAGTGTATTGAACACATTACAAGTGGTTACATGCAATATGTTGGTTTTGGCTAATTAGCTCACCTCCAGAGAGAGACCAATGCGATCTGAAGCTGGAAACTCATGTAAGATCAGGTGGGGCAACTATGACAGTGGCATGCAGGTGAGCTAATCAATACCATTTCTCTCTTGGAATGGATCTGATCAGGATGTCTTTCAAAACGTATCTTGAATCTTGAATCTTGATCTCTCTATGAAAGTTCGATCTCATATTTTTGCTTTGTGAATGATGTTCCTAAGCATTCTCACCCATTTCCACCAGGGGTTAGAGTATATCAGACTTCTTGATGGTGTTAAATTAAAGACACTGTCTTGAGTTAGAACATTTATGGATCTGTACATTTAAAGTACTGTATTTAATCTAGAATTAAAGATATAATAAATATAAGTTATATACTGTAATACTATATCAATAATATATTATATTTATATAATATAGTATGCAAAGTATTATTATTGTGGTACTTCACTTTTAGTAAGAAAATGTATGAACTGGGATACCCTACAGCAGGCAATTTTAAAAGCAGACTCCTGGTCTTTGTGACCCCTCCTGCAGATTTAAAACTGATATTTCTGGAAACTTTTTTTCGATCAACTGTTGCAATGCAATGTTTTTTATTGGATATAATCAATGACTGCAGACTTACTTCCTCATACAAAACGCTAGAGGTTACTTTAAAAAGATGATGGCATAATGATACACTTTCATTTCTCATTGCAGCTGAAACAGTCTTACCTAAAAGCAGGGCTGAAGAATGGAAATGGCATGTTGTTTTCATGTACTGTAGATTTATCAGTGGAGTAGGGGAGTTGGAGAAAAAGGAAGAGAGAGGTCATATATTTTAATATTAAATTAAAAGTTTAATAGAAAATAAGTAATTTTTCAAGTAATTTACTAAGATTTTCTCATGAATACCCCTGGGCCTTGAAGCAAATAGTATCCATTCCAGTGGTGTGAAGAGCTGGAACAAACTCCACTCCTTGTGACTCCTGTCAATTTTGGGGCCACTCAACACTCAATTAAAATATACTGTAACTGAATAAACGTTCAGCTGACAATAGAAGGACAGCTCACTCTACTGTAATCTATAAAACCAGAGGGACTGAGTGAAAATATGTATAAGAAATAATTAACTGTAGCAGGCAGAGTGAGGCCATACTGTGAGGAGATTCAATTTCATCCAGCTAATTAAATGTTGGCCGTTTACAAATATGACAGGGCCACATCAGGTTAAAGCTGATTGTAATGAAGGTTAGCCTGGGAGATACATGATACATCATACCCAGATGTGCTTTGTTATGCTTTATTTGATATGATCCTGCCTTTTCAACATTGGGTTAAGATTCCCTTATCTATAGTATACTGCACCTTGACTTTTGTTTGCTTCAGTAGAGCAGTTAATATGATCTTCCTGATTGGGACTCTCTGTCTCCTCTTGAACAATGCACTTTTACAAGTCAAATACTGAATCTTTTTGAGCATGATCTAAATGCACGTTTATAGTTTTGAAGGAAAATGTCTTCAAACCAGGGGACATTAACTTTTGCCAAAGTTCAACTTCTTTCCTGGTTTGTCTGAGTCTGAGTAGGCTTTGTTTGTTATTTAACTAAGTCATATACAGTACAGCCACTGAAGAATAAGAATAAGAAAAATACTTTTCTTTCCAAGAGATCCTAAATCACAGAACATACAGTGTAGGAAGGGGTATGCTTCATCCAACACTGAAGTCAAGTTCCAAACTGAGTAATGACCGCCAGCCATTATGCTCCAACAGACCCACCACACAGCAGATCAGGTAGGGAAGTGAGAAAGTGCATGAGAGGAATTTGACTTGTCATATTAATGATCTGTGAGTTTAGTCTGCCAAGTTGTTTTATCCAGAGAAAACCTCTATTTGTGTATGCTGTACTTCTGTCCCCAGATGTGAGTTGAATTAAACTCTCAGTTGGATTCGACTTACCAATTTAACAATATAGCTAATGATCCCAAATTTTTAGTTTCATTATATTATTTGAAAAGACAACTTGGCTTCAGATGTGGTCTTTCGAATGCTGTCTTCCAGCTTCTGCTCACCTCTTGCGATGCACACAAAAACAAGATGGGTTCACGATCTGTGAGTTGAATGTCTAGTCAAATCTGTTTTATTGCTTTCTTCTGTATATTTTTTTCCCCTGCATATCAGACCTCCGGTGCTCAGGAGAATCAAATTCAATCTGAAACAGTTTTGCATGATTTTTTCTAAGGACCTGTTCAATAGGGGTCACTGCAACCCACTGAAGGGAAAACTATTATCCTCATTCTTACTCACCCTGCTCCCTGTGAAGCGGTCAATTTTAGGCTCACCGTGATTCCTCCAGACCTGTATTTATGCTGGTCATTATGTCATGTAGGACAAGGGGTTTGTGCAATAGATAGTAATTACAGATAGATTCAGTACAGGCTCATTCTCAGGATACAGAGATAGGAGGTAAATAAAGACCTTTTAACATGCCTTCATTTTAGGATCTAAACAATGATATTAATGAGCAAATTCTCATGGTTGAAATACAGTTCTCTTATTACTACTTCAACTAGTAACATTTTACTTCTGGATAATTAAACTCTGGTGTTAACCCTTCTTTATCAGACAGAGGAATATGTCTTATTCCAGAAGCTTCATATCTGTTTTTTTATTATTATTATTATTATTATTATTATTATTATTATTATTATTATTATTATTATTATTAAAGATAACTCTAGTGAAATGTAACATCATGGACAATTACAGTGAAAAAATGGTTTGCTGGAAATTAAGATTCATCCCGAGGATTTGGACAAAAACACACTTGAAAAGGGCAATAGAGCCAGTAGTTTCGCACTGCATGTCTGAGTACATGAATTAAGCACTTTGCTGCATCTCAAATCACATCTCAGCAATCTGATTTAATTGTCGGAAGATTAATTCTAGCAGAGGCTTCCAGCATTTAAAAGCACTACGGCTCTTCATGAACAAAACATATTGATGCATGAGTGGAGGAGAGGCTGTAAAATGTGTCTTTTCATCTCTGGATTGAATATTGACTGGAATGGTATGCTTTTGTAAAATCACTATTTATCAGGAAAATGAAAATCTTTTTACTTTTTACTCTGTGCCACAGAGTTATGAATTGATCCACATTTTGAAGATGACATTTTTTCTCTCCAGAATGATAATTTCTTCTGAAAATGAAAACATTTCAGCTTCTTTCTTAACAATATTATTTTCTCCTGTTGTATCTGCAAGTTGCAGCAGTGGGGGAGGGATTCTCTGGATAAATGAACACAGAAAGCACTGAAATGG
The DNA here is from genome assembly GCF_059453375.1 of Lepisosteus platostomus. Lineage (NCBI taxonomy): Eukaryota > Metazoa > Chordata > Actinopteri > Semionotiformes > Lepisosteidae > Lepisosteus > Lepisosteus platostomus. Next base: position 72,586,528 of record NC_142614.1, on the reverse strand, counting down.
TGTCAATGATATTCTACGAATATTAGCCGATAAGCCCTGTGCCCCTGATGAGGCTGTGAAAAATGGTCTTAAGTGTTTTGAACATCAAATCAGGTTAAGCTAGCACTGTCTGCTTCACAAGCACTTCATCAGGCACATCCTTATAATCGCTTTAAGGTTTCTTGGAATGCTTTTGGCCTCACTTGTTTGTCATATTGAATGCAACCTCTGAAAGTAGAATATGTTAATGTAGACAGATGTGCGTTGAGAATTAAGTAATTCAAAACATAAGAATAGTTGGGAAACTGACAAGGACAGAAATATATGTGTGTACTGTATCTGTACTTGCAAGGTTCTTTAATATTGGGTTTAGTGTACGCTGAATTTTAGTGAAGTATATCTATCTTTAACACTCTTTAACACTCTTTATGCATATTAATATTAATAAACACTATCGCTCTTTCAGTGTATGGAAAGGAACAGTCAAGATAAGCAATGTAAGATTCTCATTTGCCATCTGATATGTAAGATTTCAGAGAACGAATATTGTAAGCTTAGTATTAAATTGAAAGTGTCAGTAAATTATAGTGTTAAGCCACACTCTGTAAAATGCATGTCCAATGCTGATTTCCATGGCTGTGTCCCAAGAGACATTTTTTTTCTATTTCACCACCAGGAGCTGTCAACAAATGTGTTACATTTCCTGCCTTTGACAGTAATATATATATATAATGTGTGATTAAGTAAAGTAGGTGAATGCAATGTAGAGAGGAAAAACTGTGCTGAACTTCTCGGAGCATTTTAATTCAAATAAAATTGTGATTACATTCTGCTGGAAAATTGTCCCTTTTTTAACAACAATGACGGGGTTAGTTCATGAAATTGGTACTAAAGAAGAAGTTTTATTGCTGTTGCTAAAGGATAGATATTGCACAGAAAAATAATACAATTGAACAATAGCTTGTGTTAAGGCTTCCTGAATATTAGGTACAGTACTTACATAGCTTTTTGATATGCTTTGAATTATATTTTGAAACTGCACGTGGAGACCAAAACATTAATTGTAGTTTTGAAAAAGCAGAATACGAAGGAATAGGACAGGACTTTCTGAAGAACAATGGGACAGGATAGATATGGAATCATTTCGGAATTGTAAATGGTACAGTACATCACAGAATGGTTTGCAACAATTTAAAAATATACTGCTTAAAGCGCAGAACTGATTTATATCAAGATTAAGTAATAAAGTAAGGATTGAATATAAAATGGCATGCAGCAGGCATTCGAGGTGTTACTACATGTGTTTGGAGTGAGAATTGGCTAATGGACAGAAAACATAGAGCATGTACTATATAAGAGCACCAAAGGAAGAGCACAGTAATACAGAATGTAGTGATGGAATTAGTGAAGTACCTCAGGGGTCAGTATTAGGATCAATGCTCTTCCTAATTTATAACTATATTATATTCTTGCAGAAGATACTCGAGGATATTCAACAAGATTTAGACAAAGGGTAATACTGGACAAACACCTGGCACATGACATTAATTAATATAGAATTAATATTGCTGTAGAATGTTACCCTAAACAAGCAAAAACTGAAAGTACAGTATATACATAAAATGAGAAATGCTGAGCTTGAAGTCACAACCTATGAATAAGACATAATGTTCAAAATCCTTAAAGGAATTGCAAAGTCAAACTTCTTCAGATTCCAAACAAGCTAGATGGACTGAATGGCCTCTTCTAATTTGTAACGGTTTTTATGATGAAAAAAATGTGTTTATTCAAGAGTTATTAAAACATACTGTACAGTATATGATGTTATATTTCAGCAGCATTTGATATGATTGCTTGTATCGTATTCTGTATGATATTATGCCATGTTGCATTTCCTTGTAGAGCACAGCAAATAAATCTAGAACTGATTCATAATAATGTTTTGTTAAAAAGCAGTACCAAATAGTCTGTTTTCTTTTTTTAATTACATTTTGAATATAAAAATACATTATTCTTCAAGAATAATACACCTTTCAATTAGGTTTAGATAATCTAGGTACAGTAGGTTTATCTTGCACATTCTTAGGAAATGTGCTCTTTTACACCTAAGCTACTGGAGTAGTTGCTTTACCTGAGACTTCTTATTTTGTGAAACCTCCTCATTCAGTATTTCATGGACGTATTTGCTTTAAAATAAAGCTTCCTGGACTGAAGAGAGATGAAACAAATATAAAAGTTGATCTGAACTGTGTGTGCTTTAGCTCAGAAAACAAATATGGCTGTTGTAATGTCATCTCTTAAGCTTAGTACACATCTGCACATACAGTATATAACAGCACACCACAGATGTTCTGGACATCAGGGAAATGGAAAATATTCAAACCAAGAAATTAGTTTGAAAGAAAAAAATATAGTTCCAAGTTCAGATCCAAGCATTAAATATATTTGCAAAATTTTTCACTGGAATGTGAAGTCGATGTAACAGAATGAAAAGAACAGCAATTTACTATAGATTTCATCCACTTGTGTTAGCATAACAATCAGTTCATGATTTTGAATTGATTTATTAATTTTGTTCATTATGTCATTAAGTTTCATGAAATATATCATTGTGTGAAGCACACTTCCTTAAATTTCAGTACTAGGTGGTGCATTATCAGTTACACTTTTAAATATTCGGTATACAGAAATTATCACGAAAGCAATTGTTTTACTTTCTGAAAACCTTGTTTCAATATGTAATGTGATGCAAATAAGGAACTTGTACAGTATAATGATCCAGAAGTAATTTATTTGTAAACCTACAGGGGCATGTTTTGTTCATGTCAACAAAAATCGAGATGTTTTGGGAATTGCCTGAATCCAGTTTTCACACAAAAGGACAAGGACCTGGTAACTTTAATTCCATTGACCCCCCCCCCAAAAAAAAACATACCAAACATGAAAGCTTTATATCTTGCCATAAATGCAAACACCTTTTAATGATGAAACTATTGTGGGGCTAATAGTTTGTAGAAACCCCTGCTTTGCCTTTGCCTTATTCAGCATAGTAAACTGCTTTAACACGGAGAGGACAAGATCAACAGGCCTTCCTTGTGGGATCACAATCCCATCCTGAGAAGAGCTGTACTTACTGAGACACTTTCAGAAGGATGTACTGGGAATAACCATTTATATTTGTATCTAATGGCCAGATCACAACTGAGTTGTGACGAACCAACTGAGGCACGTTCATCTTATATATATAAAAAAAACACTGCCAGCTTCTGTGAGTTGACAACCGTTAGAGACAGGAAGGAACACTTCCAGGAAAAATCCTGACAGATCAATAGAGCAAAACCTACCAGTTTCCAGTAGCTGCCCAAATTATGCCCAGCATAAAGGACAGTAGGGCTTGACAACTCAATCTTTTTTCATATTCTTCAGAAGACTGTGCCTGTAAACACAATTCCTAGGATGTCCTAAAACAATTTCTGTGCTGGGACTGGACTACAGTGCTACAGACATAGGCTGCTGATATCATCTATAGATGGTCTTGTAATAAGCAGGTGCTTTTCCATTTTATCTTACTATTTTTAGTCTCTCTGCCTTCTTACTTCATGTAACTTCAACTTGTAGTTTTACTGTACAACAACAGTACAACATTAAAGTATTTTCTTAACATGAGAAGGAGACACGTTTTATCTCCTACCTTGATAAACAAAATCTCTTCTCAGTAGAAAACAGACTACCATCATTAAACATTTGAATTAGGCACTTATCATTGCTTCTCTACTGCATTTTCATTACCTCACTACACACAGAAAACAGTATGAAAAAAGCAATAAATCAGTGGCATTTTAACAGTTAATGAGGCAAAATTAGTTAATGCTAATTAGCTTTTTGTCAGCAGTAGACCAATATATATACTTAAGAAAACTACTGATAGCTTAATAGCTGTTAACAAGCTCATTAGAGCACTTTAATGTTTATGAATTGCCATACAATATAATAACAACCTGGTTTAGTGATATTAAGTGGAATTATCTTTTCCTAAACTACAGTATTAGATGAAAAGTTACCCATTTGGTAACAAACATATTTTTGATACATTTGTATAAGTTTAATCATTAAGGAATGTTTCATTTCTTTAATTTAATTTGTATGACAAAGTCACTTTGTCTGATTGTTCTGTATGCTTAAAGCTTAACTTTGTTAGCAAAAGTGAAAGAAAGCAAACATTTTTCCAAAATTGGAATGTTTCTGACATAACTAGGCCAATTGACAGATGTTAATAAAGTGTGAGGGAAGATTAAACATTTTCTATGCTCTCCTAAGTCAAAAGCCATTTATGTTTCTATGTTTAAATCCTTCTTGAGTATTCAGATGTAACTGTACAGTCAATAAAAGAGTACTGGGCATTTCTCCATTGGGAAATAACCAGGATGCCCATGATGTGGTGAAAGCAGATAGCATTGTGTGTCTCTCAATCAAACATGCGTAGGTTTATAAATGAAAAAAACATCTTTAAAGGACCAAGATCTTCCATGTTAAAAGAGTCATAAAATGAAATACAGGGGTCTCCATTTGATGTCCAAAATGAGGACCTGAAAAGGGTGATTTCAAGTGAATCAACGTTAAACTAATTGATGAAGCAGGAAAGTATTTCCCATAAGAAATAATGGACATAGGGGTTAATGAGGAGGATGTAATTTTTTCCTGGATGACGTTAAATGCAACATATTTCTCCAAATTGTTGAAATACTCAATGTATAGTTTCAACAGTAATAGGGACCAGAGAATGATTACTTAAGTCTGTTGTAGTGTACATTCATATTTTCTGTGTTGAAAATCATTCAGTTTCCTGGGTTAAACAAAATGATTACTGGTGATGAGTGGTGTATCACACATATACAGCACACACAAAGAAGAAAGCAACACACAGCAAAGTATTTTTAAAATCAAAGTATATAGAGTATGATACTACATAAAGTTATATTATGGTAGGTCATATTAGAGCCACTACAGCTGCTCATAGAACTGTACAGAAGATAAATAAGGATATCTTATACTGTAAGATTACTAAGATTACTGTAAGATTAGAGTAAGATTACTAACATTTTAACTTAAGGAGCAACAGTCTGTGCCTCATGCCACTCCATTAGTTTTTCAGGATGTAAAGTTTGTGAATAGAAAAGATTGCATAAACATTTCAAACACATACAGCTATAATACAGTAATAATATATCTATAATGATTTCTTTATATAATACAAACAAAATGTATGATGATTTTACAAATTTGCCATTTTTTTACACTCTGGACTTAAGGTTCAGTTTACGTCCTTTGGGCATAAAGTCTGAACATTTTTATGTCCACAGTCATAAAATATAAATGGTGTAAAAGCGGGGACATTAAGCGTGGATACCTTGTACTGTCATATTTTATTTAACTCAAAATCTAGCAATAAGATTCTTCTTTTATTCTCATAAAATGTTTTCATAATATGCTGATATTTCCAAGGGTTTTTATAGTTTCTTCATAAAATGTGTTATATTGTGTCTTACGTCCATACTGTCTCATTTTTGGCAAAGCTAGAGTAGTTGCAAGACTTCACACAGTCTATAAGTGTACTTTATATACAGTGTAATGTCTTTAAAGCAAATTGCAGTGCCACCAGCTGTTCTAGATGTCTAATTATAGTACTGTTAATGCAGTGACATCAAGGAATCAATCAATTAAGCAGTTCAATACTGATCATCATGCACAAGCATTGTGTAGCACAGAACACAGAAAGACCATTTAAATATCACATGAAAAGGCTTATTAGATTTATGACATATATCCTGTACAGTGCATAGTGTCAATCAGCATGTGTTTCTTCCAAAAGGGCATTCTGAACCCCAGAGCCATAGTGTCATATGAAAGGACTGAATCATGATATGGCAACCTCCTGCGGTACTGCAGCAGGCTTGAAAACCTCATGGGGATCGGAGCAAAGTGAAAGCAAAAAAGAAGGAATACGGAATAATTAGGCCACTGAGGTAGGAAAAAGAACAGTACCACAGTTATTGACATAAAATGCATTTTAAAACTTGGAAGTTTCTAAGAGCAAAAAAACAGTAAGCAGTCCTGAGAACTAAACTGGCACATGCACTGGGATCTATCCCAGTTGTGTAAGTTGTCGGTGCAATTTCAAATAAGGGTTTCAAGACAAACCACAGAATAGTCTTGGAAACTGCAGCAAAGGAATCAATAGCATTCAAGCCTACTGTATCTATAGATTTTTTGTAGGTTAATTTCTGAAAATAACCTTTATATTTCTAATATTTTTCAAAGGAGATTCGAGTTTTTAGATTGTAACGTACAAATAAATGAAAAAGAAAAGAACCTTTTTATGCTATAGACATTCTAGATAGATAAATATAGAGCTAAATTATCATAGGAATGGATATTCGATTGCTAAAGTCTCAGGTGAGACAACTGAAATGTTACATTGAGACTGGTAGAGTCTGTTAGAAGATTAAGGGAACTTAAAAATGCACCAACGGCAGCCATTTTAGATTGTCATAAAAGTACATGGATTTAAAGAGGTCTTCCAGCGAATTAAATGTGACATTAGCTAAAGGTGGAACAGCTAAGGTTAAGGACCTTATGGTAATGAGGATAATAATGAGTATATGGTAAAGAGGATAATAAGGCAGATGGCTTAGGGATATACTGTATAAACTGTACTGTAGGTACTGTATATGATGTATAAATGTGTTCACACTGCAGTTCAGCCTCTCATGGTAGTTTGGACCAGTTTCTTGGACCAGTTTCTTGGACCACAAGAAAGACTTTTCTTGTGAAAATGGAATTTCGAAAGAATAATCAATTTTCCCACAAATAAGCAGGTTTTGAATAAAATGAAGAATGCTGAATCTCAAGAATTAAGGCAACAACTACTGAAGCCAAGATGTACATTTCAGTCCATTGCTCCTGCAATTGTGTTATGCTTATTTTATATACTGTATACTGTATATAAATGCCATGTGGTATCTCCTCCATTTTAGTTTTTTTTCTTCTTTCCAGAAAATAGGAAAAAGGAATCCAATGGGGAGTTATATGTCCTATCATATACAGAATTGTGCTTTTCATGCACACTCTCAGCTCCAAGTCCCTGTGGTGTGGAATGTACTGTATGAGCATACTAGTGCCTTTTTCACTGTCACTTCATGGAAATGACTCGCATCTTCATTTTGTTTGAAAGATGATCCCAGTGTTGATTCTATTTGTGTTCAGTATATTTCAACCCACCTTTTTAAAAACAAAGATTGCTCACTGTTCTATCATCAGGAAAGAGTGGGCAAGAAAAGAACTATTGATTTTTATGTGCGCATGATCAGTCCTTATAATACTCAATGACAGTACAATAATAGTGTAGCCACTATTTTCTACTTTAGGTTAATGAATATTTAATGGAAGGTTAAGACCCAAGTGGCTTTAGACATATAAGAAGTGGTATTAAATACACAATAAGTGTTGGAATTAATGGTATTTGTAGTATTATTAATGCTTCCCAGTGCATTTTGTATCAAAGCAATAACAAGCAGCCTATTAATGCAATTACGTTTTTGGAGTTGTTTTCTTTTAGTTTTTAGGTTTCTTCCAGTCTAGTTATTATTATTTAGACATTGATCGTGTTCAGATGAAGGCTTTTTTGTTATTGCCATTCTTATTCAATATGACATTCACATTTCAGTGTACGAACATGACCTTTTATCTTTGGGCAGTTTTGTGTTTGTAGATGTGTCCCACACAGATCTAAAAGCAGATCTAAATATGAATCTGACCAAAATACATTTTGCAAACAAGTGTAAGAGCTTTTGTTTGATTTAATTTAACTGAATTCATCAGCATGCAAAACAGAACTATAAATATGACATGTTATGTTTCTCTAGTATCCAGGTTTGCCCTGCTGTGTTGATAATTAGAACAGGGCTGACAGCTTTGACATTATATTTTGTGCACACGTTGTTGCTATACTAAGGAGACAGATGTCATGCTTTAAAGGGAAAATGAAATCTGAGTTTCTGCAGAGATATAGATATTTAATATCCAGATGTGTGAAGAATAAGTGAGAATTCACTGGAGAAGGCAAAAAACCCTCACTAAAAAAATACATATACTGTACCATGTATATACTGTACAGCAGTTTGAAAATAAGTCTAATTAATGATTTGTATTGGTGTTGGTGAAAACTTTTGTAAAAATACTTCCTTCTAATCCATTCAACAATTTTGAAGTGGATATCTTTAAAACTTTTATATATAATATTTTTAATATTCCATTTCCTTTGGCAAAATATGCGAAAACTGATATTAACTGCTTTTTTTAAGGAAAGTAAGCTATTGTTAACATTATAAGAAATGTGGCCTTCAGAGGTCAAGGTTATGTTCAAGAAATCCATTAGTTGCAGTAGCTTTACCTCCATCTAGTTATTAAAAATAAGATTCCATCTTAAAGGTTTATGATCACAAATCAAATAACATCTCTGGTGTTGTAACCCCAGTTTAGGCTGCACCTTTGACGTGATATACTGTAGTGTGAGCAGTCGAACTGAAAAGAACCTGCAGATTTAGAACATAACTACATAAAAACATGACTGATTGGCTTATCTTGATCTAAGGTTGTCTGATAGATTTTGATAGGAAGCCGCCTCCTAAGGTGGGAGGAATAAGGGATAATTGCACGGGGGTGTCATGGTGCTGACCAGCTAGTGATATTGTCAGAGTACTGTATGTTTATTGAAGTTCATGTCAGAATGTTTTTAGAGCAGGCCAGAATGGCTCCATGGCAATTTTCCCTACAACAATTCATCCCCGAAAATTGGTCCTGGCAACAATTGATCCCAGTGATAATTCACTCCCCTGATTAATTGTCCTGGCAACAATGCATCCTAGTGATAATTGGTTCCCACTATAATTCATCCGAGTGACAATTCCTCTCTCCACAACAATTTGTCCCTATAACAATTCATCCCGGTGATCGTTTCTTCCCACAGCATTTCATCGTAGTGGCAGTTCTTCCCCACCACAATTCACAGCAGCGTCAATTTTCCAAGTGACAATTCCTCCCCACAGCAATTTGTTCTTGTGACGTTTTGTCCTGTTTATAATTGTTCCCAGAACATTTCATACTGGTGACATCTTCTGTCTCTATTTTTTTTCTTCTGTTGTCACCAGCCTTCTCTTTTTCAATTAAGAAAGGGATAGTATTCCATTACAGACTGGCTAAGCTTGTGTGTACGTCTGTATCATTGCCAAATATCTTTAAATTATAGGTAACATTTTTCACATCAATATTGTCACAGCTCATCTGAGATCAAGATGGTGCCCAATTTCCTCCCATGCCTCATGGAAAGTGTGATTGAGCTTAACAGAATTAACCTACCAGGTTGTGACAGCTGTAATGTTTTTAAACATTTTGTGTCATCATACATGAATATACTATGAACATATCACCATATGCTGCCAGAGCACAATAATGTGCTCTGTACTGTGCACACGGCTGTGTTGTAATAGATTTAATAGAAATGTCTTAAAATATTATATGAAACTGTTACTATATGTGTTGTGTAATGTTGTGTTATATAACGTTCGGTATTAATCTGCTCATAGTTAAATCATCTCAGATCTTGAATTGCTCAGGTTGAGGATAATTTGCTTGTGACCATTAATGACTTTTCTGCAAATGCTGAAGGTATTTGTTGTGATTGTGTACTGTAGTGGTATGAATCTCACACTCTAAATTGTTTTTAAGGATGTACTCATTGTCAGGTTACGGGAGGAACTGATGGACAGATCATTGAGCCAGAAAACCATTTTATATTTCTGTCTTGATGAGTGAATATGTTTAGTGCTCAGAAGCCAAACAATACTCATGCACCTCAGACAGCTACAGTATGTTTTACATCAGATAGTGATTTTGCCTCCTTAAGGCTGAAATGTTGTTTAACTTACAGTATTTCCACTCCAAATGAGACCCACGTTTTTTAAAAGAAAAGCAATAACTGGCACAATAATTTGTATAAATGTACATTTTTCAGCTCCTGAAAAGCTGGGGAATTCTATTTGCTTATAAACCTATGAATAACTTGAAAACATCCCTAAACATTTAAGTAATGCAAAACAATCAATTCAAAAATCTAATTAGTAAAATGTCTTTAATTAATGTGTTCAATTCAGAAAATGAGAGCTCTGATGTACAGTAGGTAAATCAAGGCATTCCCCATACTGCAAAACAAAAGTGTCCAAGGTCCTTGCACCTTGAAGCAGGAACTGGAATGCAAGATTAATTTTCCTTCCTAACCACATTTAGGAAAGCTGATATTGATAATGGTGCAGAAATGTCCTGGTCCTGGAATTGTTGTGGCCTCTGAATCAGAAATAACTTAATCAGAAGTCCTTAAAGGGATGCAGAAATAAAAGATTAGCTATGCAGTTGCAGTGTCACCTGGATAAAACTAAACATTAAAATAAGCAGAGAATGAATGGAACTTCATCACTAATTTCACTTATTGTTTTCTTTAAATCTTGTCTCTTAATCTTGTCTGCTAAATCAGTGGCTAATTCTCAATACAGGTTTTTATCTCCTTTTAAAACTAATGCTGCAAAATGAATTGAAATTGTATCTAAACCTTTTCTGTTTTTTGGCCGCCTTTTTCCCCCCATTTAAAAACTGTACGATGCAAAACCTAAATTTTCCAGAAAATCATGTGAATCATTACCAGTCCGCAAAGATTTTTAGACACCTTCTAGAAAGGCAGAATTACAGCTTGGTGTACAACGCTTCGGCTGTTTCTGTCAAAGCCTAGTTAAATATTTACTAAGTCAACACAGGATGCTGTGTCTTAGGCCTTTTAGCACAGAAAACAAAGAACAGACCCAGCTGTTTGGCATTTCCTTAAATGCATTTAATTTCCTAACATCACCAAGTTGACAAAATGAGAATTCAGATTGTACTTTTCACCTCAATTTCTTAGGTACTGCATTAAGACATTCTATTTTTTATAAATGCCCTTGAAAAAGAACATTTTATAAAGCTGTTTACGGTGAACTACATACTAAATATACAAAAATAAAGTTGTTTTCTGTAAATTGTGAGAAAAGTTCTCATTTCCTCACATATTTAAGTTTTCCTTTAAATTTTCTTTCTGCTAACACCCACTGATTATGAAAGTGCTGTATTTGTTCTTTGACTCTCTAAGTTAATGCAAAAATAAGCACTATAAATTAAGACATCTTAAAAATAATTTTATAAGAAAAACTTATCTTAAATTGTGCCTTGTTCCTTCAAAGTTTGCTTTCCAGCAATTGTAGGCTTTTTCTTTTCGACGAAACCTGAAGGATTTCAAAATATACTTCACAGCCCAGTTCTCAATTGATTCTCTTACCTCGGGTTACCTTATTCTGTGTTTGTTAAAAAAAGACAAGATCAATTCAAGAATTTCCCCTTGTAGGTTCTCAGAAAAACTGGGTAAGAAAGCAAACAGTACCCAAGTCTACCATTTCTACCATTTTCTGCTGCTGACTTTGCTATAGGTTTGTCTCCAGTCTGTGAGGGCAAAGTTGAAGTCTCCCATACACCTTACTTCTTTATTTGCACCTAAATTCTTAATACCATTATGTGGTGTTGAATTATAATCTACATATGTATTCATACATGCAGCATATAACACTACACCTGACACTATCTTTCCTGTTTCTCCAGAACAGTGCATTTCCATTATTTTCATCCCCATTGTTAAGCTCACTTTCTGTGATTCCAATGACATTTTGTGTAGATCTTAGTGTAGTAGGAGAAGATGAACGAGTAAAGGTTTATTCCCTGCTAAAAAGAGAAGAAAAGAAACACAAGGTTCCGGCTGAGGGTGTGAAAAAGAGAGGGAAGTCGGAGTAGGAGAAAACAGAGTAACCATAGTCAGCAGTTACGGGGAAGGCTGTAAATATCATACAGTACGCAGTGTAACAATGTGGTTCTCGGAGCCGCAGTGAACGCTGGTTTGAGTCGATGTCTCTATGAGATAGGCAGAGACACTGATGGGAGATTAGCGTGACAGGCGACCGCTAATGCTATTCAGACACCGAGAGAAAAAAGAAAAGAAAGAAAAACAATGCCCTGCGCAAACGTGGAGAAAAACTGCTCTCTGGAGAGCGGAGAAAAACGCCTGAGCCATTGGTGAAAATCATGCTAAACACCCGTGCAGCCGCGTGAGGAATTCTTACAGCTGAGCCGAAATCGGACTCAGCTGCAGTCGCTAATGCAAGCGTCGCATTCTCACGCAGCTCTGGAAGAGTAAAAAGTAATAATGGTGGGCTTACAGCGGAGCTTTTAGGGAAAGAAATGTCTCGCTGTGGCATTTTCAGAGATTACTGACTCCACCCACTTCTGAACCTTGTTTGAGAAGACCCACAGTACATACAGAGTGGAGAAAATTGGAGGATTGATGAGCCCAGGATAGCCAGGAGCCTGCTCCCTTCAGTAAATAGGAGGCAGTGCTAAAGGGAGATTCCATTATTAGAGGTGTAGACAGTACACAGTTAATAGCAATCTCATGAGGCGTGTTGCCTACCTGGTGTCCAATGCGTAGACAGCCTCCTGGCAAGAACTAGGATGGATCCAGTTGTTGTTGTCTGTGTTGGAGCAGCTGACTTGTAGAAAGAAATGACTGCAGGACACGTCTATGAAAGTGTCTTGTAAACTTCAGTTGTCTTATCAGGAATTATATTGGTGCAGCATGCAAGAGCAGGTATGGAGATTTAACAAGTGGCGATAATCTTGGAAACGATATCAGGGGTTTGGTGTATTTGTCTTTAGAAATCCATATAAGATATATAACTTGTATACAGATGAGAGTTACTTGTGAATTAGGAAGTCACCAATATACAGTATCTGATTAATATATATGCAGAGGATTTGAGGAATATTTTAACTAGAAGAAGTGCCGTAGTGTTTACAGTTTGTTCCTTTTTCTTGATAGGTACTCTATCATGTGTTTTATTTGTATGTCATGCTGTCTGATGGCAAGCTCTCATATTTTTTATTAAAAAAACAGCTAATGCCATTTGTGTCATAGTGTCTGAAGATTATTTGTGTGAAATAGTTTATTTTACTCCAAATGCTCCAAGTTTGGGTGTTGAGCCTCAAGTTGTGTGAAGTTTAGTTGCTCAGCAATCAATTTTTGTATTCACAAGAGGATCTGAAGTGCTTTTGTAATTCATTGTACCCAAATGATTTTGTTTAGTTTTGTCAAATATTCAAAAGCTTATCACACTAGTAGTGGTATCTCTGCTTGGGATTACACATACAGTATATACAAAATGCTATGCCATCACCATGCAAGTGTTTGAAGCCGATAATAATTAGGAATTATTACTTACATGAATAAACATGATGCAGTTTATTTTTTCTATCAAGAGGGGATCAGTCTTTTTGCAAAAAAATCGTACAAAAACTCTTCTAATTAGCCATCTGTCTGTATACAAATTAATTAACTTTTGCTTGCTTTTCAGATGTTAATGAATGTGAAAACGATCCCTGTAAAAATGGAGGGATTTGCACAGACATGGTTGCCAACTACTCCTGTGAATGCCCTGGAGAATTCATGGGAAGGAACTGTCAGTATAGTGAGTATCCTGATCCTTTTTACTGCTGTTCATATTGGAAGTGATGCCGTAGTGAGATTCACGCCATATCAGAGTGGCAAGCTGAAACTTCTAGTCAAGAGAGGAAGTGATTTTCTACTGTCATCTTTAGGACCATGACAAAGGTCCCAGATTACAACAGCTTTGGCTTCTACTCCTCATGTGCTAGCTAGGAGAATTGTCATCAAATGTGTTTGATGAGTACCTCAGGGTATCAGCTTTAATAATATGGTTACGCAGTTTCTTGCCAAACGCCTCACATATTTATGAGTAAACTAATTTTGCACGTGTTGACATGTGTGTCCTTGGGTCCTGGAGTTCTTGAATGAGCCTGAAGTTGCTATTTGGGCTGCGTGGGTGATGTCAGTCATTTTCAGGTTTTTGAATACTGATCTGTGAAATAAGTATTTTTCATTCATTTATAATGGCTATTCCAGTTAGCATTGTTTATATAGGAGCAGTGGTTAGAATTCTGGGTAGCTGTAAGTTCGAATCCCAGGTGAGAGACTGCTGCTTTATCCTTGAGTAACATACTGTACTTCACTCAGAATGCTCCAGTAAGATACCCATCTGTATGAACGAGTACATACGTACGTACTGTAAGTTACTTTGGATGAATTAATTAGCCAAATAAGAAAGCTATCATAATTATAATTCTATCACACATAGTCTTTGATGAATAGAATTAACTACTGTAGACAGGATATTCCAAGTTGTAAACAAGAGTACATGACATGGTATTTTTATTTTATAAAATCTATTTTATTTTATCTATTGATAAAGTAAATTATGAAAGATTAAATCTCACATTGCAGACAGTAAGCATTCAATGTATTGCATTTCTTTGGACAGAGAACTAGTGATAAGAGGTGAATGCTCAAGTTGAGATGATATGCTGTCATTATAGGACTACCATCGAAAACTATATTAGGATAACCAGTCTTCCTATATCAATGATAACGGCTTTGTTATCGCTGATAAACAAGCCCATAGCTGATACCACAATAGGAAGATTAGCAAATGAAGATGTACAGAAAATTTAAAAATCAGAATGTACAATGTGTTGTGTTTGTGATTTTTTTTTACACAGTTGATGATCTATACAGTACTTGTAAATCAGCAGATACAAAACAGAATGGTTATATATATATAAAATTTCAAAATGCAATATTGGTCATCATATTACAAAAGGACGTCGTTGCTCTGAAATCAGTCCAGAGAAACTTTGATCAATGGCTTGATTTCATTTGTGACCTTCTTATGTGCTTATTATCAAAAATAATAAAATGTTAAGGTAACATAAATTATTTAATGTTGCTTCCGATAGTGCAGACATCTAGATATAAGAATGATTCAGATAGAACTAAAATTAAGGAGGTCCTTGGAATTTGTTAAAAGCGGAAGCAATGCAGTAATCTCACAGACATAGTCTACGTAAGCAAATAAATATTGTATGTTTTAGCAGGAGATGTAGTTTTGTGCATTATTTGTCAAAAATGAGCCAGTAAGAAATAAGAAAAGCTGTTTTCCCTAAAACATTCACAATAAATAATAATATTTAATAATAAAAGAAACTGCAAAACCTAAGAATGATTACTCAAACTGCTGTGTGGCAACTGTTGAATAGTTGAAAATAAATGCTTTTATTTTAATGAACCTTCTGTTTTGAAAGATAGTGCTGTATTAATGATATTGGTATTAAGATGTTTAGATGTTCAGGTAAGCTCCCAGTTTTTTCATTTTTGCATGTTTTCACTTCACAGAAAAGTAGCTTTCAGATTAAGGCTGTTAATATCGTGTCAGTTTTAGCAAACATGCCCGATTCGCACATGATTAAAATGACAGAGGGCGCCAGAGTTTGAAATTACACAGGAGATCCCGATATCCTGTAAGAGAAGCAGAGGACATCTGTGAAAATTATGAGGGACTTAACGAAATGCATGATTCACTTAGGGTCAAATTTCAACAGTCGATAAAAATTCCAAAATTCTAACATCTCACCATTTTAATGTGATGAGTTAAAAGCCCGATTAACACAAAACTCTTGTCTACAGAAGCTTAGAATACCAGGCGATTCCTTATTTTTGCAATACAGAGATAAAATACCATGAGGGCAAAGGAAAGCAATTACACAGATATTTTGTTATTCGTGCTGAATGGCAGTTACACACAAGTTCTATTTTTTACTCTTTAAAGTGCTCCATTGTTACAGCCTTGGCCTGCACCTGAAAAAAGGCAAGTAAACATTTTATAAACAAATTAATTTGGGCATCAATCTTCATGAACTGCTCAGTATCGACCATTCAGCAATGTTCCTTCAGAACAAGACAGCTGTCACTGGGAGATGAAGGAATTCTCAAAACCGATTGTGCTGCCATTTTCCACTGTCTCAAATTTGATTGTAATTGCTGTATACAACAAAAAGTTCATTATATTGAATTTCATGCTGGCAGTTCAATTAGGCGCCTGTGACCCTTGAGACGTGGTCAGAGAAACTCCACTAAATACTATTTCCACCGATAGTTATCACAGTCTCGTACAAGCAGTTCGGCTTGTGAAAATCTGATCAACACATTGAAAGTTCATCAGCAAATTTCTGTTCAAGGCAAATTAAATAGTGCATAAATTCCCTCAGATTAGTCCCTTGGTATTCCCATAAACAGTACAAACTTACCCCAATATTTCTCTCATCATAATTGCCTTTCATAATCCCTGATTTCTGAACTATGGGGGAGTGGGTGAGCTAGTATTTTAAATTTTATAGCTTTACATTGCTTTAATCCATACATACTGTGTGTCCATTACAGTGTTTACCAAGATTATATTTATATTTATCTTATTCTCAGAAGTCAGCTATTATATGGTTTGTTTTATTTTGCATGTAATTTATAAGGAAGTATGTTTGCACACAAACAAGAAAAGGTTTTTAGACCACAAAATATTTTTGTTGTTTCTTATAATCCAGTTAATTCATGTTATGATTGTCATCACAGACCATGATTAATAGTTCAATTTAAGATTAAGATTACAGTGTGACGTATTTTGATGTTTCTAAGCAGATTTCATTATACAATTAGGAAAACTTTGTGTTATATGCTTTCCTTCATTCATGCTTCATTGGGGGTTATGTGCATGAACACAATATTACATATGGGTGGCATGGGCTCTGGCCTCAATTTATAATTGAGGTAATGTGTTTGCCTTGGTTTTCTCAGGTGTTCTGGTTTCTTGCTGCCTTCCAAAGTTATACTGCCTGGATTCATCTCTCTAAATTCCATGTGCGTGTTAGTATGCCTGCAATTGCCTGGTGTCCAGTCCAGGGTGTTATGCTTTTTGCCCTAAATTTGTGGGATAGACTCCAGTTTCCGCAAATTTTTCCAGAAAAAACTAGAAGTGATAATGGATAAGTTACATAATTCTGTTCCAAACATTTTTAGATAGAGCTTTCATACCTAGATATACATACCTGAGAGAAAATGTCAACTGTGGCTTAATTTCAGTTTATTTTGGCTGGTGTGAAGTGTCCAAATATTAGTTTTGGTATGTGACAGGCCTAAAATTCACCTGCAAGCTGTCTAAGTTCTTTGTTTCTGGAGATAGCAACATAGTCTAAAGGCTTAAATCTTTGAGCCCCATAGTATAAAATGAGACTATAGTTGTATTCTGCAGGACTTGAGGGAAATCAAACTCCTTCCAGCATGAAACCATTCCTTTAGTTTAGCAGTTTCAGTACATAAGGTTGTGTGGTCCATACGGTCAGAGATGCTTCTGAGATGGTGGTTGAAATCCAAGGTCCAATCAGACATGATATACCTGTACCCAAAATATTGATTTAATTTTTTACTTTCTGGGCTAGTGCCCTCCAAACCTATTCAGTTCTTAATTTGTACTTCATCTGAAATTTCTAATAACTATTTTAATTGTAGAATGTTTTATATTAACTTGTCCTGAATTGATTGATGACATTTTTGTTAAACTCTGAGGTAATTTACATCTAAAATAAGACTGTGGAATTGAAGTTGATTGTCCTCACCACAGCACTCAGGATTTGTAATAGCTTTACAGAACTAAGTAATCTTGGCTCATAATGAATGCACATATAAGCTTTTACCTTGAAGGCAGTAACAACATTTATAACAAGGTTTAGGATTATTTAAAAGCATTTTGAATAATTCTTAGTTAATGCTGAATTTCTTAAAGGCACTTAATAATAAATGGCACCTCACTTCAAAGAAGTGCCTAACTCATTTTTTTTTGCAGCTGGAATAGGGTATTTTACTTTCGCTGCTGTTCAAAAGGGTACCTATTGAAACCTTGAAAAATGAATACATACTGTATATTTCTGAGCAAAACTCTTAGACATTTTAGATACAATCAGCAGCTGAAATATGTGCATGTTGTATGTTCTCAAGACCTTGGCTAATGTTTTCTACTATTATAACAGCATTGGCTGTTATTAATATAATTGTGTGTGGTTGAGAAGAAACCAAGTTTATAATCTTGACTTCGCATCAATAAAAATCCTAAAAAAAACATGATCACAACAATTCAAGGTCAACTATATATGAACAAAGAAGTTTTATAAGAAGCAGTCCATCACATTTATAATCCAAATCTAATTGACACATATGGGGGAACCGAAGCCTACAGTATACTGGCAAGCAACAGGTACAAGGCAGAATACACCCTAGAGGAGACACCAGTACATCACAGGGCAGACACATACATGCAAACACTGACACTAGAGCCAATTTTCACACTAGAGCAGCAGTTCCAACATGTGCCACCCCTTAGAACGTTATCTGAACATTTAGTTCTGCATGCAGACAGGAAGGCATAGAGAGAGAAGAGTACAGCATTGAAAAATGCATGATGTCTTAGCACAACTGTGCATACATTTGTATGATTTAATTATTACACAGCAGCATGGTGATGCAGTGGTTAGTATTGCTGCCTAACAGGGCTGCGGCCCTGGGTTCAATCCCATATATTTGAAAATCCTCATTAATAATAATAACTAATAATTAATAATTGCTTACACTTTTATAGCGCTTTTCTGGACAATCCACTCAAAGCGCTTTACAGGTAATGGGGACCCCCTCCACCACCACCAATGTGCAGCCCCACCTGGATCATGCGACGGCAGCCATAGTGCGCCAGAACGCTCCCCACACATCAGCTCACAGTGGGGAGGAGAGCAGAGTAATGTAGCCAATTCATAGAGGGGGATTATTAGGAGGCCATGATTGGTAAGGGCCAATGGGAAATTTGGCCAGGACGCCAGGGTAACACCCCTACTCTTTCGAGAAACGCCCTGGGATTTTTAATGACCACAGAGAGTCAGGACCTCGGTTTTACATCTCATCCGAAGGACAGTGCCTGTTTACAATATAGTGTCCCCGTCACTATACTGGGGCATTAGGACCCACATCGAACGCAGGGTGAGCGCCCCCCTGCTGGCCTCACTAACACCACTTCCAGCAGCAACCTTAGTTTTTTCCCAGGAGGTCTCCCATCCAGGTACTGACCAGGCTCACACCTGCTTAGCTTCAGTGGGCTGCCAGTTGTGAGTTGCAGGGTGATATGGCTGCTGGCAATATCACCCATTATAATGGAATTAAGAACAACTGGTTTATAGTCATTAAGACAAGCTATTTTGTCCTTCTTTAGTACAGGGACAATAATGGAGGATTTAAAGCAGGAAGGAATCTTACACTGATCCAGACACTGATTAAATGTGTCAGTGATCACCAGGGCTCACTGCTCTCCACAATGCTTCAATGTAGCAAGGGAGACCAGGTCAGGTCAGCTTTCCTGCAGTCCTGCCTTGGAAAGAGCTTCTGAACTTCCCATTCTTTTATAATCAGAGGAGGCTGAAGAGGAGAGGAGCAAAGTGAGATCTCCATGTGTGCTAGTTGGGGGTGAAGGGAAGAGGAAAACAAAGAGTCTGAGGAGGGCTTCTGAATCCATGAGCTACAGTATGATCGTCATTAAGAAGCCTCTGTTTTTCAAGCTTGCACTGAAAGCTATTCAGTGTGTCTGACAGAGGCAATTCAGTGATAACACGAAAGGTTTCTTTTTATAATTTGTGATCATCCTCCAAAGAATATTATTATGTATTAGTCTTCATTCATATTTTATTGGTTATTTGTATGGTAATAATCCAAGTAATAATACACAGACTCTTCAGCTAGGAGGTTGTATTGACACAACCTGTCATTTTGTTTTTCCAATCAGAGTTTGAGTTTTAGGCAGGATATCTTTTTTATTTTGTCATTAGGTCATAGACCTTTTTGGTGTATATATGTGTTTCACATAATTGCATTCTAAGCTGTAGCCAAAGTTTCATGTGAAACTCTAGTGTGTTGAGAGTATAAAAACATTGACATAACATGACGTAATACATGTACTGTAGTGCCAAGATGCAATAATAAAAACTCTATCCATGTATTTCATAACTAACTCTGTATCATTTGATACCTTATCTGTATTTTTTTCATTTCATTTCCCCTCTCTCACACTTCACTTGCAGCTTCTCTATCTTGTGGCAGACTGTTTATAGTTTCCATGCTTGCAGTCAAATTAAAATATCAGCAGTAGGTCATCTTAATGGTGAAGTAAACCAGACAAAATAAAAACAATAGCTCGCTGCACATTTCACTGTCTGCTGCTCAGTACAAACCATACACATCTATTTAAATTAGTAGGCTATGGTTTTCACTTACTGACTCTCTACTTTCATGTTTAATCTAGCTCCTTGCCCCTATGTTACATACCGTGACTGCTCCAGCCCATATCTGCCATTCCTGTCAGTGGTATCATTAATTCTACAGGGAATACTGCACCACACATGTTGAATTAAGACCTTTAATTTGTCAAACACTAAGCAGAGGATGCCGTCTACAACCACATAAACCCCCACAAAGGTAATTGAAATCCATGAAATGATGCAGAAAAAATATTCTGACAAGCTGGAAATGAGAAAATAATGTACTACTGCTCACGTCGCTTAAATCCCATAATGTTGCTGAAAGGAAATTATATGTTTTTCTTTGCTCTTGCTTTGAAAATACTTCTTCTTTAATGTGACTTCATCCATATGTATGGAGTTGAAATTACATGAACTGATTTAAAAGGGGCGTGACCCATATCAGGACAGCATGCAATTATTTGCTTCTAATAGAAAGTCAAAGCTTTCTCCTCCCCCATCTTCTGGACCTTATAGTTCAGTCCCTTGGCTGGTAATTAACCTATAGCTAGTGGGCGACAATCTCAATTTCAAAGCAGGTGGCTCACTTTATCATGTTGTTAATTCATACTGTACACTGCTGTCATAAGATTATTATACCTGCCTTATCTGCTCGCAGATACTGGATAATGTACAGAGCCTTGCCATATGTAAAACATAAGTATTTGCCTCCTTCCAATGATGTACTATTTTGTTAATTGTAAAAATGATGTACTGTACTGTAAACGCAATTTAAAGTATTTTTTTAAGTTAAAACTTTGAATGCTTCAACTGATCACTTGTATTCGTGAAAAAAACTTAAATGCCAGCAAAAGCCACAAAGAAATACCAAAAGCACTTTGTGTGGGGTTGGCCACTGTATGATGTTATACAGTACTTACAGCAAGGAAAAGCAATTCGTTTGGAAGGATCGGCCGATCACATTGATAGCCAACATAATCACTATTACAAAATTATAGTGATCCTTCTGATTAAATGCAGTATGTTTGCAATCCATCTAAACGGTGATTTATGACTTTGAAAAAAAAACAGGATGCATTCAGCTTTATATTATGGCCTTCATTAATTATTTTTACAGTTGGTGATTAACAGTTGTTTTAAATTAATTCATTTTTCCAATGCAGCAGTGCTTGATAGAATGCCTTTCATGTGTACATTGTGTTATTTGTAGGTATTTTGAGAGATGCAATGGCAAATCACTGTGCACTATTTATGCAGAAAATAATTTTGCTTTCTGGGATGGTTTCTTGGTTTACGGATTATTCAAGGTGTATAAAGCTAGTCATTTATGATCAACATGATACTCTTATTAATACATCATACATTTACATTTGGTCTTGTATTTTTATGATAATACACTCCTCTTAATCAGTTAAGTAAAACTATTAAAAGCATTGCTGAGTGGAATGTCTGTGAGAAGCTCACGTGAACAAAAGACAACCAGGCCAAAGTACCGTGTATCACTAAATGTGGAAAAGATGTTCTTCAGGACATTTAATTGACTGCACATCATTAGGTGATTAGCACTGAGGTTTGTTGGCATTACAGCAATGTTAGCATTGCCCTTAAATCATAATGATACAGCTCTGAAAATAATGAATCAAACATACATTCCAGTCACTTGACATAGATAAATGTTTATTTTTCAAATGGAATGTGTGGAGTGGAGAAATAGTTTTACCTCTGTCTACTATGAAGATTAACTTACAATAATACAGACCTTTACACAGTTTTCACAATTTGTTTCTTTAAAGCCTGTAGTCGTGACACTTTGAAGTAGCAAATACAGTATTTGTTATGTACAGTAATCACCTTTCTCTGCACACTCAAAGCAAAAAAAACAAAAAAATAATAATATGAAAGAAAAATGTAAATGTCACGATTGCATAAGTGTTCAAACACTTTGTTGTGGCAAACATGAATTAATTAAGATGCACATTTTTTTTTTAACAAGCCACACGGTTAGTTGAGTAGTCTATGTCAATAGTGCATGCAGAAATTGTGGTTCCCTTGATTTCAGAAAACAAAATGATCTCTTCAGTCAGGTGCTTCAGTCAGGTAATGCATTATAAGTAAAAAATACACAAAGACTAAGGAGGTTTCAAAACAATTTAGGGTTAAATTTGTAGAAAGACACAGACCAAGAGAAGCAAATAAAAAAAAAAAAAGATGCAAACACACTGAATATCCCTGTGAGCATGGCGAAGTCGAACATCAAGGGAATGGAACGTGTATCATACCCAAACTGTACTCAAACACTGCCTAGATCCACATGTCCCTCCAAAGTGAGCAGTCAGGTTAGGGATACTAACTGTGAGGCCAACAGCAACTTTAAAAAAGCTACAGAGTTCTCTGGATAAGGTGGAAGAAAATGTCTGTACTGTAAGTCAAAGCTGGCCTGTGTGGCAGACTGGAAAGAAGGAAGCATTGCTGAAAAAAAAAACACACACACATTGCCTGAAGTTTTCAACAAAGCATCTACGTAAGTGATACTACAAGCATGTCCCAACATTTGTTTTGTGGTCAAAATTAAAATATTTAGGCTTAATTCAAAATATTACATCAAGTGCTTACTTTACAGTGCATCACCCAGTCATCGCCTCCCTTTATGTAAAGCATGGTGGTGCCAGTGTTATGTTATGGACCTGCTTCTCAACAATGGAAGTAACAAAGCACAGGCAAGTAGAGCAAAATCTGCTCCACACCTAAAATTGACAGAAATGAAACTTTCAGCAAGACAGGGATTCAAAGCACAAAGCCAGAGTTACACTCGAGTGAGTTACAAGGAGAACTGGAATATCTTTGAATGGCCCAGTCAAAGTTCTAATTGAATATTATTGAAAATCTGTGAGTAGACTTGAAAACTGCAATCACTCAGCAACTTAATAGAACCTGATAGAATCTGCCAAAACGCCTGAGCAAAAATATGCACATACTGTAGCCAAAGTACAAACTTGGTAGAGAAATACTGCTGTACAGTAAATGGTGCTAAATTATTGAGCTCACGGGTTTACTTGCATACTCACATTTTTACTTATATATTTATACTGTATAACAAATACTATGAGGGAGAAACTATAGGAAAGGTCAGAGATAATGTCGAGGTAAGTGATTGTAATATACTGTAGCAAAGCAGTTATAAGTAATATAGCAAAACAGTTACTTTAAGACATTAAAAACCACTTTTGTTGCACTGATTGCGTGTTTATGCTGTAGGGCTTTTTTTACAGTATTTACTAGTCATCTCTGACTAATTTAAAGACTAAGCATATGCACTGTATCTCAAATTATAAGAGCAAACAGCACTTTGAAGCTGGCAGACAAGAGGTGTTCTCATGGTGTTAAAGAAAATAACGTACAGCTGCCATCCACACACATTGCCAAACAAACTTGCTTCACTCCAAGGTGTGAAAACAGACAACTTAGACATGGAAACTCAAGGCAGTACTGTTGGTCCCAGGACACCACCATCAGATACTATTCAGAAAAACAACAACAATCTGTACCAGAAACACTAAACTCACATTATAAAGTGAACTGGTGGTTGTTGGAGACCATTCTTGGGAGTGAGGTACAGATCAAGGACCATGGAATACAGTATCATCAGTATCCTGTCTTTATGGAACTGAAGTGGCTCTCATCCCAGCAAAGACTTCTAGCTTCACGCAAAGGCAGGTGAAGACCAGTTGTTCTTGTTGGGACAACAGGCATTTCTCAGTTGCAAGAGAAAATCTGCAAGTGATGAAAGTAAAAAAAGTCTCCTAGGGGAAAAGAAAACCCCATAAAAAAGCGTAATTAAGTGCTCCTGCCTTAATCTACTTAAAAGCTTGAAGAACCAAATACCAAAATGGAAGGTACTGTACTATATTAGCAGTAGATTATGATGTACTGTAACTTTAATCACTGAAGCATGGCTAATGGAGAGATTACGCAGCATTTCAATAAGTCAAGAAAGATGGAAAAGGTGGAGGTGTAGCACTATAAACCAGTGAGAGCTTTCAGTTACAGAAAGTTAAGCTAAATCAAGCTACTCTAGTTGTGAAATTTGATTGGTGAGGTTTATAATTATTTTATTATAAGGTTTGGTTATTAAACCTTAAAAGGGTATAAAGTTAGGAATGCAGTATGTTACAGAGTACCAAATTCTGAGATCTGTTATAACACAGATTTACATAATGACATCATGAATGCATCTTTAAAAATGTGAGTAAATTTGCTCACAGATTGGCTGTGTGCTGAAATGGTAGACAAGGCTAACGACTGCTGACTTTATCAAAGCGACTACCAGAGGGAATATTCATGCTGATCCAGTCTTTTCAAGCAATCAACATAAAGTAAGAAAAACAGAGGTGAGAAACCATTAGGGGCAGGTAGATTCACAAACAAAGGCTTAAATGTCTGGAAAGCAGAATATGAAGAAATGAGAGAGAGAATAAGAGAAGCGGACAGGGACAGGATAGGTATGGTAAAGATAAGGCACAGAATGGATGGAAACAGTTTAAGGATATTCTTCTTGAAGAACTGAAATGGATTCATCCCCAGAGTAGGTCAATCAAAGGTCAGGAGCAGCAATCCAAAACAGATAGAAAAAGATTTAATATATCACTTAATGAAATATGAATAAAAAGAACAGAAACTAGTTAACCAAAAATAATACAATAAATTGCAAAACCAGGTTAAGAGGGATGTTTGAAAAGCTAAGAAAGAGAAAAAGGATATTTTAAGGGAAGCTATTTTTTTTCAGTATTACTCCAGCAAAGGAACTGTAAAACAGTAACAAATATTTGAAATGATCTAAAGTATTTCTGTCTACTGTCTCTTTTTAGTCTATAAAACAATTGTTAGGAGAATTTGTTTTGTTTGTTACAATCCCTGTGGTGGGTAAATAAAGTGCAGCTCTTTCTTGGTTTTGTGTTCTGTGGTCCCACAGCATCAACATAATTTAGTTGAATAGATTATCAAGCAAAAAACTCAATTAGCTTTCCTAATGTGATAACCCATGCAAAACTGTTTATTATTTTAAAACTGAAAACAACACTGTATCTCAAATCTGACTTTTAAAAAGAGCTCTTTATTTGTTCTATTAATACTGTTAATGCTTGAAAGAAATAGTATCCTTAATGTTCTTTTTGTTTTTATTTAGAATTGATACAGATGCAGCCATTCAAAATGCATGGTACAAACCCGTACCACACACAACTACCCACAAGCAACTGTGGCATACCGCGGTCTTTCATTGGAAGGTTCGCCTCTTCTACTTTGAGAATGAAGAGGGGGAGGAAAAGTACCCATGGTCAAAACTAGGGAGAAATTGGAATACTAGAGTGTATTTTTTCTTTAAAATACCAATACTAGCCATATACAGTTTGTAACATAGGGATTTCTATACGTCTTTATTTGGTGGTTACATTAGTGACAAAGGCTAAACTTTTAGCTTCAGTAACACGTACGCCATATGGAATACATGTTTGTAATGACAATATAGTGTTGATAATATTTATTGTAAGTAATAATATCAGTAGCAGTTTGAAATTATTCATTGTTATTAATAAATGACTTAGCTTCGAACATGTTGTGATATTTAGAAATATAAAAAGTCAATATAGTGTCCATGATATTTGCTATTTTAGTTTTTTAAAGAAATGTTTTTTTTATTTAAAGAAAACTCACGGCAGTAGCTGGGTTTGAAGGCCAGACCTCAGGCTTACAAGTCAGTCACGTAAGTCATCAAGCCAAGGACACAGACACGTAGAAATCGGTGAAACAACCTTACACATATCAATAGCAGCCATATACAGTTTACATAATATGTTTATATTCCTAAATTAATATCATTTATGAGCATGTGAAAGGCATGGTGAATCGGAGATTCTCAAAACTTACTTTGTATGATTGGAAACAAATACGTGATCGGATCAACGAAATGCTGTGGTGTTACTTTATGTCAATGAAAAAATAGTCTTTTTGTTTACAAAGACGGTTACAAAGAAAGTGGACCAGGGTAATTCTTTGAGTTTACAGCTTATCCAAGGTCATTCATTATTAATTCATTATTAGTAATATCTTCGGTAAAGACTTTGATGGATAAAATATTACTGCATAATTAAAATATTTATGATAAAGGTGGTAAGATGTGTACTTTTGTCCAACTGAGCAATCTTGCTTTTATAAAATATTACAACTTTTTAATGTTTAATGATTAACATGCTGTAATACACAGTTTAAAATTAAAAGTCTAAAGAGTATACAACTTAAATTCTTAATTGAATAAAGATTGTCCCTCGGCAGTCATCGTGATTCAAAACCAAGTGTTTTCTGGTGAAAGCTCAAATTCTGTACATGGGAATTTAAGCTTTATTAGCTCCACCTGGTGGTTTTACAAGGTGTTTTTGGATATTATTAACATAATCCTATTTGCGTGCGGTAAAATGCGGTATGACACGTTATGACGTGTTTTTATGCGATATTCCCACCACGTTGTACCGCAACATACCACGCTCGTTTTGAATGAGTGCATCTGTACAATGAGGGCAGTACTGGAATTGAAACTCAATGGAGAATTTCTTCAGCTGTAAAAATATTTACTTTTTTAGGAGATGATCTTGTGAATTAAAGAAGTAAGACCTACATTGTGTTGAAGGAATGCATTTCTGCATGATATGTACACTGCAGCTATATACTTTAATGAATAACACAGCTCATTCAGATAATGTGAATAAAATAACTTGTCTGACTTTCCAACCAAAATATCATCATTACAGCTCGTTCAGCAAACAAGTGCAAAAGAGTAATGTGCTTTATGATTGGCCAAAGCAAACTTTCAGGAACACAGTCATAAAGGGATCACAACCTTATACTGTATGTTGATTCTAATAAACATGACTAATTTCTTCTTCCTTCTCATATTTTTTAAACAACATCCAGTACCTTTCTGTTTACATTTTTTATCAAAACCTACAAAGATGTGTAAATAACTAAATGACTCATTCGTGTCTTTTTTTGTCGTTATTGCAATGTTTTCCATGAGATTATTTATTCTGACAGTTTTTAGGAAGCTCAACATAATATATACTTTTGTAATTCATTTCTACTGTTTTAATAGAGAGTTTCATTCTCTTATTGAATTTCTTGTGAAATCTTAACCGATTGTAATAAAAGCTTAAATGTCCTCACTGAATCTTCTGGCTGTTATGTGAAATTGTAGAGGATATTGCTTTTCTTTTACTTATTTTAGATAACTAATGGAACAAAATGATAATTTTACACTTCTGTGTCTTTTGTCAGGTTTTTTATTTTCTCAATCCGACACAAATAATTCATTTTCAAAGACAAATCTAATCTATGTATAGCTGTAATTTAATTACAAAAAAAACACTACAGGATAAACTACAGATCAAAGGTAATCACAGCTCTACTGCAGAACACTGAGGTAAACAATTTATTCATGTGTTACCTAATTACTACTATTAATTAACATGATGTTACCTGTGACATTGGAGAATTGTGCTTTGGTCAGTAGATTAAATATTAGAAGTTACTGTGAGCATGCAATTCTGTTCCACAATCAGGAGGAGAAAATGATAACTGCATAGCTCTAATTATATGGAAATAAATATAAATGCCTGAATATGCTGGAAATTGTTTTTTAACTTTCCCTGAATTACATACATCTACAGTAGGTTGTCATATCTAGTCATTTCTATATATTTGAGTCTGTCATAGCTATTTTAAAAATCTAAATTAATTCACTACCACATATTAAAGCATATTAGATTCTAAAATGCAGACCTAAATGCTAGCTTTCAAACAGGATAAATAAACAGCAATAAAGGTTTAAAAAAAACACTGATTAGACTTTATTGATGTTCCTGTAAACTCACTTGTCCTTATTAACTTAATTGCCAAGTTTTTCTAGCATAACGTATTTTATTTTGATTTGGAATTAATGCTAATGCTTGTCTGGTAAGGAACCATTGTTTAAATCGACGTTAAAGTTTGTTTTGACATTTTCAGTCTGCTAAATAGTTATTGCTGAAGTATACTGTAAATGACAAACCACGTTGATGCTGAAAGGCTTATAAAAAGGAACCTCTTAAAAGTTCAGGCAGGAGAGCTTGTGATTTTGATCCCTTTGGGAAAGGGAGACCCTCTCAATTACACCGCCCTAGTTGAGAAAGTGACCTATCAGGAAGGGGCAATCCTATTGACTTACTGATCAGTATAAAAAAGCAGCAGTGTACCTTTCTTGACTCAACCAGTGACCTGGTATAGATACCCTTGCTGAATTATTTGAGCCACTGCACCCCCAATATGAGCGTTAAAAGCCAAATCCAGAATTGAATTACACCTGAACCCCTGATTTGTTAATTACACCACATTACACTTGAGCCCTTAATCATCTAACTGCAGTCATTATGTGCTTAACTGGTCTACTTGAACTCCCAAGTTTGAAAGCGGCTAATAATTTAAAAAGAACTATAAAAAGCCAGAGCATTGTGAGAAATTGCACATAGACATGCCAGAAGCATGTAAACTCTGAGGTACAGACCGTTCCCAAGTCCTGTATCAAGCTCTGAACCTAAGAGCTGTGAAGAAGAAATGCTAACTGTTATGCTTCTGTGTTGCTCTCCTTAACTGTATAGAAATAGGCAGAACCTAAAAGAATGTTTGCAACTCACCACTTTGATTTACACAAACGCAGCAGTTTTGTGGCGAACTGGAAAGATGTTTGTTTCACATTCCATTAACCATAGTGTACATGCTACTTCTTTTCGTAAAAAGTCATTTGGATTTGTGCTTGGAGAGCTAAATCAAATATACCACTCGTATTCTGTGTTCTGTTTGGTGTGGCTATATGGTACTGTACATAAAACTGTGACCTGTTTGCTTCATGAGCTTGGGAATGGTGCTTGAAAGGGCAGAGAGAGTGTCAAAGGACAATATTAGTACCATGGGCTGTGCTGGTTCTACGAATGTGAGTATCAGATTCCATGAATGCAGTGCTGTTATACTTTCATGAAAGGAGAAAATGTAAAGATTAAATTTACATGGTTGCTCTAAATCAAAATATTCATTCTTTTCACTTCCTGCAGGTTTTGTGTTTTCAGATCCATGCTTTTGAGGCAATATATTGGAAGTTAGTATTTCAACTTTGGTGAAGCTGTTTACCTAATTGTGAATGTATTTGATGCTGTTTACGTTTATTTTTACCTTAAATATGCACCCATTTCTATAGCTGGGTATTTTACTGGAACAATTTGCTTACACTAAATAACATTGCTCAAAGATACATCATCAGTATCTCATCTGATCCACAACCTTCCAGTTACAAGTGCAGAACACCAGCCACTGTGTATTGTAACCCATAGCTCATGGTAGTTAATTATTGCACTTCCCAGTTTTCAAATAATGTAATTGCAGTGTATTTTATTGAGTTCAGTATAAATGTAGCAGTGAAATTATGTTGCAGTAACATAATATTAATTTATAATAATTGATGCTTTCAGTAGGAATGCTGAATCAATGCTGTAATGCTCTTGGGTCACAAATATTCTGTCATATTCTTAGTTTCTATTTGAATGACTGTTTTTAGTCTTACCATACCTTAGTTCATACCATGCATATCACGCATAATCATGCACTTACAGATGCAGCCATTCAAAATGCGCGGTAAAAACCCGCGGTACGGTAACCTACCCACAAGCCACCGCGGGGCACCGGAGCATACCGCAGGGCAAGTGATTGGCTGGCCAAAATGACCGACAGGGGCACTCGTGGTGCATTGGTTGGTAGTGCAAAGATTGAATCATTTAATGTCTTTACTGTGCACATTTTAATCCGCTTAGTTTTGAATATTTATATGGATTTTACCACTAAAGGGAAATTTTAGTAGCTGAGCATAAAAAGAAGAGGAGCATAACGCATCTGAAGGTCATAAACGATATTAATTTAAAACATTACTGTATGTATGTAAACTGTACTGTGTATGGCTGGTCTTGGTAGTTTAAAGAAAAAATACACACCAGTCTTCCATTTCTCCCTAAACATTTTAAGCATGAAAGTTTTATGAAACGGTACCCAAATATGCGATTGCTGTATAGAATGAATTTTAATTTAAAAAAAATATTTAACACGAACATTAAGCTGTTTACATCTTCCGCCTGAGAACAGTCACCCGTTGCTACCCAACGCAGAATGGTGATTGGCTGACACTATCTGACACCCCTCTGATTGGAGAAAAAAGACGTGCTGGTTTGCTATACCAGGAAGAGAATTTCTTTCAATTCTAAACGTGTATTTTAAAAGTTTAAGAAGTAAAAACCTTACAGCGTACACAGATTTCTAAACTGATCAGGATCGTTATCTTTGTCTTATGCATAATAATGTTCACCGCTCTGTCCAGCAAATTAATAATAAACTTTATTTTATATAGCGTTTTAAACGAATAAGTAATTAGATTGCTCATAAACCTAATCACTTGCTTTTTCTTTTTATTTAGGCTCAGATTACAACTATAGATCGAATTATTAATAACCATAATAACAACCAACCAACAAAAACAACCATATAAACATAATGGTGGTGCTGGACCTTCCAGTTTTATTTATTTATTTTTTAATCGCGTAACATAAACATATTACCGTATGCAAACTGTACTGTATACAATATGTACATGTATATTTAATGTCTTAACTGTGCCCGTTTAAGTATTGAATATTCATATCTAATTTTACCACTGAAGGGAAATCTTAACATAAACATACAGTATATGGCTGGTCTCGGTACTTTAAAGAAAAAAATACACACCGGTATTCCATTTCTCCCTAAACATTGTAAGCTTCGAAGTCTTTAACTAACGTGATACCGGAGTCAACAAGCATACTTTTAGAATTTGATTAAAAGGGAATATAATATGGAATCGCGTATCTCAAGAAATTAATAACGATATAATTATATTCATGTTGCAAAAGAACTGCAACGGACATAAAAACTCCCTTGCATGGTTTCATTACGACCAGAATCGGTCTTGAGATATTTTTAACTTGATTTACAGTATTTGAGAGGTATGTCTTAACACCGATACTACAGTGCTTAAGTACTGGTCACGTAAATGTTTCTAGGTTTATATTATGCATTTCATACGGTCAAATTACTTTTGAGCAATAAGAAGCGAGAAACGGTATGCGTTTTACTTTCGTTTTGTGCTGGGACCCGTGGATTGATTAGAGATATCAAGTACATACAAGTCATTTTTTAAATGTTGTAGTTCGTCTTGAAAAAATGTTACGAGTACATCATCTATCAACAATTACACAGGTTCTGTTTCCATATTGCGGATTTTGGTTACGTAATATTATTTTCTAGATTTCACGTTGTGAATATGATGGGATGTCTGATGGGATGTTTCTAAAAATCCACCCTCTGTAAAACGTCTTCTCTAGTTGTCCTGCATATGTATTCGCTAATGAAGCTGTGTGTTCTGAGCCTAGATCTCTACATTTCTGTATGAACCAGCTTAGAGGGCTAAAGACAGCTTGTGTTTAAATTGAGTGTAAGGCAATTTATGCTTCTAAAGTCATGGTCAGCATTTATCTTTGTACTGTGTTGTAAACTTGTTCTGTGCCAAGTCACATTATTTTATAGCGTTTTTAAAGCGTTATCAAATACGGTGTTACTGTAGTTTACTGAGTCCCATGTCACATGGTCTGTGATTGAAACCTGTAAAACCGGTTTAATTCGTCACAGCCAGCACTCTTCAGGTGTGAGGGTCTTCTGCTCAGAATGAAACGCTAAAATGTTTGTGTATATTCTAATGGTAGTGGGGGCGGGGTGTGTGGGAATAAGTTTGGTTGAAACATTTTCTCTGAAAGCATTTTCTTCTTGTAACCGATCTTGTTACAGCATGTTACAGTTTACTATTATTAACCATATTAATTTTAAGTGCTTAATGTAAAATCTTGTAAAAATATATTTTCATTGTTCAAATATACATTAAGTCTGACTATCATATAATAAGTTAAATACAAAACTAAAGAAAAAATAGGGTTAAATATAATTCAAAATATTTTGCTAACAATGTTAACTGTTTATGAATAATAAAATGTATTAACTAAGGAGTAGGATGGCACAGTTGTTAGTATGTTTTGTTTTTTTTTTTAACCCAATCTCCGGGAAACCATTAGTACGATGGTGAATCGGAGATTCTCAACCCTTGCTGCGTACGACTGGAAAAGAATTCGTGATCGGATCAACGAAATGCTTCGTAGGAGGAGGCAGTCTTTTCCTCTTGTCTAACAGTCTGTCCACAAACAAAACATTCCTGTTAGACAAGAGGAATTGAAAAAAAAACAATGTTGTCAATGAAAACCGGTGTGTGTGTCTCTCCCTGCTGGATGTCCCTCTCACAAACTGCTGAATGAATAAAATAATTTTATTGAAAACGAGTTTGCGATTGTCTGGTCTTTAAATTCTGTAGATACGCGATTCCATATTATATTCCCTTTTAATCAAATTCTAAAAGTATGCTTGTTGACTCCGGTATCGCGTTAGTTAAAGACTTCGATGCTTAAAATGTTTAGGGAGAAATGGAATACTGGTGTGTATGTTTTCTTTAAAGTACCGAGACCAGCCATATACTGTATGTTTAAGTTCCAAAATTAATATCGTTTATGGGCTTCACACGCGTTGCAGTATGCTCAGGCACTAAGTAAAAGGAGATGCTTCGTATTGCTTGACTAATTTTAAAAACTAAGTTATAAATATAAAAATTGCAGGCGCTGCTCTGGTGCGTCGGCTCCTACACAGTGCCTGTCTGCCGTAAGCGTTACAATATACATACAGTACCCAACACTGCTTGTACCCATCTGTCATGTAAATAAAACACCTTGAATTGAATTGAATTGAGGGGAGAAGGGGGGGATACTAAAGCCAATACTGGCTCAATGGGCTTTGACGTGCTAATGCGTTAACGGTCCGGGTGTGGCAGGCTTCCAATGTCAACTCGACTCGATTAGAAGACAATGAACGTATTTTAGCCCTAAATGAATTAATAGCAAACATGGTTTACATAAAATACATTTTTCCAAGAAAGTTTATAATAATACGATCTATAGTTGAAATCTGAGCCTACTTTAAAAATAAAGGAAAAGCATTTTCAGAGAGCAATCACGCTGTGTTTATGAAGAAAAAGTGATTAGGTTTATGAGCAATCTAATTACCTATTCGCTTAAAATGCTATATAAAATAAAGTTTATTTAGAGATGAATGATCAGTGTCGCAGTTTAAATAATGTGAGTCAGGAAACTAACACAGCGCCACCGGATTTAATAACGCAATAAAAACGCTATAAAATAATGTGACACAGTACAGCACAGTACAACAATACTGACCATGACTTTAGAAGCATAAATTACCTTACACTCAATTTAAACACAAGCTGTCTTTCTGTATGAACCTCTAAGCTGGTTCATACAGAAAATGTAGAAATGCATTAGCCTGATCATGATTAAAAAACACATAATTAAACACGCGTTTGCGATTTAAATCAGAACACGATTTAAATCAATATAAATGTTTATATTGTAACGCATACTGTCCCGCCTCCATTTCTCTATAAAAATTTACTGTTGCACACACACACACAATAGAAGCAGGAACCACTGTCAGAAGGGAAGATATATTCAAAATATCGCAAATATCGATCATGTTGCGATATTTTGAAATATAAAAGTCAATTGATTGTCCATAATATCGCTTACCTATTTTTTCGAAGAAATGTTTGTTAAAATAAAAGTCCAGCACCAGCTGGATTCGAACACACAACCTACCAGTTGGAAGTCACGCACCTAGACCAGTAGGCTACAAGACAGCTCGCATGTTCAGGTAGGCGAAACAGCCTTACACAGTCCTGCCGCAGTACACGGATATAATCATACCGTTATTAAATTCTTTAGATACGCGATTCCATATTATATTCCCTTTTAATCAAATTCTAAAAGTATGCTTGTTGACTCCGGTATCACGTTAGTTAAAGACTTCGAAGCTTACAATGTTTAGGGAGAAATGGAATACCGGTGTGTATTTTTCCTTGTGATATTTTAAGCTCTAGTTGAATGATAGGTGTCGCATTTTAAATCATTTTCGTAGCTAGAAATTATGAAACGCCCTGTTAAAAGCAAGGAAGTTTTTATGCCCCGTTGAAGTAAAACAAAATGCCTGACAAAGTATGGCTTGGACAGATTCCAAGTGCTTGTACAAATGTGCTAAAGAAATTATACTTTGAGTATACAGCTTGTCCAAAGTCATCCATTATTAATACTATTAGTAATATCTTCAGTAAAGGCTTTGATGCATAAATATTTCTGATAAAGGTAGGTTGTGTACTTCTGTCCAACTGAGCAATCTTGCTTTCATAATATATACCAACATTTTAATGACTGATGATTAACATGCTGTAATACACAGTTCAAAATTAAAGGCTCAAATGCTGTACATGAGAGGTTAAGCTCCCCCTGGCGGTTTTACAAGGCGACGCCGGATAGTTAGTCACGTGACACACGTGAAATGCGTGATACCGCGTGATACTGTGACACGCCCACCGGGGTATGCCGCGAAATACCTCACCCATTTTGAATGGCTGCATCTGTATGATATATAGGCTGGGACGACTTCAGTTCAGTGTGGTTCTAATTTATTTGTGTTAATCATTGAGCCCTGTGAGATAGATTTAGCTGTCATTTTAGTGCTCATAATCCATTAGTGATGTCACTTGTCATCAGGATGATATATGCTGTGAGGTCATTTTGCAGACACTGCACACATCTGTTACCTTGCATTGACTGAATTTGATGGAGGCTCATTAAAGAGAATACATCATCCTCATAGGTGAGAATTCTGCACTCAGGAAAATAAGTTGAGAAAAACGCAGGGCCCAGATGGGTTCCAAATGATAAAAATATGATTCAACATGCATGACTCAACTCAGTTTTCTTTGGCTGTCTGTATTATCTGAGCAAATATCTTTCATTTCCCCTAAACTGGACTGTTTTTCAGGTTGGCGGGATTTACTGCAGTCCGTTAATGTTAATAACTACATCTCAGGTTACAAAATGCCATGTATGAGGATTTTCCTTTCTGTCTTCTGTATTCCTATTGAATGATAAATTCCCACACCGGTAGCAATAATCATCACTAGAAAATTAAATTAACTTAAGCTTATTGTCCTCATTTGTTCCATATATCTTCTCTTAAGTGCCTTACTCCCCCTACAGTGGTACAAATAGCTGATTTTCTTACCTGTACAGTAGGCCTATTACACCACCCTTTCTCCCCCCAGTTACATATAGAGTACATACTGTACACCCAGGTGCCCTGGCTGCTGTCTGAGATCCCAGTGTTGGAGCGGATCAGGAGTCATGCCCAAAGGGCTTAGGGGGAGGTTGACACGCCCCTTCCTAGAATTGTCTTAACTTGGTCGGTCTTCATCTTCTCTCTAGCAGATCCTACAACGTCCATAGCAGAGCTCTGACCAGATGGGTGTAACATGCGAATAACGTGTGCTGCATATTACAGATACATTTGTCAGACAAATATGGGGACTCATTTCCTGTGAACAATGCAAATACTATGGTATATATATTTTAAAGAAAATAATAAAACTTTAAAAGAAGAAGTTTTGAAGACATCCTTCAAAAATACATACAAACATACACAAACAAATATTGTAATAGAAATTGTGAAATAGCTTGAAAAATAACTAAAATCACTGCTGTATATTTTAATATTTTAGGTTTAGGCATTTTTTTAGTTTTCAATTTACATACATTTACATTTCCAAGATGAGAAAAAATATACTTTTTCTGATTTCTTTACTTGTATGTGACAGCTTAACCTCTTGGCAGGCATTAATAAAAACTATTATTATGGCTCATAATGTATGTACGTATATCACAAGAACTAAAGCTTTACAACTTTGACAGTTGAGGTTTGAAGAGTGTGTTAGTAGTTTGCCTTATGAGTTTCTATATATTTCAGTAGAAAAACAAAGAATACACAAAAAGAACAGTGACAGATTAATTCCATATTAAAATAAGGACATTCTCCAAGGTATAGTAGTTTTGTAAATGTCAGCATTCATATAGTCAACTTGAAATAAACCTTGCACTGAGTCTTTATCATCACAATGCATTCCATCTCGTCTTCACCAAATTCTTCACTGCCATGAGCTTAATGTTATTCATTTGCATCTTTTAAGAAACTGCTTCCTCAGTTTATTTAAACCATACAGGCCAGTTCAGATCTCTGGATGTTGTTTTGATTTGTAAACATTTTACAAAAAAGAATATATGTAGTCTCAAAATAAGATTGGAATTTGGAAGCTTTCATGTTCATCTGAGTTCAAATTCCATACACATGAACAAACAATTAAAAATCTAGTGTGTTTGTCTACTAAAAAGAAAAATAAACATTCTCTGACAATTTGGATGACTCGGTAATCCAGAGAAGGCTGAAGAATGCTATTTCTCAATAATGTTTCAGTAAATGTGTACACTGTTAACTAATTTATTAATCTTATGTCTTTAGATGTTCATTGCCAATGAAACGCTATCAATGAAATGGAAATACTGTATAAAGCTTATCTGTGAGTTCTCACTTAAAGAATTTAATGTCATCGGAATACAAAGTTTTGATAGTGAAGAAGTCATACAGTACATAAAGTTCAAAGCATTTAATTTCTGACAGAGTTTGGATCGCAGTATTAAAAAGTGTATAACAAGTCCTGGATTGTTATAAAAATTAAAGTGTCAAAAGTGTGAAAAATATGTAATTTCAATGAATGATATTAACATTAAGATGTTTCAATACAGTATGTGTACATTTGTTTTTTCTTGTTTGTTTGTTTTTGTTTTTGTTTTAATCCACCACAGTTTTGGAGATTTTGAGACACCAGTTGTTTGGACAATTAAGTCAAAAGAAAAACCTTTAATAAAAATTAAAACCTTATATTTAGTTTTAATTTTTATTTGGTTCAATCTGCTCATCTAAGGGAAGGAGACCTTGGCGGTACTGTAGGTATAAGGTCATTAGAATCTCAAGGTAGGAAATGCGGGGAAATTGTGTTAGACACTGATACCAGGGTTTACTGTAGGTGACGTGAAGTAATGACGTGATTGGGGTTCCTCTCCAGAACCTCAGATAAAACGGGTGATAACTCATTTATGAGAATATAAGAAAGTTTACAAATGAGAGGAGGCCATTTGGCCCTTCTTTACCCATGTGGTAGTTAATCGCTTATTGATCCAAGGATCTCATCCAGTTTTTCTTCTACAAAGCCATGGTATTGGCTTGAAACACATGACTGGGGAGCTTGTTCCATACCTCAGCAACAATTTGGGTAAAGAAGTGCCTCCTGTTCCTATAAATGCACATAGTTTCCACTAAGGTTTGTGTTTCTGTGTATTTTGAATACTTGTATCAGGAGCTCTTATAATCTTCTCTGTTCATGACTAAAAGACTCAAAGACTACTACAAAATGTAATTGCCATGGAAATGTTTCCAGTGGCAAGAAAGCTGAAGCCTTTTTCTCCACATTATGTGGATTAGGATATACAGTATTGTGATTTGTCAGATTAACCTTTGTAGCAGTGCACCTTTGCCTAAAGATGCTGGATTCCTGAGAAAGTCTGAATTATTCCTGTTCTTCAGAAGGTTGTCTAAATGCATTCTGATTGCTAAGTGTGCTGCTTATACCAGTATCATTTGTGCACATGTGAAAAACAGCAAACGGATCATTGCCTACCAGAAACCTTTAAACTCTGATAATAGCAGTCATTATAGTTCCAAGGAGACAGCAAATTGTTGCTGTCTCTTGGTCCTCGCTGCTAATTTCAGTTGAGTATCCCACAACCCACAATTCTCAATTTTTGTGATATACTGAAATAATATATTCTTTGTGTATTATTTGGAAAATCTCCATTTGCTTCGTTAATATGGCTGGAGAAACACAATCTTTTTAGCAGTGCTGCTTTAAAGTCAATGCTTGAAACCAGAAGGGTGAGAGGTTGTCTCAGAGAGATTACAAAAACATTCTGGATTATTTGCATGCATACTGTAACTGTCACTGCTTTCAGAAAATGTACAATTTCAGCAGTGCCAGACAGCACATCTGTTGTTTGAAAATTGTTGCACGAAAAACATTCTGCTTCCAAAAATAGGTATAATGTCACTGTTTTCTTTTACAAAATGCTAAAAAAAGAAAGCCATGGCTTTCATTAGGGGACAATTTCCAATAGCTGTGAATGAGGCATGTGCACAATCCTATTGTCAAACTTTTTTAATATCCCCTGTTTTTTTTCTGGTTGCATTACTGCGAAAAATGGTGAACCATTCCTCTTACTAGAGGTGAATAAAGAGTATTTCTCTTTAACAGTCGTGTCTTTCAGAGAAATCTAAAAATACAATATTCTTTTTTTTTTTAAAAGGACAGACGGTGGCCTTTTGGGAGAAGCAGAACCAGTGTTGTGGTCATGGCTCCTAATCTGTGGCTGGCTTCAGGGCTGACATTTCAGGAGGAGAAAATGATTTTTCAGTGTGAAAGGCTTCTGCAGTGTTGTAGAGAATATACTCGAATTCTGAAGTAGGACAGACCACCCAACGTCTTTTAGTTGTCTGCTTAATATGACAGCTACTGGTTTTTGGACAGCCATACCAAAACAATACAGCTTGTCTGATACAGTGTAATACAATACAAAATAAATATTGCTTTGGGCAGCTACATTTCTCATGAGGTCTTAGTAAGAAAGAGGATGGTAGAGCTGATTGCAAATTAAATTGTGCCTAAGTAGAGGATCAGTCTACTAAGAATAAGTACTGTACTGATACAGTATATTTTCTGAACAGCATTTGCAGCCCCCCAAAAAATGTATACCTTTGTAATTATTGAAGCAGTTCACAAACATTGCCTAGGGGCAGTTTTAGGGTGGTCTCCGTGAAGAAGGTTACTGAACACGTTTTGACAATGAACCATACCACTTCCACCTTGGATCCTGTTTCATATATAATAATTTCTTCCAACAGCTCTGTAATCAGGCTTGTTATTACTGGAATTATTATTTCCTCTTTTCCATAGTGAAACCATACTTGTATTTTTAAAACAAGGAACTCTAAATCTCCTGATGTAAATTCTGTTCCTTAATTCCTATTAAGCTAAGTAACTACAGTATAAACCCAGTTCTAATTTGATTGTTTTGGCCAAGGTTTCTGAGTCTGTGTTTCTCAAATACAGTACATTAAGAATCAGCTTTATATCTGTGAGACTTTTCAGCCTGGTGTTCTTAAATAGCACATTAGAGAAACAGCTCTTGTTGGAGTATTGAATGATCTCTTAATGGCTGTTGATTCAACATGTCTTTCCATCCTTGATTTACTTAATCTTTGTACTGCATTCAAAACTGTTGACATTGTTTTTTTTCCTTAGCTGGTTGGAAGAGACTTGTTAAAGCTTGTTTAAAGATCTACTAATCTGAATTTGGCTTATTGTTCCACCTAGTCATGTACTGTTTGGGGATGGCGGGCTCAGTGACTAAGCCAGTTGCCTCAATAATGACAGCTTGAGCTTTCAAGTGCCTGCTGCATTCATTGCTGATGTATCTTGAGGGAGGTACTGTACCACACTTGCTTCAGTCCACCGAGCTGTATAAGTGGGGAGCAGCATTGCTGGCGGGTATTTCCTTTGATGGGCTGACATCCTGTCTTGGGCTGTTGGGGGGGAGTCATGTGCTCTCTAATTATATCTACTTAATTATACAGAAACCAGTCCCTGGAACTATATCTTTTACCTAGTTATGTATGTTATAATATTTGTACAGGTAGTTCAGTTAAATCCTAATGATTGCGACATTGGGGTGAAATATAGGATATTTGGCATGGCTTGCCCAGCTGAGGCAATAGTAGCCTAGCACTGAGGATGAGTGCCAAAACCCTTCACACTTTTGCAAGGGTTGAGCTAGGAAGCTGGCTGCAAGTGTGTAGATTGAGAGGCAGGGAGGATATGGGAGGGATACACAAAGGGAAGTTGGGCTCCTGGGTGTGTAAGGGAGTGAAAGGGTGGAAGATTTATTATGTTTTATATTTCTGAACTTATTTTAACATTGTTGATGTTTCTAAAGTTTTTGTGATAGATTAGAGGAGCCATGGCCTATTCATCTTATGTCATTTATTAAAGAGGTTTATTCTTCTTGTTATTCTTCTTTTTTCTTATTGTTAGGACTTCAATGTACAGTAATTGCCACTTAAAAGGGCGAGACATTGCTTGCAGACTTTTTTTTTCCGCTCTCATTTTGGAGGATTTAATTTAATTTAGATCCGATTGCAAAGACATGCTTGTTTTCCTCTCATTTTAAGGAATATTCTTTTTTCCTTACCATTAAAAATAATCAGTGGGTGTGTTGTTTTTAGATTTCCTTCTGATCTTAAAGGGGGCTGACAATCAGCACCTATTTTCAAGCTTACAATAAAGTGCAGGACTATAGAGAACCAACTTCTCTGATGGATCAGTTTTTTCTGCCTTAGGCGCACGTCTTTCGCAAGACACCTGAGAAAAGCAGATTTATATTCTCTCCTTGAAAATACTTTCCTGCTTTCAGTTTGCCTAAGGCGAGATGACTTTAGGGCATTCCCAATCACTTAACCACCTACTAGCTTAGAAGAGTGAATACTGTGTTAGACGCCCAGTAACATACTGTTGGTCTGGGGCTTCTTACTGGAGCTGTGCAATTCACCAATGTTTCATTCTTTTTGAGCAAAACCTTTCAGTGAATCCAACTCATTTGATTACAGAATCATCCAGGTCAGTGAAGCAAATCGAGCCTAGAGGATCAAAGCAGGAAATTATTTAGTTCCAATCTCAGATCTTAGAGAATGAAGGGAGGAACTGAATAATATACAGTAAACATTAAGACATTGTAAGTTGTCAAATTACTTAAAAAACATATAGCTCTCATATTAATTATGTATATTTGACAGTTGTATTGTACATGAATAATATGGTTTGCTGGTTGTTTCAGATGACTGTATATCCAAAACTTCACAAATTACTTCACTAAAGTCGATAGTAAATATTGGATATACCTAAAAGAGGAATGCATCATTTTGTCTCAGTTTGTAATTTGGACAATAAACACTGGATGTGTACAAAACTAGGAATATACAGTACAGACGGTACACTGAACAACATCTTTTTTTTTTCCCCAAACAAACCTGGTCTGCAAAGTTGCAGCAGCCTGCAAAGTAGGGAGATAATTGGCAGCTAGCAGTTTAACTTTTCTGATTGAATTGTTGTTTCCATGAATAGGTGGGTGTGGATGTCATATGAAGATCCTTGTTTTTCAAGTAGAACTGTGTTTTACTGTACATGTACTGTAGATTTCAGTTGCCAAGGTTTTGGAAATTCCTGAAATTATACATATGAGTTCAGTTCACATGTGAAAAATAACAGAGATGGTAACCTTCTGCGCAAGTTCTCACATAAAAATACAAATGGAAAATGGACGCTTCAGAGAAGTGTAGGAGAAACCTACACCTACATTCCCAATTATTAAAAATAATTAATTAAATTAAAGATTCTTCATTGTATTAAAATTGTATTCATATCTGGGGATATGTACAGTATGTCTTTCCAGTCTGGCTGTATGCAAAGATGCATAACAAGATGCATTAAAGCAATACTTTCCTCTTGTGAATGTAAAAAAAACCAGAAGTCTAAGGATTGCATTGTTTGTTTTAATGTTTTTGTACAACTTTAATTGTAGGTGCAATAAACTCATATTCTATTATAATATATTGTACTGAATTAAATCTCTGTAATTTTACTTATTTCCACTTATTTTCCCCTTTCAAGTTCAGTAAAACGCAGAATTATTTGATGCTAATCTACAGCAAACAGGTTTCCGGAATAGGCAAGTTCCAAATAGTGATGATAACATTATAAAGGTTTCTTGTTTTTAAGAAATATATTTCTATATATGTACTATTGAAAGTTGTATTAAAAAAAGACTAAGGTTGGGCCCACCTGTTTACATTAACCTTCTTAAGAATAGTGCTCTTTGAGGCAGGAGCCTGGCAGTATAATAACATTTTGAGTGGGCTTTTTGTCCAATGTTCCCCCATGTGATTTAGAAATGGTTAGAAACATCTACAGTACACAAAGAATAGCATTCTGTTTTTGGAGAAAAGGAAAGGTGGAGAAGTTTCCAAGAATCTTAATTCTGTGAATCGTGAGGAATCTAGGGGCAGGATAGCAGTATTCAGGTTTCAGTAAAAAGAAACAAGCCATGTTGCAACACTGTGCTGTTGTTTTGTCTCCTTTACTATAGAATCTCAAGCCTTAAACATCTAATCTATGGCAGTTAGTATACAATAAGTCATTTTGACCTACTGTTTGTCTAAGTCATTTAATGTTCTACTGCTTCTTGCTCTCCTCCAAAAAAAGATAAGTAAACACATGGCCAAAACTGGTACTTTTATGAACTTCACCAAGCAGTTAAAGATTCATTTTATGAATGGGTACAAATGGAGATGTCAGTGCTCTGTGAATAATGTTTCAAGAAAGAAAACTATAATTGGCAAAAGAACTGAAGCAGTTCTGATTAAAACTTTGATCAGGTAGTATTTTTTCTGTATCTATATTGTAATTATATGTCTTTATTAATCATTTTATCAAAGTCTGTTTTTGTTTTGTTTCACTGGGTCTTTCATTGTAAATTTGCTGGTTGAACAAAATACAGTAGTTCAGCATATTCCTGAACTACCCAACGTTAAATCTGAGAATGCTGAAGCAATTTAGTTCCCAGAAAACACAGCCAGTATGCTATAAATTAGCTTTTGTCTTAATGGTTTTTATCTTGTTTTTTACATTGTTTCAACTATTGTAAGTATCATTTTAGTAGTCATTTTAGTGCAAAGTCCTCTGATAGAATGAGTCAGGACAGATTATTAAGTGTAGACCAAAGGATTACTATTACTTTTGAGAAAAAAAAACGTGCTGACTCTCTAGAAAAGTGTCTTCAACGGTAAGCAGCCAATGCATGCAGCCCCTCAGGGTGTTACACAATAACTTACTGTATATCTTCTCACAGACACAACAGATCTTCAGCCAAGCTATCCTTACAAAGTGCTCTCTGCTAACAAGACATTTAATAGAAGATTCTGTAGCGCTTTTCTTATTGCGTGGTTGCCAGATGTGTTTAAAATGAATTATTTACTGAAATAAAAAGACCTCCAGGTTATAACTGTAAATGGGACTATAAAAAGTTATTTGATTTGTCTCTCATTTCAAATGCATTCATATCATGGTGCCTAGTAAGCTGTAATTGGAAAATAAGATAGGAGGGTACTTAATACCCAGATGTGGATCATCAAAGCAGTGCTCAAGAATACTAGCAAATAGCCTCATCTATTTTTGAGTCTCTGCACTACTTTACCATATAGTAAACTACCAATTTCTGTCTACTGTGTATGATGCAATGCTCCATCCCTCTTTATTTAGGGTTTCTAGCTGTAATTTTACTTGTGTACTATTTGTATGTATTGGTTCTGTGGTGAATTATTATTGCTTTGTGCAGTTTACCAAATCAAATTATTGCATTTTTAATAGATGTTTAAATAAATGCACTGTTTCTGGGGTTTTTTTATTCTACAGATTCTGATTATGTAGAATGTTGAACTTTATGTTAAACTTTAGCATTGTAAGTATTCTATATTGGTGTAATTGTGAAGAATAAGAATCTTGTGACTGGTACCTTCATGCCAGAGACTCAGAAAAATGACCTTGTCTGAATATTGTATTTTTAGTATATAATATTAACTTAAACTTATCGAATAAAAGTTTCTGGTGTCAGAAATAACACCCTGAAGAAATATTAATTTCATTTGTTTTTTTCTTTTCATAAAGAATTACTTCATAACATCTTGAGGAATATGAAGTCTAGGATATACAGTAGGTTTTCATTTCTAGCATAGCAAAGCCATTCTTTTAGTTTACCAGTCATTGCTTCATGCTAGTCTGAGACCATCTCTAGCTGAAAAACCACGGCAGCTGTTCAGCCAAGGGAGACAGAGAACAAGACACTTTTAAACTATTTCAAGCGGGTAAATGAATGTAATTACGATACCTACTGTATACAATATGTTTAGTAATTAATTATCACTGCTTTTTAGAATGAAAACATAGGTTCGTCATAGGTTTACATTGCAAATTCATTTTTTCTCTTAAA
This sequence comes from Lepisosteus platostomus, assembly GCF_059453375.1. NCBI lineage: Eukaryota > Metazoa > Chordata > Actinopteri > Semionotiformes > Lepisosteidae > Lepisosteus > Lepisosteus platostomus. The sequence goes on along the minus strand of NC_142614.1, from coordinate 72,541,865 downwards.
ATTGCTGAATAGATGGCAAAAAAGTCGTTGCAATAATTGTGTATGAAAAGATGCTTTGCTGCACATGTTATCTGAGGTTTTGGAATTTGTATCTGTAATAAAGTGTTCACTTTTCCTCAGATATTACAACTGCTTCATCACTGGAATATGCAGCAGAGCTATAGTATTTATTACTAATTATATGCATGTTATATGTTTGGAATTAAGAGACATCCTAGATAATTACTAACAACCACATGAGCTAGACAGCTGCTTCCTGTTTGTAACTTTTGTTATGTTCTCATCCCACTGCAGGCCAACAATGTGTTTGTGTGTTTAGGTAGTCAAGGTGACATAAGATCTTTTCCATTAATAAATGAGGATATGGGGTAATGCTTATTGCTTTATGCAAGTGCCTACTGTTGGACTTTATTAAGCTGGAATGCTCTACAAAGTTGTTTACATGAAGTGCTGTAAACTAAAAACAAAAGGATTTTTGTAGGTAAAAGATTAGATTTGCCCTTGCACGTCACAGAACGATCGCGTGAAAAAAACAAGGTTATATATTGTATATCTGAGCTACTGTAGCTTAGATTTGGTTCCTCTAACATTAACAAGTTCATTTTAGTAGTTCTGGAGGATTATGTTTTCTTTTTTCGATGCATAGAGAAATTTACTTTGATGTTAAGTCCCTGCTATAATGTAGACCCAATTGACAACAAAGCGTCCTGAGGCCCTTGTCCGTGAAAACATTTTCTTAGAAATCATATTAAATCTTGTAAATGTCCTCATTTTTAATGTGATATATGCTCAGGACTGACTCAGGATTTAGGTAAAACAGATGTGTCTTGTCATCTTTTATCAAGTGAAGAAGCATAAATTATCCCTATCTAAGACAAGAAAATGGTCTCTTTGGCTAGCATTGAATAAAGATTTTACTCTTTAAAAATATTGTCAGGATTGCCAGTCAACAAGATGTCAGCACATGTTGCCACATAATAATTTATTGTGAAGTGTTGCTTGGTGATATCCAATAATAAAAATAGAAAGTGAGATGTTTCATCTCCAATGCTTTGTGGGGTGCTAAGGAGTAAATTAAAAAATGGAAGGAATTAAATTAAAAAGCAATTGGTGTCATACATCTCTAGTTATGTGTGTGCCTGGAGAAAGTATTTAAAGTTAAAAATACATGTTGACGCTCTCAAGCAGTGATAATCCAAGAATAAGCATTAAAGCTCATCTTTTTCCAGAAGCACAGGGAACGAAATGCTTCCATTAGCTGAAGGAGGGGAAGATAGCCCCCAAAAGACCCTTCTTATTGAGACAGGGATTCTGGAAAACAGAAATAAGGAACATTGTTTTCTGGGTACTGGGGTACTATTTTTATTTTGGAATTTTTCATATCTTACAGTATATATTCTTCCATTCAGGTTGAATTATGCTAATCTGTCCTCGGTTACATTTTTTTTTTCACAGAATGCTCTGGTCCTCTTGGAATGGAGGGCGGTATCATTTCCAACCAACAGATCACTGCGTCCTCAACTCACCGAGCCCTGTTCGGTCTGCAGAAGTGGTACCCCTACTTCGCCAGGCTCAACAAGAAAGGACTGGTGAACGCTTGGACAGCTGCAGAGAACGACAAATGGCCGTGGATTCAGGTAACTTACTGGAACATAAGAACAAGGAGGGAAAAATAATGATGTCGAGTGTAAAAACATTCTGAATTCTGAATTCTGATAAGTCTAGAAAGACAAAGAGGAATTATACAACTTTGTTACATACAGATAATGAAATAATTACATATATATTGGATTATTCATCTTTTTCTCAATCAAGTAATGATCATGTGTCATGATCAGTCTGTTCTGAGACTGCCCTCACCACCAGGTATTGGCATGGTGTTACTGTACCTGAGCACAATGACTTAGGCTTCTGTGTCCTTGTTAGAAAAGGAGACATAATTAGTCATACTCATGTCTTAATTATCATTATCAAGTTGAAGTCTTGACCTTCAGCATTCTCACATCCTGCAAGGCAGATTATTAACTTAAAAGCACTTCTGTTCTTGTAAGTATTCTAACTACTGTATGTGGCATGCAGTACTTGAGCACAAAAATGTTCATCACAAATGTAAATTAAGATCTAGTGTTGCAAACGCAGAACTTTGTCTTTCACAGTTCAGTACATTTCACTAATAGAGACATGTACGAGCAATTACTCAAACCATTCCACTGGAGGTACTGTATCGTCAGTGGAGCTTTAGATGTTGCTGATTAGTAACTGAAACCTTTATATACTTTCTCACATCTCTTCATATCGAAAGGCAACACTCTAGTGCCATGTCGCAGTTCTAATGATAATTCCTTGATTGTAATGGTTTATTGTGCTTTTATTGCTTTACCTTCAATCTTCAAAAGTCTCCATCGTTATAGTTTGGTGTTACATGTTCTGCTCATTGTAGCAGCATTCATGATGCGTTTATAGCTACAATATTAATATATTGCTGAATAAGAAAACTTGCCTATTTTCTTGCAGAAGAGAACTTGGATCGTGGTCCCAAATTGACCTCTAAATTATTCAAATTTTAAATCACCCATTTAATATTTTGTACTATATTACTTAACAAACCACCTGCAGTAATAATAGCCAGAAATACTGTATTTGTTTTAACTTCACTGACCTAAAATGGTAAATAAAGTAGGGCTGTGACTTTCATCATACCATGAATTTCAAATTACTGGTGTGGTGAATCAGATCAGCACTCTCGACTTTGAGTTTTGCCCTATTGGACTATGAGATCCAGGCTTCAATGATGTTGGTTTTGTTATTATTGTAAATACTTGTACGTTTTTGTGTTATCAAATTCTTCCCCTGCAGTGGTGTGATTCCAGTGTTGATCTATTGCCTTAGGTGCTTGAGTTTTGATACATATATGAAAGTATGTTGCCGTCTGAAGCCACAGACATCCATTTTGTCACAGTTAACTTTTAACAGTTGCCAGGCATATTCTATTTCTAAAGACATGTGACTTCTTCCATATGTGAAACGAAAACAAACCAACTCCCTAAGCTTGACCCAAGTTTATTGTGTGAGGTTCCCAGAATCCTCAAAAAAAAAGAATGTTTCATAAACTGGAACTATCTACAGTATCATTCAGAAAATGTGAACTTAAATTTTTCCTTGTGATATTTGGTCACTTATTAATATACTGTGAGTATGTAAACATTTCACATTTTATTTGACTTTTAAATATGCTGAACTGTATTGCAGGTTTTCACAGCTGACAGCTATAGTATATTTTCACTAACAAGCATCTTGCACGCACATTTGCAAGATAAAATCACTGAGTGACCTAGGGGAGACATGTTGTAGGTGAAAAATGTATAATGATACCTGTAATTGCATGTTGTAGATACCATGTGTCTTATCATCATTCAGGAAATTTGTCTTTCATATGGTGTTGTGCTAGAATGCCTTATGCATGCAATAATAGATTATTATTTTTTTTATGATTTCTAAATATAGTTAACATAAAACTAAGATAGGTCTACATAAAGTGCATAATTTACTACAACATCCATGTAACCAGTCACAGCCTTCTATTTTTTAATAATTCTGTGTTTTTATTATTCTGAGTTACTGTTACTGGATACTGGAATCTAAATGAGTTAAAGGTGTTTGCTTCAGGCTATGTTTTACTGAGCAGGAAGGTATACGTTAATACGGTAATTAGCCTTTCTCTACAGTACATACACTGATGGTCAAAGTTATACTGAAACCTTTCATGAACCACACAAACATACAGTAGGTGAAAAATATGATGGTTTATTACCCATTCATGTCTGACATCCCTTTTACTTCCATGAAACTGCAGCCACTTGTAACTGATTGTACTGTACATTAAATTCCTCTAAATCAAAAGGCTGCAACTATGAGTTTTGAAAGACATTGGGAAGTCCCATTTAAACATGCCATTTAGATGTGCCGTCAGCTACTGATGTGAGTTACCGTGTGATAAAATGTTATGTCCTCACGTGTCTTTCTTGTCTTATATCAGGTTATGAAGACTGTAGTGACCTTTTTTAGAAGGCAACAGTTTCATGGGAGTCAGTGGGATGAAATTCTTGAAAAACCATAATTACATTTTCTCTGTGAAACTGACAGTACACTTTGTAGCAAGCTAATTGTTAATGATTTAATTTTTCATTCATGTTAGGATGCTGGTAAGAATTTCAGGTGTCCCGAGTTTTCCTTACCACCACATCAAGTTTCTGTAAAGTCTGCAACATGCACTCTAGTATTACTTTGCAAACCTTTCACAGTTAAATGCTTAGCGCTACAGCTAATAATTGTAATAAACTGTATGCTTGTGGGTTTTCCTAAAGAGATTTTTTTTTAAAAAGGTGTTTTAACACCATGCAGGAAAATCACATCACAGACATCTAATTGGCCTTTAGGCATTTTATTGGTTCCAGCTGTGAAGCTGCCCCTAAAACATTAGAGGAAACCCTCTGGCATTTTAAGTTTGCAAATATCGATTTTAACCATTATTAACAAAACAAGGACATTTTGAATGTGTGGGAAGTTGCTATTTGGATACATAGAGTATAAAAAGGTGAGATATTTTATTAATATAGCATATGGTTACATACAGCCATGCATTTATTTCAATACAAGTCTTCTTTTTGAAAATAGCACACATTATTGTTAAAGTTCGGTAACTTTATTGTGTATAGTAAAAAGCCCATGCATGTTTTTTGGATTAAAAACAAGATGTAGAAATTTAGATATGAAATTTGTGTTTTACAGAACTCAGAATAAAATCCTAGTCATATGTCAGATATTCAGAATCATAAACAACAGATTGAAGACAATAATATAAAAAATCTAAGGTTTTGCGGTCACATCGTTATTGACAGCATTGTTACCACACCTGCCATTGGGCCTTGTCAATACTGGGACAGGAGACCTCAAGAAAAAAACCGGATACTATTGGAAGTAGTGATTGTAGAACACTAGGGGGTACAGTTACCTCAGGACCAGACTTTCCAAACCAGCATTCCTGTTTGGTGACAGTGGGATATTGAAATGTAGGAGGCACCGAATTTCGCATAAAACATTAAACTGAAATCCTGACTACCTGGTCATTAAATAAACATCCTACAACATGAGGTCATGCCCTGGCTAAATTCCATTCTGGGCATGACCGATCTGGTCTCCCTAAAGTACCCCTTTAATTCAATTGGAGAAGCCTTTCACACTCAGCCACCTCATCTCCTTGTGGCATAATGGATCCTGCATGACATTCATGTGAGTGTTTGGTATAAGTCCTCCTAAACTGGTATAATGGGTTTGGAGGGCCTGTGCACATAAGCCACCTTTTCACTACGGGAAAATGCAGAACAGGGATTGAGAAAAGAGCAGCTTAATCTACCAGCTGATCCTGTTTGGCCAGGGATATTTCTCCAGTAAGAGATACTGACTCAGCAGCAGTTTATCTCTTATTGTCTCATGAGACTTCACCAATCTACTGAACATTCACTGTGAGGTTTAGACTCTGAACCTAGCTGAGACATTTTCCAGTCTTTCAAGGTGTAGACCATCTCTCCTCTATGCTGAGACTTTTTATAGAGGACTCTTCTCTCCATCAGCTGCATTTGATTCCTCTATCCTCCTCACGCTTAGGTGTGTCCTTTTTTTTCTCTCCTTGAAATATCCCTCTAGTGGCTTAAACCTGTATCAACACTCTCAAATCCAGCTACTCTGTTAACACTGTACTTCAGTTCTGCAGTATGTGGACCCCCTCCTGTGCAAAAATCACTTAGGGCTCCTTTGCATTATATTAATGCAAGCAATTATTGCTTTTTATAATGTTGAAGAACATCATAAGCACATGCAGCAGAATATCTGGCATCAAAGAATGGGTGCCGAACAACAAAGAGATAAATGGAACAAGCTGATTCTTTGTCTAATTATGTAAATTCATATGAGCTTTGTGATTCCCAATGCAGACATAAACAGAGACTCGCTCACAAGCGGAATTGCATAGCTAACATTTTTCTTTACATTGTTATTATTATTAACATTATGTGCCTCTTCTGCTGTGCTGAGTTGTACCAATAGTTATAATAAGTTATTTCACACTAGCATCTGGATTTAGACTTTCAATACTGTAGCAAGCCACTGTCTGAATAGACAAAGAAAACCTCTCTGCCTAATTTTGTTTTGTATCTTATCATATCCCAGGTTTGGCCAGCCAATCTCTAGTCATTCTGTACAGAATACTATCAAAAACATACTCTTATTGTATGTTAAAATAAAATTCTGAAGGCTGTTGCTAGGGAGAGTACCTCATCACATGTCTAATTTAAAACTTTAATAGTGGTTAAAAACTTTGTCATTTGTCAACATTGACAGAATGAAAGAGCTACCGTAGATAGATCTGGATTTACAAGTGAGATATCTCATACAAAAAAGTGATTGTGATATGGCCACTGAAGCCAGTAAAACTGGCAAACACACAACAAAAATTGTTAATTCCTAAACTGGTTAACCTAAGAACATAATCAATACAATAGGGAGATTTAATTTAACTGCACTTAGACATCTGTGCATTAAGCATAATATAACAGGCTTTTAAATGTCCCTTCTTGTTTTAGTGCCACTGTTCTTTGTACCAAATAGCAATACAACATTAAAAGTAATAACTGTAGCTTCTGATTTTCCTGCAAATGAAAGACAATTTTTCAAGGTTGAGAAAGGCCGACGAAGAGGGAGCCATGCTGTTCATGACAGCTTGCTGTTCTAGAGTTGAACCAATTAGGGACAATAAGCTGTTTGGCAAGCAGCAGGCCTGCAGGAAGAGCTTATGTTTATGTTGTTTAGATTAATATCACAGATCAGCCTTAGTGCATATTAAACTATAATTTGAGGAAGATTCTTTCTTAAAACACCAGACAATGCCATACCTTGTAGGCCGAATAAAAGCAGCATGTGAAAAACAAAAACACAAAAGTGTATCACTTTGTTAATGTTTTAGGAATTTGATATTTTTACAATATAGGGCGAAAAAAACAGAATGAACATTAGTATTCAGAATGCTCATTAGTTAAATGTGAGAAGCAGTTCTTCATATTCTGTAGTACTGTAGTTATCTTAGTCCTAGTACTGTAATTATCATAGAAGAGAAGGCTACTTATGTCTTTTAACCACACATACTACAGTATATACTCTAGTACATTATGCAATGCTGTAGGGGTGAACTTGCTTATATGCAAGTTTGGTTATTTTCAGCACTGAGCCCTCGCATACTCTATGTCGAGTCCCTACTGTATACTGTGAATGTTCTAGACTTCACGGCCACCTAAGTCACAACATTGTTTGTTGTCAAATTGTATTTTGGGCTTGGCTTGAAAATAAATCATACAGTGTTATCCTGTGCATAACGTACGCCAAAAGTTTATTGGTGCTGAAAACAGTTGCTGTGGGAGCCTCTGTCCCATTGGACAAGGCATGCACTGTAATGTGAGAGTTGTGAAAGACAAGTACTGTCGGTGGAAACTGAGCAAGCAATGATAAATTCTCATGGCTAAATGAGTGAGACTGGAAATGGAGAAATGTTAAATCTAGAAAATATCATAAGTAGGATATTGTTTGTGTAACAAACTCAGAAGTGCTTTGGGCTTTAAATGTGGAGGCAACTTTAGTTATTTAACACAACATATGTGTCATATTCAAGCAAATATACTGCTTTATTCAGAATGAATATGCACTGTAGTGCACTGCACATATCTGAGCCTGTAAGGCTTGCGGCATTGGTAGCCAATTGAAATGTTATTTCCCAGACTGTCACCTACAATTATAAACAACTACAGTACCTGTTTTTGTTAGCTTTTTATCAAAAACCACAATAGTCAGTTGTCATTTTTGTTCCAGAAGTTCAGGAACAATTTAAATGATACAATTGTTGGTATTTTAACATTTGTATTTTTCAATTTTGTTTACTTATATATAGAATATATAAGAATGTTGAACATGACATTACATGTCATCCTCACATGTAATGTAAATGGACTGTTTAGACTTAGCTGAAGAGAGCTGGCTTTTCACATTCAATCATTTTCCTTAGCCAACTTTAACTATTAATTTAACATGCATTCACAGTTTTCTAGCTCAGAAAAGCCAATGTTTTCTGGAAAAGTGGTTTATTTTAAAAAGGGAAAAGTGAGAGTGGCCTGTGATATTTACGAGGAATAGCACCTGACGCAGGTGGCATGGTGGCACATTTAGCATTGCTGCCTTGTAGTGCTGGGGCCCTGGGTTCGAATCCGGACATGGATGGACTGGCATCTATCTGGGAAGTACCCAGCCTTGCGTCCATTGCTTTCTGGGATATGTTCTGGCTTTCCCTCGACCCTGAGTTGGAAGACGTGTTAGAAAAGGGATGGATGGGTGCATTGGATGTCTCCAATGTAGAATTACAATTGATCCCTGAATTATGCCGCACATAAAGACAAGGTGATTTTGAGCTATCGCCTAGTAATTACACACCGTAAAAACCTGTAGTTAAATTACCTTAACAGTGCAGTATTATACTCTAGAAAAAAATCTTTATTTTAGCATCTAGTGTTTTATTTTTCAGTTGGTTTGGTGTTCAGGAGGTTTAGAGAGAGGACAAAGCCCAGCTTCTTATAATTTCGCCCTCCCTTTTAAAATATGAAAAATATAGAGTTTTCTTTGGTCACCATTGCTCTGCAACACTCATTGTCTCCACTCCTGTGGCTGCCCCATGAATCACCCTCAAGGGGTAGCCACCTTGCAATTTCATGCTAATGGACATCAGAAATCCTTCTTACCCTTCAGTAAGTCTCGCACAGTTTTGTGGGGTTTGGTCTGTAGCTCCTCAGTTATGACCAAGTTATGAAAAGTATCTTGAAATCAGTTTAAGAAACATATTTTTTTCAACACAATTGGAATCTATGGCAGCATATAAATCTTCTATTAACATGTGATTAATTGCCTTGTTTCAGCACAGTTCAATTTTAACTTTAAAAACAAATAAAAAAGTAGATCTGTGCTCAAAGGTCCAGACAGGGGGGTTTGATATTACTGCTACTCAGTGGCAGATCTGAAAGTCCATTTTCATCATATTGTCTCATTTGTATTCAATTATTTTTCTCACATACTCCAGTGCTAAAAATGGATTTTCCCAGACATTCAAAGGTAAGCTCATTGTCAATTCTCCCCACATTGAAAAAAGCATTTAGACAGGCAAAGTTGTCATCATTTAAAACATACGTGAGTGGGAAGTAAAACAAAGTAATCGATGATAAGACCAGTTATTGAGATTGGGCTGTTGATATAATAATGAAAATATGACTTTACAAGATTTATTTTCCAACTTCAGAACACCCTATCATTTTATTATGCAAACAAAATTCATTATTATGTAAGCGAAACTGAGTTAGTTAGTGTTATCAATTAAAATCTTGTAAGAGTGTTATAAAATGCATTTACAATAAATTAGATACATCAATATACATGGTTCATAGTTCATTCTATCTAGTGTTACAGAAAGGAAATTTCAAAGTGCTATTGCCATATTCTGCAATTAATTAATAATGACATCTTTTAATTTCATGTTTTGTATTTTGTATTTCCTAGCAGCCATATCACGCTGCAATTCACAACTGGCAGCCCTCTGGAGCTAAGCAGGTGTGAGCCTGGTCAGTACCCGGAGGAGAGACCTCCTGGGAAAAACAGGTTGCTGCTGGAAGAGGTGTTAGTGGGGGGTGCTAACCCTGCGGTCCATATGGGTCCTAATGCCCTAGTATAGTGATGGGGACACTATACTGTAAAAAAAATGCGCCATCCTTCAGATGAGACATAGAACCAAGTTATAAATGTTGTAAATGAATCAAGGTCCTGACTTTGTGGTCATTACAAATCCTAGGGTGTTTCTTAAAAAAAGAGTAGGGTTGTTACCCTGGTGTCCTGGCCAAATTTCCCATTGGCCCTTACCAATCATGGCCTCCTAATAATCCCCATGTATGAATTGGCTTCATTACTCTCCTCTCCTCCCCACTGAGAGCTGATGTGTAGTGAGTGTTCTGGCGCACTATGGTTGCCGTCGCATCATCCAGGTGGGGCTGCACATTGGTGGTGGTGGAGGGGAGTCTCCATTACCTGAAAAGCGCTTTGAGTGAAGTGTCCAGAAAAGCGCTATATAAGTGTGAGCAATTATTATTATTTGTTCTGTAACTGTCAATACACTTACACTTTTACATCAGCTGCTTTTTCAAGGAAAGCCAGTTAGAACTTAAGTATATATTGTAAAAATAAGTATATATTGTATTATATACGCATATTTCTTATCATGCATGATAAGATAGGAAGTTTGGATAAAACAAATTAAATATTTAATAAAGTTGTAAATGAAAGTTCAAGAAGAGATCAGACCCTAATCTCACCCACCTCTGCCTACCTGTGTGGAGCTTCTAGCTTTGAGTAGAGAGCTGCATTAGCACGCATAGGCTGTAAAGGAACAGGATCATTGAATGTTGAAAGGTAACGAAAAGAAGCAAAACGTTTCAGCTGTGGAGCCTTCTTCAGGCGTGATGCTTCTGGCTTTTACATCCCTCCCTCCAGCCTATTGTTGCCCATGGACCATCGCTCATAAAAGGGTCAGGGGAAGGTCTGACAGCATCGTCCTCAGAGACAGGTTGTCATTCTTCTCAGCCAAGCAAAACTAATCAATGAAGGATACTAATTCCAATCACACTTCTACTCCACAAATGAAGCTTTTGATAAACTACTGAAAATAAAGGAATCCGTGTGGCTAGGGTTTATGTGGTTTCATAAATCTTATTTTAAATCTTATGAAGAATGTGATTCCTTTAGGAAAGCCATTAAAACAAGTAATGATTTTAATAACACTGAAGTGGTCTATTGATTTTTGCTTAAATTAATTGTCTATTAGTGATACTGGGTTCAGAATTTTAAAAGTTTTGATAATTAATTCTATCGTAAAATTAATAGTATTAAGAATTGTATTTTATAGACTCTTTAATGTCAACACACCTCAAAGTGCTTTACATTATACATTTTATAAATACATACATTATACAAAGCTGATACTCAACAGCTGATTGAATATACAGTAGTTGTGACAAAACACAGAGGCTTCATTAGGGACATCAACATTGAAAGATTGAGTTCTTTGTGAATGCTTGAAATACTTGTTGAGAAAACTTTGGCTTTACCTGCTTAATGGGTAATGGGTAGTCTCCTGGCCACAGGATGAGGAGGCTCGAACCCTTTCAGACTGAGTGAACCAAGGGCAGCTGCAAGATGGAGATGAGGTGGAGGAGGGATGCTTGAGACAAATGCAAAAGGAGGCATCCAAGTTCAGTTTATGTTGCTGTTTTGGTGGTGATGTTGATTTGATTCAGCTGTGTGAGACTGGCTTGTCACTGTTATCCATCCAGAACTTCAGTTAATAACTTCCATGTAGGAATAGGATGAGAGAAAAGAGCTATACCGTGATTTTAAACAGTGTTTCAGTCATAGTGGACTACTGTACTCCCATCAAAACAGAACACAATAGAAAGTTACACAATATAATCACACTGGGTCATTGGAACAAACTGATTTCTGATATCGTTTATTTTGCTCTTGAAGAATAGGAAAAGAAATTGAGAAACAGTTGAGAAATGTCCAGCATCAACCTAACTGTTATCTATAATGAAAAACAATGATGTTCTGTTAGGGCCATCCTCAGTATGTATTATCCTGCTTCCAGGCCTGTTGCTGAACAGGGAGCCTGTGTCCTCCCTCCTGCTCTCTGTCATGTGTAGCTGCTGGGTTAACAAGGCAAAGTGATTGGTGGAAGAGACGCATCACATTTTCACTGGGGCGAAACAAATTCTTTTATTTTACCCTTGAGCAAAGTGCTTCATTGAGATTGCTACAGTAAAAATCCAGGATGTACAGTATAAATGGATGCAAATATAAGACACCAGCAAATACATGAATAATAATTCACTTAGAAAAAGACTTCAATAAAAGTGGTTACTTGCTTAAGCAGCAAACAATTTTAGTTAATCAAATTTAGTTAGCTAAATTTGGCCTAGGGACAGGTAAAGGTTGATTCCATGCTGAAAGGTAAAGAAAAGAAACACAATGTTTTGGCAGTGGAACCTTCTTCAGGTGTTCTAAAGCTAGCCATTTTTTGCCAGCTAAATCCATTAACAATAACACAGCAAAGAAATACAAATCAGTGAAAAATGATTGATTAATAGTGTATGCGAAAAATGTTGGAGCAGTTTTATGCAGACAGATGTTGAGACTTTAACTCTCACTTTTTTGACTGTTTACATTTATCATGTCACACCTTGCACTTACTCATCTTTCAACAATAATGAAAACATTTAGGTCTGTTTGAACATAATTACCTTTCTTTTTACGCACAATTATGCATGTGGATTTCATCAACAGAATGTGTTGCTAGATCCTACATCAGTTCATTTTGCTAACGTTTCCACTCTAATTAACATTATATTTATGTTGCAAAGAATTCAACACTAACCATTTCTTATCCTTGATGTTTAACTGTATGGGGGTTTTTAATTTGGACTGCCAGGTTCTCCAATTACCTGGCACTCACTCTTGTGGAAGTGCTGCAAGTCAGCATTGTGTAAATAATTTGAATACTCTCTTAGAGATAATTATTTTCCACTGTATTCCAGTGTTTAACTTCACTTTTACGTCTGCAAAAAGATTCAGTCTTGGCTATATCTTCTGAGTACAGATTGAAAGTTTGTATGATGAATGAGGCTGGAGGCAGTGCCTTCCTGGAATCAATTGTTCATATGTGGTTCAGGTGATCTTTATTATACTCTGAAACACCAATGCCTTATAGAATCTTCTCAATATCCATTAGTGACCATAACAGCAGATGTGTTATGGTCAGTAATGTGGTCCATTTAGAAATAACCGCTGAAAGATGTATAAAATCTGTATTCTCAAAGGATGGTATCACCTCCCTAATTATAAAATTATTATTTTTTCTTCCTTCCATTGATGCAATAAATGGTTTAATAGTACCTCTAGATGTGCATGTAAAAGAATGTGGGTATTCTGTTCATTTTCCTGCATCATTGGGTTGGTTGTACAAAATCATTGTGTTATATTCAGTTCACCTTGTGAGCAGATATTTGTATTTTGGTGCTTTTAGTCCATCAAACCTAGATGACAGCTGGTCTTTTTAGGATATCTCCAAAGTTTTCACTTTTTAAATTCTATATATCTCCAAAAAGAAAGCAAGGTGGTAATATTCTCTTTTCTTGTCACACTCCTGCTCATATTCAATTTTTATCTCGCACAGTGAAATAAAGTTATAACTCAAGCAAGTTTCTACCCCACAGCTACTTCATTTCTGTTTTTTTCTTAGCTGGGCCTAACGGAGTGCTCTTTTTCACAGTTTTTCTCTGGAAAATGTTGCTGTAAGTAAGATCACAGCAGAACCCTGGTTGTCCTCTGGAGATGGGGCACAAGGGTCTACATTCAATCCTGTGGTGTGGTTGAATGTGACTAGAACTTGTCAAAAATATCACTTAAGATGGACACAAACCCATTAACATAACTCAGACGTTCGGTAGAACCCAAATGTAAGAAACGCAATTTTAACAACAGGTAAGGATGGATGACAGCAATGAAGGTGACCTTTGCTTCTGCAACCCAAACTCGTAATTCTTCATGACATTTCTCCCTGAAAAAAAAAACATACAGACCATAGTAAACCTCTCTTGCTCGTTTTTGTCTTCGTGCATCCCTCCTCCACACCATCTCTACTTATGCAGGTACCCCTTGCTTAACTTCTCTCTTTGTATGGGGGTCTTAACTTCTTCGTCCTACAGCAATACAGTCAGCCCTCAGCCAAACAGGTTAAGGCAAAGCTTCTCCTGCCTAACTCCTTGAAAAACATTCCTGAATTTGTGATGTTATTCCCTGTGAAGTGTATCTCACTGCCTTAAGTAGTCGGGCTGAGGAGAACAACAAGCTCTCTGTTAGGAGGAAGTCTGCAGGTGGAGAAGATTGAGGGGGTGAGGGTAGTCATGGGCCAAGTCTGCACCATGGTGGATACCAACAAGGATGGAGAGAGGCCCAGTGCAACTGCAGCCTGGGGAGCAACCGGGGCACTTGAAGGAGCAGAACCACATTGTCAGCACCGGGGGGGAGGCAAGGTTTGAGAGAGGGGAAGTCGGATGCAGACGTAGACTGAGCTGCATGTTCTGGCCCCCACAGCACGCGAGCAAGCATTGGTGGTGGAGCAGGTGTGAAGTGGTGGAGGAGAGGTAGGAAGGATGACTGACGATGACAGGGAAGGTAGAAGAGAAGAAAGGAGATGGGAAAGTGCAGAGCCAAGACTACAGGAAGGGCGAGAGAGAATATAGGTATTGAGAGGTATTGGGAAGGAAGGTGACGCAGGGGCAGAGGTTGCAGTAGTGTTCAGTGTAGCTTCATTGTCGACAAGTCGATGAAAGAAGGGAGGGCAGTGTGACAACTTCGGCAAGCAGGTTGTTTTCTGCTGCACGTGGAAAAGGCCAGACTAGTGGCAGGCGTGTAGAACAAATGCAAGATGAGGACAGGTTCAGCAGCTGCAGAAGTTGTGAGTAGACTGTGGTGGCCAGATAGAGGTATTGTAGATGGTGACTGGCACTGGGAGACTTGTAAAAATCCAGGTAGAAACAACAGCCAATAGGGGATGGTGTTGTAGAGAGCCTTGAACTCTAGGAAAAATTCATTTTCTGAATATAGTTCTAAGGTTTGCTGAGTTAATGAAGGCTGAAAGTTTGGTTAACTTGGCACAGGTAGATGAAAGAGAAGTTACATGATAATATATTACATTTGAGAGAGCTAGAAACGTTCATGTAACTTAAAAACTTGAAATTTCTATGAAAGGTTTCCTGATGTCTCTGTTGAAAACCTCTTTAGTGGCAAGACAAGAGCAAATGCTTTGGAAATAAGGCTTTTTTCAATATGAGGTTGAAAAAAAGCAACACAACACAAGCCACACAAAAAAAGCCACCAAAGACTGTGTGACAAACTGAAACTTTGAACTTTAACATTTATGAATTAATTAAGTCTGTGCCCATTTTACATATTTTCTCTCCATAATGTGCATTAAATAATTGATCGGCTAAATTCATTTTAATTTAATTACATTTTAATAAAACAGCTTAGGTTGTAATACAGGTTATAATACAGGTTGTTACTGTACATAGGTCTGAACAACACCTCAGAAGTCTGAACACACTTCAGAGGATTTTAAAGTATTGTTATATACAGGTTTTCAACAGTGAATTCCATAAATGCATTTAATTCTTGTAATTGATGATTGGCACTGGTCGCAACTGCCAAACCCATTAGGTTAAATTTATACTGCCGTACTTTGTATTTAAGTTTTATTTCAAGTTAAATAAAAAAAGAATTATATAAAAATGCAGAGATTTTTAATTAATACTGAAAAATGTGTGAATTAAAACTGTCTGAAGCTGAAGCAGCAATTTGTTTGAAGATTACTAAGACTATATTATATTATTATCCCTGTGCCCCCATAATTCCCCTTTATACAAACCCTGTGAGACAGAGCAGTGCTTTTTAACTTCTCCTGAAACTGAAATAAATTAATGTGTAAACCAACCACTAAACCTTTATAAATATTAATTGACATTGCTACTTTTTTTTTCCTGAGGCCAGTCAATACAATAGTCACAGGTTATTTTTTAATATAAATTCTAATACAATTGAATAAATCTAATAAATTTCAATCTAATAAGATTTAATAAAAATGTTAATATAAAATTTAAGGTAAAATATTAAAATAATATCATATAAAATTTAATATAAAAATCATCTTGAGCATTTTTTCAATTTCATTGTTCAAAACCATTTAATCTTTCCTTCATTTTGAGCCATCATTCCTGTCAATAAAAGCTGCCATTTAAATTGCCCTTCTTCTAACGTCATAATTGGCACAGCCTGTTGATTAATTAAGTAATAAGATATGCACTGTGCCTTTAAGATGAACACCGCATTGGAGAGTGATGGTCAGCTGGAAATTAGCATCATGCTTTACTCATGACAAGTTTCAGATTTTAATAAATGGGTCAAAATGAATAACTTACTGTAAGTAAAATGAAAAATAAAAATCGCTCAAGATAGATAAGAAAGAATTAAGGGAAAATGTTTACGGTATTTGCTAAATTTCAATTCCTGATTCTCTTACAACAGTTAAATCTACACATTTTAATTTAAGGCTTGTCATGTCTCTAAGGCATTCATTGAAAATTCTGCACAAAATGTGTACACCTCAAATGAAAAATACATGGTTAATATTTTTTTCTTGTGTGCTTATGGGTAATTTATATAGTGAGTTAGATGTGGCAAGATAAACTATGCTCTGCCATAGAACATACAGTACTAAGATTGTTTCATTTCAGGTAAGATTAGAAGAAGGGATGGCTTGATATAACTCAACATGGATGACTTGTTTTTTATAGCTTACTGAATTAAAAAAAAGGATTTGACAAAATAATATATTGTATTTCTGTATAAGAATGATAATGTAAATAATGTATGATAATGATAATGTACTGTATTAGAGGGGGCATGCTCCATTTGCCATCTGTTTGATAGTGTTAAATATTGCTAATATCTGTTATGTACAGTAATTTACTGAAGTGTATCAGTGTTTTTGGAAAGTGACACTCCTGTATGCTTTTCATTGAATTTAATTATTGTCATTATTTTGGTTCTGTCATTCTTGTGGAGCAGAACCTTCTGTACTGTTACTACGATGTGATGTGCTAAGGACAGTTCATGCAATGCCTTTGGATAGTCGTGTGCTGCACTGCAAGTTAAAGAGAGCAGCAATTGTGATTAAGTGCTTCAGGCAAAACAAAATGCATCATTTTTTGTTAACTGCTTCATACTTATTACTATCTCATTACATTGTGTAGCATAGAGAGTATTAATATTGAACACATTTTTTGTTCTCCCTCTAAATCTGTAAAGGTGTGTTAAGGCCTTTCTACACATGTGGTACAGTACTGTATGCAATGACTGTTGGGATACAGCCCTTCACCACACCTAATTTGTTACCGTCAGGTCTATAATCTCATCTCCAGTGTAATTGATCACTGATAAATGAGGAATATCTGAGATTACTAAATTCTGTAAAATTACAGGTACAATAAAAAGCAGGAGTTAAAAACAAAGTGGTTTGTTTAAATTAAAAGATGTGACGCCTAAAGGGATCTGAAAATATACTACAGAACGTGAGCCTTGGGCTTTACAATCATGAAACGCACATTTTTTTTAGCTGTTGATTTCAGGAGATAATAAAAGGCAGAGACAGTATACGTTTTTCCGCAGATGAAGAATATTAATATAATTCCTTGCTTTCCTCCTTTTCATTGTGCTGTATGTGATGTGTGGTTATTATGGGAGGATATTAAAGGAGCCCTCATGTGCTAGAAATTAAAATGAGACTTTTGCTTCAGATTTTTTGTTGTTGTAAATATTGCCTGTTTCTTGCATCAATGGGATAGAACAGGATAAAAAGCTGTAGCAACACAGATATGTTACCTTTTTAAATTTACAATCATGTAAAAGTTAATCCAGCAGGCTGGACTACGTCTTCTCATTCATCATCAGATGCTGATGGAGCCATTGATTATCGTGTTTTTCTTTCTAGATAAATCTGCAGAGAAGAATGAGAGTTACAGGACTGATAACACAAGGAGCCAAAAGAATTGGAAGCCCTGAGTATGTGAAGTCATACAAAGTAGCCTACAGCGATGATGGGAAGACGTGGAGAACCTACAAAGTTAAGGGTACAGATGAAGACATGGTAAGATGCCAATGCCTTTCATTTAATGTGCTGCAACACAGCCTCAGGACTTCTTTTTAATTAGCAGAAATTATGATGTTCATCATAAACCTTGTCTTTGAAACTGTCTCGTTTTTTATGACTTTTTAGATTGAATATTTTTATTATTGGGCAACAAATTAGTATTGCACATGGACTTCAGTATTCCATCATTTCAATTACATTTTCAATGGTCTTTTCACCATAGTCAAGACACTCTGGCCCTTTGTCTCGCTCCTATTTAATTAGTTTGCTAGTAATTAATGTGTTTGCTGTTTGCTTTTTATTGCAGTTTGATGTAAAGGCTCATAAAATCTATGGGGCTTGCAGTTCATCAATACAGGACTGATCCCTCACTACCGCCGTTCAGTTTTTTAAAGAACATTAAAAGGAATATCTGTTTTTGGAAGGCAGTGGAAAACAAGGTTTATGGTGTGTGAGAGTTCAAGCTGCAAATGTGTTTTAGTAAAATGCACAATTGCACAAATCAACAGATGAGTGAGACACAAGGAACTTCACAGTTTTCCTGACATGTTAAAACACTTTTAAATAAGCAAATTTACTAAACAGCATTTGAACATGTATATTATTTTACTCAGCCAATATGAGAAGGCTGCTTCTTCCTTGTAAGGATCCTGAATAGCTTCTTAAAGAAAACTCAAGACACACAATTTAGAGATACAAATTAACTTAGCCAGCGTGTCTTTGACAAGTAAGAGGAAACTGGAGCATCTAGCAAGAAGCCATTTTAACCTATTGAGAACATGCAAACTTCAAACAGAAAGCATTCTAATTCTGGAATCAAGCTCAGGACCCAAAAACTTTGAGGCAACAGTGCTAACACCACTGTTGAACTCTCTATTACTCTAAATTACTGAAACACACAATTATGAAATATTCTGGACATTGATCCAGAGCCCATTGACATTTCTTCATCATAAAAACGTTTTATTTGTATTTTTTTAATGCTTAAAGAAATATAATAAATATTAAAAATGTAATTTCATAAAAACCTTAATAAGTACAAATGGACTATGGTAGCATACCTATGTACAAGTGATAGTCATGTACTTTGAGGAAAGGGGGCGCTATTTTTGTTATACAAATCATCAATTGGTTTTCCTATAACCCTGTACCATAAAAGCTCAAGTAGAATATTTGGTCAATCATATTGAATTTCAAATAGGCATCTACTTAAGCCTGGGACTTTTGGCATAGCGTTTTTTTTTCTTTTATAATAAAATTTGTGGTTTAAATAAATCTTTGATACAGAAATATTTATTCAAATTTAAGTGAACTTGAAAGCTGTTATTAAAAGGTTAATTAATTGTTGATGATAAATGTAGAAGTGATGTCTATAGTATGCAGTAGCAGATCTGCTGTTGTCAAACTATAATTCTATGAAAAGTAAAAATATCTGTGTGACACTATAAGAGGGCAACATTCATAATAAAAAATGTCTTTATTCAAAATTATACCATCACAAATGTCAAAAAGACAATTAAAATACTAAACATATACAAGATAAAACAATTGTTGAGGGAATTCCTATCTAGTGTGTCTGTAGTTGTAAAATGTTTCTGCTTTTTTCCAGATATTCCGTGGAAATGTAGACAACAACACTCCTTCTGCCAACTCCTTCACTCCTCCCATTGAAGCCCAGTTTGTGAGAATTTACCCACAGGTGTGCAGGAGACATTGCACTCTCCGCATGGAGCTGCTGGGCTGTGAACTAACAGGCAGGTCAATGCAAACATGGAAGAACAGCAGTAATAGCAGATTTCTATTATCATTGTACTGCCGAAAAATATTTGCAATAAATATTGTAACAAATGTAAATATGAATATATCTCCATACATATATCAACATAAACAGACAAATATAAACAAAATATGCAAAAACATGCGAGTCCTATACAGTAGATTAGATAGATACTTTATTGATCCCATGAGGGAAATTGCAGAAATTATACAGATTATACAGTACGCATCTGAAGTTCACTAAGCAGTTTACAACATTCGAAAATGGTCAGGTTGATTTAAAAGAAATTAAAATGGTTGACATGTTGACACTTAAGAGGGCTTAGATATTTGTCTTTCTCTATTTCTGCATATGCTTTTGTATTTCTTTCATTTGAATATTTGATGCTATTCATTCTAAGATGGTAACTGTTTTAGCAAAACTGAGCTTGACATTACTCCCCAACCTGATTAAGACAATCATAGGATGGAAAAGTATATTACTGTATACCAATGTATCACCATAATAATTTAGCTATGTGTATACAGTGAGTAGAAAAAAATTGTGAATCCCCTAGGATGGTCTGTATTATCATATTGTTACAATGTGGTGATGAGCTGGAAAGCACCACATTTTTTATGAGGGGTGTTTGGTCCCATGGAAGGCCGACAGAGAGGTGAGAGCTGGGGACTATATTATACAGGCAGGTAAAGATGGATGGTAGAGGAGTTGCAGGCAGACAGAGAACAGACTAAGCAGGAGGTGTGCTGTGCCAGCAGACACAGGAAGGCCAAGACAGTGTACTACAGGTACAGGAAAGCTGCGAGGCTAAGCGAGTCTGGAAAAACAGGAAGCTTCACAGTCCTGCTGGTCTGGTCTGTGACTGGAGGTGTGGAGGGTAAGGGATAGACAGAATCGGGCAGAATAGTCTTATTGAGACAAGCAGCTGATCATGGGCAGATCTGGGATTAAGTAGCCTGGAGCTAATGAGATAATTACCTGGTAAGTGGGAGCAGGTGGCACTGATAGCCTTTCTGAATGAGTTCTCACGGCACTGAGAGGTGTTCAACTCCAAGTATGAACATGGCTGGTTACAGTAGAGATCGAGGGCTGCAAGCTCTGATTTGCCCGGATGTAACACATATATTTCAGACCTAAAACATACTTAGATCTCAATGAAAGTCTTTGTAAACAATGAAGATACCCTGATTAAATGTACAAAACAAAGACATGCAGTTACTTATATTTAACAAAATAATTCAACAGTATACCTGTATATCCTTGAGTGAATAACTACTGTATGTGAACCCATATATTCAATATCTAGAGAACCTCCTTGAGCAAGAACTCGACACACATGCTACTAGATGTTTCCTGTCACTGATGAATCTAAATGCTTTTGTTAATTTAAGAAAAGACCGATTTCTACTAAATAAGGGTAGTAAGAAGTTGTAATTAATGTAATAATTATATTCCAAGTTCAACAAACATTTTTCTTGGTACTGTAAATGCATAGGATCTGAGAAGCTATAGCATTTACTGTATCTCAGCATAGATAAATGCAGATTAGATATTGGAAGATAAAAACAGGTAAGAAGTCTCATGAGTGGATGATGAGAAGGAAATAAAGCATCCTTTCAGGACAGTTAGGAACCATCTGAAGCTCTTGGCTCATACGGTACTTGTTTTCCCTGAAGCTGTGAACTGTTCTATGTGAATTTTCCTAAATCATCCCAACATTTCTGACTTTGGAGACTGACTTTTGCAGTTTTAAATCGCAATTATATCTGGGCTTATACTTCATTGAAAGACAGGGTGGATCTCTGGGATAAATTTGTATTTAATCCCAGGGAAAATGGTTTCTCTGAAGATGGTATTGCCTTTTTTCAAACGTTTTTTTTATATCTGTAAACATACAATGATGTTCATTCTACAGCCATTATAATGGCTGAGTTTTAGAACACATTTCTGTTTTCAGAAGGGTACTGTGTGTTTGCCCTTCATAACCTTGTTCCTTTGCCTTTAGATAAAGAATTAATGCTGGGTGTTACAATGCATTTAATATTTTTGCTAAAAGTAATATTGCCCAATTCAGTGATGGTTAAACTGAACTCTTACATATCATACTTATCGTTTCCAAAAAGGACAACATATCACTTGAGTCTGTGCTGACAGCTGAAAAGAGTGAGTACCAGCCACAGACAAGACTCTAATTGGAATGCTACTGGCCTGACCTAAAATGTCAACACTACAAATAACTGAGTGTTCTAAAATAGATTATTACAATATGTTCAAATTGTACAGACAGCCAAGTTTGAAAACGTCAGACATTTAAGATGATTTAAGTTACGAAGAAAGAAATTTAACAAACTATTTCCTGCACAACCTGCTTCTAAATCTGCACATACTTTACACAGTAACTACTGCACATATTCATCATCTGTTTTGTGACCTGTTGTAACATTGTTCTAATGGCATAAAGCAAATACTTTAACTCAGAACAAAGCAGTAACTGAAACATGTTTTATTAATTTGTAAGACCTGCTGTATTTAGTGTAAGGGAAGAAGTTAAGATTAATTCCACACTGAAAAACAGAAAGGAGAAATAATATTCTCCCCCTGCATTCTTGAGCGGACACCTGTTTTTCTCCCTTATTAATGTTTTGTTCCTGTTGTGCCAATGCACGATGAGGCAGATCTACACTCAAACCTTTTTGTGTATATTCAAGGAAGAAGATTGATGTTGTTTTTTTTTTTCGAAAAAGGTTGACTTTTTAAAAAACCTTTAAATAGCAAAATAATATGTCTAATTTTCGATTGCTTTCTAGGTTGCTCTGAGCCACTTGGGATGAAGTCAGGTCACATCCAGGATTATCAGATTACGGCATCCAGCATCTTTCGGACTCTCAACATGGACATGTTTACCTGGGAACCAGGCAAGGCCAGGCTTGACAAACAAGGCAAAGTGAATGCCTGGACAGCTGGGCACAGTGATCAGTCACAGTGGTTACAGGTAGGAGCCTCATCTCTCTTATGTCCTTGCCCAATGTATGGCTTAATACACAGCTGGAAACAATTTTATCATAGTTCTCTCTGTCTTCTTTCTATTCATGTTTCATGCTCTTGTTATCTTTGGCTACAGTTCAGCACTTTCAGCCAGGCGAGAAATGTTGTCGTGTTCATTAACTGTTCATTAAGGTAACTGATGGCAGTGTGCACTGAAATATTTCTCTATCTAGACCTAAAGGGAACTCTTAGGTCAGATAGAGCATGGCTTGTACTAACAGTTTAGGGTTTTTTTTCTATTACTTTTTTTCTCCAACAAGTAAATATCGAAAAACAGCAACAGCAATGACAACAGCAAAGAAGCAAAACAACAACAAAAACAACAACAACAATTTAATGTATTGGTATTTTCTTTATATTTAGAAACATGTTAAGCAAAGCAAAGGTTTCTAAAAAGTAGAAAGTAGAAAATAATATTCAGCTGTAAAGCTTTCTTCACATTTTTACCACAGTCTGTTTTTGTTCTAAAATAATAAATAATAAATTCCCATATTTCAAAACTGGTTAATTCATACTGCAGAAGATTTGTTTAACATCAGCTCATCTCTTCAAAAGTTTTTTTTCAAAATTAGTGGTGTTATATCTTTACAGTTTGATTTATATCTTCATCCTAAACATGTCCAGCATGAGAAAAGGTTGTTCCAGTACATGGTGGATTGGAGGAAGCACTGTATCATTGTAAATCAATGGTTGGAAAGGATTTCTATGGATTGGATAGGTTAAGATCCAGCTGTGGTACAGAAAGAGCTTCTGCTAAAGTCTTTGTCAGATTCTAGTCTCTAATGTATTGAGACATTAGTCTCTGCTTCTGTAATATTATTTGGTAAAGCATTCCAAGGGTTGATTTCCTGCTCTATTATAATGTTATTTTTCCATTCAGTTTGTCATTTCCTCCTCTTCTACTTTGAGTAAATTTGCCTGGATTTCCTGTCCTGTGAAAAGCAAGTCTCTGCTTTAACTTAATACACACAACAGTGTTGTCTCTTCTTGCATGTGGTACCCATATTTTCTTTAATTTCTTAATTATTAGAGAGTTCAATGCCAATGGTCTGAAATCAGTTAATGTCTTGGAGGAATTGTGTTTTGCAACTGTTATAGTTGCCACCTGTTTCCAAATTTTGGGCCCTGATTCACAGAGAGTTTCAGAGAGAGAGTGACAATGCCCACTGATGTGGTCAGGTGTGTGACTTTTTTCTGAAATTTGTTTTCATGAAAATGTTTGAAATTCGCTGTGTAGCAGTTTCAACCTTGATGGAGGAAATTAACTTCTCTTTTAAGCTCAGTAATTTCTGCATTGAAATCGTGCATGTCAGACCTAAGGACCTGTACATACAGTACAGTAGCATTGTAGGTGTATTTATTGGAATGTCTGACGAAAAATAAAGGATATTTCTCCTAAGGTACAGAGTATGGGACAGTTGGGGCTTGATGTGCTGGTGCTGATGTGGTTGGTCAAATCCTTATTAAGCTATCGATTGTTTCCCTAGCTGTAATATTTCATTTGAAGGGTTCTTTGGTGGGAAGCTTAAAAAGGGGTTATTAGTAATTATGTTTTTTAGGAACAAGTAATAGGTTTATTCCATGCTGAAAAAAAAGAAGAAAGAGAACACAACGTTTCGGCCGTGGAGCCTTCTTCAGGTGTGAGAGAGACAGGGCAGTAGGCCTACAGTCTTTGCCTACTGCCCTGTCTCTCACACCTGAAGAAGGCTCCACGGCCGAAACGTTGTGTTCTCTTTCTTCTTTTTTTTCAGCATGGAATAAAACTATTACTTGTTCCTTTGCAGCCTACGCATGCTGACGCAGCTACCCACCTGAACTATTATGTTTTTTATGTTTGTTTTGCAATTTGTTAAAAAGAAAACAATGCTTAGGAGATACACACTACATTATGCGATTGTAGAAATCACTTATGGTTATGGAACAGATGAATATATGGATTACAGTGATCTGTTTACTGCGTGTACACATAAATCTTACCTATTTGGAAATTTACTTTTGTGAACAAGGGCCTGTGAGGCTTAATCAAGTCACAGTCAGTTATGTTGGCTGAAAGGGATATTTACCAACATTTCAATGTGGATGACTTACAGTAATTTTCAAGATATTCTTTCAGCAAGTGCTGTACAGTACAGTATGTGCATAGAAAATAAAAACAAATACCCCAAAGCATGCCTGTAGTCATATCAGTGTCACGATTATAGTCCCCCCCTCCTTAAGGGTGCTCCAGCCCTTCACTTTAGACTTTATTCTGTGCACCTGATCCCTATTCCCAGCCCACCTTAAAAGCCAGGCGCTGACGCTCATCCGGGCTCTGCATCTGGTTTCCGTACTGTGCGAGTCCAGGACCTGGAAGCGCCTGGTCCCGTTAAGGTTTTAATCTCTGTTCCCGTTCCTGTTCCCTGTCTGCTGGTTCCGACCCGGTTTCTGGTTTTAATTCCTTGTTTTGATGGATCTCCTGGTTTTGGACATTTCATGGCATAATTCAGTTTTTATGTGAACTCTTTTAGAAAAAGTTTTTAAATGACAGCTGATAGTAAGAATGAATTATAAAGTACACTGCTGAAAGACTATATTTTGCATATATTATATAGCACCAAATTAAGCCATGATTCATGAAGCTTTCATCCTTCATTATTCATGAAGCAAAACAACATCCTAATGTTAATGATTATGTTAACCAAGACAAGGGAAAGCTTACCTTTGCTTTATTGTCTCACAGTACCTACTTAATACCTCCAATTATTCATAAGCACGGTTTTAGGCCAGAAAATGAAAATAAGTCATTTTATGAAAAGGGAAGCTGTTATACTCAGTTTGACACAATTTTGCACATTGGATGACAGCAGCAAACAAACATCATAAAAATAATTTAAGCGCCTGCTGTTTACACAATAGAAAATGCATAATGTTTTAGATTCAGTAAGCTAGAGTAAGCTAGTGGGCATACAGTATATGGTCACACTCCCACATAATCAACCACCTAACCTTCCTAAACACCTGCACATTCCCACGACCTCAGATAACCAGACACCAGCTCGATCGAATTCTCGGAAACGACAGCGCACTAAATAATTGTCCTATCACGTCTCTCGCTGTTCACTGCTCCTTCTGCTTATAGCTTTCTCAAACCACCCTTGATGACTTGGTATTAAACAGGCTGCTATTTCTCCTAGCTCATCCTTCATTTCAAACCCTTGCAAAGGAAATCTGTTCTCTGCCTTTTGGATTCTGGCACTGAGCCTGCCTCACCAACACCGACACCGACCTCACCTTGTCCTATTGAACATTCCTGTGACAGAATACCTAGCCAGCGAGAGACGTGCTAGGACGATTATTTTGTGCGCTGTCGTTTCTGATAATTGGATCGGGCTGGTGTCTGATTATCTGAGGTTGTGGGAATGTGCCAGCGTTTAGGAAGGTTAGGTGGCTGATTATGTGGGAGTGTGACAATTTAGTTAAAACAAAAAGAAAGACGGGGAGCAAATTCCATAGGATTAGACAAAAGAATCTGTGTGAAATCTAGATGTGATGTGTGCCATTCTTTTAAGAAATTAATCTTCGTAAGTCTTACAACATGTAATATTTAAAATGTTGTCGTCCATGTTTTTCTTCCAAATTTAAAAAATAAGAAAATATTTTTCTGTGGCACTTGACTCACATAAGGAGAAGAATAAGGAGTTTGGAGTCAGAAATGGAGTGCTGAGTATGAACTATGCAATTCAATTATATAAAAGATGCTTACAGGATACAGGAGGCTGGTAAATATGAATGTCTACAAAGAAGACAATATGAAATCCTGAGCATATTATTAGACCTACTCATCTGTGCATCTTTGATTACAGAATGGCTCCAATAACAAGATCTGCTATTAGAACAAGAATAAAACAGGAAATTGCACAATACCACGTTATCAAAAAAGGCATTCTGCTTACCAGCTGTAAACTTGTACACTTTGTCATCCCATATTCATATTTTAACAAGATATTCCGATTCATCTGCAGATTTTCATTGTATTCACTAAAAAGGAAAAATAGAGAACATTTAGAGAAAAACATTCCACAGCTGAATTTAATATTTCATTTTTTAAATTCCTCTCATAACATTTCCTTTCTTTAGTTTTACAAATAATGGTATCCATATACTTTGTGATTTTGAGTGCTGTGAACTAAATTCCATTTTTACATTACAAATAAGCCAGCTGTTATTACTATTTTAAGTACTGTACACCTCTACTGTACTGTAATAAAATTTATTACAGCCCAGTGATAACAGCCAAGAAAGTAAATTACGTTTACTTAAACCCTTCCCACTCAACCAACTCGCTCTCCTGCTCCTGCGATTTGTCTTATTCTCTTTCTTATATTTTGTTTTCTTACCCTCTTCCATGACACATGCAAGAACTGAGACAGTGATAACTTAGGGGAACACAGAGGTTTTATTTAAAATTTAACATTGATTTTAGAGAACAACACTGAGTCGGATAGTGTACAGGAATTGCTCTGATAAGTGTACACACAATGCATATCTAATGTTTCCTGAAGGAAACTAAAGGAAACATAACCTCCGATGCACTTCTACATAAGCATGTTTGTTAACTTTCGTCATAACCAAGTTTTGCCTTCAATACAGAGTTCGCAGCAGGTCGGGTGAAGAAGGTCTGGAAAATGAAAATGTGGGTTCTCACATTTACTCTCCTGCTGCACATTTACTCTCTCAAAATTGGTCTGCGAATGTGGACAAAGTGGTCACTAAACAAATTTGCGGGAATCGGCAAAATTGCAAATATTGATATTGGTTACTTGCTGCGGTGATGTGCTGGTAGGTTAATTTAGTCTGTAAGATTGTCTGTTGGATGAGGAGACCTTGGAAACCCACTGTTACGCAATGGAAAACCAAAGACTGAGGCGGACAGGTTTCACGGACGTCTACTCTCATAGAGCTGACTGAAAAAAGGGCAGACACCCGCCAAGGCACCCTAGTGCCCTAATGCAGTAATGGAAACATACGCACGACAGTGTCGTGAACACAAATGGCCACTTGCGTGTCGACATAACACCCACCTCTTTAATCCTTTCAGTAGTTACGCTTATGCTTCTCTGCCTAATACACAGATTCGAGTCCTGGGTTTCTAGCATTGCAATACTACTAGCATGTCAGAAAGAGAAGTGGCAAGAATAAAATACATATGCTACGTCATGAAAAACCACCACATGATTCTTTTTTCCAGCCTTCAGGGACTTTCCACTACTGTTTTTTTAGAGGTTAAATTGCAGTTTATTAATTTAACAGATGTCTGCTTCTAAGACATTGCCACTTGAATGACCGTCTAATTCCTTTTCTCTATAGGAATACCTACAGTATGCAGCCATAGAAGCAAAGATGTGTTGGTACTTTTGATGTTGGGGTGAATAAGGTTTCTAGCAGTTAGTGATTGAAAGGTCATTTGATTGGTTAGTGTTTGTAAACATCATATACTGTACATGTGTGTCTCATAATCAAATCTAGGTTTTTTCATAATGTTCTCATTTGTGATTCATGAACATTTCAGTTTTTATTCATTCTCTGTGAACAAATTGATTTATGTTTATTAACATGTAAAAAATGCTCAAATAAATTAATGATTAATACTAGGCTTTTAACCTTTAAGTACATAAAGTACATGCCATCTTTTGGCTCCTAACATCTGGTATACAATGAAAATGACCAGGATTGCCTGACACGTTGGTAGCCTTGAGGAATACCAGCTGTAACTTAGAAATGTGTATAAAGATTAAAGTCCTTTCAG
Organism: Lepisosteus platostomus; assembly: GCF_059453375.1. Classification (NCBI taxonomy): domain Eukaryota; kingdom Metazoa; phylum Chordata; class Actinopteri; order Semionotiformes; family Lepisosteidae; genus Lepisosteus; species Lepisosteus platostomus. The sequence continues at coordinate 72,513,362 of NC_142614.1, read as the reverse complement.
GAAGCATTACAGCTCTGTTTCTTTTTTTTTGCTTGTGTAGACAACTGTCCCCTGAATCTGCCTCATGCAAGAAAAAGTGTAATTGCTATTAAATTCCTCCCAGCTCTTTTCATGCAACTGACCAGTACACTTTAAATGCTGACACTGTAGATACCTAGATAAGCTCATTTTCTAGAATTGACAGAAAGCAACTTCCAGTCATTTTAAGCTGTTCTTAATTCAGACTGGTATTGCATGTACAGTATAATATTAATTACCTCTGCATGTCTGAATTTAGATTCCAGTGCAGAAGTTAATTCCTTCAGCTTCTCTTTGTTGCAGTGGTGAAAAGAAGGCAAAGTAGGTGAACATTCAGAAGCTGCCCGAGGTCATGTTTGTCCCATGTCCATGGAACACTGCCTCTGTCCAGTCTTACACCTGCTGTTGCTGCAGTATTAACGTCTAGCTCAGGGAGAGCAATAAATCTCTAGGCAGCAGTGAAATTAACACACTGTGAAAAGAAGTAGCTAAGAAGTGATAAAAGTACCTTACTTACTAAAAGCATACCACAGAAATATACAGTACCAGGTACGAGATTTCTGTAAATAATAACCCAACTTTAAAAAAAAGTCAAGTTTATATTTATATTAATATTAGTGTTACAATTGAATGGGAATGAAACTACAAAATCATGAAAGGAACTAGAAATCTGCCACACTTATCTACAGTATATCTATACAATACTTCAGCCATTATAACCTTTAAAAACCTTATGCCATTCTTCACATAGCTTCACATCGTGTTTCACAATCCAACATACATGTATAATTGAGCCACAGACTATGAAAATTCAAGGAAGCAACTTCGTAAATAAAAAACATAAACATTTTCTGTAAGGTGATTTTCCACAAAACGTTTTGAAGAAGAGACAAAGTGATTATATCTCAAAAACCTTTGTTTGGATTTCTGAAACTAAACCAAATATTGGATTAATTGGAGCTCTTTAGCTGAATGTAAATGGTTTTGCAAATGTGATGGCTTATAAAAAAGATCTCATTACACAGCAGGGCTTGTTCTAACTGCAAAACAAAGTGATTGAGATGATAATTATGTTCTACAATTCTGAAATGCAGATGTTATCTTCTGTATTAACTCAGATGATTTTTGAAAAACATGTTTTTATTTCCATGCATGTCTTGAAGACATATCATAAGGCATAAAGAAATATGCAATATAATATGCCAGAGATAAGTAATGACTTTCATGAAAGGATACTATTGTACTTCTAAAACGATATATCAGAGAATGTGAGGACATTCTTGCAGTGACAGTCTGTTTTGTTTCATCTGGTATACATGAATGAAAGGGCAATGAAAATGAATTTATACAAATCAGCACTGAAAAGCATTAATCAGTTACCTACAGAAACACGAACATGTATGCTGGTGGGAAAAAGTAACCTAACAAAACAAAGGTCTTCTCTCTAACTTCTCACTAAGTATGCAAACCTAACAGAATTTGTTAATTTTAATTTAATGGTGTTTGAGATATGGTTATGCGGTGATATTTCATACAGTAAATCTCAAAGAGACAAGCTACTATGCATTTTAATATATACTGAACATCAAAAGAAACATCGCTGCAAGAAATTCATGTCACCAAGTTATCAGGAAAATGAGATTCTTTTTGCAGCAGGTGCATGGACATTTTATTTAAAACATATTTCAAGTCTGGAAAGTAGGACATCCAAATTGTAACTCATTCTTATCTCACAAGAAACTATTAGATGTGGGATTATTATGTGAGAACATGACATGTCCTGCTGGATTGATTGGAGGATAAGCCCACCATAAATAGATTCCAGGCCTTGATCAACTTACTGTAGCAATGTGCAATAGCTTTGTCGTCAGTCACTACACGCGAAGCTCTGCAGGAACAAGTCATTTCGGGCCAGACCATCACACCTAAACCTTACCATAGATCTTGGTGAGGTGATGTGACTCATGGTCTAGATTGTGGCCTGGCAGTGATGAGCCGGATCTTATAATGAGTCCTATACATCACTGGATTGGAATGTCCAAAACATTTCGAGCCAGGACTCCCACCAATCCAGTGTCCTTCACAATTTCTCCCAAAACGATTTCTCCCTCAGACCATCAAGGGTAATAGTCCCTAGTGTATAGCAGTCCCACCACCAGGGACTTTTAGGAATTTAGGAAAATTCAGGAATTTTATGTCTCTGTCTTTGATGTCTTTACTTTGTTGTGGAAAAGCATACAGTAGATTAAGCTTTTGTAGAAAGTTAGCTGGTTCATTTAAGAAATGTTTTGGTTGCCTTTTCTACCTTATAAAGGTAACAGACACAACCAAATCTAAACCAATTTCAGTTTAACATCCATGTAAAATGTTTCTTTATTTTAAATTACTGTATCTACAAAAAGTGTTTGCTTTTATTGGCATAGCCTTATTTTTGTTATTGGTAATAATTACAGTATATCCCTGTAGGGATTGAGTAATACTTTAATCCACTGGGGGATTTTGAGCTCCATTTAGTTTCTGTCTTTTAATCAGGCAATGAGGTATAAACCCCACATAATGAAGTATAAAACTGTAGCATCATTTTCTTTTGTTGTGAATTTTACCATTGTCTATTTGTATGGGTTTGATATAACAAAAGTCTATTAATCACAAGTATTACAGAGAAATAAATAGTTTTCTCTTTTAAAATAATATTCTACAAAATGTGCATTTCCCATTATTATTTTTATATTACTATGCAGGATTAACAGTTCCCAGTTGTCCGTCAGAAAGAGCTCTAAACTGCAGACCTGTTGATTCAAATCTTGTGTGGAAGAGCTCTGTTGGACCCATGAGTAGGTACTTCACTGAAATAGCTTCACACAAATGTCAGTCGTAGTGAAAAAAACATCAGCTGAATAAATTAATGTTTTCTTTTGTCTTTGAACTCTGTCAGGAATAAATTCTTAACTAGACCGCCTTGCTCCTATCTACAGAAACTCTGAAAAGGAAAAGCAATTCAAGTGTTGCTTCTTAATACTTTGCCAAGGATGAGCATCTACAAAGTGTTTGGTTAGATTCAATAAATTTAAACTGTCTTTTTAAGATTTCATTGCAAGCAGTAACTGTAGAAATTTACACACAACTACGCAAACAACAACTTTAGATGAGTCATGACATCTGAATCACAATAGACTTTTTTTGTCTTTTTGGCCACAGAGACTATTTTTATGTTATCTACGGTGGTACTCCGTCTTCAGTAGTTTGCTGACTTCTAGTGCTTAGGCTCCCTGTGAAAACAACAGAAGGAAGACTTCAGACTTTCTTCTTGAAATTGCAAAGCTTAACTGAATTTAGGAATTGCTACTCCCTGCATTTTAGAGTTAAACAAAATGATAACATGCAAATGGATACTCTGCTTTTATACAATAGGTGTTTATTTATTCATTTTATTTAAAAGGATGAAAAATCACTGTGTGACAAGTACTGTAGATATACTGAAGTACTGTACATTCCAGGCATAGTGTTTTTCTGGAGTGGTGGAAGATTTCAGTGTTGAAAGGCTGAAAGATGTAAACCAGTTCCACTGGAAGATAAATATTTGCACCATTAAAGAACACTGTGAACACTGACTCTCATTTTAAGCACCCCTGAAACGTTAAATCTGAGGTCTTTCCTTACCACTGTTCTTTGCATGACAGGATTCTCCTGGCCATCCAGAAGACAACATTTCAGAACTTGGCTTCTCTGCTCTTCAAAACAATACAATTTATATTAACAGCAACACATTTCCTACTGAAATAATCATTTACCATAATAAATCTTGCTAATTTGATACCCTTTATAAAATACTGTTGTGCACCATGGGCTGTATTCTCAAAAAATCATAATTTTATGAGAATCTGTTCTCCACTGCAATATAGAATATGAATCACATCTGCTCCTTTGAGTCTCAAAGTACAGTTGTATTGAAATATTCCTTTTCAAAACAGTGTGAGAATCTATTTTTACTTGCATTGAAATATCTCAATGCCTGCTTCCTATTTAAAGAAATGAGCACACGTGATCTCTCTGTATAGATTTGAATTATACCCTTGTTGTCCTTTACAGGTATCCAAAAACTTTAATGTTATCTAACCTGAAAGATGCTATCCAAAGATGCCAGTTGGAGACAGAAGAGAGTACATATTAAACATAAAATAACCAGCTGGACATCTCTCTATTTCTTGGACTAACTCATCAGGAATCCACATAGATTTTATGATATATGGAAACAGTTTTTGAAAAGCACATCAGCTAATACAGTATATGCCCAATAAAACACACTATTCAATATGCTTTATTACTATTAAATAGGGATGACAAAATCAAATGAATCAGTACATTCTGATTTTTCTTTTTTTTTATTTCTTTCAAATCATATCAAAAGTAGATGTAACGCAGAAGTCTTAAAAAAAGAAAAACAAGAAGGTTGCATAAAAGCAATAGAAGTATTCTGGACATCTTCAGCTGTATTTATGTGTAAGAACTATAATATTGACACTTTAGTACTGTAGGTTCAATAATCTAAACATGTAAGATGCTTATTGTCACGATTGTAGTCCCTCCTCCTTAAGGTGCGCTCCGGCTCTTCCTTGTTTATCTCATTCCCCGCACCTCCCCCTTGTTCCAGTCTCCTTCCTGTCCCTTTAAAAGCCAGACGCAGTCGCCAATCGAGGCTCTGCATCTGATCTCGTGCGAGACCTGGTTGGGCCTGGCTCCGTTATGGTTTTAGCTTCCTGCTCCTGCTCCTGCTCCTGCTCCTGTTCCCCCCGCCTTTTCCGACCCGGCACCTGTTTTTAGTCCCTTGTTTTTGGCGGATTACCCGGCCATGGACTCTTGCTTGTTTTTTGGATTCTCCTCTGGATTTATTCGTTGGATTTGTTTGCCTCGGCCACACCTCCCCGGATCACCAGCACTGCATGGACACGCCACCCCTGTTTTCATCCCCGTATTCCTGCAGGACTTTTTCCCCAGTGTTTCCTCACTACTCTGGATTGTGTCGTCCGCATAGGGTCTGTTTGGAACTGTTTGTTACACTTATGTGAGTACATTACTGTATAGTGGAATTCACAAATAGAACAAGACAAACTACTAACTACAAATATATATAAACTAAACACACACCTGAAGAAGGCTCCACGGCCGAAACGTTGTGTTCTCTTTCTTCTTTTTTTCAGCATGGAATACACCTATTACTTGTTCCTTTGCAGCCTACGCATGCTGACGCAGCTACCCACCTGAACTACAAACGAATACTGCCTCTCTCTTTCTTAGATCCCCAAGTTTATTAACATAAACTCCCAAGAAAATTATAGTTGGTGGACTTTTTGACATCAACAGTAACAAACTATAGTGCGTTTGTAGAGTACAAGTCACTTGCACCCTTCACAGACTTTTGAAAAAAAAACTGCTATAGAAAACAACTTTGCAATAACATGATTCACAAACCACAGGATAATTATAAAACTGATAAGTTGTTGTTTGAATATAGGCACTTTTAAATGTGTCCCTTTTTTCATTAATTATCCTACACTTTTTGCAACAATTACATTAAGAGGAATGGAATCACAAAGAGAAGTTATTAGTTTGCCTAAACCTTAATCTTGTTTGATGGAACTTAGAAAATATTTGAACTGTAGCAGCAAATGCTAAGTACTCCAGCTGGCACATGCTGATTGCTTAATTACACACATTTAACAAAGAAAGCACACAGCAGAGACTGAGCATAGTAATAAATACTTCCAATATATTTAACTTTAAAAACCTCCAAAGCACAGTACTGGCTTGGCATGAAATTGTTCAGCAAATGTGTTTAAACATCAATTAAGTCTGAGGATTTTTAAGTCTTAAAATTAAAATGACTAATAATAATGATGAATATGATATATATATATACTGTATATAACCTTGAATTTTGGTATTAGGAGCAGGAACAATTTTCAGATAATTTCCAAAGTGGTATGAACTGGAGATGATTCTGGTGAAAATAACAGAAAGTTCATTTTCATTGGTTTGTTATACAGTATCTACCCAGCAGACAAAATATAAATTTGATATTATATATTAAGGGAATTCTGTAATTTCTAGGATAGCATTTGGATTGGATTAGAAATTAAGGTCTGGCTTCCAGAATGTGCTTTATATTATTTCTTTAATTTAACCATATAAATCAGTTTCCATTTTTTCCATGTATTGTTTTGCCAGCAAACATAAATCTCAGTGAATTATTTTGTAGGATTGATATAAATACATGCAATTCAGCCTTACCAGGATTTTGCTGTTCCTATTGTTGTCCTTCATTTTAGACCCATAGCGACTAAACCAAACAGTGCTCTGTTTCTTACACCCAAAAATAGATTCTCTTGTGTTGTATTGTTCTATTCAAATAATGCAATTAGCTGGAAATTAAAGGCTGCTGTACTGAATGGCTTATTTATCACAGTGTTGTCTTTCACATTAGGGAATGAATTGCTCCTTTATTAAAATGAATAAATACAATATAAAAGAGCTGAAATTTGCGCAACAGGTCTTCAAACTTAAAAGCATCCATATTTGGTCTATGTTGTTATTAAGCACTTTGCTACATGAATTGTCCTTTGTTTCTCATGCATTAGTGAACTATTCGACACAATCCGTAATATTAGGAATTACAGTACATTAGCAATGTTGCTTCCCTGGAGTAGTGCTTTCTTTTAAAGAAATAAAAGGATTTTACTAGAACCATTAAAGATTCCTCATCTCTACATCCGTATGCAATTTAAAAAGTGTTGTACCTCTAGATTTATTTTTGCAGTACGTTTGTGTGCAAAAATGCTTTTCTCATCATTATGCAACATAGTCCATGGGATTGAAAAGACTGAATGGTTTAATCTTGGAGAGATAGAGTAATGTAAAATACACTATACTGTAATCTGTTCTTGTATGTAACATGATGAAGTCTTCTCTTTTGGATGGAGTTCAGATTGAAGCTTTTGCCGCTCCCAGGTTGCAAACAGTGAATTTCAGATGTAGATTTTCACAGCTCTTCTTTATGAGTAGGGTCCTGAATGTAACTCAGATTCCCTTCTCTTTACTGATCAAGTAAATGTATATCACTGTGAGGCAGCCACGTCTGCAGGCAACTTACAAAGTAACACGTGAAGAATATTTCCACGCTGAAAAGGGGGGAAAAAAAGGCAAAATTTCATCTGAATGAGGGAGAAAGCCAGAATGTTAGACAGTCCTCACTCCTTTGTCTCGTTCTTTTTGCTCTCCCATTGCCTCACACAGCAAAGAGAATGAAAGAGGGCTCCACAGCCAGAATATTGTACTGAATTGTACTGTATTGAATATCCCAGAACCAGCTCACCGTTACAGTTTCAGAAAGTGCTTTTTGGACTACATCTGAACATCTGAAAGATGGTAGGATGATGTACAAATCCATCTTGTGGCTTGTAGCCCAGTAACCCCTGATTCCTATACTTCTTTTGTGTGAAGCTCATTAATCTACACAAGCTCCACAGATACTCATTATTTTCCTATCAAGTTTAAATGTAGGCCAGAGATCACCGATTTCACTCAAGGCAAAAAGATGAGTAACACATCAGAGTACATTTAAGAGACTCCCAGCACGAATCAGAGACTAAAATACACAAAAGTAACATTACTTTGAAAAAGTCCACGACAAACAAAAATGTTCACATTTCATCTTCTGCCCTCAGGAAATGCTGAGAAACTACTGAACTCCATGCTTATTAAAGTGTGTTGTGTTTTCTTACAAAACTGCAACACCACATCATGTTTCAGCTTGATTTCTATACAATACTGATGAAAAGTGTACAAATATCTAGTGATTGTTTTTAGCTGGATGTAAAAACTTTACTATATTGAAAACAAATGTTGCAATTGCACCAAAACAACTTATATGCACTACAATATACAATCCATGACACATTACAGTCAATACACATTTTTGTATAGGAGAAAAAAACTGAGAATAAACAAGTGCAAATACAGTATAACTACCTAAATAGAACATTTTATACAATTTTAAAACCATTTTTATTTTCTAAAATGTTAGTTTAATGTACCGTAGTTTATCTTGTTGTTAGACTGGACAGAAAAAAAAGGAAGAAAATCAAATTTCCTTTTCAGTGCTGTCAAATATAGAGTGGTTTTACTAACACATATAGATGTAATGATCCTTGACACCAGAAAATTGAGACCAGCATTTCAGTTTCTGTAAACTTGTAAGTGAATCATAGACTGGAAATTGTTTCTAAATCAATATTACAAGTTCAAACACAGTCATTGTATTATGAAAGGAATAAAAATAAGCAAAATATTTGCCAAATAATTATATTTTAAGATGTTAGGGAAATGAAACATGATACTAAACCCATTACTCAGCTGGAGCACAGGATACAAAGATTTTCTAAGAAAGATGCTTACTTTCTTAGCTATCGAACATCATCTTGTAATCTCCTCTCAAGCGGCATTCTGCTACATTTGTGCATGTTAGAAAGGACCCTGGAAATATCTAGGTAGCGCAAATGGAAAGTGCATTTTATGCAGTAATGTAACAGTCACTGGAATCTACAAAAAGCTGAGAAATTATTGTGCATTTGAAATTTCAATCTGTAAGAAAGTACATTTTTAGCTGACCATTTGTCATGAGGACTATCTACAGCTATGCAGAGCAGTGATAAATCTCAGCAAGCCACATATCAGTCATTTTATAGATAGTTAAACATTCTCTAATGCACTGTAAAGAGTAGAAGATGTACATTAAAAGACTAAAGAGCTAGTTAAAATTCTATAATTGGTTCACCATTTCATGGGCCCTGTGCATTGCATTAATCCTGCATCAGTGAATCTGTTCTCTAATGTAATAAAGTCCCTGGAAAAAAAAAAACAACTTTCCAAACTGTGATTAATAATGGATTTCTTGTCAGTTTTTGAAATCATGTTTTTCTTATTACTTAGCTGTTAATTTCATTACAATAAAGGATTTAACAATCAAAATATTAGGAAATACATTAAACAAAATAAAATGTGTGCTGTACAATTAGAGAAGCATCCATCTATTTATGCAAGAAGGTTTTTAAACAAAGCGTAAAGATTTTAGATATCGATTAAGTGTTTTTTTTATCATTTTGATTAATTGATCATTCATGGCTGACCATGATATACGTAAGTGACTTTAAGCTGCTGAATGTCAAGGCTGGTGAAAATCAAGATAGAATAACACATAACAGGAACAGAATCCCACTCTTTTCAATTTAAAACTTGCCTTAATGCCATTGATCTGTAGGACTGAGTCACATCATCCATATTTTCCTATACGGAAGCCAAGCTTTCTTTAGCAGATAATCACAATTTTGTATAGATAACTAGAATGATATCACTGAGTGTAGTGCAGAAATGCAGGATAATTTACTAATTGCTCTATACACAAGACCAGTCAAGTTTACAAGGGAAGACGTGCAGTGGTCTGGGCAGGAATGTACAGTATAGTACATTGGAGATGTATTGAAGATGGCCTTCCTGATATGACACTATCCCAGCAGGACAACAGCAACTTTCTTGTGAGATTAGAATTAAGTAACAGTAACAGTATGTCTTGGGTGCCCTGCTCACCAGGCTTGCAGCCCAGTGAACATTTGTGAGATGGCATCTAGGGCTCAGTGACCTGTTCACAGCAGACAATGAGCACAAAGCAACCTGGATGCAATATTAATGTAGTGCACAGTGTGAGCACATACATAGTCACAAAAGTGTGTGTGTGTGGGGGGGAATCGGCAGATGGCAATTTAACAAGGCAGCATGTCTTTAGACTGTAGGAGGAAACCAGGGCACTCTAGGAAGTGCAGAACAGTATGCCCCTGGCCATTGAGAGAACATGCAAACTCAAACCCAGGACACAAGAGCTCTGAGGCAGTACGGATAACTGCCATGTCACCCTTGCTCAGTATACTGTAGATGCCCTAAGACAGTTTTTTTTGTTTGGGAGTATTGTAGTCAGAAGACGGTTCTTTTCTCAGGCTCAGCTTCAGAGTATCTGACTGATTTTCAAGCCTAGTTACTAGTCTGATTATCATCTGGATGAAGCAAACACTATTATGAAAAGAATAATGCAAGTGCTGAGTGTATAAACGGCAAAATCAAGTTGTCGCTCTGCCTGCACACCAGTCAGTTCTTGAACTTTTCTACCACTTGTATAATGATGAACATAATAATAAGGTAATGGACCTTGGAAGTTCGAATGAAAGCTGCCATAAAAGTATTGTATTTCAGTCTTTTTTTCTTTGTAATTTGCATCAGCCACATATCAATGGCATCTTGTCCTTAGCTTTTTGACTGCCTTTACTGGCCTGATGTGCCCTTGGATGCTAGAGAAATGTGAAGGGGAATATATCTTTAAAATATTTTTTTTCTATTTTCTTGGTGAAAATCATAAAGGCCAGTTTTTCTTTACTACTTTACAATGTTAGACACGTGGTTGGTGCCGTGGATACACCTGATGTATTTGGGGAAAGCACTGAGGAGCTGTCAGTTTGAACTCATGGTTGATTCATGTGGGGTTCAATCCCTAACCTAAATTATGAGGCCTTTAAACCTCCCAGGTTTGCTCTAAGAATTATTTTCTACCTCCTTGATGTGCACTCAGACAATTATTTTTCTTTACTTCTTCATTTTTTATTCATACATGAAACACTGACGTATTCAAAATTTATGCAAGCACTGCTCCTCTGCAAGTCTATTGACATTTTAGTGTACATTGACAAATTGCACAAAGTGTTTACCTAATTACATTAGAAATGTGGTTGGACACTAATTAGGAGCAATACAAGATTGATTCTCTTGAGGATTGTGTGTTTAATTAACGTAAGGTCTTTCCAACATGGGGCATTTTCAAGAAAGACTTGTTCTTGTCTGTTTATACAGATGAAAAATTACTTATGCATTATTTCTGGACACATTTTTAATTAGAATTTTTTAACAGCACTGAAAACAACCACAAGTAATGTATCTTAGGATAAGAGCAACACTTCAGTATTGATTGTGTTCTTGGGTCAAATCTATCAACTGTTCCCTCTATTTTTATTCAGGCGATTAAGATATAAAATTCTCATGATATAAATTACATTTTGAGCACTTTGAAAAAAAAAACTTAAATAATACAAGATATAGTAACACAGAAGCAAGGCACAACTGAGGCACATCACAGTCCGAAGTGCCAGTAAAAAGACCAGAAATCCTAAATGTTATCAATGCATGTACAGTATCAGCCTCTCGGTATGTCACAGAGAAATAGTATGTTTCAGTTTGGAAATATTTCTTAAGAGCATGAAGGGCACTTGGGTATAATTTCTGAAATGAGGTAAGAATGAAAGATCTGGATCATAGAGAACTCTTACAGCTCTCATCTCAACTTTTGATTCTTCTGATGAAAACAAATAGAGATTGCAAACATATTCATTGCACTCCTATTACATCTAAAGTAAAAATAAAGTTGTTTTTTTTCTTTAGAGTAAACTGCTATGTTTTATTGTAGGCAGTGGTTATAAACAGAGGCAGGGGCATTTAATCCCATGAATAGCGTGAGCAGCCCAATGCCACAGTGGTTATCATTACTGCTTCACAACTCTGGGGCCCCAAGTTCAATTCTTGATCTGGGGTGCTATTTGCATGGAGCTCACCCTGTGTTTGTTAGATTTGGGTTTCGCCAGGAGCTTCTGTTTCCTCCCACAACCAAACACATACTAATAGGTTAACTGGCTTCTGAGAAAACTGGCCTTGGTGGCCCATAGTGTGCATATCTGTGTGCACCCTGCGATGGACTGGCGTCCTGTCCAAGATGTATCCTGCCTTGTGCCCATTATTTGCCAGTATAGCCTTTGTTTCCCTCCAACCCTGAACTTGATGAAGCGGTTTGAAATTGGATGGATGGAAAATCATTAGATCAAATAATTTGCTTAGTGAACATAATGTCTTATAGGTATAATTACATAACCAGAGTGGTACAGTATATATCTAGTGGGTGTGATGAAAGACATTGCCACATTCTTCTCGTTGAAAAACTTTCAAGATGTTACCATTTTGGTTGGCAAAGAGAAACTAAAAAGACAAGTGCAATTGTATAAACTGTAAAAGGGCAAAAACAATATGTACAGTATATAGTCCTGAGGTGAAAGGGAAAGAATAGATCTGTTTTTGAATTATGTATATCTGTGCTCTACCTGTAGCGGAGCCAACTGGATATGGTGACGTCAGCGCCCTCACTGCGCGTAGCAGGGTCCTCAGCCGCCTGGGCTGAGGGAGGTCTCCTTTAGCTCACTCGGCTGGTTCCCTGTTGCGTTATACTGGAGACCTGGGTTCGCGCCCCAGGTGCTGCGGGACAGAATGGGTGGCGGAGGGCACGAGCCCGTGTGGAACCGCGACGGTCACATACCCAACAACCATATTAGAGTATGAAGTTCTTTTTTCACTTTATCCTCAAACATATTTAATGACTCAAACCGAATCAGCAACATGAGATAATTTGCAGATGCAAAAGGCATAGTACATAGTTGCAATATACTGGATGCTTAAAATGAAGTTGTGATGCTCTCATTAAGCCTGAGTAAAATGTTACAAATATGTACAGATCCCTGTGGTCTTCCATATTGGTTCTGTGTTGCTTTTTTGGACAAAGAGTATTATGTATAGTGGGATTATATTTTTCTCACTGACTCTGAAATTACTTTGTGTTAGATGTAGGACTGCACTCATCAGTTATGCTCCACAACAGGGATTACTGCATGCTCACTCTTGGATGTGAAAGATTTGATTTATTTACTCAGTGTGTGACATTTGGATAGAAAACTAAGGTTTTCTTGGGAAGATCTTAATGAATATTTTTTTATGTAAAACTAAAGTTATATGATACAAATATATACTTGGAATATATGTTTGGAACCTCTCCATGTTGAAAAACATGATTTAACCTTGTGAACCTGTGTTGTTGGTGGTATCATGATTTTTTTTCAAATTCACAGACTGATTGTTCTCTTAATACTGTAAATAACACATTTTTCATTTTTACACCTCAGGAAAGAAAATAAACAGTACAAGTCTGTCTCAGAAGGTCCCCCACAAAATCTTTCAAATTCTTTTGTAAAAATATTTAGAATGTTTAGAAAGTATTTTTATATGTTTTTTATTGATTTAGAACTTACATTTTTCATTTTGTTTTGTTTTTCAGCATCATGATACCAAATTATTGTGTTTTCCTCCCACTATGAATGTGCGTGGCTTACTGATTTATTATTATTGATGCATTTTGCTGATGCATTTACCAAAGGAAACTAAAAGACCCACCACATGCATTCATATCCCTAATGTAATGTGAAAATAACATCTTTTATTTTATTATTTGGTAATATCTTGACTAAAGAATTCTACATTCACCAGCAGCCATATCACCCTGCAACTCACAACTGGCAGTCCACTGAGGCTCAGCAGGTGAGAGGCTGGTTACTACCTGGATGGGAGACCTCCTGGGAAAAACTAAGGTTGCTGCTGAAAGAGGTGTTAGTGGTGCCAGCAGGGGGCACTCTCCATGTGGGTCCTAATGCCCCAGTATGATGATGGGGACACTATACTGTAAACAAGCGCCGTCCTTCAGATGAGATGTAAAACCAAGGTCCTGATTCTCTGTGGTCATAAAAAATCCCAGGGCGTTTCTCGAAAAGAGTAGGGGTGTAACTTTCGCATTGGCCCTTACCAATCATGGCCTCCTAATAATCCCCATCTGAGAATTAGGTTCATTCTCTCTGCTCTCCTCCCCACTGATAGATGATGTGTGGTGAGCGTTCTGGTGCACTATTGATGCTGTTGCATCATCCAGGTGGGGCTGCACATTGGTGGTGGGGGAGGGGATTCCCATTACCTGTAAAGCGCTTTGAGTGGAGTGTCCAGAAAAGCACTATATAAGTGTAAGCAATTATTATTAACATATTGTTATATTAGTACCACAGAGTTATTTCAGATTGATCATACAGTATATCACTGAATCCAACACCTGAAAGTACAAAGGTCACATTTATTCACACCTCTAAGAACTTATTGAAATGAAAGTCAACAGAAAGAAAATCTACTAATAATCTGCTCTTTGAAAATGCAATGAAAGACTATGGATCTACAGTACATAGAAGCTTTTAAAAGTTTCCTATTACCCTGTGGTATAAAAGTGACATTTTACTGGAGCAATCTGAGTGACGTGCCTTGCTCAACGGTACTGAAAAAGTACCCAGCACAGAATTTAAGACATAATACTGCAGTTGTGATTTAATAGTCCAAACCACTATGGCAGTTAAACTTCATACGAAACTTTGGATACAGAGAAATGTGCACTGAATAAGGGTGTAATAATAATATAAATTAAAAACAACGTTTTGGGACTTCTCAATTCAAGCTACCGAGGGTTATTTCTGACCCATTGTATTGTTATTTCTGCTTTAGTTCTTCTGGGATTCCACTTTTCTCAATTTTTCAGATCTCAAAATAACGATTATAAAACATCTTCCTCTTGGAAAAAAAATCAGTAATCTTTATACAGACGCTGTGCCTCACTATAAAAAAAAGTTTAACTGAAATATTTTTCTGGTGTTGGCATTACCTGAGGCTGCCATATACAATAGTGGTTAGGGCTCAGGGTTCTCCACATGAGGGTTATAGGGTTTTGTCCCTATAAAATGAGAGATTATATGAGATTATATATACAGTATGCAGTATATACAGTATGACAAGTAGTTAGTAACAGTGAATGAGGGAAAGTTACATTTTAACATTTTAAAAAGACAATTTAATTACATTAAACAATAAACATTAAAATCAATGAAAGAGGCCTGTTAGTGATAAAATTCATTGTTCAGTAGATGTATTAGTAGTAGTTGTATTTTTATAATGATATTAATCCCAGAGGAGCCAAAAGCATTTACTGTACTTATAGGAAGGGGACCATTGTCATTCAGTGTTTATCAATGAAGTTTAATTTTATTCCTGCTCAAAATTGTACTTATTTTTCTCAATTTACTCAGTTTCCCCCCATGTTAAAATGCTAATTCAATTGGCCTTTAAATGAAGTTGCTAGACAGATGAAGGATGACAGACACAGCTGCCTAGATAATTCATCTAGGCAACAGTCTTTAAATGTAGTTACATTCTAAGGTGTTCCCTATGTACAATATCATTACACTTGATTCAATTATCCTCAAAAGAAGCAGACTGTACAGTCATTTTGTCATTCAGCCACAGCTCTCTTCGTTTACAGTATATACTTTATCTTTTAGTGATTGATTTATGAGGATTCTTTCAGTGCAGTCTTTAACCTCGTAAATTCTTTTGTGACATATTTCTAAAACAAAATGTGGATCTGCACAAAACCTTCCCTGCTCGGATTCCTGCTGTTTGTATTTTGCTTTTTTTTTCAACACTTTCTTAGTATTTGCTTGTCCTGAGGAATTTTACAGCCTCAAATTACAATTACAGCTTCAAATTCGGAGGGGGCTAAATCATCAGAGCCAGCTGTTCAATGAGGGTCATTAGTTGGGTGGGTCTTATATGTTAAATAACTCCCAAGTCGATCAAGGAACTTCAGGCAGCGTACTATTTGTTATGGCAGCACTATTAAGAATAAACCAAATGTAATCTAGTTCACATGCACACACCATGAAACCCTACTTTACGTTAAAACTCATGCACAGAGTGTGATTATACTTATACTTCAGGCATTTTGTTGCTTACAATTCCTAAACTGTAACACAGGGCCACTTTTAAACCATTAGGTTAAACATTAAGGTATAATATTAAAAATAAAGCTGCATGGAATTTCATATATCACATATTTCATTTCCTGTGGTTTACTATGTTTAATGAATGGACTGGCACTAATCTAAAACACAAGGATTATCCCATACAATGCATTTTCATTTACAGCCATTATACCAGTCTGTGCGCATATTTTGACATTGCTGATTACATACCTTGATTTTTTAAGAGTACTTTTTATAGTTGTTTTGTTTATCTGCAACTTCACTGTATAAGACATTGAGTGAGACCTGATGCATATCTCAGTATAAATAATGTATTTCTATATATAAAGTTGATTAATACATATATTTTAAGATAATTAATAGCCAGTCCTAACACCATGTTGCATACAGGCTAAATAATACAGTTTCTAAAAGCTAAATAATAAACACCCCTGTGAGTCAGAGAATAACAAGCTAGGCCACATGGATTAAATTTTCTGTGAACAATTTAGTGGTTGAGAAATAAATGAATGCTAGAGGATTAGGATTTACTCAAGAACACCAAGACACTAGACACACTCAAACTAATATTTACAGACTACTACAGTATGTGCAACTGGAGTGAGTCCCAGACCACAAAATACAGCATCTAACTCTCCACACTCTATTATTATCATTCATCAATCCTAACACAGTCAAATTTAGACACACATCTTTATCTAGGAAAGATAATGCCTATTTACAGAAAAAAGGAGTCCTCCAAAGTTAAACTCACACTGATTCTAAAGGGAGACAATAATCTGTCCATATGAGAAAGCACCGAAATACAAGAAAGAAAAATACATTTTGCAAGACTTCAAAAAGGAGATTCAGTATGAACACAAATATGCAGTGTTCAAAGAGCGGTGTAAAATAATTGGTTGTCCTCTTAAACCTGTGTTCCTTGTTTTTTTAATTTCCTTAATGTTTGATAACAAAACAACATGTAATAGGTTTATTCCATGCTGAAAAAAAGAAGAGAGAAAAAACACAACGTTTCGGCCGTGGAGCCTTCTTCAGGTGTGAGAGAGACAGGGCAGTAGGGAAAGGTAAAGTAGCGGGAGAACAAGGGCTGGGAGGGAGGAGGGGTTAGAGGCGGGAGCAGGGGACAGAAAGAGAGGCCAATCAAGAGGTGTGAAGTCAGGATAGGTGTAGAAAGGTGTGAAATGAAACTTCCAATGAATGGAGAAATTGTAGTAGAATAGTAGTCTGTCGTTAAGAGAAGGGGAAAGGTGTGATCCTAGCTGCAGGATAAGTTTGGTTTCTGTAGTCTTTCTGATGTATGAGTTCAGAAAACAATCTTTGAGGACGCAGACGGAGAGATTAGAGTGGTCGTGGCCATCAGAGGTGAAATGAGAAACGATGGGCTTGGAGAGATCTTTAATCTTCACAGCCCTGACGTGTTCTCTGAAGCGGCCTCCAAGTCTCCTTCCTGTTTCTCCAATGTAGAGAAACTGGGCATTTCCTGCAAGAGATACAGTAAATAAGGTTGCTGGAGGTACAAGATGCCATCTGGGTGATCCGGAATTGTCCTGAGGGACCTTGAATGAGTGTGTTGTTGGATGTGTACTTGCAGGTGATACAGCGAGCTCTGTTGCAAGGGGAAGTTGCAAAGGGAGCTGTGAACAAGAAGGTTGCGCAGATTAGGTGATCGGCGATATGAGATGATGGGGCGATCAGAAAAGGGGGCCCCAATGGAGGGATCATCCTGTAGGATGGAAAAGTTGTCGTTAATGGTCCTGGGGATAGGAAGTGTGTTAGGGTGGTAGGGTAGCCCAGCGGGAGTTGTTACGGCGGGAGTTCCTGATTGGGTTGATGGTCCGAGGGGTGTTTTTGGCTCGGGCAAGGGCCCTGTCAATAACACTGTTGGGATTTCCTCTGTTGATGAAAAAGGAGTACATTTTGAGGGCTTGGTTCTCGAAGACGATGTCATCGCTGAATAGTCATCGTAGCTGAAGGAACTGTGAAAAAGGGAAAGAGTTTTTAGTATGTTTGGGGCGAAATGAGCTATACAAGAGATAGCTGTGTGAATCCGTGAGTTTGTAATAAACCGAAGTGGAGAGTCGGGGGTAGTTGATGGAGAAATTGATGTCTAGAAACGGAAGAGTAGTGGAAGATATGTTAACTGTATAACTGAGGTACGGGTGGAAGATGGTGAAATGGTGCAGGAAGCACTCAAGCTTTGCAGCCTACGCATGCTGACTCAGCTACCCACCTGAACTATACTATATACTATAACAAAACAACATGACTACTCTCACTGTATGTGTAAGTATTGTTGCACGTTGATTTTTAGGTGATTATTTATTCGTCGGCAATATGAATTAGTTGTGTTTTTTTCAGGATATATAATTATCAGTATATGTAAGATAAGATAGATAAGATCACTTTATTGGCCGCATACAATTTCTTACATTAGGAATTTGTCTTTTCACATACCCCAACTTGCTCTCCATGAGACACACAGACAGGGAGAGAGAAGCTTGGGGTCAGAGCGCAGGGTCAGCCATTTACATGGTGCCCATGGAGCAGCTGGGGTGAAGGGCCTTGCTCAGGGACCCAACGGAGTAGGATTTCTCTGCCAGCCACAGGATACAAACTGGCAACCTTCCAGCTTGAGGCACAGATCCTGAGCCACAGAGCCACCACACCGCCCTGTATTCATTAGTAAATTAGTAACATTGTTGCACAGAAAACATTCACTTCTAACTGTATTGGTAAACAAATCTATATTATTTTATTGCATTATACTGTATATTTTATGTGGTCTTTCAATTTTTTTTCAGTACAAATAGCCATAAATTATCTTTTGTGTTAGTGATGGCTTGATTGTTTTTTACTTCACATCACTGTCTGCTGTGTGAAACACTTAGACAGTCCTTAATGGAGATGGTTTTGTTATAGCCTTGTCAATTCAAAGTAAGACCTTTTTTCAGGATTAGAAGCAGCAGAGGAGATATAGTCAGAGGAAATGTCTTCCTTTGGTATCATGATCCAGAAGTTCAAAACTGTACTGTACTGTTTGCTTCTTAATGTTATTGCACAAAATCAAAGGACAAAAGACGTGTGTGATATATGACATGGTAGATCCACTTGGTTAGCATTTTTAAAATAACTACTTTCATCATCTGATTGATGTAATCATCATTCTGATAAGAATACAGCTTTTCTATTCAAGCCTTTATAATGATGAGTGCAGCTCTGCTCCCACTGCGATTTAAAAGGAAGCAACTCAAGTTTCATACCCATACAACAAATGCCACTCAAGAATACCAGTAAGGCAGAAGACTGGGTCTTCCTCTATAGGAGATTACAGTGCTATATGGGTTCCAAGGTGGCTCAAGACCAATTAAGTACTATTTACTTCTTCTTCTCCTCTGTAGCTACCTCAATGACTGATAGACAATGTAGTTCATGATATAAATGTGAAGAGCACAGCTCTGCTGGGGTTTGATCACAACTTCTCAATGGGAGTCCAGATCACAGTGCCACTCCCCAGACAGTGGTGAATTCCACTATGGCAAAATAGTGAACTTCCTGCTGTCTCCTGCTGTGGGAGAAAACAACATGTTCCAGGCCAGGGAGATCACATCATCTCAGAATCAATGAGCTCAATTACGTTTACAGCACAAGTAACATAAAATTAGTTTTAATTTTCATAAATGACCCCTAAACTAATTTAATAGATCTACGAAGAATATTAACTTCTACCTCAGATGTTTTTACATTTTCAAATGCTGCTATTTTTTACTCAGTCTCGACAGCATACTGTAATTATTCGCCTGCAGCGGCAGAGGACTTTAAATGCATGACCTTTCTGTATGAGCACGAAATATGCCTTTCAATGGAAAATGCCACACTATTGGTTAAAAGGAACTAAAAGCACCTTTAGATGTGGTTGTGCAGCCACCATTTACTTTATACTGATGAGAAATAGATAATGTGAAATGTTTACAGATCTACAAGCCTTGAGGATGTGGCAGGATCCGAGTTGAGATTAAGTTATACCACCCTGAGCATCCATACATTTTAACAAAATAGATGTTTTTCAGATACATGTCTTCAATAACACACCTGCATTAAGGATATTTCACACTAACAAAGCTTATCTTCCCACATTTCTGTTCACCATCAAAGGAAGGGACATTCTGGGTTTGAGATTCAATATTACTTTGACCAGAACAGATGACAGTAATTAAACATTGCCCTCTCAAGCTCTTGGTTGGATAACAAACTTGACTTTCCAAAGTGAGTGATGGACTTGAATGAGATGAAGTGATTTATGTATTTTTAAAATTAATCACACACTGAAGTACTTTCATGGTAGGCATATCAAAAAGACTTAAGATGAAATAAAAATACCTTCATACCCTTAAGATATTATCTTCTATATGTTTTATGCATAAGAATAATGCACTTTTATTGTTAAATGATTAATTTTTTATTAAAGAATGCTGCAATTTATGACACAATTGCAATTTCCTTCATAGACAACTTACTTGTTCTTTGTTTTATTTTATAGTGCAGGCAATGTTGGAAAGTTATGCCATAGGAACATTCTTTTACTGTATACTGACACAGTGTATGGCATGTAACAGTCCCACATTGGGGTCATTGCCTCTTGTGATCATTTTTCAGGTTATGACCTGATATGTTAGAGTGAGAGTTGAGAGCATCAGCTCCAATAACTTATGGATAAGAATATTAATTAGCTCATGAAATGAAGAAGGAGACAGAATTTCTTCTGTATATTTGCACATACTCTATAAAGTCAAATTTATCAGCCACACTACATTTTTCTAATTAAAATTATATACAGTAAATCCAAAATATTTAAAGTATCAATAGAAATGCAACTTAACATAAAACTTACAAACATAAAACCAATGTATTAACAAGTATACTCCAAACAGAAACAGAACAAAGAAACTACATATTCATTCTATTTCATTTTTTGTACAGGACAGAGTTTGCCCGTACCAATAGTCCCCTTCCTGCCACTATTAACAAGCCCGAGTACAAACACCAGTTTCCTCAAACCCACAAATATGACCAGTATCCTCCTCTTTAGGGGTGGAGTGGTGTCTCTGTGGCTAAGGATCTGCGCTTGTAGCTAGAAGGTTGCCGGTTCAAATCCTGTGGCTGGCAGAGGAATCCTACTCTGTTGGGCCCTTGAGCAAGGCCCTTAACCCCAGCTGCTCCAGGGGTGCCATATAAACGGCTGACCCTGCGCTCTGACCCCGAGCTTCTCTCTGTCTGTGTGTCTCATGGGGAGCAAGTTGGGGTATGCAGAAAAGACAAGGCAAGAAATTGTATATGGCTAATAAAGCGATCTCATCTTATCTTCATGTCCACGAGGCCAACCCTCATGCAGCTTCATATACAGTGAACTCTTCTCTTAAAAACAATCTACAACCTTCCTAACGCTTCCTTAAATTAGGCCTAAATTTTCCTTAAATGTGCACATGACAGCGCTGGAATCACCGGAGCTCTCACTCCTTACTGTGCCAGTGGACTTCTTAGAACAAGTCGCCGAGAAACAGGGACAGTCATGGGGAAGCCTCCACCCAATTTGCCACCACAGCCGAGCAGCCTGAAAAGAGATGATAAGAAAATATCACCACTGCAACAGGCAGAATATTATGGACAATCAACCCGGAGAGGTCCTGGTGCCCTTCCATCAGAAGGCAGCATCCTTCCGTGTCATAGCTGTGTGTCTCAACACAAGGCCTGTCACTGGTTTTCTTCCCTGCCAAAAAGGAATACCTTATCCTTTTTGATTATGAAATAATTAATTTCATCCATAACAACGGACTGACCTTCACCTAAAAAAACTCCCCAGACAAATTTCATTTCCTCTTACACACACAACTCGTCCGTCACGTATCTCTTGTTTGTGTGACATCAGGCTCAGGTTGACATCGAATTCCCTGAAGTTTGGTAGTGACAAAAGAGAAATTTTACTGGTTTGCAGCCAAATTTCAGCCGGAAAAGCTGGAGTGCATTACAGTGGTGGTGGTTGGCTTCCCCGTTTAGGCATCGGTCATAGTCAGCTATCTGGAGTCACACATGTTCTTCACCTAACGTTTGAGCCATGGATGAAAAAACAATTATAAGTTCTCTATTTTTCACCTTAAAAATATTGCTCTCATTAGGTAATTTCTATTAATGCCTATTGCTTGATTTTTGCACGTATAACATCAAGGCTTGATTTGTGCTACCCTAGCTCAAACCAGACCTTGGCAACATATCACTCCAACATTTAAATCTCTACATTGGATGTTGATAAATTCACACATCCAATATAAGATCTTGTAACTGCCATTTAAAGCTCTTAATAATCTGGTGCCATCACACATCTCTGAACTCCTTTATCTTTGTACTCCCTCCCATAGGCTTGATCAGCTGAGGCTGGTCCTGAGCTCACTGCACAAATTCTTTGACTTTTTCACATCTAAACTTAAGACTTACCTGTTTATTCGGGCCTCTGACTGATTGCCTCATAATGTACCTTCTATATTAATGTTTATTTTGGTTTTCAAAGGTGCTTTATTAATAAAGGTTATCTATTAGTGTTATTTAATATATTATTTATTAATCATATGATAATATATGATTATGATATTTTTATAATAATTTCTTTATAATTTATCACATAATGAACAATTCTAAATTGCATCCACATTCAGCAACTCAAGATGAAGACTTGTCATGTTACAAAATCTTGACAACTGAGTTTTACTGTCACCAATCTCTGCTATGTTTCCAATAGTTTCTGAATCCATGGTGTACGTACAGTATATACTGTATAATGCAATAATATACAGTGTACAGGGAGAAATAGTGTATAGTGTGATTTCAGCACTACAGGAATTTTAAATGTGACGTTTTTATGAAAAACTGCCTGCATTTTCTAAAACCTCCATTAAATGTGTATTATTTCTTTCAAGACTCAGTCCATGGTGAACTGGAATTGATCAGAAAGTAGACCGTACCAACAACAATCTAGCAGCAGTCTTCAGACTTGCAGGCAGAATTTGCTTTCAATGCAGAACATGGTCCAGCTAAAAATAAAGCACAGGAATACTGGAGGCTTTCTGTGAGAATATCCCAAGGGAAAAGCAGGAAATTAAACCTCAAAAGTGCAATCTGTTGGATCTCTGTATGCATATAAATTCACAAGTGCAAGGAGGTATACATATTCTATACACTGCATGTTGTATCATCCAGCAGAAGTTTCACAGAATGGAGTTAAATGTACAGTATGGCTATTGCTATTTAATTGATCATCCTCTGTAAACAGAGTTTTGTTTCTTCTGTTCAGACTTGAAGGGGAAGCAGTGAATTATTTCTGGGAGAGCTGGAAATGAAAATTGCAATTGAGTCTAAAATAATTAATATTAGCATAAAAGAGGCAGGTGTGTTACAGGTTTTAGAAGCACTTAAGATAAAAGGCTTGCAGGCTTCATGTTATTCTAGTAATTATACGTAAGGAAAGAGGAGATGTTATTCATATGCAATTAACAGAATTCTTCCGGCAGTTGCTCAGGACATGGGTAGTACTCATGAACTTAAAAATGGCTAATGTAGCACCCCTTACTGAAAAGGATGAAAAAGCTGAATCAAGTAATTACAGAACAATAAGTCTGCCTTCTATTACATGGAAGGTTCTGGAAATGATAACTGTAGCTAAACTGCAAAAAGTGAAAATTATATATTTATATTTTTGGATGCGTTTGTTAAAATACAATATAAATGATTTATTGTTTTATTTGGAGGTTTCAGGCATCCAAGGAAAGGCATGTATTTAGATAGAAAAATGGTTAATGGACAGAAAACCGATAATACAAATAAAGGGTTCATATTCAAATTGAAATGGCGTAATTTGTGGAGGATCAAAGAGTTCTGAAATAAGACCATTGCTCTATAACATGATCTGCTATGATTATTTTTATGATTTGCTCATTTTATTTTCTTCCTAAAAAAATCTTATCTGGCTGCAAAGCAAAGGGGAACAAAAATTATAACAACCCCTACATTTTAACTTAGACAGATAATGTTTGGTCAATATCACTCAGTCATAAAACCAGTTTTTTTTCCAGTCTCCTTATTTGCTGCATTGCCACATACTGTAGCTCTATATTATGTGCTGTCAGTCCACAAAACTGTACATATCACAGCAGGTAGTGGATTTCACAGTATGAACTCAATATCTTGGGCTGTGACATGATTTTCATAGCCATTAACTAGGGTCCCAGTTATAAGAAGATCAAGATAAGAAGTTACCCAGCCATAGCATCAAAGCTGATACCATGATTTCTTCCAAGAAATGACTGAATTTGGTCTTCATATCAAATAGTTATTTGCAGCCAAATGAATTGGTTTGGCCATAATGCGCAAAACATACATATCTTTTGTTACTTTAAAATATTTAAGCAAAGTCATTCAAGATCATCAGTAGAAGTGTAAAGGGGACAATGTTTAATTTAATAATGAATTAATTAAATAATTATAAAAATCAGTAAGTTAAGATAATTTTTAAAAAGGGCTGTTTATGTGTGATGAAGACTCCAAATATTTTACGTAAATCACTAGTTTCAATCATTAATTAGACTGGAGTTACAATACTAGACAAAATGATCACAACACAATTGTAGGCCATAGTCAAGGAGCCATGGATATTTTCTCAAGTATAAGTTAGCCAGTATGACAAAGTCAGAGCAATTAAAGTTCAAGATACTGTATTTTATCCTGCACAGCACACTTGAACCCCTGGGAATTCCTCCTCCTCTGACCTCAAAACTTTCCATCCACTTCTAACAGAGACATTTACCTGTAACTTGGTTCTTTGAATTGATAATACATTTTCATTGCAGTGTACTTTTTAACTGGAAGTGATGATGACTTTCAAAACTTTAATTGCCAAGCCCTGAGCAAGGCCCTTAACCCCAGCTGCTCCAGGGGCGCCGTATAAATGGCTGACCCTGCGCTCTGACCCCCAGCTTCTCTCCCTGTCTGTGTGTCTCATGGAGAGAAAGTAAGGGTATGCGAAAAGACAAATTTCTAATACAAGAAATTGTATATGGCCAATAAAGTGATCATATCCATCTTATCTGACATATACTGCTAACCACTGTGCCTAGCTGCAACCCACTCCAAGTATACATGACTTTACTTATTTTTCTACAAACAGGGGATTAAGAAAATTGGGAATTACAAAAATACCAAGCAGGGTAATCCATTAAATGAAATAATCATAAACCTCATGCCAAGAATATGCCCAAATGCTTGGTATAATTAGAGGCACCTACTGTCCTCTGTCCTTTGTTCTCTGGCACATCTTTGGTAAAACAGTAATAAATCAGTCATGCTTGGTCAAACAAATATTTATCAATGTGTTGTGTTAATGACAATAACACACACTAAACTACACAGCATAAAACATACAGTATAAGTTACTCTATTTATAAACAAGGCACCTCAGAGGTCTACAACGAGAAAACCAGAACAACCAGGAAATCCTCAATTTTTACCAGGTATCCAAAAACTCTATTTAACACCTACACAGGCCAAACTCTGTCTTTATAAGTTTGGATACTATAAAGTAAATGGGATCCCAACCGTATTCTAAAAAATGTATCCCCTAACCAGGAGAAACCATTTGTAACCTAGGGATTCTTTATACAGGAAATCAGTTTCCTAAACAACAACAGAATGGCAAACTCTTTTAAAAAAGCTCAAATGCTTAAAAGCTTAAATGCTTAAGAATCCGATCCTTAAGGCTGATCAGAATAAGTACCTCTCACTTCAAGTGTCTCCCTTTTCTGTTTCCTTCTCTCTTTTTTCTTTTTTCTAAACAATTTCTTTGATCAAAGTACAATATCTCAGACCCTCTATAACTCAGTAAACACCTGTGTTCCTTTCTCGCCTCGAAGCTTCCGAAAACTGTGAATGTTTTTAGATACTGTGACACCTAGCCATTTCAATGTTGCAGCTACTGTACTGTAAGCAGACAGCTATACAGTAACTGTTTTTAATTAAAAACATTCTACATATCAGTGCACTCATCTCAGAAAATTAACATCATACAGTATACAGGAACTATAATTGCCGTGATAAAATTAATCTATACTCTCTGAGCACAAATTGCCACTACTGTAGGTCTCACTGAGTAAAAGTCAGCACTCCTGATATAGTTATTTAAATTAATAGAGTGTGATGAGTAAAATTAAGTTAATCTATGATGAATTCTTAATTGTCTAAGAAAAACTGTGCATTTGGAATGTTTTACTTTAATTGAAAAATGGCTGAGTGATGTGAACATTCAGAGGGTATTGAATTATTTGATGTTTAAAATGAAAGAGCAAGAAAGTGAGCTGTGGGTAGAATCGATACTGTATATATATATAGATATATATTTCTAACCTTGAAATTAATCGTGAAATATGTCAAAGGGTCTGAGAAATTCTACAAGTCATTAAAAGATATTGTAGAGAGTGTACTCATTCTGTTACAAAAGTGCTCTGAAAAACAGCACTATTCTATTTGCACTTTAAGGTACAGTAAAAGTAATATTTATAGGATATTCCATTCATATCATTGTTGTTTGAAACTACCAGTTATACTATACTTTATTAACGAGACATGGAGACTTGTCCTACAAACTGGTAGTTCACTTTCTTCTCTATTGTAGTTTAATTTACATAATCTTTGCATTTTGAGTCCCATTAGAAGAGAACTTCTGAATTTAACCATGTATAAACTGAACATGGCTATAGCATGTTAAATATGATAGGTTAGAGATCTAATGTGTTTCTGTTCATACACATGGTTTGCCTTCCCAGTATTACCTACTTCTACTGTAATATATTTTCTCCACTGTGATACAAGATGCTATTGTCTTGGAAAAGAGATGCAGGTGTGTTGTGTAGCCATGGTAGTGTGCCAGAACATTTTATTCTGATCAGTGGTGGCATCTACAGACCTAACTGGATTAACTGGATTAGTCATCCTGTAGGTTGATTATGATAATGAGGTAGAATGATTACAAATTTTTTTTCAAGAAACAAATACGCATTTTAACAACATATCTGCTCTCCAGATGCTACAGTCTAAGATGTTTTTTCTTGCTGCTGAGCAAACCAATCCAATGTCACCAATGAAACCATTTCAGTCAATTAGTTGATCCTGCTGGGATTTACACTGCTAGGATCAAATGTGTCACTAGTATTACATTTTATCTTGTGAACATATGATTTCATCTAGTAGCATTAAAACTGCCATGTTTGTGCCAAATTAAACACTACCATTGCATTACAATGTAGACAATGTCATCTATCCATTCATCCACTTTCTCCAGTACAGGGTCACAGAGGAGCCAGAGCTGGGATCCAGTCCAGGACACACACAGAGACAAACATGCACACACCCACACCAGGGCCATTTCTCCCCGAAGCCAGTTAATCTACCAGTATGTATCTGAACTGTGGGAGGAAACAAGAGGAGCCAGAACATGCACAACTTCACACAGATTTAAACTCAGGGCTCCAGTGCTGCAAGGGAGCAATGCTAGCCAATGTGTCACCATACTGCTCTGACAGTACCATGATTATTTTAAAGGTACGAGGTGATGAAAGTTTCTTTGCACTAGGCCTGGACTATAGAATAGGAGGAAATGAATGCCTTTGTATAGTCTTTTTTTTGTGTTGCTGTGTTGAGTAAACCCTGTGATAGCACTGTACCAACTCAATAAGTTCATGTGATGTAAGAGCAGGTGTTTATTTTATTGCAAAACTAGATGCATGATCTTCTCAAGACAATATGTGTTAATCTCTGGGTCACTTGTGATATCCTTGACAAACAAAGTGAGTGATGCAGTCAGCTGAATAGTTGTACCACTCGAAGGGCTCAGAGCACCTGCTGCACGGGGTTGTCCATCTTTAAAGTGCTTCTTCCATGTAAACTGCGGTGTCCCAGGGGTTCGTGGACACCACTTGGGTGCAAAATAGGCTTGTCCAAAGCAGCTGACGTGCTCCGACTTTTAATTAATTATTTTACCACAGTTTCAGAAATAAGTTTCCCGAACTTATACACACTCTCCTCCGAGAGTGGTATTATTACTCAACCCCCTTTGTCGGAGCAACTAGGACATGAGGCAGAATTTTATACATATCTCATTGTCTTCCCTGCACGAGCTAATCTATTCCCAACCCTCTCTGAGCCCTCAGCTCATGAATTCTTGGACTCAGAGTTTTGTACTTTTGACAACTTTCTTCCTATCATATTATCTCTCACTCTAATTCTCAGAAACTCCCTCGCATTCACTCTCGCCTTGGTCCTCTTTATCATCTCCTACAAGATCATCTGCTTAATGTCCTCCCATTTTCAGTCTGCTATTATAGCCCTCCCATAACTTCATCTCATTTTCACAATTTCATTCAGCTGTGGTTACCTCTCCACCCTTCAGGAACTACACACCTTGGCATTACAATACTTCGTGGACTGGGCCTTACACTTGGGCCTGTAAACATACTTCCCACCCCTGCTGGTGATAGATTTAATCTGCACTCTCTATTCAAACACAAGCTTCAAGAATGATGCCATTTTGACTGGGAAACAAATAAGATTTAGTAAGCAGAATGGAAAGTACACTTTCCATTTGTGTCATTTCCCATCTATTGACATCAGACAACCTGCTTGAATGAAAAGAGTGCTTAACACGATAAGAATCGTAATACTTTCCTAATGCCCCTCATGTTTTCCAGTATAATTGCTGTTGATAATTGACTGCATTTTAAGTCAGTCTTTGAACCATTTTCATGGGTGCTTACATTCACATACTGTAAGGCAGTATTCCATGCACATTCTGCACAAAACCTCATCTGAAAGCTATTTGTAAATTAAGTAAATCACACAGTGAAAAACATAGTAAATCCATTTGCTTGTTTTGCTGAAGGGCAAAGCATCCTTTTTTATGTGGCAATATTGTTAAGAAAAACGCAATCCATGAGGTTACTTATGATACCACAGTTTTCTTCACTGTAAAGGCCTAATGCTAAGTTTTAGTATCTGAACATCTGTTTTCTTTACCGCTGTTGTGTTATTTATTAGCCTGCAGTTCAAACTCAGAACATAAAAATTGAGAATAAAACTCATCTATCACTTCCCTAGCTTGTTTTATTTTTCTCATTTAGCCCTTTCTGAAGAAGAAGAATCCAATGCATGTTTTGATTTATGATACCTTGGTCTACTGTACCCATCTTAATCTTTCTCGCTGTTTTGGCTTTTTGATTGATATAGCTCTTGTGAGATAGTAAATGTTTACTTTGCTTTTATCCTTGATCCTTCCTTGAATTTGAATGAGAAACAATTTGCCTTCTTTGAATTTTAATGAGAATATCCATTGTAAACTCTACCACAACATAGGTTTCTGTCCACAGGAAATATGTATGAGCACAATTACACTTCTTTGAACAGTACCAATTTACAAATTAGCGTGTTTGCTCATACAAAATGTTTTCATATTGACACAGTGCCAAGTTATAGTAAAGTAGATTTGCTAAAAAGTGCTTCTCTAAAATTTTCTGTTCTTACAGATCATTTCACATTTATGCAATACACAGTTCATGAATATTCCATAGATTTCTGAATGCACAATTCCATATTCTACAAAGGAACAAGTAATATTTTTATTCCATGCTGAAAAGAGAAGAAAGGAAACAACAACAAAGGAAAGGAAACAACAAAGAAAACATCGTTTCGGCTGTGGAGCCTTCTTTGAGTGTAAGCCTTACACCTGAAGAAGGCTCCACAGCCGAAACGATGTTTTCTTTCTTCTCTTTTCAGCATGGAATAAACCTTTACTTGTTCCTTTGCAGCCTACGCATGCTGACACAGCTCCCCACCTGAACTATTCCATATTCTATTTGATTCTGATTCCATATAACTTTAAATATTCCCCAGAGTTTCTCACATCTGTGAAAGGTGTACAAGGATGCTTTGTCTGAATTGTATCTAAATCCACACATTATTTTCATTTTCAAAGTATCAGAACAAATTGAAAAATGAATAGGCAAATCAACAGTAGCCTTCTTGTCACACAGAATAGTAATATATTTATTAGTTAATTCAACATTTATATCACAACAAGTTTTCATTCATTCATTTTAATACCTTTTTTAACGGTTTGATACTTTGCCTCCTGCCATCTCCAAAACCATTGTCTGCAGTATTATCAGACATAAATGTATTTTATTTTGATAACACATTTGTTTTAAGGTGGCTTTGTGGGCAGTAGAGTAAATTTGTATACCTTGTACATAATTTAATTATTCATGGATTGATACAGGCTACTTTGTCTCTCTTTCCACCTCAATCCTTTTATTATCTTCAATCTACAATCTTCTAATTTTCCTTTTATGTTTTAATATCATATCAATAATTGTTTTAAAGAACTGTTCTCATTTCTATATGTCAGGCTCTTTTAGCCCATAGATTCTAGAAGTTAAAAACAATAATTATATTTCACAATTCAAAAACAAAAATCAATATTTATGATGCTGAGATTTTTATTTCATTTTAATGATTATCTCATGAAACAAATGATATTATGAATTTGGTCACCATGATGCCCGGCACAGTTTCAATCAACAAATCAAAGGATATAAAGACACAAATGAGTAAATGTGAATGAATGAAAAAAACAGCATTCTCTCTCTGAAGCTGCTATGCTCTGTGAAATATTTTGCTGATCTCAGGTTGTCTGAGTCCTTCTGCTGTGAATAATTGAAGTTGACTTTTTCATGGACTTTACAATGTCTTTATAAATCTTCTTCTAAGATTAAAAAAAATGCACACTTGCTAGAAAAAGTAAGCAGTGTACACTTTCTTTTATAACATATGAATGTTTATATGTTGTCTTTTCTTTTTCTTTATCTCCATTTAATAGGTGGATTTGCTTCTTCCCACAAAAATCACTGGCATTATCACCCAAGGTGCCAAAGATTTTGGCCATGTACAGTTTGTGGGCTCCTATAAGTTGGCATTCAGTAATGATGGGCTACGATGGACCATATATCAGGATGAAAAGCAAAGAAAAGACAAGGTGAGGATTGAACTGCATGTTTTTTCTTCTACAAAGCAAAATTGTTCTAATAGAATGATTTCAAAAGGTAGCTCTGTATAGTAGCAGTGCATGGCACAGAGTGCTTTTCAGAACCCTGGTCTGCCTGGACTATTATAGTTTTTGTTAATATGATTTTCTTCAAGCAAGATCATGATTTAAACATACTGCTAATATGAAAAGTGGAAAAAAAAGAAAATACCAAAAAGCTATTAAGAAATCAATATGGAAAGTGTTGCATTAAAAGCGCTTGAATGGTCACCACAAAATGTGTGACATAAATATACAAGTATGTCAAATGGGATTACTTATTTAGAGTAAAAGAAAAATGAAGTATCAAGAGAAATGAATTGACATTCCCGCAACAGGTCGCAAGTGAAGCTATGATGTACAGAGACAAAAATGAAAGTCAAGGAGGAAATGCAAAGTGTTCACTGCTGTGTGGTCTTACATTGTCCTGCTGGAAAATGAGCACTCCTGGGTTGGCTTGCAGGAACAGAGGAACTCCTTGATCAAGGGCTTTGTTTGTGTAATGCTCAGCAGGTGCGCCATGCAATTCAGTTTCACCAATTTGTTCTGAAGCTCAAGCTGTATATAAGGTGCTTTCATACCAACTAGGGGTCTTTATGAAAATATAAGTATAACAGTATAACGCAAAGGAACAAGTAATAGGTTTATTCCATGCTGAAAAAAAGAATAAAGAGAACACAACGTTTCGGCAGTGGAGCCTTCTTCAGTATAACACTGTATAACACTGTCAAACAGGATTTTTATCAAATAGTATTCTTCCTAGTTCCTCCCAAACACTCAGCAGGGCTGCACACTTTCACCTCTGGTGTTTTCTTGTTTTGTGAAACGCTGGGTCAGGCTGTCTCCCAATCTACATTTTCCATTTCCATTAGAAATTCTCAGTATTCTGTATCTCTTTATGCTGCTGCTATATTGTTATATGTGGACATTGTCTCCCAATCCTTGCCTCTTCTGCTAACTGTTTTTGGTGATTTCAGGACTTTATTAGACTGGCTGTAGAAACATGAGGTGTTATGGCTGATGCTGTCCAATCTTTAGGTCACAGTAATTTTGTCATTGTTGTCTTGAATTTAATTTATGAATCCTTTGGTAGATGCTTGTAAGAAGTCTCAGTGATTGTGAAAAGTTGGTAGTATTAAATTGTCCTGGTTTTAGAAATTCTGAAAACTGATTGATCTGCACCAGAGGCATTCTTGTGCTAAAGATTATTCCCCATCCCATGACACGTTCACCACTTCTCTGGTTGACTTCAACTACCCAGCAGTAAACCTAACACCAAAATACTCCACCATTATGTCCTCCACTATGTCAGATATTCTTCGGCTCAGAGAAAACAGCAGTTTTGATGTGCATGTTATTTCGTCCTGAAATTCCTTGTGTTCTAGACACAGTAGTTTATGATTCCACAAATGGATCTGGCCTACAGTAAGTAGCAGTCCTGGACCACTGTGGAGACTCAGTGGACTTGTTTTTCCTCACAGAGCTGTGATCCTCAATTTCTCTAGACCAGTCTGCTAATTGTTGACGCAGAACATTTCATTCTCCTGGCACTTTTTCCCAGACAGGGCAATTTCAAGTTGAGTCAGCATGCTTAGGCTGCAAAGGAACAAGTAAAGGTTTATTCCATACTGAAAGGTAAAGAGAGGAGACAGTACATTTTGGTTGTGGAGCCTTCTTCTGGTGTCACACATTAAGTATCTCTTTTCTTTACCTTTGAGCATAGAACAAACCTTTACCTGACACTTTCAATCATGCCAATAGCATTAGTCAAGTGAAGCATGCTCATATCTTTTTCCATTCTTTTTGAATGGTCATTGTTACAGATTCTTAATCAACACATTTTGGCAATTTTAACTCAAATAGTAAAGCTTTCACTCAACACTAACTGCCTGGATTTTTTTAATGGACATACAGTACTGTAGATTTCATAAAGCTGCATATTGTTTGATCCCAAGGAGCTGTATTACTCAGCTAATGAAAAAAAAATCGATGTTCTTAGTCTTAAAAACTAAGCCAAGTAAATTTTGTATGTGCCCAGTGAACTCCTTGGGCTTTTTTGTTGTTATCAGTATTGTTATAAAAATAAGGGTAGAAAAGAACTGCTGCCGCCAGTGATAAATTATTAGATAAGGAGTTATCCAATCAAGAAAGAACATCAGAAAAGAATCGGGTAATAATACCAGCTTGATGAGCACGTAAACTGTAAAGATTAAGAATACTTTCAATCACTAAAGTCAGGGATTGCTACACAGCAGTGTCTTTTGCTGTATCTTTCAGATGAGCTTGATACAAGTAATTGCTAGAAAGCTTGGACAGCACAAATATTGATTACAGAAAATAGCACTAACAGACAGCTGTTAAACTACAGTATATACAGTTATTTATAGATAAGTAATTAATCAGAGCACTGTCTTCTACAGACATAGAAATCTCTGGAATTCTACCCTCATAATCAAAACACTAAGCACTTTACGAGGCTAAAGGAGACCCTGTGTCCTATTAAACTAAATGGATAGTAACTAGGACAAAATCTGTGAACAAGGATGCTTACAAATGAAAGGGAACCAGGTTGCCTATTCTAATAATTTATCACCAGCTCAGAAGTGACAGCCTATGGATTCCAGAACAAGGAAATCAGAATTTCCAAATAAATAAAACAGCTATCTTACTAAAATAAGAAGGCTCAGACAGCAGTACTCTTTTAGCGGTCAAATTGCCTGGTCAGAATTTGACTTCAAATCTGATTTCAAATCAGATAAGCATAGTCTCTCACAGTAAAATTCACATGAGCTGATAAGGATTACTGATAATGATAATGCCTCTGTGTTGTCCATTTTTTTATTCATCCTGTCCTGACACCTGTGAGTTATTATTGTTAATACTATTCCTTTGATCTTTTGTATCACATTTCCTGATCTCCCAATGATAGCTACAAACTGTAATTACAGCAAAACACTACCCATTGTTTCATAATAAGTGCAAACAAGCTAGCCCAGCTAAAACTCAGCTGCAGCAGTATATCCACTATATTGCTTTATTGCTGTGCAATTCTTGTCAGTTTAGATAAAATGAGCATCACAATATGATTCAGTATTTGACTACTAATTTTTAATAGAAGCTGAAACTGTGAAGTTGATACAATATGTCTATTCCAGTTCAGTAGTATGAAAAGAATATTAGGCTGCTTCACTTAGTCTTTTTCTTACAGTACTTCTTAGGCTGCTTCACTTACTCCAGATGGTCAGTTTAAGTTTTACTCAAGCATGTCAACAGCAAGATTGCTTTGAATTAGTGTCTACAGTATGGCCCTTTTAAAGATGTAAAACACTGCACTTTATCATATGATTTATACAGCAAATGCCGACACATATTTGATTAACTTATTTTTTTCCCCTGCGAGACACCATTCAGACATTTTTGGTTAAGGGCCTATTGAATGTTAATGAGTCAGGGTGCAGGTGTGCTTTAGGTATGCTCCCTGTAAATGTTTAATTAAACATGCAGATATAAATTACAATAACACTGTCAAAATATCAGATAAGCTGAGGGACATTTTAAGTACTTTGAGAAAGTAAGAAAGGGAAATTAGTGTAGGTGTAAATAAGTTACCGTGTGACTTGAAGGAACATAATACTCTAGAATCATGCCATCAAAGATATTATAAAATTAAGTATCTCCTGTATTTGGTGTACTAATAATAGTTGAAAGCTGCATCAGTGTGGAGGCAGCAAAGGAACAAGTAAACATGTCCAAAGAGTGAATAGCAGAAAAAACAATGTTTTGAAGTAGGTGCATGAGAATAAAGAGGAAGAGGTTTCATGGAACACGTCAGAGGAGTGAGGATCAAAGTTTGTACTGTCATCATTTTACGTCTCCTGGCTGTGATGACAGTGATGCTTCTCTGTGTTTCCTTTCATAAGGATTCCAGGACTTCTTTTCCAGAAAGCTATCAAATCCTTAAGCTTTAAGCTTTAACCTTTAAGTTCACAAATTCCCCCAGATCAGTGCTTGATTACTGTATGTTCTTTCTAAATCTCTCCATTAATAGACAAATTTCTGCATTACACACTCCCCATTTCCAAGAATTCTGTACACAATCCTGTTCCTTTGAGATCCTTCCTCACCTCCCAAGCCCATTCTCACATTCTATTTCATTTGTTCTCCTTGCCTTATATTGCTGCCATCGCACTCATTGTCCCACACACCTGTATTTATCTTCTTTCCATGTGGATTAACCGTTATTTGTTCTTATAGGGGTTATATGCCCTAGTAATAATGGGAAGAGCATTTTCTTGGTCTACTAATGTGCTGTATAATGATTTATAGGTTCTCCTCCCCTATGTGCAGTGAAAGTGATCAGCTTTGTAACTGTTCCTCCCGAATTCTGCATGCACAGCATCTTTACATCTGACACTTTGACTGCTTGTGCTGATGCAGCTTGAGAATTATTCTGAGGCTAGATCTGATAGAAATGCACATAATGGGCTACGCACCACTGTTAGAAATCTTGTTTATGGTTTTTAAATGAAATACATGTGTCAGTTTATATCCCATAAGCTAAACTGCTGACTACAGCGGGCAAAGAACTGTTTATAACACAGGCTTTTTTTTTTCAGAAGGATAAGAACTGTAACTCCAAGTCTCAGCCCTTAAAGTTTAAGAGTTTAACTCTGACAGGAGATCAGGCTTTCCCTTATGTTAATGTTAATGCAATTATTGTAATCTGTGGAAAAGGAAATGCATGTCTGATGCTATTTTTCTTCAGAAATATCTTTGGGTGTATTTCTAAATTCTGTCAATTTAAATAGCAAATCATTTGCACTGTGCACATTACATACACATAATGCACAGTACATTAAGGACTGCCCTGGTTTGGTAAGAACACTTTTATGTTACCTTCCATTCAAAGACAATTTTACAGTATGCGTGGCCCTGAAGAAAGCTGTGATAGCCAGGAAACACACCAATCTGAATATGCTGAAAGTCTGAAAATCTAAAGGTTGAAGAATTGAAAAATGAGCTAAACTTCCCAGATGATATAACGGCAACACCTGCAAGAACTACAAAATCATTTTATTAGGATAAGTTCCATGGAATATTAATATCTGTGCACGATAGATAAGCTTGCATGATTTTGTTTTTTATCTAAAAGATTTATTTAACCAGACTTGAAAAAAAATGATGAAAAAATATCTGAATGAAGTAAGTTTCACAAGGGCAAAAACCTCAGTGCTCCCCCTGGGAACTGAACCAACAATGTTCCATTTATTACATTTATTTAGATAAATATTCCAGACCAATAGACTGAATTAGAATTTTGCACTTCAAAGACGGGCATTGGTTTTATTTTTTGTTTCAGTTTGATGTAGTTTTTGCAATTATTTTACTGACACAATACGTTGTTTATTGCTTGAGGGAGGAGTGCTATCACCAATTATTGTTACATTAATGGTTGCATGCAATTGACACGTTTTTCAATTTGCATATGAATTGTCATTCAGGTGGTTACACATACAAACTGTCCACTTCAGTATGCAGTATGGTGTCTTTTAGAAGAAAGTTAATAATTTCTGTGTACAAGATTATATTTGGATCAGTGCCATCAGATATAGAGAGCAATTTTCAACTCTGGTACCTCAATACGTGGCAAGACTGGTAGTGCATGTGGATGAAGAAAAGAGAGAAATTAAGGTTTTAAAAGAAGTAGGAATTTTCTTTAGAAACTTCATGAAGGTGGTTACAAATGCTTGTTCATTTTATACTACTGGTTATTTATAAAAGACAGTGGCATGTGCAAGTATTGTTGTGTGTGCACCCACAAAGCAGACATCAGGCCAGTTGCAGTTTTAACTTGGTATTTTGCTGTGACATTTACATTCACAGAGCTGTGCTGAGGTTCACCTACATGGCAATTATACTGTAATTATAGCTATAGTTTCAATCTGCAATAGCCAAATTATTGTAATTGTAATTATACTATATAATTTCAGTTATGATTTGGTTTTGAAGTTTGTTTCTTTTTAGAATGTCTTAATAGTTTGTGAGCCTCCATGTGCCAGGATTTTTGTTGAGTGACAATTGTAGCAGCGTTCTCAGATGATTCTTGACATCAGAATCTCTCCAGCATATCAGGTCTAAAGCCTTTACCAGACAATGGAGGAAGAACTATACCCGCATCTGAAACCAAGGATCCATAGGAGTTTGGCTTGAATTCAATTATATTCTGTAATATATAAGCTCATATCCTATTATATGTGGCAAACTATGCCATCATATTCTTGTATTTTCAGGCCTCTTTCCTCAAGTTATGTTCTGCTTCAGTACCCAAGAAGGTCAAAACAGACTCACCTTCTGGAAACAAATCTAAGTAACCTTAATGCAGCTTTTCCACATTTCCTGGCATAGGCCAGTTTCCCCAGGAGTCAGTCTGGTTTTACATGCTTGGAAGATTCTGAATGTGCGTTGGAAAATTAAATTATTTTAAAATACTTTTCCTGTGCATACTGTATTCCTTTTTGCATTACAGTACTTATTGTCAGGTTACATAGAATAAAAAAGAAAGTGTGATCATCGTGGTTCCACACGGGCTCGTGCCCTCGCCAATCCACCCTACTGGGTCGTCCCGCAACACCTGGGCGTGAACCTGGGTCTCCAGCGTAACGCCACAGGGAACCAGCCGAGTGAGCTAAAGGAGACCTCCCCCAGCCCAGGCGGCTGAGGACCCCGCTACGCGCAGGGAGAGGAGATGATGTCACCAAACTAGCTCCACTACAAAAGCATCCCTTCATCTTCTTATTGCTTCATCTTACTCAGTGTCATGGGTGAGCAAAAGCCTATCCCAGCAAGAGACAGGTGCGAGACAGGATGACGGTTTGTCACAGGCACACACCGACACAAACACAAATATGCACACACTCACACCAAGGCCAATTATCCTCAAAGCCAATTAACCTACCAGTTTGCGTTTGAACTGTGGGAGGAAACTGGAGCAGCTTCTGATCAGGGAGAACATAAAAAACTCCAAGCAAACAGCACCCCAGGTCAGGTATCCAACCCAGGGCCCCAGTGCTGCAAGGCAGCAATGCTAAACACCACATTGTTTATTAATTAATGTTGAATATTTTGTACTATTGTACAGCCACAACGTAATTGTAGCTGTAGTAGGTGTGTTATTCTAATTGTAATCACAACTAGAAACGCAGATAATTGTAATTGAGATTCTAATTGTATTATGCTCTGCAACAGAGAGATGAGTAGTTTCATTTTCAATAAGTTTTTTATTTAAATGTATTTAAATGTAAGCCTCCATTTGGCAGAGCTTTCTAAGTAAGAGTGCTAACTGATATGACACTAACAATTTCAATCAGGGATAGCCTGTATTTGCCTGTAGTGCTGGCTTAGCCTAGGGTGGCTAAATGCAGAAATAATACACAGAGCAACATAAGATGTAATGCACGAACAAAAGAAATACCCTTGTACCAATTCTACACATTCCTGAACATTTTGCATTATTTCGAAACATATATTTGAATTCATATATTATCTGTCCTTGCCAGCTAACCCCAGGGCTGTTGTCTGTACCAGGTTTAACTTGGCAGATTGGTTACAATCTTTTTTCTGTATAAATGGAAAAGGTATATTTGTTCTGTATATTCCAATACCAGGGGGCTGCAAGAGTTACCTGACTGGAAGGTGAAAAATTATTTCTCAGCTGGTGAAGTTTTTTGTCGTTGCTGTTGAACAGAATTCTTTACTTGGACAGATGGTTCTGTTAGATTCTGGTTGCTTTCACATTCACTGTAATTCTTATACTATCACCTTTTCTGGTGTTTTAAATAATGCAGAGTGTTAAAATTGCAGCTATAATTAAAGTCTTACAGCTATGAGCGGATAGCAAAGGTCTCAAACAAGGTCTCCTGTCACATGAGGGTATAATTCTAGAAATGTAATTCTACAGTGTATATGCAGCCAGCTGGGACATAAAGCCTAGGGTGCCCATCTTTGCTGAAGATGAAATATTCAACTTAGGTATGTGTTAACTTAAACACTAGAGAAAAAAACACTGTCATATGCAAACATTCCTAGAATGGCAACATGGGAACTTTGATACTGTACGTCCACAGAAGCAATCATGCGCAATTGTAATTGATTAGCATCTTAAGATGCAGCAAGATGCGGTAGTGAATTAATTAGAATGGTAACCCTGTCACTTACTGGGGTCAAGGGTTTCAGTCAGGGTTCATTATAACTTGCATCTTTATAGTGAATATGGCATTCTAAGTTTAACACCTATTGGTTTCCATTTTTTGCGCCATTGTTGGCAACCTCTGTAGGCAGTTGATAGAATAAGTCCTTGGGTTAGCTTTTTGAGAAGGGTGGTTGCTCCAGGAAATGAGGAGGATTAGGGCTGCTGGTGAGTCTTTGCTGTGTTGTATCTTCTTTAAGGCTGAAAGATTTATTCAGTTTTCTTTTTTTCAAGGACTAAAAAAAGTTCAAAGACAATTGTTCAAAGCAGCATTGGTCAAGCAAGGAAGTCAGGGACATGTCAGTGACCCTTCTAAAGACTTAAATAATTGGATGTTTCACCTCTTAGCCAGCAGGTCATTTCTGTAATGGTTAATCCTGACATTTTCACTCTGGAATCAATACTGAAAAACAGTAGTTCTGCGGGTCATTTGGAAGACATGCAGTGATGTGTAAAGCAATGGCTTCATCAGTTCTGCTCTCTGCGAGTAAACGTTGCTTAATTTGTGCCAGAGCACGTCTCAGATTTAGACTGTCCACACAGCACAGTGTCCACAGCTCCTTGTGACATGAAAAATTTAGATCTGTACAATTGTACGATTTCTGCATTTAAAACTACTTTAAAAATAGACTAATATAGCAGCTGTGCATGCTGCTAGTGTAGTAACATGCAGTGCGACCCCCTCCACTCCAGTGAAAAACAGTGAAAGGCACTGTGGATAAAGCCTGTGGAACATTCCCAAAATAAGGTGCACTTGAAGAAGGCACTTGTAGCCATTTGTAGTATTTTGAAAGAAGCTATAGAGGACACTTTTGTGCAGATCATTGTCAATGATCGATCTGAGAAAATATCCACCGCAGAGTTTTCTGAATTACTTCTGAAGAGGTTAAACATCATAAATCTGCTTATGGTTTTGTAGAAGGAACTGTCAGGAATAGAATGAGGTTGAAATGGGATGGATTTGCATTCGGATGTTGCATACTACTTAACTAAATTTCAACATCACATTTCTTCAGGAATAAGGAGAGAAATGCTTCAGAAGATAGTACAGTGCTTCTCAAAATCTGGCTAGTGCATCCCTACCAAAGAAAGGTCTGTCAGAGTGTAGATATTTAAAAAAAGTATATAATAGCATACAATTATATTTGAAATCACTATTTAAAGAATGTTTTTAAGTTACTTTGTTAGCCCATTTTGAAAAAGAAGTGGTTTAATCATGCATTGAAAGTGAATTATATCGATGTTATGCATGTGTCATAATTAAGTTTCTCCCATTCACATTGAGCTCTGGCATCTCTTAATTTACAAATTAAGCACTGGAGTAAACATGTAGTTAAACTACAGATTGAAAATGAAAAGTAAAAAAAAAATCAAGCTTTCAATATAATATAATGGTGCTTTCTGGCCTTTAAATAATTTAACTTTTCTTTATTAATCATTAACTTTTTAAACCAGTACTATGCCTTTACTAGGATACTAGCAAAGGCATAGTACTGGTCTTAAAAAGTTAATGATTATTAAAGAAAAGTTGAATTTATTTCTAAATTGTGAATGTGCAAAAGCATTATTTGGAGTCATTCCACTAGCTGCAGAATATAAATCTTAGTTTTCTATCCAACAAACCATCAAAGTGTGGTGTGGTTGTATATTTTTAAAAGCTTTCATATTGCTAGGAAGGTGGAAGAGTCTTTCATGTGGCTTCACAACAGTAGTTTTGTCAATGAATAGTTACTTTGTAGAGAACTGATAACAACCGTTATGCATTCCACAATTTAGTATAATCCTAATATTTCAAACACTGCTTATTATGGAAGTGCAATAGAATAAAACAACCTAGAATGTTTGAAAAGAGGACAGTGAAGCTCGATATTTTTCATCATGACCAGCTTGAAATTTTGCTTTACTACATTAATTCTACAGTAGATTATAGATCCTATGGAGTTAATGAGGCATGTCAGGTGGAAATGTTAATTTCAGTTTATAACCTTCCGAATGGTCTTACTTCTGTGAACTTTAGTAATGACATAACCTTTGCTATTAAAACATGGGGGTTATAAAACTA
This sequence comes from Lepisosteus platostomus, assembly GCF_059453375.1. Lineage (NCBI taxonomy): Eukaryota > Metazoa > Chordata > Actinopteri > Semionotiformes > Lepisosteidae > Lepisosteus > Lepisosteus platostomus. The sequence goes on along the minus strand of NC_142614.1, from coordinate 72,472,050 downwards.
CAGTAATTCCATGCTTCCACACTGTGAAATGTTATTGTATTTTTCGGGGGAATGTGATGAAAATCTGAAAAAATGAACAGTACTCAGCTCTGGCAGGTGTTTTTGTACATCCTTGGGAGGACTGCTGTATTGTCCCCTCGGCGTTCCTGTGATTAATGACAGCAGCATACTATGATAGCAGTTTAGGCAGCCTCAGCTGTGCTTTTCAGTAACTCCCCTGTCACTTGTGCACACCTCTACTACTCATCAAAGCTTGCAGTCCCTTGCCTGGTCACTTATAAGAGGCCCAGGAAACAAGTCAATATCCTTCAGGTATGCATCCAGGCCCTTTCTCTTTTGTTAAATCAATATGGAATCAATATTTCCCTGTGCCTTTCTTTACTCTCAAAGTTATGCAAAGTGACAAATTGTTAACATTTGTTCTTGTCACGATTATAGTCCCTCCTCCTTAAGGGTGCTCCAGCTCTTTCACTTCAGACTTAATTCTGTGCACCTGATCCCTTTTCCCAGCCCAACGTTCAGCCTGGCTCTGCATCTGGTTTCCGCACTGTGCGAGTCCGGGACCTGGAAGCGCCTGGTCCCGTTAAGGTTTTAACCTCTGTTCCTGTTCCTTGTCTCGGTTCCGACTCGGTTTGTGTTCTTAATTCCTTGTTTGGATGAATCACCTGGCTATGGACTTTCTTGTGTTTTGGGATTCCCGCTATGGATTACTTTTGGATTGTTTGCCTCGGCCACACCTCCCCCGTGCACCAGCACACTTTGGACACACACCCCTGTTTTCAGCCCCGTATCCCTGCATGACTTTTTCCTAGTGTTTCCCACTTCTTCGGATTGTGTCGTCCACATAGGGTCCGGAAAGAACTGTTCGTTACAGTTCTAACAACCAAAGATTTGAACTCGAAGATTAAAAGTGGCATTTTCAGTTTATAACCTTCAGAATGGTCTTACTTCTGTGAACTTTAGTAATGACATAACCTTTGCTATTAAAACATGGGGGTATCAGTCATGGAATTAAATAACATATGTCAATATGTGAGGCTGCATTCGTGACACAAAACTGATTGTGATTTCATAACGAAACAGTGCTATAAAAAAATGGTAGTATATCACAATGCTCCCAGACTATTTTTTTCCTGCTTGATTTTTAAAATTTATTCCTGTTTATGCATTCATTGTAATGTTGTTTTTCATAAGTTTTTCATATACAGTACCTACATTGTGGTTTGTTAATACTAAGTAAAACAGAAAACTTTGCTTCTGTCAATGTAATGAACAAAAATAATATTGTTAGAAATAGGGGGTTATGAAAATGGTGAATAACAGGAATTGACTTAGTCAATAACTAAAATAAATAAGCATAGCCCCCTGATTTCTCCAAGAATGTACTGTATAACCAAGCAGTTGGTACAGTTACAGGCAGGTGAATTAGCTCATCTCTGGCACAGCTTTGGTGAAAAGAGTAAGAAATCAGACTGGGTTAAACAATAACCAGTGAACGCACTAAATAGTGTGACAATACACACACTGCTCTAAATACAATATAAACCTACTGTACAACACCCACATTTACTTATGTGCATTACAAGTTTACAGACAAGGTGTTTCAGAGACCAATATCTAGACTACCCAGAAAACCCCAGACTACTACCAAGTATTTGATTCTTAAATAATACTACAGAGGCCAAAAGAAGAGATATTGTAGATGCCTTCTACACTAGAAGATTCTTTTGATCAGTGTGTCTCAGCACAATTAAGTAAACATCCCTTGGTTTGAAACTCTAGAAAGTGGAAATATTGACACTAGTTAGGTTTCATTAATTGTGTCAAGATTCTTAGACCATTGTCACCTACCTCAGCATGTAATAATATCACTCAAAAATATACTGTAGTATAGCTCCCTTGAACCTCTTGAACACACATTTGCTTGTCTTGTCAAAATATAAACTCTACAATATTGCAATAATAAAAATGTATAGAGGGTTAGTAGAAAATGGATTACTGTAAATGTGTAAAGTGTTTTACTGATCATTTTAATGCATAATACATAGTTTTGAATGTCTCAGTCCTTCTGTGCTTTTGTAAACAGTGAAAACTAGGATACATACAGTATATGAACAAATTGAGTTAACTGTAGATCTGTAGGTGTAGTGGTGCACCATTCCAGTCCAGGAGGTCCAAAGAGTCTTTAATTCCGTAATTGAGCTATTTCCTTAATTGGGCCTTTCTGCACTTTTCAAAAGCAATGAAGATTTTTAAGTGGCCTGAAAGACTTACAGGATTTTGTCCCTGGAGAATGGGAGAGGTACACTTCTAGCTTGGAAAGCTAACCTCAGTTTACCCTTTCTAATACAGCAGGTCACACTTGAGTCATCAACTTATTAAGACAAATATGAGAAATAGAGTATTGATCAATTTTAGTACAATGATCGTTACAGTTTTCTGGACACTTCACTTAAAGTGCTTTACAAGTAATGGGACTCCATCCCTCACCACCACCAATGTACAGCCCCCCCCCCCCGGATGACACAAAGGCAGCCAAAGTGCACCAGTACGCTCAACACACATCAGATATCGGTGGGGAGGAGAACAGAGTAATGAAGCCAATTCATAGATGGGGATTATTAGGAGGCCGTTATTGGAACAGATGTGGCCACCTCTGATTTATGGATTAGGTCGTAGTCTACAATGAAAAATAGTCATGTCCTGATCTGAAGAGAACCCTTTATATAAGGACAGCCCCCAGTTATGGATTTATGTAACGTCCTACCAGAAATGCTCAGACATTTTCCTAGAGCCATCCTCTTCTCATCCCCCACATACTCTGTCATTCACTTCTATTATGCTAGCACTGGTAAACACTACTTTGCTTTAGTCCTTTTTGACTTTATTATGTTATTACGTTCCTTTTTTATCCATTCATCGGTCATCCTGGTCTTTACAATGTCTTAAACACAATTGACACTGTTCAAGTCTCTAGACTGCAGGGATGCAGTTCCTGTCACATTTCAATCAGCGCAGGCTCTTCTTTCTCTCCAGACCTTCCATTGTGCCACACCCATAGACTGTCTCACTTTTTTATCTCATCTCTCTCATGTGGCCAGTGTGGTTATGTTACCTTAAGAAGAATGACATAGGGTAGTCTGGGAGTCTGAGTGCTGAGTCTGAGACTTCTGGTTTTCAATACAATTTAACACAGAGCTTTTTCTGTCCTGAAGAAGACTCCACAGCCGAAACGTTGGGTTTTCTCTCTTCTCTTTTCAGCATGGAATAAACCTATTACTTGTTCCTAAAAATTCAGTCAGTCAGTCAGGCAGGAAGGCCAATGCAGGCTTTGAAAGAATTACAAAACTCAGTGGCTGACATGGGACAAAATGTCCATGGGTCAAAAATATCCTAGTCGCTCCACAAAGAGGGCTTCTATGGAACTAAACAAAAAGTCTCAAGTCCAAATAATGTTTACAACAAATTACCTGATTGATTCTGAAAACATGCAGCAGAAGGTTTTATGGTTCTACATGCAATGTTACATCTGACACAAACCCACCATAGTCAGTTAATCAGTCAACACCATCTCGACGAGCATGGTAATGGCAGCATTATGTTACAATTGTGCTTCTCACCAGCAGGGACTAGGAAGCTTGCCACGTCTTACATCAACATAGATGGAGCAATATACTGGCAAATCTCAAAGGAAAATGCTCTGCTCCAGACTTAAAACTAGGACAAAAATTCACTTTTTAGTAGTACAATGACCCAAAACAGAAACAAAGATTGAGAACAAGTCCTGACTTGCATCCTATTATAAAATTATGGGAGACTTGAAAATTGCTGCCCATAAGCAACGTCCAAGAACCTTAAGAGAGCTTGAGCACATCTGCCATGAAGAATGGGCAAAACTGAACCACGTGAAAGGTTGGTAGAGACCAACCCAAAAAAGACTGTTGATTCTACCAGATATTTAGTTCACGGGTCTGAATACTTATGCAATCAATATATTCTTTTCTCTTTTATTCTCCTGACAATTACTGTAACTTTTCTTGTCCTCTGAAGTCTTCAGTCTACATATTTCATTTTTGAATAATATATTAAGTTCTTATCTAATATATTAATAACATCATCTCTGTACTCTGCTACCTTTAAATGCACCAAGGTGTGCACAGTGCCCCCTTCACTCATTGTTGCCTTCATTGTTCATGTGAAGATGTAACAGATGGAGTTAAAAGTACATAGCTTTAGCCATTTCAAGCAGACTGTTTTTTTCATGTTTACTCGACAGCTGCTCTTGTGTGCTGACATTCTCACAAGAAGCGTTTGGATGCCCATTTAGGACTGTGACAGCGGCATTATTACAGGAACATTTTCTCTACTGGTGCTTTCCTAATGTGTCGTAGCAATAATTAGAAAAGAATTTCAACTAATTTGTGACCTTTGTTATACATAAACTAATATCTGTCTGGAAATAGTAGATTGAGATAGTTTTGGGTAATCTTCTATGTTGAAAAGTTTCTAATATGCTAGTTTTGAAGGAGACACTACTTTTACAATTATGTTATTACAGCTTGTAATGGATTTTATTTCTGTGAATCAGACTGTATGCCTCACAATACATCTGTTTCTATAAAAGCATTTTTCTACAAAAAAATGCTCATAAGTAACAGATACAGGAAGCCATGTACCAGTGACATTTAGCTTTGTCAATAAGACCTTGAAGTTCAAAACAAGCATATGAGGAATGCTTTTATGTCCAAGAAAATGCTTTTATCTAAAAAGTATTTATTATTTTTGTAATCTAAATGTATATTTGTGCTTATAATGTATCGTTTTTTTTTTACCTTTAATGTTTTCTGTCCACATGTTCTTCAGTCATTTAGAAAAATAAAATTTCTGACCTCCTTTAAAAAAATCAAGGGCAGACAGTACATGTTAGGCTATGCTGTTCATATGTTGTTTTTACAATATCTTGGCTACTTTTGGTTGTTCCTTGGCTTAAATATTGTATATACTGTTGTACAAAAGGTTTTTTGCTTTATTCTACTTTTTCCTTAATTATTTTCATTTTGTGTGCGTACACAATTATAACATTTTCAGTCCTCTACTGAAACTTTAGTCTTTTTGTTTTAAGTTGATAGTTCATTCTAATAGATCTGATTTTTGCAGTACAGAAAATAGCCTTTAAGCTTTCGGTGTATTGGGAGGTATAAATTATGTTAAGGACAAGAAACACCCGATTAGATGAGTTTGGTAAATGTGGTTAATTAGTTACACTTCTGTTATATATGAGTTCCAAGGGCATGCATTTACTTCTGATTTACTAAAAGGCTAATGCACTAATCACTTCTAAAAGACGAGTACTGCCAATTATTCTTTACCATCGTATTTACTATTTTCATAACCTTGTGGACACAGACGAGTTATTAGCAGTTATTGTTGCCCCTGAACAGCTGGGATCACACTTTTAAAGATTCTGATCATCATGAGTCAACAATTGCTCAATTACACGGTTCAGTAATTATCAATCAATCAAAGCTGTACTAATAACAGTCAAAGTTCTTTTAAAAATGAAAAACACTTTTGGAGGCTTTGAGTAAATTATGAATGTTCATGACATACATGTGGACAATGTCTTAGTTGTCTTAAGAGTTTTGCATGGCTGTGTATAAAACAAAGATCTTCTAAGATTAGCATGAAATGAATAAAGATCAAATATTTGGCCAACATGCTGCCTGTAGGACATGACTTCTGATATTATAATATACAAATGAGCACTTTTCTGTTCATTTTAGCTATTCAGTTTGCAGGGAAGACTGTATATGTATATATGTTCAGGTGGGTAGCTGCGTCAGCATGCGTAGGCTGCAAAGGAACAAGTAATAGGTTTATTCCATGCTGAAAAAAAGAAGAAAGAAAACACAACTTTTCGGCCATGGAGCCTTCTTCAGGTGTGAGCTGCTCACACCTGAAGAAGGCTCCACAGCTGAAACGTTGTGTTTTCTTTCTTCTTTTTTTCAGCATGGAATAAACCGATTACTTGTATGTATATACTGTATATATTATTTGTATTCATATTAAGCAAGTTAAGGTACTGTAACTGTTTTTTCTGCTCTTTATTGTATGTTTTAAAAAGTATCAGGAAATCCCATAATCAGTTTAATTGGAAAAATCTAATCCACCTATGTCTATAAACAAAACTTTGCTAGTGCAAAAAAAAAGCTTTTCAGATACAAAGCCACTATTTATTCATTTTCAATAAGATATCTATATTCATCTGTCATTAATATATATATATCACCATCTAGAATTGTAGATATTTTTTGCAGTTTAGAAATTCAGAGATTATGAGCTTGTTCGACCTCAGGATTAGTTAGCATATATGTCTCTGTATTGTTATTTACTTGCCCTTAATAATTTTCCTTCAGCATTCTTTGAAATACTGCTTCCATTTATCTCTAGCTTTCTGTGCTTCCTGCATTATTTAATGGTTGTTGAGGGTTTAAAATAATTTATTAAGATGACATAAACTCTAACAGATTTCTAACAAAAAGGCATTCTTAAAATAGTTTGTCTTTCCAACCAACCATGAGTTGAATGCAAATGAGTACATTCAACTTATTTATTATTTATCGTAAAGGTGACAAAATAACTGATTCATAAAAAGTACATGTATTTTCTATCGAGCTGAAGCATGCCTGGAGAAGTGAAATTTCCTGATGTACTAAATGGTGGTAATTTGGACATAGTAGTATTATATACTGTAAGTACAGATCATGGTAGCTGTTATACACAGTGTCTAACACCTTATCTAATAAACGAATTATGTTCAAAACTCCACACAAAATAGCCATGAGGTAAATAAGCTGATGCTAAGAGGCAGCAGTTGAAAATGGTAACAGAGTGACATATAACAACAGGGTAGTGAGCAAACAATATAACAAATACACAGGTTGACACGGTTAAGAAATATTTTACTAGAGTATTTTTACTATTATCCCCCCATACTTTGTCATTTTACATCACAGAAATAGCAATAAGAACTAAGAAAAAGATGCTTTTTCAAAGCGGTGGTTGATGAAATTCCAGATGCATGTTGGTCTCTCAAGAGGAACTAATGCAGTCTAAAATGGGGTGAGAATACAGTTTGTATTCACAGCAGAACAACTTATTGAAGCATCGGGAGTCTGGTTCATGCTCAGCAAGTTAAAAAAAGTGTTGAGTGAGGGTCAATTTGTTTGGAAGTTTCTGAGTTCAGGTTTGATTTCTACACTCTGTAAAATCATATTGATTTCTTCTTTTCTTCTGTAGCTTTATGGTGTTGAGAAGAAAAAATGTACTCTATATTTATATCCTCTGACTAGGCATTATTGTGTCAGCATGCCCAATAATTTAAAAAAATCTTATAATGACCTTACTGTAGCACTGCACTTGCTGCTCCTTTCATCTTACTTCTACAATTCAGTAATCTGTATTAGTATTTGTGTGTATAAAGTATGTGCTGTGTTTGGAAATGGCTTGTCAGATTTTGGCGTGTCACTCAACTATATTACAGGTCCATATTTGTACTTCACATCCTATTTTGCATGTGTGCACATTAGTGTAAAGTAGTTCAGGTGGGTAGCTGTGTCAGCATGCGTAGGCTGCAAAGGAACAAGTAATAGGTTTATTCCATGCTGAAAAAAAGAAGAAAGAGAACACAACGTTTCGGCCGTGGAGCCTTCTTCAGGTGTGAAGAAGGCTCCACGGCCGAAACGTTGTGTTCTCTTTCTTCTTTTTTTCAGCATGGAATAAACCTATTACTTGTTCCTTTAGTGTAAAGTAGATTGGTACACAGTATTACAGCATTTTTGGTCTCCATGCTGGTAACTCCTCTGTTTCCACAAGGTGACGGGAATAGCCATGTGGTGTGTTAAAGGTCATGTTCTGCAGGGAGGTGGAGCCCTTGCTAGAGAGACACGCATTGAAATGCGAGCACACCTGAAAAGAATTGATTTGACAAGACTCATCTAGAGGCCTGCATATGTGAACAAGTTGAGTACTTCCCTGAGTGGAGACCAAGCCTGTCCAGAGCAGACCCATTTCCATACATGCTGGGGCTAGGCAGTTAAGATAAGATAAGATCATTTTATTAGCCACATACGATTTCTTGCTTTAGGAATTCGTCTTTTCGCATACCCCAACTTGCTCTCCATGAGATACACAGACAGGGAGAGAAGCTTGGGGTTAGAGCACAGGGTCAGCCATTGTATAGCGCCCCTGGAGCAGCTGGGGTTAAGGGCCTTGCTCAGGAGCCCAACAGAGTAGGATTCCTCTGCTGGCCGCAGGATTTGAACCGGCAACCTTCCAGCAACGGGTGCAGATCCTTAGCCACAGAGCCACTGCACCGCCCCATAAATCAATTCTGTGTTTACTAATACATTTTATACATAGGCAATTTCATTCAAGGACTCTGTGTATTACAGTAAGGGAAGTCCAAATTTCATCAGCAGGAAACCACAACACAATGACACATGACCCTGAGTGGAGACGAAGCCAGGACATCCATCTTGCACTGGGTGGATTCCAGAGCAGACGGAAGATCAAGTCTCCCAGTTCCATACATGCTGGGGCTAGGCAGTTGCCAGGCCAAAGTAGTGAGAGCAGTGGGCGCTCAGATAGAGCAAGTCTGGGCTATGAGAGAAAGAGGCTGATGCCCCCAATAAGGAGAAAAGAAAGTACGAGCGACAATCTCGGAGGAGATTGTAAATAGATTGAGGGAATCCTGGAAGGGATGGAAAAAAGCTGTAGTTCTGCACGGGAACAGTCTGCAGCCTGTTATTGTGTGTGAGAACAGGGCTGTCCAGTGAGTCCACTGTATGTGAGTGTGAGTTATTGTGTTAGTGTTTATATGATTGTTAGTGAGAGGAGACAGAGAGAAAGGTGCAGCGGAGGAGCATGAGTGATCCCCGCAGGGAGGCTTAGCGTCAACGAGTGAAGGAGTAAGAGAACTTGCCGGTTTTGAGAGTTAGCAGTGGGGGCCAGGCATTAGAGAAGGTGTGCTGGTAACTGTGGAAGTGTGTACAGCCTGAGATGCAACAGGGAAGCATCGGAGTGGTTGTGTGAGTTCTAATTAGAGTGTGGGTGGACTCTGAGTGCGAGAGTAAAGTGCTGGAGATTGTAGAGAGGGTGAGACCCAGCCTGGTGGCATCAAGAGATGATAAGGAGCAAGTAATAGGTTTATTCCATGCGGAAAAGAGAAGAAAGAAAATACAACGTTTCGGCCGTGGAGCCTTCTTCAGGTGTGAGAAAGACAGGGCAGTAAGCAAAGGTAATGTAGCGGGAGAAGAAAAGCTGGGAGAGAGGAGGAGCGAGGGGTGGGAGCAGGGGACAGAAAGAGAGGCCAATCAGGAGGTGTGAAGTCAGGATAGGTGAAGTTAAGTGTGAAATGAAACCTACAATGAATAGAGAGAATTTAGAAGAAAAGTAGTCTGTCGTTAAGAGAATGGGGAAGGTGTGATCCTAGTCTTTCTGATGTATGAGTTCGGAAAACTGTCTTTGAGAACACAGATGGAGAGATTAGAGTGGTCATGGCTGTCAGAGGTGTAAAGAGAAACAATGGGCTTGGAGAGATCTATAATCTTCACAGCAATAACATGTTCTCTGAAGCAGTCTCCGAGTCTCCTTCCTGTTTCTCCAATGTACTGTAGATTAGATGGCTGGGCATCTACTGCAAGAGATACAGTAAATAAGGTTGCTGGAGGCACAAGATGCCATCTGGGTGATCCAGAATTAATATCAAAAACAGATGATCGTAGTGTAAACAAGTTATTATTTCCTCCTGTCACGTACAGTACGTGATATAGAAACAAGGGTCCTTTAAATTCTCTAGTAGATATTTAATACAAATTCTCTTCCAAAGTAACTGCTCAAACTGCACTTCACTAATTCTTTGCTGCTGCCTTCACATGATATTTTCTGTATTTCTGAAATTGCTCCAGAGCTTAGCATTCCAGTTTGAGGAGTTATACATTATGCCTTTGATCTCTTATTCCTATTTTCCCTATAAAATGCCCTTGGAGATATTTTTTTCTGCTTCTCTGAAATCTGTACATTATAGGTCTTAAAGGAATATCCTACACTGACAGGCTTATAGCCTGAACCTTTTAAACTTTGAGCAGAGAAGATGACGAGGGGACCACAATCAAGTGTTCAAAATCCTGAAAGGCACTGACATAGTGAGCACAGTGGTGTTTTCAGGAAACAGTGAAACAAAAACCAGAGGTCACAAGGGAAAATGACAGAGACATGCATTTCAAACTCCAAACAGGAGCCATTTCTTACTTACTCTAAGGGTTGTGAGAAATAGAACAAGCTTTCTAGTCATGCTGTCAAAGCCAATACCTGGCTTCGCTTTTTACTAAATGTCTGAATGAGATTCTAAGACCAGTTAGCTTCTGAAAACCCTAGCTAGATAGGATGAATGGCCTTCTCTCATTTGTTACGTTTCTTATGTTCTTAGGTGTTTTAATCTCACTTGCATCTTGTTATGTAGTATGGAATACTGCTATTTTTATTAATTTAAAGCTGATGAAGACTAATAAATTGTGGTATTGTCCCAACTGAAGATTACCGTTTTACCCTCAGAGGACTTGTTATCACTACTGGTGTATACTGTATCTTCCATTAAAATTAATGAGTGTGCCTAGAGATATCTTGAACTGTTATAACCCTGGTATCACACAAGGCCCTTTAAGAAGGCATAGACCTCGGCTTAACACGTAAACCACTCGGATTACCTGTTCTACACCACACCCCCGGCACTGTCCTGTTTCGGGTAGTCCTTGCTTTTCCCTCATTGCTCAGTATTGGGTTTTTACCTGCTCCAAGCTATTCTCTGCCTTTTGGTTTGCGTCCTTTGTGCTACGGATTTTCGGACTCTGCATTTCTTGGACTATGATTTGATGATTTCGGCTCTTGGACTTGGCGTTTGTGTTATTTATCTGCTTTGTTCCCTGAACTCTTTTGGCTAGTACTTTGACTACGGTCTGTGGAATCCGGATTTCAGCTTTTGCTTTGGTGATACCTTTCCCAGAAGTCTTTTCCTGAAACTCCGCACATGATCCTCCTATGCCCCATCGACACGCCCAGGCAGCTGAGCGTAACATATACCGAGAGGCATTAAAAACGTTTGATTTTTATTCTCATTTATTGGGTTTTTAATATCTCTCAGTATTTAAAAAAGAAACATTTTGGGGGTTGTGGGATATGTTTTGTATGTTTCATATTCAAAAAGTTCTATAAGGGAAGTATTTTCTTTGGCTCCCAAGCACTATTTAAAACCCTTTTCAGAAATACACCTGTGTGTAATGGTGTTATTTACATGCTGTGAGTAGAATGACTCAATCTGTTAATATTTATAACATGTATATAAATTCATTTTTTTTTCTTAATGCTATTTGTTCCAATCATAGTTAGAACTTAGGTTCACTAGCATATTTGTTAAGTACATACTATGAACATTCAGCCTCCATAACTGTCATTATGGCAAATTAAGACATAATTATACACAGTACCAGCAGAAAAATGAAGCTTTTTATAGTCCAACTTAAAAATTTAGGGAAAACCTTTTTTTATACTTTAATTTAGTTAACTTCCTGTGCATATACTTGTCACATGAATCTATAAAATGTGTTTCTTTTTCCAGTTTTCCCTTTGTTATATACAGTATTTTTTGTCAGTAATAATATTATCACTGGAGCTAAGATGATTAATCGTATAACTCTCTTTGTGGCCATTGTGATATGAGACTGCTAATGTTTTTATATGTTCCTTAATAAAGTGGGTTAGAAAGCAATCCCTTGCCACCAGTAAAATAATAAAATAAGCCTTCAGTGCTAATCCAGGAAGTTCCCACTGTACTCTCTAATAACCAGATGTGTAACTACCTGCCTTTTGCCTTTGATTCCTTGTTTTGTGTGTGGTTCATATTCCTTCAGGGCTCTACTCTTGGGTTGGGTGCTATTTTTTCAATATCATTCTCCACCTGTGAGAGTATAATCAAACTTTTCAACTATATTGCCTCAGTAAGTATAGTATAAGTTAAAACTAGCAGTCATTTTTAGAATCGGCTATTCCCTGCTGGATATGCAACAGATTGTTTTAAAATAATAAAGCGCAGGCAGCTGTACTAATAGTTAACTATCGCAAAACCATTTCCGGTTGATTTTAAAATGTGCCTTCTTTAGAATGGTACAGAAAAAGGGTAGTCCTCAATACAGTAAAAGTACTACCAATAAACAGGTACAAGGAAAGGTGTAGGCATCCTCTCACGAGGCACCAGTAAATGTAGGGGTTTGTGCATTTACTGGGACAATTATTAATTGTAGCAGTAAGACACAAAATGATTCTTTTGCTGGTATTAAAATCAACCTTGCGGGAAAACTCAAACAACGCACACACGGGTACTAATACAACAGGGTTAGCAGAATACAAAAGGTATATATTCAATCACGAAGAGTTACAAATACCAAGAGGATATACATTCAGTATATCATTCATTTAGACCATTTCGTAAATGAACCTGGATTACAACTTCTACACTAGATACTCAAAAGCAAGTACATCACTCATAGGAATTAAATTGATATCAACTGGGGTTGAGGTAACAATTGAATTCTCGAGCGGTAATGCAGAATGTTGAATACTCATCCAATCTGTGTGGATTCAGATCTCCTGCGGGCACAAAGAAACAGCTGCAGGCTTGTTGCTGTGTCCAATCGGCGCTCTCTGGCTCTGTGCTAGGCAGTGCTGTTGCGGCGTGCGACGTGGTGGGAGAGATTCCTGCTGCGATGTGCTCCTGATGCTCTCTGAAGACCGGCTAGTTAGTGTTGGCTGAAACTTGCAAAGTTTGTGCACAGGAGAAAAGTGACTGTGGGTCCCAGCAGGTCACACTCTTTAGGCAGGAAGACCGGTTCGTTCCTGATGAAGCGCTAGTCCTGAATCCTTAGATTCAGATTGGGTTCACGAGGCTTGCTGCTGGCTAACCTCAAGTGGATCCTTTGGTTATGCACTGGCAACCTCCGTTCTCGACTCTTAGAACAAAGGAAAGTCCTGGCACTCGGACACACTGGCCGTTACGTGGTGGTCCGGGCTGAGTCTAAGGATGTTCAGGAGGAGCTCTGAGTCTGAGAATGTCCAGGAGGCGCTCTGGGGAACTCTGTGTTGCCTTTTTTACCTGGGGGAACCACAATCGTTCATTGGTTGAAAGTTTCATGGGCATCCGAGAACCATGTGGGGTTAACCTGCCCTACCAGTTCCTGATTGGCTGATGATGAGTAGCAATGCACTCTGACCTTAGAATTGTAAACAACTTTGAATAAGACTCTCCCAGAATCTCCCAGACTTTGAGGCGCCAGAGATGACCATTTATTAGGGTTGCTGGAGAATCTCAGCTTTGGAGTTGCTCCTTATCAGGACACTCTATCAGCTAGAAAAACACCTTAATTGTGAACCAAATGGAATGGCCTATCTGTATCAAGCACAACTGAGTTGAAGGAGAGAGGGACTGGCAAGGGAGCAGAAAACTTAATTCCTGTATCTTAATTAGCCTTGCCGCTACACAGGAAAAGGATGAAGAACAGAACTGTGATCTTCTGTTTTCTTGAATAGACAACATAACACAAATATAATCTCACAGTAAAAGACTTTCTTTTTAGACTTAGGTAAAGAGCTTAAGATGATGGTGGAAATATTTTGGTGGAAATATTTTTTATTCACCAGGTTAAAGAAACCTCTCACTTGTACAGTGATACATGATTTGGAGATGAAAGAAGACTGTATCTGTGCGATTAATTATTGTAAGTATCTTAATTATTTGAAAACCTTAAATTAATTAATATTAATATTCGCTCTATTACGTATTCTGTCAGACTAAGTAAGAAAGCAGTCATTAGCCATTTTTAACAATGCATAAAGACATTTTCATGGGAAGCTACAAATATCACCACACAAACTGGTAAAAATCTATCAAAATGTCAGCAGAAGAAACTAATAGCAGACATGCTTGTTACTCAGTTTGAAGGAGCACCTACAAGAGGAAGTGTTTGTATAGATCTTGTATAACTGAACAATACAGAGTGAAGCACACAGAAGTAAAAGAACCACAAGGGACCTTTGATCACAATTAGGTGTCCTTTAAGTACAGTATGATAAGTATAGTGTAGATATACTGTATAAGTCAAATATCACAGGCCTCCAGAATACTTCTAATATATAATAAAATTGGGAATCCTTCTTTTGGGGACTCAATACTGGTAGAGAATCATGTGGTTTGTACAGATAATGTCTAAAGTAGGTCAACTATTTTAAAACCTCCACACAAGGCACAATTGCATCTACAAACAAAATTTTGCTCAGCAAAAGACAAGATTCCTCAGGTGATAGTCACATTACTTAAGAAGTCAGATGTCTTATTCTACGAAAACAAGTATTAAAAGTTCTAAACTGTAGTCCTGTCAACTGTCACGCCCTCTGCAGCCAGAGGGCGCTCCTTCTCTGTCCTGTCCCTAGTTTCCGGTCTGCTGTCCTTCCGGTCCCTCTCTTTCCCTTGGGCTATATATTTCCGGGTCTTGCACTCTGTCCTCGCTCAGCAGTGACGTTCGGATGTCCTGAGACCCGCCTAGCACCAGGGCGCCCCACGTCCGCTCCCTGAGGGCATAGGTTTCTATACGGCATTCCTGAACTCTTTGCACTAATGAGCCTGGACCTTTTTCCCGTCTCGCCGCTACCCATATGGGTCTTTTTCTGCTCTCCTGCTCCCCACGGTTAGTCCCTTTGGACGTCCGTGACACCAACTATATATATAAGGGCTTTTGGAACAAAAATAAGAATGCAACTGTTTTCTCAAGGTGGATTATAAAAGGCATCTAAGGACAACTCCACTATCCACACACAGTTAGACAGCCAGGTAGCAATTCACTCCTAATTTAAGAGGTACATCTGTTGTTAATGTGGCAATTACTATGCTAGTCTATAGACATAAAGCATTATATGACGTTATAACTATAATCTAAAATTTAACACAGAGAAAAAAAGAAACAAAATAGAGTGAGTAAAGCTTTGGAAGAGATCCGTGGAACAAACCTGCTAATTGTGCTTCTCTCTCCTTCCAGTCCTTTAAGAAGACCTTGAAGGGAAAGATAAAATCCATTAATACTTAGGTTTGAAATTGAGGGGGTGGAGTCTCTTTTACATTATTGCCATATGTAACCGGTACATGTACTGGTACAATGGCATTCTTACAGAAAGTCTCTCGAATGTTAAAACAAGTGCCAAAACACAAAGTGCAGACAGTGCATCAAGACAATATACAAACAAAGAGTAGACAATGTACAAGTAAACAAGTAAACAGTTTGAATGT
This sequence comes from Lepisosteus platostomus, assembly GCF_059453375.1. Taxonomy (NCBI): domain Eukaryota; kingdom Metazoa; phylum Chordata; class Actinopteri; order Semionotiformes; family Lepisosteidae; genus Lepisosteus; species Lepisosteus platostomus. Next base: position 72,456,662 of record NC_142614.1, on the reverse strand, counting down.
AAACAATGCAGACGTGTAAACAATGACTGAAGATGTGCAATAAATAAATAAGAAATGGTATAGGTGTGGTCCTAGAGACATGGCGAAACGTGTTCACCAATCGCACTGCTTGTTGATATAAGCTATTGAGGAACCTGGTGGTAAGTGTCCCTTTGCTTTTGTATCTCTTGCCTGAGGGCAGTGGAGTGAAGAGCTCATGCCCAGGTGAAGAGTGGTGACTGTCCTCTGTGATGGCCAGAATTCTACCACGGCAGCGGTCCTCAGAGCTGTTTAATCTCGGTGAAACCACAGCCGATGATCTTCTGGGCCATATTGACCATTCTCTGCAGTGCCTTTCTTTCTCGAGAAGAGGTGTCGATCTCCTGGCTGCAGCCCTTGTAGCCTGTGATTGACTGTAATCCTTGCCACAGCCTCCGGGTGTCAGCGCACTGCGTTTCAAGCCGCACTCTGTAACTCTGTTTAGCACGTTTTATGGCTTCCTCTAATGCATACCGTGATTCCCTGTACAGCTCTTTGTCCCCCGATTTGAACGCGGTGGATCTATCTTTTATTTTATTGCGAATGTCGTTGATGAACCATGGTTCCTGATTAGGAAATGTCCTAATTTTCTTTTCTGGTTCACAAATGTCGGTGTAGTATTTAATATAGCTAGTGGCCGCGTCCATATACTCATTTAAATCTGTGTCGGGAGCTCTGAATGCGTCCCAGTCTTTGCTATCAAAGCAGTCTATTAACGTGCTTTCCGCCTCCTCAGACCAACAGACCTGTTCGCAATGGGAGAGGTCTTCAGCTTCTGTTTGTACCCAGGAAGCAACAGGAGAGCGATGTGGTCCGACTTACTGAAACTCGGTTTGGGAAGGGCTTTGTATGCTCCTTTTATTGTTGTATAGCAGTGGTCCAAAATATTGCCTCCTCTTTTCGGTACAGTGACATGCTGAATGTATTTTTGCAGAACTTTCCTCAGATTGCAGTGGTTGTAGTCCCCGACTACAATTGAGATGGCTTCCAGGTGGGAGTTTTCGTGCTTGTTGATAATGTCGTGTCATGAATTTTAAAGAGAAAATACTTACCAAACAGGACAAGCAGGAAGGACACAGTATTGATGCTGTAGTGAAGAGAATCATCTGTTTACAATGAAACTTTCTGCTGTTGCTTCTCCACAAGCAGATAACAATAGCCCTGTCTAGTCCCATAGTCGAGTGTAGACTGTTTACAGAGAATATCATTTATTATCATGGACAGATGCTCCAGGAGGTAAATATAACAACATTATCTAGATGATAGACTTGAGACCCCACATGGTTTCAAGGAGAGCAGCAAATAAGAAATCTCTTTCACAGAATCAAAAGGCTATCCTCCATCTACAGAAACAGTAGCCTCAGGGAAGACATTGTAGTTGACTCTCCTAACGTCCATTGTGTGAACCAAGGACATTATTTTTCAAAGAAATGCCAACTGTGAATTAAATGTGTGTTGACAGGCTAAAGGAATGCTGTCTGGAGGAGGACTTTGTTCCATTGATCCTTATGATGTCAATATCTACTTGTTTTTCATTCTATAAGTAGTGCCAACTTGTTACATTTAAGAGAAAACTCTTTGATGGTCTTCGGCTCTTGAATATATTGCAGTTTTTGAGTAGACTACAAAATTTTAGATGGAATTGAAAGTTCCCAGTAAAAAAATAAAGTTGTAATTTAAGAAATTACTACTTCAATTGAAGGTTATGTTACTACCCCAGGTGTCTAGGGGTAAAGAGGTGTAACATTCAGGATGAGTAACAGGTGGGTTTCTGGTGAGGGACATGGGAGCCGTGACAACAAAATGTTGGTGCAAAAGTGATTTATTTACAAAAAAAAGTGAATAAGTGACTTGAACGTATTAACAGGACAAAAAGAACACACAGGGACAAGGACTTTGAGCGGTTCCAAAGAAAAATAACAACACAAAACGGCCCTACAGTAGCTAATGCAGTGACAGTGAGATCTGACCTAACTAACCAAAACAAAAACACGAAACAAAAGGTCTGCGGCATCTTCACACGCCTTCCCTACACCGACTAACCAGAACCAGAAAAATTCAAAGGTGGCACTCGCCCTTAACCTAGCATGTCTAGACAAAAACAAACCTACGTGTGCACAATGTAACCCGACGACCTTACCTATACCTTTTCCCCTGGTGTACAACAAGTTCACCAAAACCAACAAACAAACGAAACCGAAGCTAACAACAAACAAACACGAATTCTAGCAAGCAAATGCGCACACGAGCAGTAGCTAACCGAAGTTAAACTGGAAGCTGATGGAGTCGAGTCTTCTTCAGGCATATAAACTGTTGATCTAGGGTTCTGATTGGCCAGGAGTACACTGATGACACAAATGCAGCAATGGTGTAATGATGGACCAATGGCGGAGGTACCTGAATACAGGAAGTGGGGGAGAAAAAGCAAGGGGACATTACAGTTAAATATAATGAAAAGAAAAAAGAACAATTTTAGGAACAAACTAGCAGATAGTGAAGCCATAAGGGCCAGGACTATAAAACCAGATTTTCTAAGGTGTGATAAGGCTTTAGCCTTGGGAAAATGTAGAGGAAAAGAGAAATAAACAGACAGGTTATTAGACACAAATCAAGGGTGTCTAATTCTGTCTAATTGACCAATTCTGGTCCAATTCTTGTCCTGAAGGTCCACACAAAGAAGGCCCTGCTCATTTTTCTTTTGAAGGTTCCTATTTCTATTTTATTTAATTGAAAGTTGCAGATTTTCAGTTAACATAGGCAATTCCTAAAAGGTTTGAAATCAATTACATGACATGCTACTATATGTCACAGAGAACAGATGTGGAACAGTGGGAGTGGAACTTCTGATCTAGCTCTTTGAATTGCACTGTATGAGGTGTTACTGTGTCAATTGGGTCTTATGTACAGTAGATAATTGATCTCATCCAGCAACACCTTCGCTGGGTAGCTTGTTCCATACTGTCACAGCTCTTTATGTGAACAGGTGCATCCCATTCACAATTTTTAAATCCACTTCCCCTGTTTTGACTGTTTAGTTTTTTTTAATGAAAAATGCTTTATGATGAAAGATGATATGAACAGTTTTTTTTTTAAATATTTCTGTCATACTCAGCTTGCTTTTAATTGTGATACAGTACATACCTGTAGCAAATTAATCTTTTTTTACATTTGTACCTCCCTTGCAAAGATTTTGCATGCTGTCATTCAAAACATTATATTTTAATGATGTTTTCTGTGAACAAATACACTGAAGTTAATCCCTCAAGACATTTATATAAATATATTTCTGCTCATCCATTAATAAAGTTTAGTTACACATTGTGAGAAACATTTCAGAGTTCTTTAATTATGTCAGTTATAATTTGATTTGTTACACAGGAATGCAACTTCTGCCATTAAGACTGTATTGTTTTAGATACTGTTTTTTCTATTTCTTAACAGATCATTACCATATGTTTCTTGATGAAGTGTTTTCCGTATATGATAACTGCAAATATTAGCCATCCCTATAATTCTGTCATTATGTATCAAACTAAAGATTAGTAATATGTTCAGATGATACCTGAGAATTTATTGTATCATTCTAAGAAGGTGATAATTATTTGGGGGCATAAATATAACCAACATTACAATTGCTTTTTAAGTATATGTTTAAAAAAATACTGTACATCTTCTTTTGGTGACGAGACATATTAACTGCTATGTCAGTCTTCTTTTGAAAAACGCTACCAATGCCCCAAGGCAGTGATTTTGTTTCTCAAGTGCTGGAGAAGAAAAAATAAAAATGGATAAACTTTCTTTTCTTATTTTACAAAAAAAAACATGAAGGGGTGTAGTGAGAGACACAACCACAGATTTTTCAGTGGGAATATTCCTCCATAATGCTTAATGCCTAATTAATCTTGATATCCATGTATAGTAAACCCATTCAGAGCTGACAAAAAACTTTGAATATCTAGTAACACTGACAACTATTCACCAAGGATTTTTAGATGTGTGTTGCAACCTTCATATTCATTTGTTTACTTATTATTCTATATTATTAAATTAAGGATGACTGGATTTCAGTTGGCAGTGAAAAAGAGTTTCTATTGTGCATCACAAATGATAAGTAAATTGATTTCCTGGCATTTTTGTTTGGTACTGTAATTCTTCACACTGCTGTAAACAATTCGGAATACATATGTCATATTAAAGTTTTTATCTTCTCCAGTTATATTTGCTGACAAAGGAACTACGATTTAGTTTACATTATGTTTGGATCTGTGTACAATCAGCCTCTTCTACAGAAATAAAGGGAGTTGTTTTATAATTTCAGTCATATTAACTCTTTGTATCTAATAAGTTACAAAGTGTATTTGTATAGGAATATCCGTCATTTTTAAAACACTGCAAGTTCTTTTATCATAAGAGAAATTATTTGTCATCCCTTTTTACTGAAGAAGGAAAGATACAGTACATAGCTGTAAGCTAAAATGAATTGCACTATTATCGCTATAAAACCTATTAAAACCACCACAGGTTTTTCTGCAATTATATGTCCCTGCTTCAAATGGGAATTGTTTCTTGTACAATGAAGACTAGGCTCATTTTTTAGAAACAAGGTGACCTGTACCAGTTAGATGGTCCTGAAGGAAATCTTGGTAGATTACCACTGCTCTGGCAGTTGCTTTTTTTGATGCAGCAAAATCCCACAGGGTACACAGCCTCACACTTCAAAACGAAGGTTTTTTTCAGCTTCATGTACAGATGCAGCCATTCAAAATGCACGGTAAAAGCCCGTACAGCTCGACATTATCTGCAGATTAGCATACCGCAGTACGTGATTGGCTGGCCAAACTGACCGGCAGGCGCCACTCGTGGTGCGTTGGTTGTTAGTAAAACGATTGCTTCATTTAATCTCTTTACTGTGCATGTTTAAATCTGCTTAATATTGAATATTGATATGGCATTTTACAACTAAAGGGAAATTTTGGTAGGTGAAGAAGAGGAGGATAATGTGTCTGAAGGTCACAAATGATATTAATTTAGGAATATAAACATATTATGTAAGCTGTAAATGGCTGGTATTGGTAGTTTAAATAAAAAATACACACCAGTATTCCACTTTCTTCATAAACGTTTTAAGCATCAAAGTCGTTCATTTTAGGTGCTCCTTCCTACTATATTAAGTTTATATACTTTATAAAAAGTTATAATGTTTTAACCTTTTGTATGAATCGCAGTAAAAAAACACATACTTTTTAGAATTTGATTAATAGGGAATATAATGTGGAATCACGTATCTAAGGACATTACAAATGGTATTTAAGGATTTTGTTACATTCATATAGCTCAAATTATTACCATAGTACACTTTCTTTGTAAACATCTGTAAACATCATTCACCCGCGATTAAAAAAAAATTGCCTGCCATTTTCAACGAGAGCTTAAGTTGTCAAGTGGCGAGTTGATATAATAGCTTTGACGTGTGACTCACATGCTGGAGGTTCGGCATTCGAGCTCAGCTCTCGGCATGACTTTTCTTTTAACAAATAAACATTTCTTTGAAAAACTAAAATAGTAAATATCATTGACACTATATTGAATTTGTTGGTATTTCTTAACATCACAACATGTTCAAAGTGACAGTAAATGATTTATTAATAACAACTAATAATTTCAAACTGCTTGTATTTTAAAATTGTATTTTGATCGGGGTGATTTGTCACTGTTTTCACAACCTTTTATTTAATTTATTAAACGTCTGTTTTTGAGACAGGGTGTTCCACACCTCTGTTTAATTTCTGAAACTCCCTCTGTATTCCCTGTTTTAACCTTTTCTATGAATACTTGCACTCATTATCACAGTAAAAAAATGCATACAATTTAGAATTTGATTAATAGGGAATATAATATGGAACTGCGTATCTAAAGAAAATAATATCAATATTTTAGGATTAAATTATATTCATATAGCTCAAAATATTACTATAAATTATTAGTCCACTTTCTTTGTAAACATCTGTATCAATGTCACTCACTAATAACATGGAAACATTTTGCCTGCCCTTTTCAGCTATAGCTTAAACTGCCAAGCGGCTTGTTGGCATAATGGCTTCAGTGCATGACTCGCATTCTGGAAGGTGGGTGGGGTTCAAGTCTTGCTCAGGGGAAGAGTTCTCCTTTAACAAATGCGTATTTAAAGTACTGTAGTTAATATGTACATTATATTGACGTTTTATTTTTATGGCACAATCGGCAACTGATTCTTTCAAATTTAAAGAAAATAAAAAATAAGAAATAGCGTGTCCCTACCTAAAATTGCATGACTTTAAATTCCATGAAAAAGCGGGGTTAGATAGTTACTTATGGGTTAAGTTATTGACACTTTTTGTGCACGATCATCTTAGAATCTTTGTGTACGATGCATTTTTTTTCTTTTTAGTGAAAAATTTTAAACATTTTGATTTTGTAAATGCAACACGCATATCATAGATAAAATTGCATTCCTTTTCATCTGTTCCTGAAGTGTGAAGTAATCAGCAATCAGCAGGTTGCTTAGCAACTCAGCTAAGCCCATCTCCACCTGGTGGTATTACAAGGTATTTCACCCTATTTAAGCAAAACACGTTCGTTGCAGTTCGTTGCGGATCGTCCACCGCGTTTTAGTGCAGCATACTGTACGTCTCACATTTTGAATGGCTGGATCTGTGACAGTGATATGAAACTTATACTGTATAATGGTTACTTATATAGTAAAGTAAAAATATCCTTTACATATTGATGATGACAAAATTAACCTTCTCCTTATCTTTAATAACTTGAAATAGTGTAATTTATGGGAATATGTGCAGCATGATGTATTTCTATTTCTCTATATTTAGGTCAATCTCATAAGATACAGAACTCTGTTCCATCTAAACATACTGTATATAGTATAGCGCAGATTGGCTTCATCAAGTCTGTACTCTGTTTATTACACAAGGGATCCTCCAGTGAACGATCAGCAAGATGGATATCAAAACTATACCTGATAGTATCTTAGCCAATCACTAGCTGTGTTGTCATACCTTAAAAGCTAGAACCCAACTAATTTTTGTTTGTTAGCTCCCTGACTTCTTATCCCTCTTCACCTAAACTGGAAATCTGAATTTCAAACCACATGATTGCAGGCAGTCCAAGTTAGGTCTTAAACTTTCTCCAAGAGAGGCCAAGACAGCAAGTCCTTAAAGTATAGAGGTTACACAAGATATTCTTCCCGTAAAAGGAGAATTTTTGTGTTTACAAACCTGCTGTTATTTTTGCCTGATCAACAAAATAAGACAGTTGAACTCTTTTTGTCAACATCCTGAATATCAGAGCGTATTCAGCACCAAGCTAGAGCTCAAACCAAGTTCTTCCACCTGTCTAACTTGCAGATTAAATTTGATATTTGTTATAAATGTTTTTGGTGTTCTATCAATAAATTGTATATTGTATATTTATAATCTGTGGGTGAATCCTTGTAAATTATTATGGTTGATTAATTCAAGTTCTCTTACAATTTAATTTTGAATTTCTGATTAGTACAATTCACAGAAAGCTTTCAAAGTCTAACTTGGATAGATAACAAAAATTGCCATTGCAGAATTAAGCAATATTTAATGCTGATTTTTATCTACTGTATTGTAATAAATTACAGAACTCCACAACTGAGTACAGCCATAATCTGCCAGTGGTTTCAAAAATGTTTAATTAGTGAAGTGCTCTTCCCTGCTCTCCAGACTTTTCAACAGCCACCTAAAGAGGCAGGCTTGAAGCCAAATCTCTCTCCCTGGTGAGAATAGTCTCCAAGACACCTGATTTGTAAGGTGCATCTACTTCAAAACAGCAATTTGGTTATTAAGATGCATTTAATCTGTGCTTTGATAGTCAGGAAAATTATGTTAAGTCAGCCTCTCCCTGTTTTCTTAAAAGATTGGTATTTCTAGGTGTTTTATTGATGTGAAGGTAATCATTATATATAGATTATATAATATTTTTACAATAACAATTTAACTAATAACTATTTTACAATAGAAAAACATTGCAAATTTTAGTACAAATAGTATTTATAAGTTTTTTAGCAATATACAATTGATAACCTATTGATAACCTATTTACTATGTACATTTTTTAAGAGCTCTAAACCACATGTAAACTGGAATAATCTATTATATAAAGTTTTGGCTAAAGCCTAATTAATGAGAAATAGAGGCAACCTACATAGTGAATATGTATAAAATATAGAGGACACTGTAGATACTGTACAGGCAGTGAGACGAATATGGAATAGACAAGAAGGTTGATGCTGTGATAGAGTTGTTTACTGTTCATTGAAAAAATTGCACAAAATCTGAATGTGCTTGCTAATAAAACTTTTCTTAGAAACTGTTGTGCCAGAAAAAACAGCATCAGCTGAATTGTGTGTTGAAAGACGTCTTTAGTCATATGCATATGGAAGTCTTGCTTGTGGAACAAGACTTCAAAACCAACGTTTACAGTGCTCCTTTATATAGTGGAACAAACAATACAAGATACTGTACACTTCTCACATGACTCCCAGCTTGCCTTCTAGCTATAAATGGTCATTCTAAAAAGCTGACCATTACATGTATATCCTTTACTGCCTGCTCGTTTGACCAGCAGCCATTCTGCTGAATTGACCTTTTGTTCCAAGATAGGTCATTCGGTCATTTCCCTGAGAGCTATGTCAGATGAGCATAAAGACATCATGTGGCTACGTATGTTATCTTTTGAGACCAGATATCCTGAGACAGCTTTAGTAAAATATAAGTAAAAAGATATATAGTTAACAAGATATAATACGAACTTACAGTTTAGTAAAGCACTTGTAGTTAATTCCCTCAAACCATCTTTAAAAACCATATTTAAAGCCTCTAGCTTTTACATTCTGTCCACATACAGTAGATGTATTATTTATGAAAGTAGACCTGAATATTTAATAAAGGGTTCCTAAATGTTCCATTGTTACATAAAGTTTTCGAGTTAATACATTGCAATATTTTATGAATGAGAGCTTTGTATATTAACTTCTGGATCATTGTTCATATCTGTAATGGCGTTCTAGCTAAATAATGCAAATAAACAATTATCAATTTTAATTTATGTACATTATGGCTGGATAAAAGCAATTTCTGGCAAATTTTCAAAAACTGACAACATGGGTACTATAGAGCTTTACTATACCTATACTCCAAATGAGCACCTCTACTGCCAGAAAGTAGGTTGTATGAAATGTATGGTTCTACAGGGGTGACAAAATGTGTTATTCTGAGATGTTGGTAGGTTCTCTATCAATATTTTAGATGTGTAATTCTTAAGGCACAAAGATTAATTTGTGAACATTGTTTGTGGCAGTGTTCTTCCCAACTTTTGTCAGCTAAAAACAATCATAAATAGAAATTGAAGATGACTTGGAATTTCTTCCCAGAATTGCTTAGAAAACCAAAGTGCAGTTTGCATTACCTCTGTAGCGCTTTACAGAATGAGTACTGGAGCTCTGATTTCCGGGAGAGGATGGCATGCTTTTCTTTAGTGGTAGCGCTTCATCTCAGAACTCTGAGCAAAACAGACAGACAAAGCTCTGTCAGCAACGCTATTTAAGAATGTGCCCCCCAAAAAAAATTCTCTCAGCATTGCCGGCTTTCACACATGGGTGGCAGGTGCTTTCCAGGTAGAACCCAGCACGCAAGTGTTTTGCGACCCCTGTATCTTGCTATTCTTGGTTCAGTAGCATCTTGTGTTTTCCCTCAATTTAATTTCTTTGTGTTCTTCACACACTCAACAGGTCTTCCAAGGAAACTTTGACAACGACACGCACAGAAAGAACGTGATAGAGCCTCCCATCTACGCCAGGTTTGTCCGGATCCTTCCTTGGTCATGGTATGGCCGCATTACTTTGCGAGTTGAGTTGCTGGGATGTACAGAAGAGGATTGAATACTCCTGCGTACTGGAATATTCAGCTGCCTAGAATATTGCTCCAGTATCTCACCATAAACTGTGTGAAATCTGTATAAATCTCCAATGGGTTTTTCAAGAATAAGTGTTTGGTTGTGGTAGGCAGGATTTTATGTTTTGTAAAATGGTCTAAGCCTGCCCTTGTCAAATGTATGTCCTTTTTTCTTTTTTTTACTTGAGATAGATAAGTTGTCATTTTTATATGGTATGTATTGTTTTACATTGGGAAAATAATATTCACACTGTGGTTAAAATGAGTTCTAAGGAGAGCTGCAGTGTCACTTTTTTAACAAAGAAATTAGATCATTGCATTCCATGCATACATGAACTTCAATTTCTTGATTTAAAATTATTTTTCAAGTATGCAACCCAGTAAACATAAATGTCAAGTACACAGTTTCATTTCTAAATGATAAAATGCATAATACTATATCATCATTTCAGAATCTTTACCATTCACATGCTCCTAATAGTGACTTTTCTGAGCAAACAAAAGTTTTATGTATTAATGCCTAACAAAGATTATTTTGTTATTGTGTTATTTATAATATGTTTAAACACATACAGTACAGATGCATTGCACAAAAGCTCTTACTACTAAACTTTTTTGTGTTTTGCATTTAAAGTTATATATGCCAACAATTATAAACCTAATATGCACAATTCTGTCTAATTAGCAGAAATATTCAATACATTTTTTCGTGTTACATCCAACTATGCTTGTGTGATCAGGCCTGGATGCATTTGCCAAAACATAAATGTTTATTAAAAAAGTAATACTGCAGCATTAACACACTGAGGTACGTCTTGGATGATCAGGATCAAGGAGTCCTTTCACAGTTGCAATTTTGTGTTGTCTTTAATTTATTTGAAACATTGGTTGAGTACTGTGGTTGACTTCATATTCTATTGAAAGTGTGTCACATTGATAAGTTTTTCTTTTTACTTCTATTGTATGTTAAGTCCTGCTTTTAGATCTCTATGAAACAATTTGAACAGCTCAGGATAGATGTCACGCGTTTTTATTGTGTTTCTTTTTTTTTACCCACAATTTTAAGATATGCCTAAGAGTAAACTCCTTCTTAAAAATGTTAAAAAACACAGCCTATGTGTTTGTTAAAAGTGACAATGAAAGGATACACATAGTTAAAAGGTACATGATATTGAATGGCATACAGTACATAATTTTTACATTGCTTCATAAATATTTATGAGGTATAACCATCACGTTTTATTTTTCTCAAAGGTTTTTTTTTAAATAAAGTTTTCTTTGCTTAAAGTGTAAGACAGACATGCATTATGTCACCTTCATTCAATGTTACAGTTCCGATTATGTCATAGAATTCCTGGGATAAAATGAGAGTGCACTTGAAGGAAATGAACTGAAAAATACGCAGCAAATGTTGTACTATACAGAGCTACACATTATAATCTCTTAGTTTTGCTACATGATAAAAAGCCAGTAGACTGTTACTGTGTCTGTAACCGTATTAACGGCACTCCTGGTGAATTTATATGTTAAGTGGTCTCTGAATAAGTTTTGAAGTTGTTCTAAAAAGAAAAAGTCAACCTTATGTATTAATTACTGTATACCCAGTTAAATGTAATTCTAGAATCATCTAGAAATGTGTATGGGCTTTCTTACATATGGATGAAATTTACAGACATAAACAGTAACCTGTGTCCTCTTAGTATGCCAGTCCTTTTTGTTGGGGAAAAAATGCAGTTATCTCTACAGTATGAGTTTGTTACTGTTACACATGCTCTCTTATAGATTAAAACATTAGAATTTCACATATTTGTGAGTGTTTCAGATTTAAGAGTGGAAACTATAATAAACTTCTGTGTTACTTGTAGTAGTCCAGTAAATAACTTTACATTTGCATATTATTTCTCTTACACAAGCAGGAAAGAGAAATTGCTCCTAATGTCTCTGGTATTTGGAGACATTAAAGTAGCTCTGATAAAAAATATGGTTTAGCTGGACACATTTTTCAGAGGTTTGTAAATGTTCAGTTTTTTACAACATTTAACTGCACATCTAAAAAGTCCACCAATCAATTTTGACAATGCACTTTTTTATACTGTGGAATTATGAAATGTTCTATACTTCTAAATGTAGGCTACGTGACCATAGATACAATATGTTGTAAGTAATGTGTAATGGATGTATGGACTATAAAGTAGCAAAGGCAAGCTTAAAAGAGAGTAAGCAAAGAGGTTAATGGCACATAATTACACATACTGTATGATAAGAGAAATGTAAGGAATAAGTTCTAAAGTCTCTTGGTTTATAATGGCTCATTAGAATTCATTCAGATCTGTTATTTTCTTTTTAGAGTTCAGGTCTCTATGAAGTAGCAGATGAGCATCAGAGGACCAAATGTTCTCCTTCTAACTTTTTAAAAACTCTTCTTCCATGCACATAAATAAGCTTTTCATTTTCAATGTCAAAACAAAACAAGACAGTTGAAGCATTAGATACTGATTATTAATTTATTTATTTATTATGAAAATAGAGAATTTATCAAATTCATCTCAGTTTTATAATCTAGATGGGAATTTTCATGTATCACCATTTTCTCCTTTCTGTGTATAGTAATTGTAGTTTACATTAAAAGGTAACACTGTTCAGACAACTTTCTACTATTTTTTAACTAGTTCAATTAGGCATGATGTTGAGCTTATGAAATGGCTGATAAGCACAATAATTTATAATAATAATCACAACAATTTATTTCATTTGTATTGAAGATTTAATTCCACAGGATCCCAAAGTTCTTTGTACAGTATATTGGAAAGAATCAATTTCATCCACCACTGAAATGCAACATCCACCTTGGTGGTGCATACTGTAGTAATCATTATGTGCCAGCAGCCCCACTATATATTATAAAAGATCTGACAGTGAAGTGAGAAATTATTTCACCAATTGATCTGCAGTCCAAATTTATATATGCCAGTTTGAGCAAACAGAGTAGAATTTAGCCAAAACATCAGTGTTAATAGTTATGAACCATATTAAAGGATCTTTAAAAATCAAGCATACAGACCTTGATTTAAAATCTCATCTGAAGGATAGGTCTATTAGCACAGTATCCTCTATGTACAGTATCACCATCCTGGAGCACTGATTTTGACTCAGATCTATACAGTACGTCCACCAACAGCACTTAAAACGTATAGTTTTGCATATCGTCTTTAAAGCTTCACTGTCTAGAAAGCAGTAATGACATACCAAATGTTGTTGCCCACCAAACCTTTATTTTGTTCCACATTGGAAATGTGTTGGGCTACATAAAGTACAGGTAATGGACAAGAAAATTGAAACATCTGGATAAATGAGGGGCACCAAAATACACTAAAATCAAGAATGAATGTATGTATGTATGAATTCAGTAAATAACACTCCACAACATTTCTGGTCTAAGATGATGCCTGCATGGAACATCCAGGGAAAGACATCATCACCAGACGATAATATTGAACAGACATGCACACCCCAGGATCTTGATATCTGTACCTTCATGTGAAGTACAATGCAAAGCAGATGAGCAACTATACATTAATTTACTCATCAATTTACAACTTTTAACCTTGGGCACAAAGCAGCCAGTTTAATCAGAAATGGTCCACAAACCACAGTCAGATAGTGAATCCAGTAGTGCAAAAATAACAGGCAATGAACTGAGCAGTGGAGAAAAGTAAGGTCAGATGAATCATCCTTCACCATGTTCTCTTCGTACGGAACAATGGATGTTTGTCATCAGTTTAAAGGATTCTGCCGTCCTCAATGCTTGATTCCAGCAGTGAAGGGTTCTGGTGGGTGTGGGGCACATTTTCCTGGCATGTTTCAGATTCACTCATTCCCTTACAAGGCAAAGCCTACGCCAAATCAGTACTTAACGGTGCTGAGTGATTATCTCCACCCCATGTTGTAGCATTTCTTTCCTGTTGAGGATTGAGGATCACAACGCTCCTGTTCACAGCTAATCCATGGTTTGATAAGCCGTATGCCATTGCCTCGATGGTCACCAGATCTGTAACCAGTTGACCATTTATGGGATATTGTGGAACAGGGCCCGAGACTGCGTTTTTTTTTACCCGCAGCAACCAGGCACGAGTTCATTGACTTTCACAGTGAAGAATGATGATCTATCACCTGCAAAATTCGAGACACTGGAAGATACCATGCCATGGTGGCCCAAGTTACTGTACATTGGTGTTTCCTTTTCAACTTCAACTGCCTGTAATTTTTTTAATGTATTTGTGTCATTGGTTTGTTTCTAGATACATTTCACCTAAGCATGTTGCTGCAATAACAGTTTTTAGTGTTGGGAGAGGGACAACAAAAAATTGCAGGTGGGATGTCCCTTTAAGATTTAATCAAAAAAGTTTTAATGAGAGTAAAGAAGTAAGTGTAGGTTCTTAATAACAAAATCTAACTGAAATATTTTACTTTTTATTCCCTTGTCAGTTCTTTCCATCTTTAAAACCTGACCATACGAATGTTTTTAATTTGTATTTTCATATGTTTCCTGTTTTCTTTCTTTTTTAGCATCAGAAAAACAGTACCATATTGTCAAAATAAAATGTTTTTAATCGCATTTATTGTGCATGTTTTCCTCAACATGTGATTTTCAGTTAAAAACTGTTTGAAATAGCTCAGTCCAAATTATGACAAGACATATGTCAACCAGAAGAAAAACAAGAATTCTGGTAGTTGATCAAGTTTTGGAAACTTTGAAACATTGAAAATTGTTAAGTCTTATTTTTTACTATTTCCTGTATTTACGTTCAAGAACAATCAATTATAATTTGTTATACAAAATTAGAAGAAAATACAAACATTTCACACCATTTAAGAATGAATAAAAAATGAATCCTTCTGATCTTAAATAAAAGTATTTGCCAATAGGAGACTGTCATTACAGCATATTTAACTTAATGTATATACTGTAATAGTAAAAAAGAAGGGTAGATTTTATTTTTTTCACTTTGAAGATGACATCCAAGTTGATTTTTTTTCATATACATTTACTGTACATAGGCATTTCCTAGACTTGATTTCTGGAGTAATTTTTGAAAATGTAATGCAGTCTGATGTTCAACAAGTGCATCAGTGCATTACTGTTTAATTAAACCTGATACATTTGGTTGACTGATAAAACACAAACTTTCCCGATTTATCAAATGGTGCTGCTGCTGTAAGTATTGTGGTTATTTTTAAGTAGCAGGAACATCTAACAAATTACAATCAAGAACGAAATTAGGTTAGGCTGGGCAAATGTCTCTTCTGTGCTCACGTACTGTATATACTCTATTACTCTGGGAGTTCATAAATCTATATTACCTGTTTACAATTTTCTTCCTCAATTTTCACTCAGCTAAAGGTACAGGTATCTGTACTGGGGTGATCTCTGCAGACTAGTGGGGGGGGGTATGTTTTACAGCCAATCAATGCATAATTAATACCCTAATACCCATCAAGTCTTTAATATTAGACTCGATTCTCTTTTTTAATTACTACTGTATATATCACAATTTTCTTTAAAAGGATAAAGCTGAGTAATATGTAACATTAAAAAAAGGTATTATTGTAGCAAAACATACAACATTAAATTACTATAAATTTTCTCCTGGTGCCTAAAATTGTAAAGATTGTTGAACATCTCCTCTACAGAACATATAGATGGGATGGAACTGAAACCTTATTTTTATAATGATTTGTTTGTTTTTTTCATTTATTTTTGTTTAATTGGGGGGGGGGGGGAGATAAAAAGCCATCGCTGTGGCATAGCAGAAGGAAAGACTGCCAGCAGATTTGTAAACATGTCAACACTGTCTGTGCAACTTGGGCAGAGTCCAGCAGAAGACAACAAACAGGAAGACTAGCTCAGCTGGAGCCCAGCCACTGGAGCTATTAACTCCTCAGTGACTGTCAGTTGTGATTTTTGTTTTGGGTTTTATTTAATTGAATAAGTACTTAAATGGAGGAGCTGCCATGCATAAACTTGACAGGCCCACTCAAGCCCTATGGTGAAACATTTTGGCTGTTTGTGGAAAGATTAAAAGACCTATTGTAGTACTGTATGACTACAAACACCAAATCACTTTATATTTTATTCTATTCATAGAACTGGAGGGAAAATTAACTTAATGCAATGTAATATTTTTTCTGTGTGGCCCTGCTCTGGATTGCTATTCTGACCAAGCTGAGGGCAGTCATGTTGTCCCAGTCCTGTCTTGCCCCTTGTGCTTCTGAGATTGGTATCTAGGTCACTGCCTTGATCCTCACCAAGAAATTAGGCTTCTTTAGGATGGGTAGGCGATAAAACATACTGCATTCACTGTCTTTTCTGGAGGATTTTTTTTTGTTCTAGAGAGGAACATGCTTGTTTGTTTTCAGCTTTAAATCTTTACATTTATCATGGAATTTTAATAATGTTTCCACTCCTAATTCTGAAATTAAATGTAAGGATATGTATGTTCTAATTGTCCACAGGTACAGGTACATGTGTTTTTTTTCCTCTTTATTAACCCTAGATATCTACCTTATTATTCTTGAAAGGGCTTCTGATTTAAACTATATGAACTAATCTATGGTTGACTTTTTCTTGCAGATCATTGCATAAATTTCATAGCAATTTTGAAAACAAATTGTGGATTCAATCTTGTAATATTGAACTGTTGTCAATATGATGTGGTGCTGGCTTATGAATTGTCAGTGATTGCAAAAAAAGTAATATTAATGAAAACATTTAAAAATCTTATTTATAGAAGGCAGAATGACCACTGCAGCCTTTGCAATTGTGTGATAATGAATTGTTTTTTTTGTATATAATCCAGCCCTGCAGGTTAATGCAAAAGTTAGTATGAGCTTGTCTGGTCTTCAAACTTAAAATAATAAAATCATGGAAATATCCTCAATGTTTATGTGTTTCCTTCCTTTTTTCATTCTTGATTTTGAATACTTTGATCTTTGAATGATAAACATGTCCACAGCACAGGATTAAATTTAAGCATTTAAAAGATCATTTCCAGCACAGCTTCTAAATCCCTTCAAATTGCAAGTGTATGAGTCTGATTTTGATTTATTTTTTGAAGGAATCATGATCTGAGTAGCTGTCGATCTTTCATTAAATAACTGTTTCTTGGGGAAGAAAGTTACAATAGTATGGTGTGTGCAATAAGGCCAATGTAAGCACATTGTCAGTATTTCATGTTCCCACAGTCGGGGGTGAAGTTCCAATCCTGCATGTATATGGGAAGCCAGACCAGATTTGACTCTGTTTGTGTTTTTTAGTACTTGTCTTACAGTGTCATGGCAGACACTGTATTTTTTCATGTTGTTTTTCAAGAGTTCACATTTTCAAGTTAATCTCTTTGTTTACGTTCAGTCTGCTTGGTCAATCTCTACTTCTCCTCGTTTGCCCCTGCCATAGTATCCTGTTACTTGCCACTGGTCTTGCACTTTTAAGAAGTTTTACTTCTTAAATATAGGGTGTTAAAACTCACCATCCCTTGAGTCTTTTTATTGGGAAACAGTCTGACTGCATTAACCTTACGTTAGGCAGAGCTTCCCTTTTAACATCAAAATCTCTACCATATCCTATGTGCAATTATTTTGCATTATAAGAAAGATTTATGAGAAAAATAAGAACAGAAAATATGTCCATGTCGATTGTTTCATTACTTGTAAGTTAATGATCCATGAATTAATTAAATAATTTTTAGACATGATTCCAACCTATCAGCACCAACAATGTGGTTAGGACACTTGTTCCTCTGAAACACGGGACACATACAGTAGATGGATAGTGCATTCTGCAGACAAAACAAGCAGATAACATGTGGTGGAAGTGATGCTTATGATATTGAAGAAGCATCATGGATTGACTTTATCAATACCTTACAGGACTTGGAATGATAATACATTTTATTTATAGATCTTTTTCAAAATACTTCAAACACTATACACAACAGAAGGAAAAAGAGGACAGTAAAAAACAAGATTAAACCTACTGTATATCATCCATTAAATGCTGCAGTGAAAAGAGGTTTTAAAAATGTTGCAGTCACAGAGTTTCTGAGGATTTGAACAATGAGTTCCACAGACATGGTGCTGTTCTTGAGAACACTATACAGTATACCCCATTGTGTAGAGCTTAGTAAGGAAGCTTGAATCTGCTGACTTCAGATTTTCATTGGTCTATACTCATAAGAACTTAAAAAAGGTTACAAATCATTCGGCCCTTCTAGCTCATTTGGTAAGCTCATATAGCCCTTAAAAAGTCCTTGAAATAACTTGAAACAAGACCATTAAATGCCATAAATGTGAGCAAGAGAACCACTCTTGTGCCAGGAGTCATGTGCTTATGCAGATGAAGAAGATTTAGTCAACACAAGAGCCTCAGAATTCTGGACATACTGAAGCCTATTTAATTAAGCACCTTAGTAAGGCATAATGTAATGTACAGTATGTTATGAGAAATTTCATATTTTCCAATTATTTATATATAATTCCATTAACTGGATTCTAATTTATAGTAACATCAGAGAAGAAGTCTTGCATACTTATAGTGTGCTATAGTGTAAGCTCTCCCTCTGGTGTTTATCTTTTCAAGAGAAAGAAAACAGTACATTTTGACTGCTACTTGTTTTCAACATTGTATTGGCAAGTAAATATTTATTTGAAATTCTGGGCTTTTGTTATTGCTTGCTATGACCTGCCTTTAAGGCTAAACTCAAAAACGGGCATGAGACAAATTATTGAAACTATACAGTATGTACTGCCTGTGTACTCTCTAATGAATCTGCAAATCTTTAATGCCAAAGAAAAATGTATGAAACAGCAAATTTGGGGAACTAACATCTTTTCTGATTTTGGATCTGAATATGCCAATATGATTCTAGGATTTGACATGCATAACAATAAGATAAGATGCTTACATATTGCACTTTACATCCCAAAGGATCTGTAAGAGTTTTACATACACTGTAGGGGGAACCCACATCTTCCATCATAGAAGTCCAGCATGCACCTGGGTAGTGTACTGTACATCAAGTCACTACCTTCTGCAGCCCCACTACACATTCAGTGAGCTAAAGAAGTAAGAAACTGCTTCACGGGTTAGGTTGAGGGAATCTTGAGGAAGGCCTCAGTATGCTATCCCAGAGCAGAATTTAGTCACAACACAGTTCAACAATCTTGCTTTACCATTGCACCACCTTATACAGCAGTGTTCCAAAACAACACATGGGGGGGCATTGGTTTGAAACTTCTGCACAAGAGAGAATAGTGCCATCTACTGGTCCAGCAGCAACCTGGTTTTTCTTAGGGTTCTCCCAACCCAGTACAGTTCAGCTCCAGCCTCGCTTGGTTTCTAAGTTCTGACTAAATATAATTATAAGGTGGTAATGCTGATGTGATCATAAACCAGACAGACTTTGAGCTGCTTGTCACGGGCTCATGTGGCATCCACAGCAGTACAATCAGAGGGCGATATGCTTTCAGTGACTACAGTTACTACACTGCTCTACACCTCAATATGGTTTCCATTAAATAATCCGTTTTTTAAAAAGGGGTAAATGTTAAAACATTAAGCTTCTAAGAGAGAGGCCTGGACTATGTGCAAAAATAATATTTCCATACATGGTAGATGTACCAGAAAGGAAGACTCTGCTTTATGTTACATTTTCTTGCTAGACACTGCAAGAAAAATTAGAGCAGATCAATGGTCTTGAAAAGCTAATATTGCCAAAACATATAAAATAATTTTAGTATTACTTGTTAAAGTACATATTTTTTACGATCCATTTTACAAGTGTTGTAATGAAACTGTGGAATGCCGTATCAAAGGTCATTTTACTACTTCAGCTATACAGTATATTGTATTGTCAACCTCATTTCTTTTCCTTACCTTAATTCACAAAACCCATTAAATTTTCAGTTTCCACAGCATTGACTTGCAAAAAAAAGTTAAAACGCGTAATCCTTTCACCAGTGTTAGCTGAGATTACTACCTTAATAAATTTCTTTTGACTTATTTTCTAATAGATGTCCCTTTCTGAGGCTGAACCTCAACACAATACTTAAGGATGGCACTTTCTGAAGTTCCAGGAATATGTACTACTGTATATCCTGTGCATCTGATGTAGGTCACACATTAAGACCTTAAGGCAAGAGACTTGACAAGCCCAAACTTATCATAGTTTTCAAGTTAGGTGGACTGAGAATATTTGACCCTTCCCAATGGGACTGCTCTATTTCACGGGACACTGGACTGCTCCCAGCAATTCTAGTACTCATAAATAAATCTGGGTGGACTAGAGTA
The DNA here is from genome assembly GCF_059453375.1 of Lepisosteus platostomus. Taxonomy (NCBI): domain Eukaryota; kingdom Metazoa; phylum Chordata; class Actinopteri; order Semionotiformes; family Lepisosteidae; genus Lepisosteus; species Lepisosteus platostomus. Next base: position 72,436,325 of record NC_142614.1, on the reverse strand, counting down.
TTTGAGGTAATATAGTTTGCTCAGGGGTACAACAGTGGTTAAGCAGGCTAGATGGGCCAAAAGGCCTCTTTTTTTGTTTTTGCAGGATATCCAGTTTCATCCACAGGGATTCGAATCACAACCTTCCAGTATGAATGTGAACCCCATATCCTTTACTCCAACTCCCATGTACACTACATGCTGAAGATGCAATACTTAAAACCACTGGTATTTGAATAACTTAGAAAACCATGTGATTTAAGGATTTTAACACATTGTGACTGTATTTCTCAGTAAACCTTTGTGAACCTTATTTCTTTCCAGATGGTCAAATCATGTGACATCTGGTGTTCACTTTATGGTTTAGAAAAAAATAAATACAGTGAGGACTTAGATATGTGCCAACAACAAAGGTAATCTCATCCAAACACATAATATCATTACCCCGTGCTACAGCTGTGCAACTGCTCTGAAAAACTGCCCTGGTGCATAGATAAATCACAGTAGTAATGGGCCAGAGAAAACATTTAATCTATCAAGAAATCACCTTCGGTAAACCGAAAACCACCTCCGATTTTCTCCACTATTCCAAATGTATGTGGAAATTAGAAATATTCTCAACAATATACTGGATATAGGTTTGGCTTTTATGATTTAATTTTGATAACAATGTAGGGATTTTGTGCATGTATTGGGACAATTAATAACTGAAGCAGTAAATCATCAAAATGCTTCTTAGATGGATATTACAAAATCGGCCTTGCGGAACAACTCGGCAACGCATACATACGGATACTAATACACGAGAATACATTTATTAACACGTAAAATGTGCATCTTATAGTGAGGGCTAGGAGAATGCAAAAGGTATATATTCAATCATGAAGTGTTACAAATACCAAGAGATACTGTACATACACTACATTTATTTTAGCATTCAGTTATTCCGTTTCATTAATGAGCTTTTTGACTACAACTTCTACACTAGATACTCAAAAGCAAGTACATCACTCATAGGAATTAAATTGACATCAACTCAAGTTGAGGTAACAATTGAATTTTCAAGCTGCAATGCAGAATGTTGAATACTCATCCAATTTATGTGGATTCAGATCTCCTGCGGACACAAAGAAACAGCGGCAGGCTGTTGCTGCATCCAATCGGCATCCTCTGGCTTGATGCCAGCCAGTCCTGGTGCAGCTGGAGGTGTGGGAGAAGGAGGGAGAGATTCCTGCTGGGGTACGCTGGCAGTGCCTCTCTGAGGACCTGGCTGGTTAGTCCTGGCTGAACTAGCAGAGTTTGTGCACATGAAAAGTGACTGTGGGTCACACTCTTTAGACGGGAAGAAGGCTGGTTTGTTCCCAATGTAGCGCTAGTCCTGAAAACTAAGATTCAGCTGTCAAACGTTCCGACCGTAGTTCCCTCGTTGATCAGGCAAGCATTCATGGTGGGTTACCAGCAGTTCACAAGGTTTGCTTCTGGGCTAACCTCAGGCGGATCCTTTGGGTTACACACGGGTGACCTCCGGTCTTGACTCTTAGAACAAGGTAAAGTCCTGGAACTCAGACGCACTGACCGTCATGTGATTGTCTGAGCTGAGTCTGAGAACGTCCTGGAGGGGCATCTTCTGGGCCCTGTGCTGACTGCTTTATCAGGGGGAACTACGGCCGTTCATTGGTTGAAAGTTTCGCGGGCATTCGAGACCGATGTGGGGTTACCCTGCTCTACCAGTTCCTGATTAGCTGATTAAGGTGGAGGATGAGTAACAATGCTCTCTGACATTAGGGTTGTAAACAACTTGGGATGAGACTCTCCCTTGGAATCTCCCAGACAGTAAGGGGCCAGAGATGACCATTCAATAAGGTGGCTGGAGAAACTCAACCCTGGGAGCTGTTCCTTATCAGAAAACTCTATCAGACAGAAAAACACCTCAAATCTGAACCACATGAAATGGTCTCTCTGTGTCCAGCACCACAGAGATGAGGGAGAGAGAGACTAGTGGGGGGGAACAGCAAACGTATTTCCTGTATTATTAATAAGCATTGCTGCTACAACAACTACTGTATATTCATAATACAGTACAATAAATGTATAGATTTTTACAAAAAAATACATACACATCCCACAACCACTGCTTCCCCTCAAAAATATTTTGAATTGCCATTTATCATGTATTTGAACACTTAAAATATCAATTCACCTAACTCAAATTCACATAGTATACTATCCATGCACTATAACAGCTCAAGAACTCCACACTGTTAATGGTCAATAGCTCATTTTTCAGACATGAAAGAGACCAAGGTTTATTTTTCCTTGTCTCACAAATAAGCAATTTTGCGCGTCCCATAATAAAATTGATTAGGTGAATAGCGCTGCTTTAGTTTACAAAGTGGAAATCATAGTTTTGTTAAATGCAAACCATCAATCAGAGCCTTCTAAAAGACAAATAATGACTTCTGCCTTGCACAGTATATAAAAATGTGAAAAACAGTTTTCTTCTACAAGCAGAAATGATATTTGTCTTTTATTACAGGCTTAATTAATCAATTATTAATTAATGCTCAAAAGTATTAATGACAATGAAAGTATGCAGGATTCTCCACTGCAAACCTACTGATCTCTCTGAGAGTAGCTGTTTATGCAATGTTCTCTAATCCTACCCTGTTTGTCTATCTTCCATGGAGAGCCCGAAGCCCTCCATCTAAGCCCATTAAGCTTTCCACATCAATAGATTCTCTGGAACATCGAGTGCCCTGCCTATCTTATAGGGAAATAACTAATGTGCCGAAAGACAGAGCCAATCAGTGGATACTTTTCCCCTTGGCCGTCCCAATAGTGTTCTACAGAGTGAACTGAATGCGCTGCCAGCTCATTATATCTGTTTAAATGTAGTGTTGAATACTTAGGGTGCACAAAAATCAAGGCCGTTCCAGAAGTCCAACCTAAGGAGCAGTTCAACTTTTGTGATCGTGGGTTTACAGCTCCATAGGTCCACATGAGCTAGGACCAAATAACTGTTTAAACACCTGTTTACCGTGACTTGGCACTTGTAGAAGTAATGTAAGTGAGCATGTAGAAGACCAGCATGATACTCCCCTGGATGTTCTGCAGTAGGAACACCTCTTACCTCTGTGAGATTCCATTCCAGCACAATGTAAAACAGAGAGCCTGAAAGGTGCAAAGCTGGGAAAACTACAACAAGATTTTACCAAACTGATCTGTGAGCTGAGGGGGACAAACAAGTCGCTGAAGGCTAATAAGCAACAGAGGGAGAGACTGGAGTCTTCTTCATGGAGTCTTCAAGTTTGAGATCAGTCAAAGACTTTTGTGACTCCCGCGGGAAAATTTGACAATATTTGTTTTAGCCAACCAAACTTAAATCTTTGCAAAAGTCTCCAAAATACAATAAGGCATAACATAAGGCATCCTCATATGAGACTGTTAAGGTTGAGGGTGCACTGGACAGACACAGTACATACAGTATCAGTTGTTACCACTGTGCTCAAAAGTGCACAAAGCAATGATGAAACTATACATGATGTTTTATAGCATAATTGATGCTAGCAAACTACTTTTTGTGAACATGTTTTGAGAAGCTGACTCTAAGACATGATTAGTCACTATGGCTGCTTAAAACAACTTAATTTCAGCAGCATGACTGGATATTTCTGTAATTGCAAGCTTACAAGATATATGAAAGACATACAGTACTGCATACTGCAACTCACTGAGTTCTCATCAGAAATTTCTAAAAGCAACATCTGCCGCTTTTCCTGAGAACAGGCAAACAATGCAATTGCAAACTCATATGCAATCAGTCAAAAAAAGTAATTTTAAACCCTTCTCTCTCTAAATTGAATGTTGTCTGCTGTTAATCACTCCCTGTCAGCTTGAATTTAGATTGCAATTGGAATAGGCTGTGGTAGATTCTGAAAATGAAGCCAGACCTTATTTTTCATTATCTAGAGGCAAAATAATTTAAATTGTACTGAAAATCACTAAAACCATTGTAGGTCCCTGGTTTTCCTTAGGCCAATTTCCACAATTTACGTTTTGATCTGTTTTCTATCAGATGCACAAGCATTGGTTTCTATTTTATTAGACCTGTACAGGTTTCAATAAAACTTCTGACAATGTGAAACCAACCAATAAATTTGTTTTAAAGAAGAAAATTATTTTGAAAAAATTACATAATTACACAATTACAAATACAATGTACTGTACATGAAAGTCAGAAAGTATATCGCCTAATTGAACTTGAACTTTATTGCCATATGTAACCGGTACATGCACTGGTACAATGGAATTCTTACTTAATTGTTAAAAAAAAGTGTAAAACACAAAGTGCAGACAGTGCATCAAGACAATATACAAACAAACAGTAGACAATGCACAAGTAAACAAACAGTTAAAATGTAAAAAATTCAGACATGTAAACAATGTCTGCATATGTGCAGTAAATAAAATTACAATGAGGTAGATGGTGTTGTTCCTGCCGATTTCCTGGCTTGTAGCCTGTGATTGATTGTAATCCCTGCCACAGCTTCCAGCTGCGTTTGAAGCCGCACTCTGTAGCTCTGTTTAGCATGTTTTATGGCTTCCTCTAATGCATACCGTGATTTCCTGTACAGCTCTTTGTCCCCGGATTTGAACGCAGTGGATCTATCTTTTATTTTATTGCGAATGTCGTTGTTGAACCACAGTTTCTGATTGGGAAATGTCCTAATTTTCTTTTCTGGTACACATTTGTCGCTGCAATATTTAATATAGCTGGTGACCACATTCATATACTCATTTAAATCTGTGTCGGGAGCTCTGAATGCATCCCAGTCTGTACAATCAAAGCAGCCCATTAACCTGCTTTCCTCCTCCTCAGACCAACAGCGCACTGACCTGTTCACAATGGGGGAGGTCTTCAGCCTCTGTTTGTAGTCTAGAAGCAACAGGAGAGCGATGTGGTCTGATTTGCCATAACTTGGTTTGAGAAGTGCTTTGTATGCTCCTGTGATCCTATTTGTGATCGTATGTTATTTTTAATTCATGTAAAGATAAAATAATACAATTATGGGTTACAAGGAGGAGGAGGAGGGGTGGTCATGCGCTCTCTGATTGCTTCCCAAAACTAGGATAAGCTTTGGTCTGATGACCTATTTACCCATTAGTAGTAGAGATTCTGGGCATGTGGTGTGGCGGAGGTGGAAAGATGGCTCTGGTACCAAACTTTGCAATCAGTTGTGGTTACTTTCTTACAACAGAGTGGACCATTTGGTCCATTGGGTGGTGTGTGTATCTAATGAATGGGATGTTGGTTGGATAAACTCAGGAGACCCTTGTTTGTTGCCAAGGAAAATCTGGCAAAGGAAGCCCACCTCACCTTGTCCGCATTCCTGATTGATTTTCATGACGTGGATAACAAGTTGCAGCAAAGTTATTGAAAGTGTCTGGTTTGTAAAACCCTGCTGTTTGTAGAACATAGAATAAGATATCTGATCTTCCCTCCTTCATATGCTGCCACGTATGGATGGATGATTTTCCTTTTACTGGCAAATAAATGGCATAAAAGAATCTAAAACTATCTGAAATGTCTAAACATACAGTCATGTCCTTAAAATGCAAGTTTATTCTTGCTTGTTTTTAAGTCCTGGTAAAAAACTAGCCTTTGTTTGGGACTTCTTTATTTCTTCACTGTGTTTGATTATTTTCTGGCAAGTCCCTGCTGCGCAATCGTCAAAGAGACACTGAGACTGTTAAAGAGACACATGCTCACCCTGCAAGGTGTCTGCACTTCTGAAAAAAAACATACAGTGATCAATCTCCAGATTCAAGCATCTAAGCACTCATTTTATTGAAAAACAAACTGAAGATGTATTCACTTTTGGTAATTTGAGGCGTATCCTTGAACACCTCAAGAATAAACAAGAAATCAAAGTGCCTGTAGCAAAACATCCAAAATGATTATACAAAGAGTTTAGTTTGCTCAGTGGTCACTGACTTGCAGTCATTGTTTCAAAGTAATCTGCAACCTACATTTGCACTCTGAAATTATCATAAAGTGAATTTGTCGAAATGCGTACAGTCACTTAAAATCACTGGATTAAAAACTAAGTATGTTTTTATATGATCAAATGAATGCATGGAATTAACCTAATATACAATGTACATTCTATTTTATCTACCATCCATTAATCACATACTCACAAATACATATTGCTTGATTGTAAAGTAAAAATAATATTGTCCAATTGCTTTTGGAAGACACTGTATATTCTTATAGACTGGTGGTCCACTGGTGGTATAGCTCTGGTCCTCGTGATCTGAAATGCATTATAAACAATTCTACCTCTGCCTGGGAAAAGAGTTATATTGATCCAAGGTTGATCAAGTTGATCACTGATACACTGCTATCATGTTCTCAACCAATGTAAAATAACTCACTCTCTAATCTCCTGAAACACTGTTGCCATGAACTCTCTGTTGTAGGTGTATTCATTTTGTTCTTTCGTTGTTTTGCTGTGTTGGACTTTGCTGTAAAACAAATTTTCCCCTGAGGATAATAAAGCTTGAATTGAATTGGGGGAAAAAAAGGTTTACCGGGACAGGTTTATCTTTTCTGTTTGGTCATAAAGTGTTGAAGATTTAAAGTGACTTAGAAAACCTGCTGGAGTCTTAAGTGGTCAAGGTTTTGACCTTGTAACTGCAAGGTGGTGGGTTCATATTCTGATGGTTATATCTTTGAACAAGGCACTTAACTCAGATCGCTGCATCGAATGGGTTTGCTGTTACTATTCCTGGATAGAGAAGTAAGTCACTTACAGTGTAAGTAAAAAAGCATCAGCCAAATAAATTAATAATAATAAAGATTGCTTTCATTCAGATTTAAGGTTTGGCCTTTGAAACAAGACCATGATGCATAGTGAAAACCAAGCATTAGGCTGTCATTGACTTACTAACTCTTGAGAACACTTTCCTTATGAGTTCATGCAAGTCCTTTGGGTTCACTGTCTTCCAGTATAAAAATACAAGATGTACTCATAGTGTTTCAGGATAAAACTCTAGTGCTATGTCAGGGTTAACCAACCTAAAAATTTTACAAATCATATTTAAATCATTTTCTCAAGATAACAGTAGTTGCCATGATTATCTACTTCTCAATTTTAGAACAAACTTTCAGTATGTAGGAAGTGTTTTGAATATTTTTATTTAATTCCTGCAGGACTATGGCTCTGTAGGGGAAGAACTGGCTGCCAATACAATGCTGTATTTGCAAGGAGTTAAACGATAATATGACCAATGCCAATTCCTCCAATTAATCTTATTTTACACTTTTTTGGCTCTCTCTCCAAATAAAAAAAAAAACACAAACAAATATAACACACCAATTTTTAAGTCAGTAAGAATGAGAGTATTTGATATGTGGTTGGAGAACTGCACTTAATAAGAATTGTTCTCCCACTTCCTGCTGCATATATATGTAGATTATAAGTCTTGCTCATGTCACAGATCACTTTCTTTCCCACTGTCTAGAAGAAATGACTCTATGGTAAAACATTTGATTAAGTCAACTGAAATTACAGTTATTGCGCTTCAAACCACACTTCCTTCTGCTCCCAGTACATGGACAGGCAAAGTGATCAAATGACAGCTGATAGATCAAAATGAGAGGTGGATTGAGGCGGAACTCAGAAGCTTGAAACTGAACAATCTAAAAAAATGTTCTGTCATTGATTAAACTCCAGGGCTGAGACCTGCGGTAGCTTTCTATTTAGGCTCATTTAATAACATCATATGCCAAGGACTCAAAGTCCTCCCTCCCATTTCTATAACAAGTTGGGCTATTGACTCTTCTGTCACCAATAAGCAATAGCCTGTATTAACTAACCGATAATATTTACCCAACAAAATGGTTCCCTCTCCCTCAAACGGTACAGATAATTTGGCATTACAGAATGATTCAGAAGCAAATAAAAGCGAGCCTTGTTAAAAATACACATGAGTTTTATGTGGTTGGTTAATTTGCCAAACTGTCTTTGGCTAAAAGCTCACAGGCCGTACATGCTAGTAAGCCAAACATCAGTTTATATTTCTGTGCCAAAGACTTTAACAGAGACAGAAGGTCGAATGAATTCTTTGAGTTAAGGTTTCTGCTGACGTTAGGAGATTTATAGATAAGCCACAATAAACAGTAACTCACAGAGTCCTTAGTAATTCATTGTAGGAAATTTATACCAATAGGCATGAAAACACAAAACTAATGCTATTACAATATGCATTTGTGTTTTTATTGCCTCTCATAATATATCTGATATATTTAACGATTCTTTGGTGCATTTTGAGTGTTATTAAGTAAAAGAAACTTATTATTCATCTAGAAAAAAAAAGCATTTTAATCAGACCTTTTAGGACCTAAACATATTCCTAAATCACTTAATGAATTCTGAAAATTCCAATGATAATGTAATTCATCCTTTATCAGATAAACACTTCTACTTATTAATGGTCGTGGCTGTCTAGGGCCTTATCCTAGAAGCATAGGGCACAAGATGGCACAAGATACAAGAACAAAGTAATATTTTAGAGACACTAAGTAACCTAACCAGCATGTCTTTGAAGGAAGCTGAAACTGGAGATGGACCTTATTGGAGAGATTTGAGGAGTCAGGAGGTGCCACTGAAACAGTCTTTCTTTTAACATGGATTCACTTCTGAGGTTCTTGAGTGAAAAATCTAGAGGGGAGGAAGGGGAGTTTAAGTGGACAGGTAAGTGAGGGAGGAGGTTGTGAGGTGGATACAATGTTGTGTTTTTGATTTTTTTGTATTAATTGTTTTCTGCTCTTGAAAGTTACAATTATTAAAAATGCTCTCAAACCAATACATACAGTACCAGAATAAGTTAATATAAATCATATATAGATCAGTTTAACTACAGGTATTCTGTTAGACCTTTGCTTGGATTTTATTATTATTATTATTATTATTATTATTATTATTATTATTATTATTATTTATAATAATAATAATAACAACAACTCCTTACACTTATATAGTGCTTTTCTGGACACTCCATTCAAAGCGCTTTACAGGTCATGGAGACACTCTTCCACCACCACCAATGTGCAGCCCCACCTGGATGATGCAACGGCAGCCAGAAAATATTTTTTGTTCCTTAGACAAAATTGAAGTCTTTGATTATACAGACTGTTTAAAGGTTTTATGTTTTTCTTACCTTTTCAACAGTTTTCTGAGTAGAAATCTTATTAACATCTGATTTAAAATCTTATTAACATTTGCAAGTATAGATAAACCTTTTCATCATTCTTTATCACAAAGTTAACTGCTAACAAAAGTTAATGGGTCAAATTGTTGTCAAGGTTCAATATGTAATCAGTTTAATTTTGTTCTTTTTTGAGATCACAATCAAATACACTCATGTAGATTCTTGCTGAATTACATTTTAGGACATTTATCCAAAGGTTATCTTGAAAGAAATACTAAGAAACAGCAAATGGAATTAAACATAAAATAATGTTGGTATCATTACAGTGAGAAAATGCAGCCTGAATTATGATAAAAAATCCCAAGTAATTAGAAGGGGGATTCATGCGTTTTGTTTTATACAGAGGGATGTACTGTAAATATACTATATACAGTATGTATCTTTTTACTTTGGAGTTATATAGTGTATTGAGCTCTCATCTCCATAGGAACAGATATTCAGTATAGTACACTAAGCAGGGTTTTGGGCCAATTAATTGTAACACAACTAGGAGGCTGCAAAGTATTTAATATGCTGAAATGGTCACCTTTTCTAAATATAGTGTGCATGAGAACTCCCACAGGTGTATTGGTATGAATTCCTTTAAAATACATTTTTATTCCATCTAACTGAAAGAAATCAATCTTCCTTATTTCTCCCTTCTTCAGTCATCGACAGAAGGGAAGACGAAATCCCAGAGGGGCTCAATATGTAAGCTTCTATCCATTTACAACTATACCAGACTGGTATTACAAGGTATTTATTTTTCATTCTGTCCTTCCAAATTCTGGTGTGTTGGCTGTAAAGACAGGTAAAATAAATTACATACCTTGCCAGTATTCCACCTTTTGGGAAATTTGCCTTCAAGTGGAAATTGCTTATCAAGACAGCAAACTTTATATATACTGTACATTAATTTTTCAATACTTAAACCAGAAAAACAATGTATTTCAGTGGATAATCAAATCATCAGAAAAACAATTTTTGAATTTTCCTGCTGAAGAACTGTCTTCATACAATACACAAGAGCTGTGAGATAATCCCAAAACATAGCTGCAAAGCTGGAGATGGAGTGAAGGAAGGGTTTGTGTGCAACAAAGATGCAAAAAGTGTTTTTTTGGTAATATATGCTGTATAGTGAAAGGGTTTCATAGTAGCACAGTGTTTAGCATCGCTGCTGTAGTTACAGACAAATTAGTTCTAGAACCCGAGATGACGTTTAAACAACTGAGTTACTTGCATGCAAGGAACAATAAGACCAAAGTATTGTTCGAAATACAGGTACAAAACTTCCAGTTTATATAGCAAATTTCAGCCGCTTCTGATGCAACTTCTTACCATGGTAATGGGGGGGGGGAGCTCAAAGGAGCTTTAGCATGGAATGTCTTGTGCCACAAGAAGTCTTTGTGCAGAAAGAAATCAGTTGACCCCCTTTTCACATCTTATATCTTTCTTCACTGCCTTCAAGCGTTGTGGCCCTGGATTCAATTCCTGGGGTGCTATCTGTGTGGACTTAGTATGTGTTCCCCATGTTTGTGTGCATTTCCTCTGATTGCTCCAGTTTCCTCCAGCAGTCCAAAGAGACACTGGTACAGTAGGTTAATTGGCTTAAATGGAATATTGGACGTGGTGTAAGTACTATATGTGCATGTTCGTGTTTGTGTTTGCCCTGTGATGGACTGGCGTTTCATCCAGGGGGTATCCTTCCTTGCACCCATTGCTTGTCAAGATAGGCACTGGCTCCCCCATGATCCCGTTTTGGATAAATCGGTTAGAAAATGGATGATGTACATATAGTGAAAGTCATTAATAATTATGATTTAAAATAGGTGGGTGCAATAGGCTTTGTCTTTCGTTATCCCTCCTGAACTTCAGTAAAGCTTCCATTTAATGTTCAAGCACAGACAATAAAATTAGATGTTGTATTATTCCATTAGGAGTACAGTACAGTACATGTTTGACTTTCACTTAAAGTCATTGGTGATGACAAGCTTATCCAGAGAAATACCTTATAATTTACTTGTCACTGTTCTCATAAAATTCATGAAATGAGGATAGAGCATACAAAATGTCTTGCCAGAAAGTAACCTTTCAGTCCAGAAGGCTATAAAATAGGGAGCACACAGGTATGAATAATGTGTAGTGTTAAGGGCTCTGAACTGGAGGGTCATGAGTTCAAATACAGAGAAGAATGCTACTGTTGTACCATTGAACAAGGCTCGTAGCTTGGTTTTCTTTTCCCTTTGTTTTTCAATGCCATCTACTATGACAAAAAGACTGATCCCGGAGAATCAAATTGAAGTAGATTGAAGTGAATTGTAGGAGATGACAATTGCAAAAATGAGTGATCTAATCTCATTCAAAAGCAACAGCAGAATTGTAGGTCTATGGTCGCAGCACACCTTCCATGTTAACCCAACCTGAGAAACAATCACATTGAAAATTCAAAATTAATTTGGAAAGGAGCTTTCTGAATGGTTTTAAACTTTAATATGTACAGCAATGCCCCACTCTGTTCTTACATATATTTTGACAGGTAACTTTAGTACTATCCACCTTTTAATGTAGTTAAAACATATAGTGATTTGTAACTAAGCATTCTACTGTAGTTAAAGTACATTAAAAATAAAGAGATGGAAAGAGGAACAATAAAAGTCAAGTGAAGAACAGCAAAACAAAAAAAAAACAGTTTTTATACAGAAATATCAACAATTTACTTGTTTATTTCACATGTTCCACTTCTTGGTATAATACAGTATACGTCTTAATAGTGTTATTTAAGTTGAACTGACTTCACCTAAAAATATTTTGCCAAAATATTTACTGGCAAAAAATGATTCATGATTAGTTATCATCTTTATTTTAGAATTTAACATGGAAATATATCTGGTCAACCAGGTCTGTTTTGGAAAATACACATTTTACAATGACATTCTCAATTATTTGTACATTCAGACTTACAGAAATCTTCAGAAAATCAGTATCGAGAGAGACAACATGACCTATCAAAATGACATTCTTTGTGTGAGTTCCAGATACATTTAACCAAAGCAGGTGGTTTTCATATGACTACATGTGGCAGCTTCAATTAGGACCTTGTTTAACCTCACACTAATTCTTACAACTTCTAGTCTTTGCTGGACGTTTTACAAAAATGACGTATTTCATTTGGAGAAAGAAAGTGTTTTCACCTAAATCTGCACAAGCCCTGCTCTGTTCAGCGTACTTTTTTGCCACACCCTCAAATAGGCAGATGAACACGATTGAAAAGAAGTTTTGGTCTCTTTTGGAAACTTATTTATTTCAAAGTAATGTTTGTAGTTTGTCGCTTCCTCAAAATCAGATGCTAGCCTTTTCAGTTAGGGCTTGTTTTTGGCGAAATGATGGAGTAATTAATCTTAGAACATTCCAGAGGAATACATCATGACCTGCATGTTAGTCATGTAGAGTAGCAAAATTATCTGTACATTTTCCTTCCTTTCCCCAGTGGGCAAAAAAGGCTCAGGTGCACAAACTTTTCAATTTATTGAACTGACTTATCAGAGAAACATTAGGTACTGTAGACAGCCCACTCAAATGAAGGAGAAATTAATAAAACTTCACATTATTTTGTCAAGTTTAGCAGAAACTTTAAAAAAGTCTTTTTTTCTTCTCATACTGTAAATGAAATACTGTAAAGAAAATAAAACTGGAAAGAAGTAATAGTAATGTAATTCAAGCCTTTAAACCTTATTTAATAGGAATAACAGTCCTATTTAATAGTTCATAACAGTTGTCTCTAAGCTGTTTTATCTTACCTGAAAGTCACACTCATTGTAGATGGATAATTTACGCTTTAACAATCACAGGACTTAAATACAGAGAAGGCAAGTAAATCAACACATTCAGATATACTGTAATCCAATCACTACAAGATTATATAAAGGGAGGGTAGAGAGCAACAAAACAGTGACTTTACAGTATGTGCTGCAAGATTAACGTCAGGACATCTTTTCATGCACTTAATGCAAAGACAAGCATGACCTTCAGGACTGTCCCCTGAGTGTTCTGATAATGGTAATAAAGTAAGTGCAACTGTGAAGCTCTATTCCAGTCTTATGCGGGACATGACAGATCACCTACAGTACATATACAGTAGTAGTTACAGCAGAATACATCATGGGTATGACAAATAATCAACATGAAGTTTAAAAAGTCTCCAAAAGACTGTAGATCATGAAAATACTTGTAATTCATGCAGTAGAATGATGTTTTTTTTAAGTAATTTCACCTTAATTCTTAGTTTAAAACTTTTATTGGAATTTTGTAAGAGGAGGAATACTTCAAAACTAAACAAAGTTTCCAAGTTATACAGAAAATCCCCTAAATTTTTTACCCTAGATCTTTTTAAAAACAAATAACATCCAAAACAAATATGAAGCTTTAACTGAGATAAATAATAAAGAAAGTATTATAAAATATAAGAAAGAGGCAACAACAAGATGCTCAGTTCCTCGTGGCTTTGATACAGTATGTAGGATTCATCTTCAGAGTTTGAAAGAGTTAACTCATCAATGTTGGTTAGAACACATTGACAAATACAGTAGACCTCTTCAGTGTAAGTCACATTTTTCAGTCTAATGAGGTGCATTATGTCTCTGATCCAGTGCACATCCAGCACAAGGGGGGAACAGAATCAGGTGGGGAACAGGTCTCGCAGACATCTCAGACCCCTGCTATGCCAACTGTGGAAGGTAGAATCTAAAAAAGATGGTGGAAAGGAAAATTCATTGCAATTGGGAGAAAGGTGGGAAATGACTGAGAACCCAAATTCTTCCTCAAATAGTCCCAGATTCTTAAAATGTTTCAAACTACAGTGAGTGTTAGAGCTGTCTGAGAGAAGGAGGGGTGTGCAGTGGAGGGCCAGCAGTGAGGCAGAATTACACAAGCTGGCTTCAGTATTGATCCAAGCCAGCCCTGCATGTCGTAAATGCTAATGAGTCCAGAAGCCAAAACAGTGGATTGTTTTCAGCTTAATAATAGAACCAAAAATTAGACAATATCATACCACCCACTTTTCTAGATCTTTGTAAAATAGATGTGCAAATACAGTACGATAGTTTTTGTTAGTGCATAGAAATGAGGCCGTACAGTATGTGAATCAATAGCTGAAAAACAAATTTGTTTTTTATATATTTATCTAAATAATAATCTATAAGAACAATGAAATACAAAGGATGCAAAAATAAAATAATGCATGTGATAAAGCAAATTTATCCATGCAACAAAGTGTAAAACTGCCAGATTACTACAGATACTGTAGTGATACTACAATTTATGAGCAAGACATTAATAATCATATACCAGAAAGGTAAATAAACAATCAACAGTAACATCGCAGAATATACTACAGTATATGCCACAACATCAATTAGCAATTCCCCTGAGATCCCCTTCCCAGCAGCACCACAAAAAAACTCAGAGGAAAATTTAGTAGCTCAAAGCTTGCACAAGCAAGTCCAAAATTATTTTATTTTGTCTTCTACTACAGCCCTCCAAACCACTTGAGAGATTCCAATCTGGTTTCCACTCAGGGTACAACACTGAAACTGCATTAACACGAGTTGTAAATTATATTCTGTTAGCAACTGACGCAGGCAATGCAGCAGTGCTTGTGCTCCTAGATCTTAGTGCTGCCTTTGACAAAGTTGACCTTTGTATTTTACTACACAGGCTTGAGTCTGAGGTTGGCCTATGTGGAACCGTCCTTAAGTGGTTTACCTCCTATTCAACTAATCGTTTTCACTATGTTCAAACGTTACATCATTACATTGCCTATTCTCTATTCCAGTGGTTCCCAATCCTGGTCCTGGCGACCCCCACACCTGTTGTTTTTTATTTTTCAGGTGAGCCCTCCATTAGAAGGTCCACAATCGACCCTTCATCGACTTCATAATAAGATTAATTTTAACTATTTGTTCCCAGGTCTTAACCACACCAGAGCTTTAATCATTCTATTTTTTCTAAGTGAAATAAAATCCCCAAATGACTAGAAACAAAATGCTAATATTCAATTGAAGCAACTTCTTAGATCTACTAAGGCTTCAATTATCTAATTAAAGTCAGATGGAATGAAAACCAGCAGGTATATGGGTCACCAGGACTAAGACTGGGAAAAACTGCTAGACCCTGGTTACTATTGTGTCTTGAATGACCACTGGAAGAATTGGGTCAATGGCTTATGAATAGCATAAGACATATGGGTAGCATTTTTATGAATGGCTTATGCTATTCATAAGCCATTGACCCAATTCTTATGAATTATGTTCAGTATATTTTACTAACAAAAAGTAGAAATACTAGCAAAAAGTTGTACTACTTTTGGACTGGAGTCTTTGAAAGTTAAATAATTTACTGTCTATTCAGTAAATAAGCTGGAATCCAGTAAATTACTTGTACAGTATGTTATCAAATGGACCTTCTATTGAAAATATATTTTGGGCTATGAAATACTCTTGTTTGACTGCAAACTGGGCTTTAAAAGATTCTGTAATGGTTCTCAGACTGAGGATTATTGCATGCATACTGTCATGAGATAGGCAAAAGAGGCTGGCAAATCTGAGGATTATCAGCACTTCAAGAAGATCTTCCAGAGGGCCTCTCAGTTTACAGAGTTTAATACCTTTGGCAAGTCAAAGAATGCTAAGTGAAGAGTTTGGTGTTCAGTCTTGTAATTGATTGACTATATAAACGTCAGTCAGCAGTGCCTTTTAAAGGTCTGAATCTACACTGTGATTCCGGGAGACCTCCATTAACGTCTTCAGCAAGAGGAATGACATGATTAAGGACTAGTGGTCTTATTGCAGTGGGTAGCAGCACAGTAGAATCACTGTTATGGTATGACAACTTAATTACCAATTGATGATTCCATCTTAGAGTACACAATAATATAATCATTTTTCCATCCAATCAAAAAGCCACTTAATGTTTCAGACATGAAGAAAAGAGAAATCATTGCTTTATATTGGTTTGGAAGGACCTGTGAACCTAAAGAACCCTTTTCCAGATAATTCATGAACAAAACAACAGCATCCCAAGCAGCTCTGAGCATCTGTAAGGGCAGTGAGGGGAAAACTAGCAATAAGTGCCATTTTTCTGCACAAATTATTATTCATATGCAAGTCAAGGGTCTTTGAGAAATAGCTTTTTTTATTCTGAAAAAATAATGAAATTAGCATAATATTATTGCCCACATTTGCCATTGCTTAATTTAGGTTTAATTTTCTTTTCTTTTATACCTTTTAAATATTTGCTTTGTTGCAAGAATGAAACCCTGGGGTTGTTTTTATTTCTAATTTTACACTGACACAAGCCATTTGTGAAGGCAAACAACAGAGATTTAATTAGTTTTTTTGTTTTTTCTTCATGTTCACCATAGCTTCAAGCGATGGTGCTTTGTAATAGGTAAAGAGCTTAATATAATTTCTGTCTAAAAGAAATATATATTTTGAAAAGAAGTGTCAATTTCTAAATACTGGTTCTTGACAATGAGCAAATTATTATTAAATGTTAAAATAATCAAACCACATTCTGCACTTAATCTGTAGGGCAAAATACAGTTTTGACACTAGAAAAAAACGAATAATATGACACTAGCAGAAAACTCAGTAATTTGTTCTCCAGATCATTCTACTTTAAAGGCACATTTATGATTAATTTTATGAACTAAGACTTTGTGGTGTCTCTAGTGTGGAACGAAAACAGAGTAGCTCCCCATCCATCAATCTAATGGCTCCAACCATTCTAATATAAGGAGTTAAATGTTTTCATCTATCAAAAATGCCAAGTGAAATACAAGTAATTAAAATAGTTTTCAGTGCCACTTGAATTACGATTTCAGAGTTTTTTTATCCTGAAGCACATTGATGCATTTTCTGCAATGACACTGCGCACATCAACAATGAACAAGTAAAGAGTATTTCTGTAACACAAGCACTGTCGCATCACGTGTCCGAGACCAGTCAACAAAAACAAAAAACCCAAAAGGCTAAAAAATCTTTTAATGGTCGGCATACAATAAATGTTCAACTTCTCTGACAGCATTCTGTTAAAGTGTCTTAAAGAGCTGCTGGTCTTAATCAAGTGACAGCACTTAAACACACACACACACACACACACACACACACACACACACACACACACACAGATCCAACAGGATACTCTAAAAGTGTAGGCCTTAAAGCTTTGTGATGTTTATACAACTACATTTTCATCTTGCTTTTCACCTCATTAGTGGAACACATTTAACTGTTATAGATTTAATATACAGTATTTGACACTGGACTATGTTTTAATTGAAACGTCAGGGGTAGCTGGATTTCAGCCAGCTGTTTTCAGTCTGTGGAAAAATTCTCTGCCATATAATAAAAACTTGATGGAATACCCAAGATTGCTGAAGGGCTAGTGCTTGATCATACTGTAAATACTGGTATGCAATGAAGAAAGCTGACTAGATGAAGCTGTTATAGGATCTCAGTTTGCTCACATGTTGTTCTCAGAATACACCTTTATTTGTACACAGAAAATAAGAGAAGAACAATCAATAGACAGTGTACTGTTAAATTAATCACATCGACTAAACAGTGACTGTGTCCAGTTGATAGTCTTGAGCCAGTCGAAGTCTAACAGTTACTGAAAACACTTTTCACAGCATTTTCAGGCCTCTCTACTCACTTCCAGAGAGATCAGATTCTTGGTATATTTGATCTGATCTGATTTTAAAATAATATAATCTTCTTAATATGCAATCATACTGTACATTACCCTGTGTATAGTGGTGAGCATAGCTGCTTTCCAAGCAGTTGATCCGAGTTCGATACCCGGCCAAACGTTTGGGTTGGTGCGGTGGTTTTGTGGTTTAAATGCCGTGGTCGGCAGAGGAATCCTACTCCGTTGGGCCCCTGAGCAAAGCCCTTAACCCCAGCTGCTCCAAGGGTTGACCCTGTGCTGTCTGTGTGTCTCATGGAGAGCAAGTTGGAGTATGTGAAAAGACAAATTCCTAATACAAGAAATTGTATATGGCCAATAAAGTGATCTTATCTTATGTAAATAAGCATAATTACAACCTGCGAAACTAAAAATGTTATGGCCACATTGCAAAATTAGCCCCTTTGGGAATTGTCAGTTTGTTGTTCGCAATATTATATCACACTGCTGTATTATAAAGAGCTTGTTTCAAGAGGTTGGAAGGATGTAATTTCAATTTAATTTGGGGATGATTAATCATAACTTTAATAATTCCTGTTAATGCTATGATTACTAATCATATTGGATGCACTTCAGATACCTGTAGTAATTAGATGTTTTTTTTCAGAGAGAACACAATTTTACATGAATACCTAGCATTTGCAATGCCTCACTGTAAATAAACACTACATTAAAATATAACACTGTCCATTACAGTACAGTGTTATACAGTAGGTTTAAATGTAATAGATCTATCGATCTATCAATCTATTACATTTAAACCTACTGTATAACACTAGCCATACAATACCATCATAATATCGTAATGTTAGTCTTTTCAGAATTTAACTGGTACATCACAACAATAGCCTTTTTGTTATTGATATCACTATCTTTTTATGCTTTGAATGTATCAATAAAGGGTATATTGATACTTGGCTAAGGGAATACTTACCATCAGTTACAATGATCTTAGTAGTGTGTAGTGTTTAGAGAGTTAAAGTTAAAGTACATTTTGAAAAAGTAATCCCTTTCACAAGAAACCTGTGACTGTAATGGATTACTTTTGTAAAACTAACTTTCCACAACAGTTATGTAATATATGACTTGCAATAAATGACATGCCTTAGTAAAGGAGTCTGCACTCCTGGTTCTCAGGAGTTCCAATCCAGTTAGTCTTATAGGTCACTTTAAATCGCCTGCTTTCAGAGATTAGGAGCACTTGGAAGTTATTGATCAATTAAACAGGTAATTTGTTCAGTTAAAGCAGCATTGGTCCTTAAGGGCTGAAGGGATTTTTTCTTCCAAATCAGCTCTAAATTGCTTAATTAAAAAATCACATTCAATTGATAAATAAACCTGTAAAATTGTTCCAGGTCTTTAGAAATTGATGATTTAAAGGTGACCTATAAAACTTGCTGGATTTGGACTTTCCAGGGCCGGCACAGGAGACAACATCAGTGATAATGATCTGTCTGAAGTGTTTATTTTCTATATGCTCTTATGTACTACTGGTTCTGATTCCTTATGAAGAATCAATTTTCTTCAAATCAAATCTTTATTCTCACACATATTTATTATTTTATACGGTATATTTATTTATTCATAACTTTTACTTTGTAAAAGCAAATTCGTTTAATTGCACACTTCAAATATTTTTCTGTTCACTTATTCTATGATTTTATAATTTTTTATGAATATTTTCATGATACATTTAGATCCAGAATTTCCTAAAGCAGTGAAGTGGCACAATATTATTTTGCATATAAAAAAGATTAAACACTGATCTCTGTGCAAAGATTAACTATTGAACAATAAATATTGAAACCTCTCTGTTTAAAAAACATGACTATGTTGTTAACTTTAACAATACAAGTTCAAAGCTATTCTAGCTTTGAATTATTTACAAACATGTTAACCTTTCAATTAAATCCTTTCCCTGAACATTAGGTTTTTAAAAATACATGCAGCAGCACTTTAGGAGTTGCGAATCCAATTAACACTTTCTTTATAATCTGTAATAGACGAACAGAACAGCACATTAATATTGTAATAATCATCCAGTAGGAACTGCCCCCTAATACTGAATTGCATGTTTATTAACAAAATAATATAAATGCCTTATCAATGGTTACTTGAGTGTTCATAGCTTGTTTTTATGCATTTATAAAGTATTATGTGCAACCAATAAATTGAAGTGATAGCATAGATGCTTTTTCAATTTTATTTTAGGAAGAAGACTGACTTAATGATACATGCAAAGTACAAATGGATCTTAATTACACTGTTTGTCCTACACCTCAGATGGCTTTAGGTGAGTAATCAGGGTGGAAAGAGAAATAAACTCAATCGAGGATACAGATGAAAATGTAAATAACATACTACAGAGTTAGATGAGTGGGATGTGAATGAGCTGATCATCTCAGTTTTCCAGGTCCTTAAGAATCAGTGTTCTTTAAAGTACAATGAGAAGATACTCAAAGAAGTGAGTATTGTTCCAAAGAATTTTCCAAATATGTTGTTCTTTGATAAGTATTGCAAGAGGCCTCACCATCTCACTGTGTATATATTACACATGGGATTATGTTGTTCTGGAAACATTTGTTTGTTCTTTAAAATGGAAATGTGACACTGTGAAGTGAGGCTAAGGAAGCTACTGATGCACACACAGTGAGATGAAAATAACAGCTCTTCCCAACACCAGTGTGGACTCAGAGGTAAACAGAACCTGTTGATTCCTTTGTCGTTTCGGACATTTGTTCCCTCAGGAGACATAAAATGGAGCCGCACGGCTGAGAGCCCATCTAGCAGTATTTTAAACTTTAGCTGCTTTCACAGCTGTTTTTTTTTAATCTTCCAGAATGCTTTGCTACTGACTAAAGAAAACATATATTCAGCCCACCATTTCCCCTAACGATACAATTTAACATTCAAATTTTGTAACATCTTATGCAAATAAAATCCTAAACTTCTGTCACTGTGAACAGAGAACGTGTGACTTTGATTATGTCTGCAAGTTTCATCTTATATCATACCCTAGGCAGGTAGAACAACTAATTTCAATGTGGATCAAAGCAGCCAGAACAATCAATTGGCCATGATAACAGAGTACCCAGTGCCTGAAGACTTCTCGCCAGACAGGGTCATTGGCATGACCTCGACAGATGAAAAGCATCTCTGGACAGCTGCTGGAAACAGCTGTCCCTTCGAAAGGAGGAAATGATACATTTGTGTTAATTGCTCTTCTTAATGATAAATACCTTATGTGTTTCTCTGGCTTTTCAACACTATAGCAAACATCTGTGCTACAGTACAGTATATCTGTGCTATAGTACATGGATTTCACCAAGGGATCATTTTATATGCTGCCATATGGAAGAGAGGTTTTAAAGACAAGAAAAAATGAAGCTACTTTTACAATCTCATGACAACATAATTCCCTCAGATCAAATATTTGCACAGAAAATATCAATTATCATAATAATAATAATAATAATAATAAAAAACAAAAATAATACGGAGACAAAATAACTGTCTAATCAGTTAAGCCAATGTGTCCTACAGTATGTGTTACGCATT
The DNA here is from genome assembly GCF_059453375.1 of Lepisosteus platostomus. NCBI lineage: Eukaryota > Metazoa > Chordata > Actinopteri > Semionotiformes > Lepisosteidae > Lepisosteus > Lepisosteus platostomus. The sequence goes on along the minus strand of NC_142614.1, from coordinate 72,414,788 downwards.
GAAAAAAACACTGGACATTGGCACCAAATCCATTTTAGTCCACTTTTTCTAGTGAGGGCTGTAGCAACAAGAGCAGGAAAAGATTCAACATTTTTACTGTGCAACAGATTTCATCTTATTCCTGAAAGATCTGCAGGAGGTTCCAGGACAGCCAAGAGATACAGTCGCTTTAGAGTGTCTTGGGTCGGGGTTGAAATTACCACTGACGGGGATGAGCCCAATAAAGGTCCTTTGCGATCTCCTGGGAGCATCACCATCACCATCACCATATGTCCATATGTCTTTACCAGCTCCTCAGGCTGGACCTGGAAGAGTCTTCTCCCCGACAGCTGAGCCTCACTCTCTCTCACAGATTGAGCCCTCTAGCCCTGCAGAGAAACCTCTTTACCACCGCTTGTCATTCACAACCTTGTCATTTTGGTCATCTTGGTTCACTACCAAGAGTTAATCACTGCCGATGAGTTCATTGTTAACCTGTAAATGGAGAACTCCAAAAAATGAGCTCATCGTCCGAGCCACAAAACAGAGAGGAGAGCCGGCGTTGAGTCTTTAAGCTAACTAACACCCCCCCTCCCCCTCACAATCAATGCAATTTGAACATTCAAAAAGAATGCTCATGGAGAATTGTTAATAGAAGATGGACTGATAAGGTCAGCAACACTGACTTACAGGAACGTACCAGACAGGAACCCATTGCAGAGGAGATCCGAAAAAGAAGGTGGGCGTGAATCAACCATACTTGCTGCAAACACAGTCAAATGCCATATGGCAAGCCCTTACCTGGAGTTAAAAAAAGCCCTTACCTTCTACCACAAATGAGAAGGACAAGAGGGCGTCCAAGCAACACCTGGCAATGGGAGATGGAGTCAAACTTTGGTGTGATGGAGAAAAGTTGTTAATGGCCTATATTCCAAAAGAAGCTACGGGCTTAAGTAACACCCCCACTATGGGTAAGAAGCTTGACTTTAGTGACTCAGCTCAGCACTTTCATCACTGCCTCACGTTCCCACTTATCATCGTGTACAAGAGTTTTTAAAATACTGAATGCAAAATACAAATACAGTCTGAAGTTGATGTACTGTATCTGTATTACCTCACATTGTTTCCCAAAGAGAACATGGTCAGATGATCTTTGGACTACAGAAACTGTAGGAAATCATTGGTTTAAATCGATTAGAACAATCTGATGAAAAGGTTAGAAAGATCATTAAAAAAGAATACTGTAATGTGACAGAAACAATAGTTTGTACTTTAGTCTTTTAATAGCTCAGATTATTCTCAGGTGGCTTTGTCAAGCATAACATGCATACAAATATGCTAGTCAGTTTTTATGCTGTGCAATAATATATTGTATCTTATTTACTAGATGAAAATGTTTTAGTGCATTTTCATTTTTTATTAATCTGAGTAAACTCTTTGCCTCAGCAATCTCCCTTTTTGTGTTTTGTGATTATTGTACACTGACAGGGATTTTCACATCATGATTTTAATGCCATTGAGGTTTTGCTCCAATATCCCAGTGACACATCAAGTGCTCTGGATGCCATGAGGTTTGTTTCACATCATTTGCCAGCCCTGCTTGTCAGTATTCACAAGGCAACAGTTCAGCTGGAGCAGTGGAGCAAGGATGGAGTGAGCTGAAGAGAGACAATTTCTGAAAAGATTTCATTTCTCCTTTCATTTGATATTTGCTTGTGGCTGGGTGCTATTAACTTCTTTAAAGCCACATAAAATGATGAAAGAATATAAACTTAACCGCCCAAAAAACAAAATGACACATAAGGCCAAGTTATATTTATAGACTGTATATCTCATCTATTTTTCTGATTCTCACACTGCTTGTATATTTCACATGAAAACTGATAACAAAGTAAAGCACTCGTCTGTGATATCTCTCAACCTTCTTGAATTGCGCATGCAACATGTGGACCTAATTTATTCACTTGTACTCATGTAGTTACTGTTTCAAGACATCATAATATGATGAAAAGAAAGTCCTTGTAACAAATAAAGTGATGCCATGATTATCTAATAATGAGTGTGCTTTAAGCTGAAATGTATCATCAAATTGTCTCAGACTGCTCCAGTTCTCACAAAACCAACATCACTCCTAATGTCATCATAATATCAATGAAAGTGCATATTCTGGATGTTCTTCTGTAACGATGGTACCCCAGAACCGAAAATCACACCCATAATTTCCTTCAAACAGCAGCTGCAATAGTCACAACATGATATTCCCTAAGAGACACATATGCTTTGCAGCATTTGAGCTTCCGTTATTGACTGATGTGAGAATATGGAACAAGTTACCAGCAATTTTGTTGGAGCTGATACACTTGTTTGTTTTAAGAAACGGTTGGAAGTAGTTCTTGGATCAATTAGCTACCAACTACAAAACAGGCTCTAATTTATAACTGATCTTATGGTCTTAATTAATAATTTTGTTGCTACATTTTATATTTGCCATTCCATGCACAGTATGATCAAAAGTCACTTCCTTTTTAACAGATTTACAGGACTTACTATGAGCCTGTCTGGTCAGCAGGGGACTGTTTTATATATAGATACTGTATACTGTATCATCTATTTAAAAAGAACTCATGTCTAAGCCACAAAACCTGGGGAAATCACTTTACAATGGTTGGCAAGCAGTCTTATTCTACTAAGCAGTTGCTCTAGAGAGACCATCTGTTAGTGGGTTTAATTTAAAGGCTGTGTAGAATGCTGAGTGTAGTAATCTATGGTCTCAAAATTCCTATGAAGACCATTAATGAACTACTCTCATAAACACAAGATCACAGTTCTCTTTAACAGCAATTCCTTCAATAAAAAAATAATTGCAACATTTACAGATCATAATCACACAATTCGCTCATAATCCAGTGCGTCGGTATTCCACAGGTCCAGCCCTGAGCATTCTACAATACCACAATAACTCAAAACAAGGGGATAATGAACCAGATGTTGGGTAAGATTGTGATTTGGACATATCTAATCAAACTGGAGATTCCATAGTTCATCCACCTGCTTTCAAATAAGGCAATCTGCGATTCTTATAAAGGTCTTGTGTCCTTTTTTGTACACAATATCACTAAGCATAAATTAGGGACATTTTCTCTTTCAACTAGTCAATGAACAAGGTCTGCAGACACAGAGTGTATAAATAGATAGACAAGACTTTATTGATCCCGAAGGGAAATTGATGTGTTACAGTAGTCCAGCCCAAGACAAGCAAAAAAAACAGACATCAGAATAGATGAAAAATTAGAATATGTACAGTAATATAAAATAAAAATAAAAATAAAAATGGGTGTGTGCAAAATATGATCATAGTATATGATCGTATATGGTATTCTATAATACTGAATCTTTTCCTGTGCCGCTGAAGGTAGATATTAGTGTTTTAGTAAGGTGTCTGCTTTTGATACATAATAATTTCCTTTTGATTCTTCCTGCAGGGCTTCTGTGTCATGTTGTCCTTTGTTTAGTGCAGGATCTTTTTTGCATTCTGGTTTCTCTCAGCTTTCTATCAACAATTCATTAAACCCTTATTAAGTACTGATTGCTGATTGAGTGGGATTTCATTTAGCTCAGCTTTCACTGAATTAATTTGCTTCCTGTACATGTTCACAAACCCTCCCTATCTGTCACCTTACAGTTGTGATCATGGTACGTTATTACTAATCATTCTATTCATCTTCCAAAGCTTGCTGATTACGCTACTCCTTTTCTGATTTGTTTTTTCCCCCAAACCTACAATCAAAGGCTTGTGTGAGGACCCAATGCTTATAACATTACATTAGAAGGTCAACAAAGTGTCTTGTAAATGGCGACTGTAATAGTTACCTATTGTTTGAGTGAGTTACTTGGAGCAAAGGAGGTATTTCAGAACAGCAAGACATGACAAAAATTAACATATTGACAAAAACCCTTAATCACACACAAAATTATAACATGTGGGATGGAATTTTCCCAGTGATAATGCCTGTAGATAATTGCAAAAGACACATTATTGTTAATGAATTTAAAAAAACATCCCATGGATTTAAATACCTATCTCATGTCACCCTTGCATTTGATAAATTGCACGTAATGGCACAGACTACTTTTAATTGCTGAAATTAGTATATTATTTTCATTAGGAGTGCAGCATGGTGGTGCAGTGGTTAGCACTGCTGGGTTCAGTTCCTGGAGCACTATCTACATGAAGTTTGTATGTTCTCCCAGTGTCCATGTGAGTTTCCTCCGGGCGCTCTGTTTCCTCTCACAGTCCAAAGACATGCAGATGCAGCCATTCAAAACGAGCGAGGTACGCTCCGGTACAACGCGGTGGGCGTCATAACATACCGCGTCTTACCGCATTATACCGCACGCAAATTATCTATTCTAACAGTATCCGGAATCACCTTGGAAAACCACCAGGTGGAGCTGTCACCAGAGAGCACTCAGTTTCGAATCCCCATCACTGCTGAGGGACAATCTTTATTCAATTAAGAATTTATGTTGTATACTCTTTAGACTTAAAAATGTTAATATACTTTTCTCTGTTTGCATATTTGATTATACTGTTATTGTTATTACACTGTTATTGTTATTGTTATTGTGTTACTGTCTATTGTCTTGTCTTTTGTTCTATTTATATACTGCACCTGAGAGACTACTGAGAAACACTTTTCGCTATACTATGCACCCGTGTAAGTATAATGACAAATAAAATTGAATTGAATTGAGTTTAAACTGTGTATTACAGCATGTTAATCATTAAACATATTTATATATTTTTTTTTGGATAAAAGCAAGATTGCTCGGTTGTACAAAAGTACACAACCTACCACCTTTATCATAAACATTTAAATTATGCAGAAATATTTTATGCATCAAAGTCTTTACCGAAGATGTCAATCAGATGCCAATGTAAATGTCATATTTACAATCTGTTGATAATAAAAATGTTATGTTCTTTAAAGCTTTCTCAGTCAAGTATGATAATTGACCTAGGGAGCTGTGTAAGTATGCGTAGGCAGCAAAAGAATATACACAAAGCACTGAAATCTTTAGAGTAGATGACCAGGTGTTTCACAGACATAGGCATAGTACGTAATTCAGGCTTTATGAACTCACACCTGGGATTCGATTAATTAGGGTTATTAATTATTAGAGTTCATAAAGCCTGAATTATGTACTATGCCTACGTCTGCGAAACACCTTTGCTAGTTAATACTACTTCACTTTCTCGGGCGTGATTTTTTAGGCAAAAACCAGGCTAAGATTGTTAAGCGCGGTCTCAAAATGTTTCCATATGAAAGGATTCATATGAAAGGCAGTGACGTTACTGTCCTAAGGCGTGTGTGTGGCAGGCAGGCCGTTTAGCTTTTGTCATTAATGAAACCACTAGATAAAGACATAAATTTAGAAATCCCTACATTACAAATTCCAAGCATTTCATTTTGTCTATTGCTACAATATCGACAGCAGTGTAGTTACAAGGAAAATGTCAAAATGTTTCCAAAAGAACCACAATTGAATGAGTTTTGATAATAATAGAGAAATAATAAGAGTTTCCCCATTACCCCCATTTTGATTTAAATAGCAAATGCGAGTTTAATTAAATGCCTTTATTGATTCACAACCTGACATTGCAACGTAAATCGTTATCTTTGTCCTTTAAGTATTGAAGAAAGAAGTGAAGACGGGGGTTTGAATTTAATCTTTTCTGTAGGGGGTTTAGACTTCCAAGTCACAAGCTGGGGTTTATGGCAGGAAAGGGGGTTAACTGATAAGGATTGCAGATGCCAGCTAGGAACCCCCCTGGGTGTAATGTTAAACTGACCATTTGCCCAGAACATCGTAAACTGGCCAAATACCATGAACCCCCCTCTTTACCATCAGACCGAGTGACGTCAGAAACGGAGAAGAAAACTGTATATAACCCAAAAGTTTGTACCAGTACGGCGAACAATACTTCGGTTTTGTTGTTTCTTGCGGGAAACAAGACTTCGGCTTTATTGTTCCTTGCATGCAATAAACTCATCTGTTTCACTTCATCTCGGGATCAAGAACCTTATTTCTTCTGTTACAACAAATTTGGCGTAGTCGGCGGATGCTCCAGAAGGCGCAGAACTTCCCATCGGCAGGAGAGACGGTCAGCGCGCACATAACTAAGAGGTAAGGACTCCTCTTTTATTTAAAAGTCCCGACTCTCTCTGACCGATTGGGAAATCTCTGCTCCCTGCGAGAATCGCCCGAGATGACGGAGTAAACGTGAGTTTCTGAATTCCTCTGGCCCGGGGAAGGCACCGGTGTATGTAATGGGTTGTTTGCTGTAAGCCCAGAATTTGGTCTGGCAGGGGTTCCGCGGTATTGTGTACAGGCGTTCAAAGCTGGTGTATGCCTTAATTGCGCGTGGAGTTTTGAACGGGTTTTGGACCCTTACCGTGAAGTTCAGGACTGGTGTGGGTCTTAATTGCACCCGGAGTTCTGAAGGTCAGAACTGGTTTGGGTCTTAATTGCACCCGGAGTTCTGAGGCTCAGAATCGGTGTGGGCCTTAATTGCGCCCGGGGTTCTAGAGCAAGTGGTGCATTAAATGCACGTAGTTCAGGACTGGTGTGGGTCTTAATTGCACCCGGAGTTCTGAAGGTCAGAACTGGTTTGGGTCTTAATTGCACCCGGAGTTCTGTGGCTCGGGATCGGTGTGGGCCTTAATTGCGCCCGGGGTTCTGGAGCTGAGTGGTGCATTAAATGCACGTATAATTCAGGACTGGTGTGGGTCTTAATTGCACCCGGAGTTCTGAAGGTCAGAACTGGTTTGGGTCTTAATTGCACCCGGAGTTCTGTGGCTCGGGATCGGTGTGGGCCTTAATTGCGCCCGGGGTTCTGGAGCTGAGTGGTGCATTAAATGCACGTATAATCCAGGATTGGTGTGGGCTTTAATTACGCCCGGGGTCCTGAGATTAGCTACGCCTTGATCGTGCACAGATTGGCGTGGCGTGGTTTTTTTTTGTTTTAAAGGAAGCAGGAGTGGAGGAGATATATGTATGTATGTTTTTGGTGTTTTCCTTGTTTGTGAAATACATATACACACGCGCGACACTGGCATGGGCGCACCTCATAGTGGGGAGCGGGGCATTAAGTGGCAGGATTTGGGGGACCCGAGAATCGCCCTGATTGAGCTCAGTGCGTAAGTCCACCCCGGGGCAAAAGCAGCGATGCTGGCGTTCTGGGGATGGTGAATTACTGATCAAGAAAGGGGGTTTTCGAGGTCTCGTTTCTTACCTGTGAACAGTGCGGTGTAAGTCCTCTCTAAAGTCTCGGAGAGGCATTTAGATCCTGAGGTAACAGACGCCCTTGGCTGAATGAGTGCAGGAATGCACAGGTTTTTCAAGTGAAAGCATCCCCCTACTGAATGAGCTGTTACCTCACACACGACAAAAGTAAATCTTAAAGAGACCGAACATGTGCGCTAACTGATGGTTTGAGAAAGTGGTGGAAGGGTCCGTTTAAATATCGGAAAAGTGTAAGTTGACGGAAAACAAGGAGAAAAATATGGAAAAAGCTGAGTTTGTCAGAGGGAATTTGGGGCGAAGACGCCTGTAAAGAAAGCATATATGAGTATTGATTGGCAAAAGCACAAGCATGTAGCTCCCACCCTGGTGCACGGCCGGCACCAGTAGTGGCAGATACATGACGAAAAAGAAAGAAATTGGGATGTGACTTAAAAGTGTGTTTACGGGGAAAATAAAAACCCGGAAGAAAATATACTTTACTCGCTACGAAAGAGTATAGAAAAAAAAAAGCTAAAAGAGGCAGTACAGGAGAATGAGAAACTAAAGAAGGAATTAACTCCTGGTCACGCTGCACTGGTTAATGTGCTGCAGCCAGCGACTAAGTTATATCCTGCTCTCCCACAGGGGAACAAACAGGCAGGAAACGAAAATAATTGGGATCAATTCCCTCAGTGGCCATATGGAGAAGGGGGGTAACACTTGGTATGAGTGTGATAAAGACGGATCAGGGTCTCCCCTGTTAGAGGGAGGGCGCCCGCAGATCTGTACTCTCACTCGAAGTGGGAAAGGACTTGATGTAGCAGGGGCTGGCGCCGTTGATGACAGCGCCACTCTAACACTGTCTCGCACCCCGTCAAGGGGGTCTGCAATCGCACCTACCTTCCCTGATTTCCCCCATACGATCAAATCCAAAACCGTAAGATATTGACCGGTGGGCTAAAGTACCGCACCCGAAATTAGAAATGCAGCGAACCTGGAGTGTGCTTCAGGAATTAAAAGGATTCATGTAGAAGTAAAACAAGAATACAGCACATTGTATTACGAAGAGAAAAATATATTCTCGATGTGTATGGGTGTTTTATGAATTTGTGTGCCGGCATGTATGTGTGTAACTGTGAGTTTTGGTATACTAAATGACGGTGTGAGTGTGTTTAGCCAGCGGGACTGGCTAGAGACGTAACTAAAGAGACTTGACGAAAATCAACTTAAGGAGATTGGAAAATATAAGAGCGTCTGAAACGTATAAGTACAGTACAGGTGGACGTAAAAGTAGTTAAACAGTTTTTGTATTATTAGAAATTATTATAAATTGTAATTTATACAATTAGTTGCAATAGTGGAAACAATTTGGTTTTATTCGAATGTCTCGAAACCAGACATGCTGAAACGCTGTAGGTTTAGAATCGAGACTGGGGAGAATAACGTCTTGTGAGAAAATCTGTTTACCTAACGATTAGATCCTGTAAATCCCTTGTAGCCTCCCTAAGTCTGTCCCAGTCCAGTGGTTAAAAATGTACTGTTAATGGAGTGGTGGTTTCTCTGTTAGGGGATGCTGGAGCACTACTGTCATGCTTGTTTCACTCCTCTGTTCAACAGTGTACTATAGAGCAATGTATAGGGGAAGATGGCAGGAGGCCACAGGAGTATTGGGACAGCAAGTTTTACTTGCCGAGTACCAGATTTTAATGGGTGGTTTGATCCCAGATCTATTGGGCTGAAATATTATGCATTACAAAGAATGACTATGCAGAACAGGGTATCACGTGGCTTCAACTGGCTGTGATCACTCAGTATGTTGATGATATTCTGAGTGCTTCCCCTGACGAGGAAACCCACAAGTCTGAGTTGCTTCAGCTTTAGAGTGTCTAATAGAAGCAGTTATGATAAGGCCCTTTTGTGTCTAGAATTGTGAAATTTTAACAGGGCCTGGGTGCAATGTTTTTTTTTACAGGGTGAGCACAACTCTTAACAGATCTGCTTAAGGGGGGAGTGCAGTACAAGGACAAGATTGCCTTGGTTCCTGCAGCAAAAGCCGCCTTTAATAATTTGAAACAAGTTCTCTTACAGGTGCTGAGACTGGGGTTTCCTCAGATGGATCAACCATTCCTTTGTATTATTGCAAGTAGCTGACAGAGGCCACCCAAGGAGCCCGCGAGCAGGTCCTGGAGGCGTGGGGACCACCACCTGAAGGAGGGCACAACCTCATCCCAGGAGAGTGGGTGTGGATCAGGAAATTTCCTTCACAGGTTCTCCAGCCCAGGTGGGACGGACCCTACCAGATCCTGTTGACAACCGAGTCTGCGGTTCGAGTGGAAGGAAAAGATCGCTGGATCCACGCGCCACACTGCCGACGAGCCTCATCCCCATTTACAGACTCAGAATGAAATCATTTCTGTTTATAACAATAATTGTTGCTGTAGGACTATGTTCCGCAGGAATTAATGATCATCTCTCCCACAAAGGAGAACATGGAATTAATTCCTTTTTAGGCCTCTCCTATCTGACAGCTAAGAAAACCAACCAAAGTGCCTGCTGGGTGTGTGCCGCATTACCCAAATATGTACAGGGAGGACTTCCTATGGGAGCCATTACTTGGCGTCGCGAGGAAGTCATAGGCATGATCATTTGGAGGGATAATTTAGGAGATTTTAATATGACAAACTATGGGGGGTTGCCATAACACGACTTTAACCTGCACAACATTACAATATCTACAGGAGCGAGGCTTAAAGCCCACGAGTTTCACAGGCTCTTACGCTCCTAAATATAACAGAAGCCATACACCACCATACCTGACTCTCAATAAGGAACGTGAGGGAAACATATGTTTTCAGCACACTAATTGGTCTGCACTTGGTTGGATGGAGTCGTTGCAACCTTACCATCGCTGCAAATATATCCACCTCTACCTTCCAAATTCCAGGATGGGATCGGCACACCCCACAATTCGGTATAAGTTTCTTATTTTCAGAGGCATGGGGAGCGCCAAACGGAACATATTTCATTTGTGGAAAACGAGCCTACCCATGGTTGCCAGCCCAGTGGTCTGGCTCATGTTATTTAGGATATGTGGTTCCTCATATCCGTGTTCAAACCCACACCCCCTTCGGACCTAACCACAGACCACAAAGAAAATTGGCTGATTGGGAATATTATTTAGGTATAATATTTCCACAAGCCGGCATGAACTTTCTGAGTCGAGAGTTAATTCAAATGGCCTCGACTTTAGAAGAATTAACAAATTCTACCTCATCTAGTCTGAAGGCTGTTAATTATGAGATGGTAGCCCTCAGAACAGTGGCCATGCAGAACCGACTAGCTTTAGATTATGTACTGGCGGCCCAAGGAGGAACTTGTGCAGTAATTGGCACTGAATGCTGCACATATATTCCTGATAATTCTGAGCACATCTCAGATCTGGCCCAACACATTTACAATGAGGGACAGAAATATCAGGACTATTATACTGAAAATTGGGGAATTGGGTCTTGGGTAAAGTCTGTGTTTGGGGCCTGGGGTGGAACCTTTTTATAGTGTTTATCTGTAGGAGTAGTATTGTTTATATGTATAATTGTAATCATCACATTCACAAAAACATGTATCACATCTTGCCATAACCGTGGAACGTACAATGTCATGGCAATACATACCTGTTCGCCAAGAAAGGAAAGATCTGCCCTGACATTGTATGTATAAAAATAGGCTACACTGACGTATGCCATATTTTATAAGGGGGGAATGAAGAAAGATGTGAAGACGGGGGTTTGAATTTAATCTTTTCTGTAGGGGGTTTAGACTTCCAAGTCACAAGCTGGGGTTTATGGCAGGAAAGGGGGTTAACTGATAAGGATTGCAGATGCCAGCTAGGAACCCCCCTGGGTGTAATGTTAAACTGACCATTTGCCCAGAACATCGTAAACTGGCCAAATACCATGAACCCCCCTCTTTACCATCAGACCGAGTGACGTCAGAAACGGAGAAGAAAACTGTATATAACCCAAAAGTTTGTACCAGTACGGCGAACAATACTTCGGTTTTGTTGTTTCTTGCGGGAAACAAGACTTCGGCTTTATTGTTCCTTGCATGCAATAAACTCATCTGTTTCACTTCATCTCGGGATCAAGAACCTTATTTCTTCTGTTACAACAGTATCTAAATTAACTTTAAGCATAAGTTTCTCACCATTTAGATTTATTTTTCATACCATCATTAAACAAAGCAGGAGTGTATTGTCCTTCCTCTTGGGATCAAACGTGGAAAGATTAGATTGTAATCGTTTTTATTTTTTTAACACATTTTAGAAAAGTGTAATCTATACTAAAAAGTTGTATTTATCTAATACCACTTGATAGTTATATTAATAGAGATAAGAATTCAAGTTGATACTGTTTAGACTTTTAATCATTTTAAACTGTATTACAGCATCTTACACATTAAACATGAAAAAGTCGGTATATTTTATAAAAGCAAGATTGCTCAGTTGGACAGTATAAAGCAAGTATGTTTTTTAATGTTTGTAATTGCTATTCTTGCAAGTACAAACACAACATAAACTGGAATGCTACAGAACCCTAAACAGACAATACACACTAGCCGAATATACTGTAGCTGTGTCAGTCTTCTGTGTAAAAAAAATCACGGACATCATGATTTGAAAATCATTGGGTGCTGTTTTTAAAAAGCTGTTGAGTAAAGAATATGAATTTTCCTGCTGAATGAAAACAGGACGTAAAGAAAGGGTTTCAGAAATCAAACAAAGCTTTATTCCCATGCTTACAGTCTGGGTAAATGGAGACCGTGCTGTTCTGCTTCCTATGGTTCTAATCGCACAAAGCCGTATTGAGCAGTATTTCTCGCGTTGTGAACGTGTACACAGCGGTCCCCCAGTGCTCCAGTTAGTGCGTAATTACGCATCGATGAAAAACCTGACATTTACAAAAACAGAATTATCTCACTCATAGTTTTATGTAGAGGCTGTGAACATTTTCATAAGTCAATAACTCGAGGTCTTTAAAATGCATTTTGTGCTATTTAGAAATACCAACAAAAATTCAATTTAGTGTTGATTATATTTATTATCAGTAATAATATCAGTAGCAGTAGCAGAAATTATTCATTGTTATTAATAAATGACTTGTCTTCGAATATGTTGTAATATTTGTCAATATAGTGTCCATAATATTTGCTATTTTAGTTTTTCAAATAAATGTTTATTTGTTAAAAGAAAACTCATGGTAACTGCAAGGCTTGAACTGCAGACCTCAAGACATATAAGGCAAACACTTAAGCCATCATGCCACAGATGCAGTCACATGGAAAGCAGTGAAACAGCCGTACACATATCAATAGAGACTTATACTACTGTTTGTGCTACAGTATATCAATATAATTATATCGTTATTAATTTGTTTAGATACGCGATTCCATATTATATTCCCTGTTAATCAAATTCTAAAAGTATGCTTTTGTTTACGCCGATAACAAGCGAATTCACAGAAAAGGTTAAAACACTATCACATTTCACAAAGTATACAGTATAAACTTAATATGGTCAGAATGAAGTTTCTAAAATAACCACACGTAAGATTTTGTTGCTTCAAATGTTTAGGGAGAAAGTGGAATAATGGTGTGTATTTTTTCTTTAAAATACCAATAACAGCCCTATACAGTTTACATGATATGTTTATGTTCCTACTGTAAATTAATATCGTTTATGACCATCAGATGCATTATGCTCCTCTTCTTTTTATGCTCAGCTACTAAAATTTCCCTTTAGTTGTAAAATTTCACATAAATATTCAATACTAAGCAGATTAAAACGTGCACAGTGAAGAGATTAAATGATTAAATCTTTTCACTACCGACCAATGCACCACGAGTGCCCCTGTCGGTCATTTTGGCCCGCCAATCACGTGCCCCAGTACGGCGCGGTGGCTTGTGGGTAGTTGCATGCGGTACGGGTTTGTACCGTGCAGTTTGAACGGCTGCATCTGTACTGGTAGATTATTTGACTTCTGGGAAAATTGGCCCTGTATTGAGTGTTTGCGTCCCACTGGACTGCTGTCCCACTCAGGGGTATCCTCGCACACTGTGACCCTGTAATTGGTAAAGCAGTTTGAAAAATGACGGAATAATTAGGGAGACCTGAAATCAAGTCTCTGCATACTCTTATTATTGCATGTGCAACATGTTTGTTTTGAACCCATTATGGAGAATTGTTAAGAAAGACAAGGGAAATCGTCTACTCTCCCATTTGTTTTCAATTGTTTTGCAGGAATTATTGTTACAGAAAGGTGACAGATTGAGAGCACTGGAGGCCTTAGCCTTAGTGCATTATTTCCTGGCTTGCATAAAAAAACCTTGTTCTAAAAAGCAGCATCCACACTTAAATTGTACCTTAAGCTCTATGGATTCGAGATCAATCGAATTCCACATAAGATGTTCCCCTTCTATGTTCTTTCTGTACTTATCATTAGGCACCCAAATGTGAAAACTGCATGATAAAAATTATTTCAATAATAATATCTCCCCCCATTCTGAGCATTAAAATTGTAATGTGAGCATATATGATAATGAAATCAGTCCTCTCAAAAATGACACAAGTAATTTGGAATTTACTCTATTATGCTGCTTTTAAAAAAAATCAATTTTAATTGATGAATGTTTTATGAAATAGAATGTCTGCCAAAACAGTATATTTGATTAAATATGAGACAATTTTCTCTTGCCAGTTTTAAAGGCAAAATGTGTTTTTAAAACTTCTGAAGCACTAAAGATGTTAATTATTAAAATGTAATCACAAGGAGCACACTTACAGTAGGTGCAGATAGCAGGAGAGTTTTGTTTGCAACAATATTTTATTTTTCAGTTCTAAAGGGCTAGTGACTTTTTTTTTAGTTTTAGGATTTATCATGTGCAGTACTTCACTGCTAATCAATTTTCATCTTACTATCTACTACAAAGCTGAAAATAGCAAGCTCTAAGCAGTTTACCAGTTAAGGATTTACTTAGTAGTAATACTGTATACACACGAAGAAGGCTCCACAGCTGAAACATTGTGTTTCTTTTCTTCTCTTTTCAGCAGAGTTAGAAGTACTATTTTAAGTACAGAAGCAGAATAGTTTCATTATTACTGTAAATATAGAACAACATACTGTACAGGCTGCATACAGTGTATTTTAAGGAATACAATGCTCTGTGTACTAAAAAATACTGTACTTGTTATATTTTGGGTCTGTAGGAAGGTGGAATTCACCCACAGTGTCTTGCCTTTATGCTATAAAGGATAAGAGAGCCCTGTGGACAATGCAACATATAATATAATATACAGTATACTTGTCACTGTCATCATCCCTTCTCTAGAGGGCCCTCCTACCTTTTTGGTATCGAATTTAGTTTTAGTACTCCCCGCTGTGCCTAGTCCATTTTGCGGTATATAACCCCGGGGACTCTGCAGCTCCTGGCTCCGGCCGTCCGAAAGTCCACCTAGCACCAGACTTGGAGAGAACCTGAGGGCACAGGCTTTCACCCCGACGTCCTGACCTCTGAGCCCGGGTCCCGTTATGGTTTTATCTTCTGTGTCCCTGGTCCTTGTTCCCCGTTCCCTGGATTTTAATGGTCTTTGTCTTGGATGGATTTCCCGACTCTCGGATTACGGACTGTGCCCTGACTGCCCCTTTTGGACTTGCCTGGACTTGGTTGACTTTGCATTTCCCCCCCGTGCACCGGATCACTACTGTAACTGCCCACTGTCTGTCAACCCAAATAAACCCTGCTGTGTTTCCCCCTGATGTCCGTCTCCAGTCTCTTCCGGATTTAACCGTCACGCATAGGGTCTTAATTGCACACCTCACGGGAGACCCATCCGGCTCCCGTGACAGTACTGCATATGACATAAAATATTATACAAAGGAACAAGTAACAGGTTTATTCCATGCTGAAGAAGGCTTCACAGCCGAAACTTTGTGTTTTTCTCTCTTCTTTGTTCAGCATGGAATAAAGCTGTTACTTGTTCCTTTGCAGACTACTCATGCTGACGCAGCTACACACCTGAACTACATAAAATATTATATATAATTATACTGTACTGGTATATGTAATATATAATATAGTAATAATATATTAAGCTGGTCTGCCTATCATTAGCTTGCTACCTTATTGACTTGTTTAGGCATGTTCCATAAAGGAATTGAGATCATGAGACCATTAGTCATCTAGCTCATTTGATTGCTCGTAGAGAATTCATCTGAACATCTCATAGAAGTGTTACATGAAGGAAGTATTGTCTTCACCAGCACAGTTAGTTCCAGAATCCCACAGCATTTTATTTAAAAAGATGCCTTATATTGTTATTTGTATGATTTTATTTGTATCTGCTCTTCCTCTTATTTTTAAATACACTTCCTCTTAATTTTCATTTGTGTTATTTAGTTTTTGTATCAATTTTGATTTTAAAGGGAGGATTTATTAACTTTCATTTAGATGTTCCATTTTGAAAGCATTTTTATTAAAACAGAACTGCATTTCAAAGAGAATCTAGTTCCAGAAAACAAATATTAAATGAAATTAGTTTTGTCATTAGTACAAAGCTGCATTTCTTAGTCATAATTGCAATATATGTTTATTTTAAAATAAAACAATCAAACTTTTAAAGATCAGAAATCTGAGGGCAAAAAGAAAATCAGTGTAAAAAATATTTAGTTCCAGTGCTGATCGTGAATATTAAAAAAATAACACAAAATATCAGGGTACACATATGGTACAGAACATATCCCACATATTGTTTCTGAAATGGTGCATAATACTTTTTGTCAGTAGTTGAGCCATAAACCTCATCAACAGATGGAACCAAGAAAAATTCATCCAACTCATCTGTGCCAGAGTCAGACTGATTTTGAGCAGTCACGCAGAAATCACATGCATTGAAACAGTAGCTAAAGAAATACTGTGTGAGACCTTACTTACTGATATTTTACTACTGATGATGTGGCTCATACTTTAGGTGATGTTTAATCAAGTAATTTGTGGGAGGTCAGTGTTTAGTGTAAGGTAATAGATATTAAAATATACATGTACTAGTTTTTTTTTCTCTATTTTCATCATGTACATGTACAATGTTTCTATTGTACCATTCCATTATTGTGGTAGTATTAACTTTATACACTATGGACAAGTTGCTGGTGGGCAGTTGATATGTATTAAGCCAATGACACAATGTAATGTATTCTTTACCTTGTGACATTGAACTTAGGCCCTGACCTTTAACCTAACCCTGCCTTCTGAGCAACCCTTCATAGCTTAACATGCTTGATCAGTGGCAATCTGTAGGCAAAAGGCACCACACTGGAGGCTGGGGAGGAGGGCACAAAATTAAAGGAGTAACTTCAAAAATATCGCCATTTACTGGACATAAAAGGAAGGTACAGTATGAAGAATTACCCACTATTCACTGGACCTACTTAATAATTTATATTAAAAAAGTGCTACTTACATATTTAGTTCTATGACAACGTACAGTATGTTGCAATGGAAGTGAACAAGCATGTATTAAAAATGCTTCAGTGCTACTGTGTGTGTTGTTATTGTCACAGGGGGAAAAATTAGTTTCTTTCTTGAATCATTGCTTTGCTTGATTGCTATCTTGATAAGCCATCATCATAATTTGAGTGGGCTGTTAAAATCCATATTCTGCATCTTCTTCAGTGTAGTGGTACAAGTAGTTTATTTAAGAAATATGGAACTTCTGGGAATATTATTTACCACTTTTTACAGAAATGAAATTTAATTAAATAATCTGCGGCAGTTCAGGCCTTTATATGGCCACGGGAATTCTGGAGTCAGGGAAGATGAGAGGATCAAACAATATTTATTAATACAATCAATGTCTCATTGATTCCATGCAAAACATTCACTGAAAAAATCACTTAAAATAGGATCAAGGGCCCATCAATCTATCAAGAGATTTGGGACAATCAAACTTTCTTCAGTTACTTTATTGAGGGTTTATTGATGAGGGCTGTGAATTTCGTAATTTTTCTTTCAACTTAGTTACTATTTATTAAGCACTAAGCACAGACAGAAATAAACATGTTGTTATTTGAGTGGTTATGCTTCTGTTCAGTTATACTGTATTTGAATATATTTCCCTTTCTCATTCTCATTATTGCCTTTTGTCTTATTTCAAGGAGCTATCAAAAATTACACTCGGGAAAATTCAGTGAAGTTGTAACATTTTAACACTAAATGTATACAGCTGTAAAAAAATAATGCAAGTGATTTTCTCTGTAGCCTGTTTTACAGTTTTCATCATTAACAAAAATAAACTGCAGTACAGTATATGGCCAGACCATGTTTTAAAAATGAGGTGGTGTGATTAAATTTTGATTCAACTCTATGTAATATGGTATAGAGGACTTAGTGATTAATACATTCACATACTGCATTTCTTTAGAATCACTATGTTGATTGGCTGCACCTCACCTCACACTACTGTATTTCTTTTCAAAATCTGGCAAAATTCACATAAAAATCACTGATGTTTAGACAGAGGTGTTTTTGCAAGAACTGGAAAGGGTGTTTAAAATGGACATTCAGAAGTATTCAGCCCCAACTGCAGGGCCCCGTACAAGGAGCTGAGAGGGCAACTGGTCACTGGAGAGAGGCTGTGAGTTTCCAGACAAGTCTGGGAAAGGACGCAGCCAAAGGAACTAGATAACAGATCAAAGGACATCAACTGGATGGCCATGCTGTCACGCAGCGTTAATCAGGACCCTATGCAGACGGCAGAATCCGGAAGGGAGTGAAACAGACACAAGGGAGAGAAGACTGGGAACGGTGCTGGTAGACGAACAGGGGGGCGTGTCGACGGTGCGCTGGTTCTCAGGGGGGCATGGTCCAGGCGAAAGTCCAAAGGGAGTCTGTAGGGAAATCCAGGGTGAGCAAACGTCCAGAACCGGGTAATCAATCCTCGACAGACAGAAGCGGGATCCGGTGCATGGACGGGGAGATTAAAAGGGGTAACTGGGCCAGGTGCTCCAAGTCCCAGACCCAGATGGTCAGGACACCGTTGTGAAGCCTATGCCGTCGGGCCACTCCTGGACAAGCTGGTAGGTGGGCTTCCAGTCGTCCATCTTCCAAAGCTGAGCCCAGCATGGTATGAGCGTCTGGTTTTTATAGGGAGGGGCTGGAACAGGAGGCAGGTGCAAAAAATCAACAGAAACAAGAAAGAGCCGGAGCGCCCTTAAGAGGAGGGGCTTATGATTGTGACACATGCACCAGAGGCTGGTGACCAGAGAGGTCCTCTACAGACGTTGCTCACCAGGAACCCGCAGTGCCCCCCGGATACATGTTTCATCAGGGAGACGCAGGAGCACGTGTTCTGGAGATGCCCCTTCGCCTAAGCAGTGGGGCAGAATGGACAACATTATGCAACTCCTGGCAGCAGGAATGGTGAAATAATTAGGAAGACCATTACTGAAAAACTGAATATAAAAAGGTGTTCAAAGCTGATGACTTGCAGTTCTAAACATGCTCAACTTATGGTCACTTGAAATCATTGGGTTGAGCACATTTTTGTTGTTTTAATATGGCCATATAAATGTATGGAATTACACAAAGAAACATTAATTGTACTCTTCTTAAATATTAACTTTATTTATCACAAACACAAACTGCTTGATGTTAAAGTGCAGAAATTTAGACATTTCTGTCTCAATATTTGTGAGGGCATGATACTGTATGTGTAATGTGTAATCACCAAGCACACACACTCTGTTTTAGCAGTCTTGGAGGGTTTTGTAATGAGGCCTGAAGAATAATATGGAGATATTTTCCCCTGGATCCAGCCAAATCCAGTTCAAATATGTGGAAATCCTGATGTAATCTGTTTCATTATGCTAAGAGCTATGAACACATCAAAAGCCTTTAGTACTTAAACTTGTGATTTCAACAGATGTCTTTTTATCCCATGCTTTCAGCTTCTGTACAGCTACTTGCATATGGAACCTCTTTAATTGTAGTCTGAGGTTCCAGAAAGAAAGTACACTTTATTTTATTACACCAAAGGTCCATTAAGTTGGAACAACTGTAGACTGCAGATAAACTGTGGCTGGACTGTATATCTCTGAACACACAGCAATGCTTAATTATTTTGCAAAAAATGTGTTTTAAAGGAAATTGACCGATTTAAAAGCCTTTACACATTTTGTATTATATTACAATTTAACATACAGCACTATGCCCTGCTCTTTGTAAGCATAACAATCTTCCCATGCAAAAAGCCCAGTAAGAAATGCTTAAACTATGCAACACGATTTCACTTAATCTCGTTACTCCAACCGTGCAACAACACCACTAGATATGAAGGTGAGAATAATCACAAAAGAAAACAAAAACATTTTAAGCTGCTTTGGGCCTAAACAAAGTAACAAATAATTAATTAATTTAAATGTACAAATGTAATGTTGGATATCATGCTATTTATTATGACAAACAACATATGACCTTTTACAATTTACAAATGTGTAGTGCTGGATCTTCCGATACACACCTTATGAGACGAATTTGTTCCTTTACTGAACACAGTTTTTTCCATAATCTTTCCTTTGTGGGCAGAGTCATCGTGGGTACCTTGATGGGATCAAGTTATTCTGTGCTGACATCTTTGTTCGTCGGACAGAAGCAAGCTTACCCTCTAATACAGGATTCATCCCTGAACTCTACAAGTGATACATCAATGGCTGTGCTGACGTCACCACCACCTCTAGCAATCAGTTACAGCCATTTTTAATTCACTCCACCAACTTCCATCCATCTATCAAATTCACTGTTAATGTGCCTTCCATCAGTCTTTCTTTTCCAGGCATAAGCCTCATATGTGTATTACAGACCCACTGATTCCCAGTTATCTCTACTATATCTATCCCTGGTTGAAAACACACCATCAATATTGATTCTTTTCTATTCAGACACCGTATTCCGGTAAATCATCCTCTGTACCCCTTTTTCACAATCTCTCACAATGCTGTTTTTAGTGCATTGCACCCAACACCCTGTATGTCTATTGGTCCACCTACAGTAGACATATCACCAAAGTTTCCTCATCTAGACATATCACCAAAGTTTCCTCATCTAACTTTATCTTACTTTTTTATCCTTTTGCAAACATAACATAACATAACACACACACAAATCTCATCCATCACGATATACTTGTTTGGGATCAACTTTCAGGCACGTGCAAACTTTCAGGGTTCTCACTCAAAAGATTACAAAATGCTGAATTTGCTCCATCTACTGTAAAAGATTTGAAATTTTAACCTGTTGCATCTCCTTGCTTGCTGACTTGCTGACTTGCTTGCTGACTTACCGTAACCCTCTAAGCATTATACAGTATCTTCTGTTTTTGTTTTCCCTCCACTCTCCCTAATTCACTGCTGCTAGACCCTCATGTGCATCCCTGTGTATAAGGTCTTTTAATTTTCCTCCCAAAATACAATCACTTTCCATCTCAAAAGGAGCAGAATAATCCTGACAGGTCAAGGTGTGTTTATTCATTACTTCAAACTAGACTCTGCAATTATAAACCTCTTTATTTTTAGTACTGCAAGCCAGCCCACCTGACCTTCTATTAATTGATGAGAATCAACAGGTTGCCACTCTTCACTGGACCCTTCACCACCTTTGAGGCAGGCTAATTAAAGCTTTAGTGTCAAAACCTTTCCCGATAACTTCTTTCAGATCAGTGAAGCATTTTCCACTACTCGTCAGGAAATTCCAGTCATTACCATTAGAAATCACTAATGACGTTTATAAAGGTTTTGCTAATGGTCACCTTTTTCGTACTTCTTAAGAAGCTAGATTCTTTGACTAACAGTTTCTCCATTATTTGTTGGTGAACCTCATCATATATTCCAGCAGCATAAAACCAGAATATGAACTCTAAGACGTATCTCAGCTTTCAAGACACTATAAAATCTAGATTTATATTTAGGCTGACAGGGATCCAGTATATCCTGGGACCAGCTATGTCAAGCAGCTTCAACAGCATGAAAAATACTTTTATAAGGAGCCTCTTTCTCTCATTCAATTGACAGTATGCAGCTGTCATTGCTAATAATGGGATGGTTAACATTGCTTTAAACTCTCTATAGTGTATTTCTACTAATAAATGATTCTTCTGACCACTTGACATTGCAATTTTGTATTTAAATTGGATATTACTCACAAAAAATACATTATAACCTTACATATGCCACATCTAAACTTCAGAAAGTTGCACATGGGAAGTGAGTTTTGTATTCCTTTTGAAGTTGAATAAATTATCCCTTTGATCTTAAAATAGACTAAACCAATCAATTTTGTCAAAACACGTGCGGTGCTTTCAGCAAATACTATTTCCCTGTATTATGATTACTTGACTCTTAGTTTAAATCTGAGGGCCTGTAATGTGAAATATTGCTGGTTCTATCATACATATACAATGTGTAGCCTTATATTACATACAAGTGACATCTCGCTTACTAAGATTATGTCATGAATCTCTAATATTGTGTTGCTTATAGTTTTTGGAATCCTTTAACTATGAAGACCGACCCTAATAACCTAGAACTGAATAACAATCACTGCCTACAATACTAAGTAAAAAATGAGAACTACAGTATCATTCTGTGAGCTTCTTACAGTGGTTTCTAGAGTCGTAATTAACTTCTCCATTTTATGTGCCAGCGATTCCCAACCCTAAACTTGGTGGAACACTGTGGCTTCTTTCCAGCCAAGGTCTGATTCACGGACAATTAATTTCAGTTTACTTACTTACTTCCTTTTATTGTCCCAAATGCAGGCTGGTAGGAGACATAACACAATGCACAAACATTTAACGCAATGTGAATTCATGAACAAATGAGAGGCATAAAGTACAAGTATGATTGTCACACAACGGCCTGAGGAAGGCCAAAGTACAGTAGGTCAGTTTTATAAAAGAATGGCTCTGCCGCAAAGCACTCAAGTAAAATAAGTGCAGTTTATTTACAGTGCTCCCAGTCCCCCACACCAGAAAAACCCCAAAAAGGAACAAAAATAATTCTTCAAATAAAGATAAATCCTCCTTTTCATATTGTTTTAAGTCACACTACCTGACTCAACGACTCAACGACAACAACAACAACGCTCTTAGGCTGAGGAGCCATCTCAAATAGCATGTAAGCCCCTCCCAGGAACAAACTGTTTCTCCAATTCATATTCAATTAAGCAGGGTAATAGCCATGGGTATAAAAGATAGTTTCGCTCTATTGCATTTGAATCAGGGCAGTCTAAAGCAATGCCCACATGGAAGGAGCTCAGATTCACTGTGCAAGGGCTGGTCACAACAGTCAGTGATTACACTGGCCATCTGTACTGTTTGTTTGAGGTAGAAGTCTGAAAACTGTAGCTGTCGTGTGCCAATAATTTTGTTGGCTAGATGTGTTGCTTGAAATTTGATCTGTACAGAAGTAAAATATGCTAATTGTAGGAATGACCAGTATAGGGACATTTTCACCAATGTCTATGTCAGTGGAAATTGATCAACTAGTAAAAGATTTTTACTTAGATATAATAAAAGGCAAGTTGATGGAGGAGTGGCTGTTTAAAGTTCTTTATGCTGAAGTTGTTGGAAACTATATCCTTGAAGTAGGGTATGTTTAATACTCGGAATTGACCAATGAAACCAGTTCAATAAAAGTCTAAACAAGGATGCAGATAAATTAAATCATCAACTAGCACTGGAAATTTACAGCTCACCTAGAAAGAAAATGAGCAGACATAATGTTCCTCCAGGAGCTCTCCAGGGTTGTTTCTAGTCTCTCACATTAATTAAAGAAACTATGGAATATGCAGGGAGCATCTTGTCTTTGTGACTGTTATATGGAAAACATGGACAGCATAGACAATATTTCTGAACAAACCAATAACAGCATATTGTGTAGATCTGCAAGAAACCAGACATACCTTGTGTATTTCTTTTATAAGCTACAATGATTTTAAAATCACTCCTTGTGGATAATGACAATAAATAATTCCTTACTCTTACATAGTATAGCACTTTTCTGGACACTTCACTCAGTGCTTTACAGGTAATGGGGACTCTCCTCCACCACCACCAATGCGCAGCACTTACCTGGATGATGGGTCGGCAGCCATAATGCATACAGTGCACTCACCACACACCGACTATCAGTGGGGAGGAGAAAAGAGTGATGAAGCCAATTTATAGATGGGGATTATTAGGAGGCCAAGATTGGTAAAGGCCAGGGAGAAATTTGGCCCGGACACTGGAGTAATACACCTGCTCTTTTTGAGAAACACCCAGGATTTTTAAAGCCCACAGAGAGTCAGGACCTCGGTTTTACATCTCATCCGAAGGACGGCACCTTTTTAAAGTATATTGTCCCTGCCACTAAACTGGGGCATTAGGAGCCACACAAACCGCAGAGTGAGCGCCCCCTATTGGCCCTTCTAATAGCTCTTCCAGCACCAACCTTAGCTTTCCCAGACGATATCTCCCATCCAGGTACTGGCTGGGTTCACAGCTGCTTAGATTCAGTGGGCTGCCAGTTGTGAGTTGCAGGGTTAGCGTTATGGTTGCTGGGTGCTGAATAACAGAAGAATGATGGGTATCACTGGCTTTAAATTATTACATTTTTGGTTTGTAGCAAGAAGTTCAGTACTTGAAAGCCAAAGCCATTTGGAAACTGCCAAGATAAGAAACATCTTGGTTATGGGAAATATGAAGGTGAACCATAGGAAATACAAACCTAGTAATGAGCAATTAGGAAAGCATTGGTTACGTTATTGTTTCAAGTAAAACTGAGATTTTCAAAAGCAGGCAAATTGTACAGTTTAATATTTTTTGATAATTCAAGTTAAAGTTGTATTCAACGTTCTTGATTCTGACCACTGGTAATCAAACCTCTTTGGTCGTAGGGTTGATTCCAACCTGGATATACTTCTGTGTGGATTTTGCTCATTAATCCTACATGAGGTTTCTTTGGGTGATCTTTTTGTAACCCTGTCCAAGTTATTCCCAATAGTAGGCAGAATATTTTACTATATGCTGCCTGGGCACACATGTCAACTGCTCAGCACTGGATACAGAAAAAAAACTATCTAGTACAGATCTTGTTGGCTCAGAGACATTGCTCTGCCTATGTGAACTATCTAAGTTGCCTGTCAGTTCTGACATCCTGTAGGTCCTTCCCAGGCATGATGGTTTCACTGGTGGGGTTGTAGTGTGACAGTTGAGTTGAGAATGATCTAACCTGGGATCTCTTATTTGAAAGGTTTATTTATGGAAAACAAATACAGTGGGAAATGATGATGATTCCAGATTTCTTAAAATTGAAAATTGTATCTCAATTTGTAGCGCAAAAGTCCACACTGTGCCACACCCCTTTTCACCTGGTCACAATTACACAGAGATAATTCATGCTGTCCAAGTTAACTGTTATCTCTAAATGCCTGCCTTATGTATATGAGATGGACTGGGGTCCTGTCTAAAGTTCATGCTGTCTTATGTGCATTGACTGTGGGGTTAGGTTATGGGTAACTGGGATAAAAACATCATTTATATTTCTATGCAGTACTTCCATTTTCATCCCATATGTCCTCAAAGCACTTAATTTGATCTAATTTCACATGCATGTTTCTAGCAAATCTTTTTTTTCTCCTCCAGAAATGACAACTGGATAGTCCTTTATGTGAATGTTTTTCAAAGTAATATTACTGGAATCAATGTTTCCAGAACTGTTTTGCTCACACTCATTTTATGTTTTCGGAACTTATACTGTACATGACACTGGTTAACTTATTTTATACAATTTGTTTTCACTGATAAAACTCCTTGGCTTTTTAACAGGTACTGTAGTCAGTATCAGTGCATTGATTTGAAACTATTGGCTATTTATGTGAATTATGTGAAATATAAAGCTCTGAGCTTTAAGAGTAGCTTTTAGTCCATAAAAGAACACAAAGAGTTCAACTGTCCATAAGCAAAATACAACAAAAACAAATCAAATATTGGAACTATTATTTTCTGAATAAGAGTCCATTTTCACATTATTAAAAAATTGCCTTCTGTTTGAAAAGGGCTCTACCTCTGAAAGTTACTAAATCACAGAAGCTCATGCACATGACAGCTGTTAAAAAGAAAAACAGTGACTCTGCCAAAGTCTTTGATACAGGGGATCATGCTTTAGGGCACTAGTAAAGAATTTAAGATACTGCATCTCAGTTCTTGTTATAGGTCAGTTGAAACATCCAGGGAGATCTATTTTCCATCCTTATAATGTAGCAAAGGGCTATGAGCACTTCAAATACTTTACCACAGCCCGTTTTGTCAAGTAAACTTAATCACAAGGTGATGACAAAACATTTGTTTCATTTTAGTGACAACATGAAACATATTGATGGTGAGATGTTTTACTTTTTTTATAAATTGACTGAAATACTCTCCCCATATCCTTCAACATGCTCTTATTTTAGTCTTATTATTCCTCTGGGGGAGGAGAGGTATCTTGTCTGAAAATAGATGTTTGTTGTTATTCTGCTCACACTTTCAGAACCTGCCATAAGGAATTATTGATATCTGCAGGTAGTGGACAAAAAACTATGCAATAGGCCACTATGTGTTGCAAGTATGAAAGTAGGAAGTGACATACTGTAGAGTCATTTCACAGCAAATGTCTTCACTAATTGAAGTAAGGGGAAATTTCAGGAGGGATTTGTAGTGTACAGCACATGTTATGGTCTATTAGATCTAGCTCATAGGTTTTAAAAGTCTCATATAATTACATCACATTTATTTTCAGTTACAAGAAAAATATGCATTTACTTTCATTAACTACTGTACATATCAAACATGTTTGGAGTAATAATTCAAGTCTCAAGAGTTATAATATGAATAAAGACATTTTACCCTCAAAGACCCATTGGCCAAACATCTGTGAGTTTGAACTTCCCACTGGTAAGATGGAACTAGTTGGATTAGTGTGTAGTCAGGCTTAGCAATTGCTCTGCACTGGGAGTATCCTGGATACAGAGGGAGAGAAAGAGGGAGAGAGCTTTGCCATGTATTTCTGGGTACTTCTGCCCAAAGTTAGCGTGGCTGAACTTTGGCATTGAAGTGTGTTCAGATTGTCCTCTTGAGGTCTGGCCACAGACAGGTGAGGAGAACTAGTTCCAGATATAAATAGGTTCTGAATATTTTTGGACAGTGGTTCTCAAACTTTTTGGACCAAGTACCACCATTGATCAAACCAAAGCATCCAAGTACCACCTACAAGTCATCTCCTCATAGGAACCACAGAAAATCTCAATGACCAACATGAGCGTGTGCACACACACACATATAATAAAAATAGCACCGAGCACCTACCATTTCAGTGAGAGGGGTGAGCCTGTTTAGTCGAGCAAAGCCTTGCAATGTCAGGGACAAGGGCAGTGAGCTTCAAATGCAGATCTGGCTCAGCATCCATTTTGTTGCGGTACTTTGTCTTGATTGCAGTGAGGGCAGAGAAGCCTTTCTCACAAAGGTAGGTAGTAGCAAAAGGCATCAAAAACTGCACACCCTTTAATGAGAGGACTGGGTATTCACTCTATCTTTGGATCCAGAAATCCAACAGTGACTGTTGTTTCAATTCTCATCAGATGATAACTCGAGCAACTTCTCTTGTTCAGCACAGGTCAGATCCTTGGGTATTCCTACAACATCAACAGTAAAGGGGTTCCTGATCCACTCTGGTGTGGCCTCAACTGGAAAATACTCTGAGAACTGTTCTTCCAATGACAAGAGATGCACTGCAATCACATCATGAACAGCAGCATCAAGAGCCACACCATATGTGTGCAGATACTGTAATTCTCCAAAGTTGGGAAAGCAGAGACATCACTTGCATTGGTTTTATTAACAAAAAGCTGCAGCTTTCTTCATAGCAGTGATCTTGTCAGAAACATCAAAAACTGTTAAAGAGTGCCCCCGCAGTCCCATGTTCAGCTCATTCAAACGTGTGAATATATTTTAGCCAGGTAGGCTAATTTTACCAGCCACACTGGATCATCAAATAGATTTGCCAAGGGGATTGTTGGTCATGCAAAAACATCTGTACCTCAGAGTGCAGTTCAAAGAGCCTCATGAGCACTTTTCCCCTTGATAACCATCTCACTTCAGTATGTAGCAAAAGCTGCATATGTTCGCTGCCCATTTCATTACAAAGCACATTGAAGAGACCTGTTGAATTCATTGATCGAGCCTTAATACAATTTACAACTTTGACAGCAGATTCCTCAGGAATTGTCTTGGCTGCCAAGGCCTCATGGTGGATGCTACAGTGCATCCATTTCATATTTGGAGCAACCTCTCTAATTCATGCAACTACACCTCTGTGTCTGCCTGTCATCGCTCTAGCACTGTCTGTACAAACTCCAACACATTTTTTCCAGTCAATGCCATTCTCTTCAATAAATTCATTCAGAAGCTGAAATATATGCTCTCCTGTAGTTCTTGCTTGTAGCAGCTTGCAGAAAAGAAAGTCCTCATGGGACATACCCTCAAACTCGTATCTAACATGTCACGATTATAGTCCCCCCTCCTTAAGGGTGCTCCAGCCCTTTCACTTGAGACTTTATTCTGTCCACCTTATTCCTATTCCCAGCCCACCTTAAAAGCCAGGCGCTGACGCTCATCCGGGCTCTGCATCTGATTTCCGTATCGTGCAAGTCTGGGACCTGGAAGCGCCTGGTCCCGTTAAGGTTTTAATCTCTGTTCCCGTTCCTGTTACCTGTCCGCCGGTTCCGACCCGGCCTCTGGTTTTAATTCCTTGTTCTGATGGATCTCCTGGTTTTGGACTTACCCATTTGTTTGGATACTCTCTAAGGATTACTCTTTTGGATTGTTCGCCTCGGCCACACCTCCCCCGTGCACCAGCGCACCTTGGACACGCCCCCCTGTCTTCAGCCCCGTATTCCTGCATGACGTTTCCCTAGTGTTTCCCACTTCTTCGGATTGCGTCGTCCGCATAGGGTCCGGAAAGAACTGTTCGCTACATAACATAAATGAGAAAATTGGCCAAATCAACTACATCTACAGGAAACTGGAGTGACACTGTTCCTTATGGTGGACCTGCACTGCTTCAGATCTTTAAGTTTCCTTTGAAAAAAATCAACAGGCTTATCCTTCAAGAGCACATGTTTCGTACTAAAGTGCGATGTGCTGGATTCATGCTTTCATTGCTGAGAATCTCACAGCACATGACACACTGTGGTCTTGGCTCTTTCTCAATCCCAGTGTAAGTAAATCCCAAACTTAGATAATTTGGATTGTACCACCGTTTACTGACACTTGCTAACACTAGCAGGTAATGCAGCAGAGCTAGTGTCGGTGGCTGATGTATAATCCTCCTCATTCTCAACAGGTGTGCCTGATCTATCAGAGCTGGCAGCATTACTCTTGGCATCTATTTCTTTCAGCCATGACATAATACTTGATTTGTGAGAAGTATTCATTTTCTATCAATTGCTGGAGATAATATTTTTTAAATACAATTGGCCACTTACGTTCATAGCATGCATTCCTATACAGTGGTATAGAATTACATAGTAGCTCTTGTGTCCACTCAAGTATTAGGGTGCACTGTATCGTCATAGCTAAGTACATAGGCTGCGTATTTGACACATAAACTGATTTTATTCAAATAGAATATATGAAAATATGCACACAGCAAATTTCCAGGGTCATCTGGTCTACCAGAGTTTGAGAACCACGGTGCTAGGACATTCAGGATGTAACAAAAAGAGTCCAACTGTCTTATTTTGTTGATAAGGAGAAATTAACAGTGGGTTGCCAAACAGTCACTTGCAGTCACATGGTTGGATAGGCCTGATTGACAGTTTAGTTGGAAAGATGAAGAGCCGTTGAGTTAACCAATGAAAATGAGCTAGGTTCTCATTTTTAAGGTATGACATCACAAGTTGGTGATTGATTACTATTGGGTGATGTGTGATGAATGGTGACCTTGGGTCCATGGTTTTGGGAGAAAATAGACTCAGACCTGATGGAGTCCATCTGTGCTATATATCATTACACTGTTCAGCAACCTGTTAGTGGTGAAGACCCTTTCAGCCAATGTCCGCCTGGAATTTCCTCCCCTTAAACATTTTGTTATATCTCTGCAGCAGAACATAGCAGGAGCCTGGTTCAGGTCTTAAATTGAAGCTAACCCCTTTGGGTTTGTGAACAGATTTCTTATATTTCTTAATGTGTCCACTCAGCAGACAAACATATGAAAAAAAACAAAAATAACAGCAGGCAGAAATGTTGTTTTGGTCTTCAGAGGTCAGAATTTTCCATTCTAGACCTGCCAGGTAGCTGGAAATGATTTGAAATCCTTGTTCTAAGTGACTACTAGCTTGGATAAAAATTTGGGACAAATTGATCAATTAGAAAAAAAATCTACATAATGTTTTGTAAAGACTGGACCTGGAATGAAATTTCTCACATATAAAAAAATAAATCCTAAAAATATTGAAAGTAATAACAATAAAAACCATTGCAATTGCTATAAAAACCTTTAGACACTGCTAAAGAGCCTTTTTCTGCTGTTATGCATTGAAAAAAAACCTCAGAGTTGCCTTCTGCTGTGGAAAAAAGGAGCACTGATAAGAAACTGATTGATTACCCTTCTGAGTCATTTCTAGCTGTCAATGATTGACAGCTAGAAAGCAAGTGGCATACAGCTTGAGGCTTCTAGAGGAAGTCTTACCCCCTGAGGGCTCTGAATGGCTGAAAATACAATGAATTACAGCGTTTTTTACCAATCAGATCACCTTATTTCTACCGGTCCTGCTTCAAATATCTACCACATAGTCAATAACTTATCAGTAGCCTCCAGGTCTGGAGGAGGGTTAGTCTAGGCTCTATGGATATGCAGTATATCGTGTTTCAGAATAAGGTAAAAACATGGGATATTTTTTTTTTTGGGTGGTGCAAATGCATATTGGAAGTTTGGAAGTGCATCATCATATAAAAAGTGACTTTGTGATCCATCATCTAGTTTTTTCCAAGCTCCGGTTGTCCTTTTTCGTTTGATAGCATCGTTTTGTGGTTTTGTTGGTAAAAAACTATTACAAATGACGCAGGAATCAAAGGTAGATATTGATTTACACCATGGACACCTGTGACCAAGCTAGGGATAGGACACGTTTGATTATATAAACGTTTTTTCTGTCGGTTCTGAAAACGGTTATGTGAAGCTCTAGTTGAACCCTTTTCGATTGATAAAAGGTTTTCTGTAAAGGTTTTGTGGTTTTGGTGATGTAAAACGATGAAGTGAGACTTGGTCAAGGCACACAAATATTTTATAAGAAATCTTTAATAACACTTAATTCTAAGAAATAATAGACTTTGTCCATACAGTAGATTGTGCTATCTCAGAGTGGAATTTAGGCAGAACACTTACTAACAGTGCCAAGGGATCTTTAATGCTAAAGTGGGCAGGACCTTGGTTTAAAAGCATCTCAATAATACAAACTCCTACAGCACAAGCGTATACAATGTAAATCACCTATAAGTGAAATTCATATCTTCCTTTTCAATATTATACAATATTTGTTGCTCAACAGCAAATACAGCTTCTGAAGCTTCACAGGCCTCAGGTAAAATGTCCTCAGAGTTGAGTACACTAGTCACTTCCCAGACTATGAAACTATGGGTTAAGTAAATCAAAATCTAAAGCATTCATATAACTCTGTCAAAGTAAAATATCAGACAAAAATATCACTTTTATCCTGTAATCTTTATCTGGTACAGGTACTTACAGTGTTAGTGTCTGCCATTTAAGAACTGAACAGTGTATCTTTAGTGAAAGCAGATTCATTCTTTTAAGGGAGGCTGACTCCTTACCTTATCTCTTATTAACCTTAAAATGTTCTATTCAGGCAGTGTTCATATATGTTAGTTTTCTAAACCTCTGCAGCACATAGCTTCTGCAATAATTCTGTGCTAGTGTGTTCAGCACTAACTGCATATAAACTCATGCAGTCCTTCACAGGGAATCTTTTATTCATGTAGTTTCCTGCCACATCTTTCAACCTGTGCCCCATTTCCAAGATTCTCTAAGAAGAAAGATTGGTTGGGAGGCAGCTCACATCCCATGACACAATCAAATGTCAGATTCACAGGTCTCTAACTGGCAAATAATTTTTGTTAATGTTCCTCCTGGCATCTCTAACGTCAGTTATATGAGTTTCATTCAGACAGAGCTTTCCTTTGGTGTATTTGAATTCTTGGTATTAGTGTACAGTACCTTGTGTTTGCAAGCTAGTAGTGAAAGCAGCACCATACTTTTCTATTTCTGTCAGTGTGCAAAATATTAGCATTTTAGCATATAAAAGCGGTATTTCTAGTACTAACCAATAAGGCCAAAGGGTTCAGTAGTTGAGTTCAATTACTGAGCAATAAACACATTGTTATCTTTGTGGAACACGAAATGAGCTATACAGAGCTAAAATGCAAAAAGATTATTTTGTTCTATGAGATTTAAAGTGAGGCTCAACTCATGTTAGTAGACTTGTGGCAGTGAGCTCTCTAAGGCATTGCCCTGCTTGCCCTGATCCGGAAGTTGAGACATGCTAGTTTCAGCAATGGCATGCGTTGATGCTGAAATGCCAGCTATAGCCGAAGGGTACTCTTGTGATATTCCCATGAACATTTCAATAAATACTTGCCATTGTACCTGAGGAGCTGCAATAGCAGCCTTAGTAAAATACCGCATGGAGTGAAAAATCCAGATACATGCTTTTCAAATTACTTGCTGCATGTAGCAAAAAGCATTGACTTGCTTGTCATGCCAGCAAAGTTTTGAGGTGGATATATTCAATCTTGGGTGTGATTTTAGTCCTGGGGAGACATCTATCCTTCAATGAACCTTGTGAGCAATTTTGACAACCAGGGTGATAACCAACTATTTTTAAAGGACGCCTTTGGACTTTGGACAGATTCATGGAATACTCGTCCAATCCCGCAAAACCAACTGGATATAATGTTATTGTACATCCAAAAAACTGGACATTTGTCTTTGGCATCACCATACAAACCACAAGAAACAACACTCAGCATAAAAATAAATATATATTAAAAATAAATATAAGAGAACACACAGAGAACCAAGGATTTCTTGGCTATAGGCATTCTGAAATGACTCCCTAAAGACAGAAGCTTTAAATAGGAATGAAAAGGATGAAAAGGCTTGCTTGTGACCTGTAATATAATACAGATCTTTAAGCCAGTTCTGTGGTCCACCAATTATTTTACTACCCATATTAAGAAGTATGGCCAATTTCCAATACCAATGCCACACTGTGATACCAAAAGTAAGGATGCTTTCTACAATACTACTATTTTATAAACCCTCTCTAAAACGTTTGCATTCACCTCAAACCCTATTAGCTTCCTGAATAAAAATATATTCTGTCTAGCCTTCTTAAAAATGCAGTTGGTATTCTCTGCAAAGTTTAAATGTTCTAAGTATTTGAAATACTCCACTTGCTGATTAATAAGGGAGATACTTTGAAAATCTGACATATTACAACCACAAGTTGCCTGTTCTTTGATTTTATCAACATTAATATGAAGCTTGCGTGACTGACACTACCATCTGTCTATAGTTCTTAAAAAAGCTTTTTGTAAACTCAATATTACACTTGGTTTACAAGGAGAGAGAGATATTGGTTGTTTGAGTACAAAGAAAGAGCTTGTAGGAATTTGTCTTGAAGTCTAGTTTACATTTGGGTTTTAATGTGACTTTTGGGTTTTTACCTGATTGCATTACAGCATGAATAACTAGATTTATTGCCTGTGCAGAAAAAGAGATTAATCCAATGACTTCACTAAGGATTTATTAAAAGCAACCAGACTGTACCATTGACTTAATTACAATATATATCCTTATACTATTACACCATGTATGTCCCGCTATTGACTCTTGTTTAGGTTACCTTTATTTGCGTATGAAAAATAAATGTTCTCATGGACTAGCTACAACATTTATTTTAAGACTCCATAGTAATCCTCTCAAATACAATTTCTATTTTCACTTTTTGTATTAATGTATTTCAGTAACTTCGAAACTTATTCTTTAGTAAATATAGAATTAGATATAGAATATAGTCAGATTATTGGGTATTGGGAATACCTATGACCCTTTTAAGAAGTCAGTAAAAATCTGTTGGCGATGGATGTGCAGCTTTTGGGGGTTCGCACTTCTAGGGTTCCTTGATGTTATTGGGACGAATGTTATTCTTGTAACTTGATTCCATTCAAAAAGCACCTGAGCTTTTTATGCAGTAATTGAGATTTAAGAGATTAAAGACAACTTTTTCCCTGGGTCAATGTCTATTTATGACCTTACCTGGAAAGCACATCTACATAGTGTCTCAGAACAATTATGGCTGCTATTCACTTTCAAGTAAAATGATTTTAATAAGGCTGTCAGGAGAATGTGGCCTTTTCTTAATCTGAGGTCATTGCTAATGCTTATCTGAATCCAGCTAACTGCTCCAAATGGGAGAACACATCTGTGAAAGGCAGTAAAGAGGTGTCTAATTCCCAAAAGCGAAAGTAAAAGATTAAGGAAAAAGACAGATATTAATACCATGTGACCTTATTTTTAAAAAATAATTATTTTGTATGGATTCTTATCTAAAACAACTGGCGCACAGCACGATGCTTAAAGGGTGTAATCATGCTGACTGAAGTTAACCAAATGCAGGAAGCAGGCTCAGAATGTTGGGAACAAAAACACATCACACAAAACAATGTAGACGTGTGCCATTGGGATTGTAACTGCAGGGTTGCACTGCTAGCAAATTGTCTGGAATGCAATTGAAACTGTAGGCACATGGGCAAAGTCTAGACATACAGTAGGCACATTAATTTGGAAACTGTTTTTTCTTAGATTATACATAGCACTTATTAAAATATGTAATGTCTGATGGATGGGATCAGTTTTCCAGGTGTGCTGTACTGTACATGTTTGCAGCTCATTCCATGTACAGAATGTGGGCAAGAGAATTTTTGAAACTGGATTGACTGGCATTCATGTTTGTAATACATGATTAAATGTATTGAATGTACATGTAGAACTATATACATTATTTATTGCATATTCTATTATGTTTGCAAAAGAACAAGTATTAGGTGTCACGAACCGCATTCCTGCGAGCACCTCTCCCCGCCAGCACCGACGCCCTAATGAATCGATTGTCCTTCCTCACGCTCTTCCCTGTTTATACCCTCTCACTCCACTCAGTCCCCGCTCACTCGTGAAAAGTTCTCTTCGGCTTTCTCTGATGCGCGCTTCTACTTTCGACTTTGGATACCCAACCTCGTTCTAGGTTGAAAAACTGACTTCGATTTTTGCCTTTGGATTTGGTTGCTTATCTGTTCCAGTCATCCTCACGCTCAGCACTGTATAGGGTCCAACCTGGTGTTCCTAACACCATCTCTGACCATAGGTTTATTCCATGCTGAAAAGAGAAGAATGAAAACACAAACTTTGTTTTCTTTCTTCACTTTTCAGCATGGAATAAACCTAGAGTATTACTTGTTCCTTTGCAGCCTATGCATGCTGACGGAGCTCCCCACCTGAACTCTTTCTATTATGTTTGTAGGTTTACTGTTACTATGCTTTAACTGGAGCTATTCTTTGTCACCATGACTCTGATTTTCCTGTTTCGAGGGTTAAAACACATAATATGACACAGAGTGCATCTAAGAATGGGATGACCTCATTTTTGTTTTCTTTGGCTTCAACATCTGTGAAGGACTGCAGCTGAACTAACCTAAAACGTCTGTCACTATCATCAGTCATCACTTTTGCACACTGATGACTGGCATATTCAGATATATTGGTAGTATCTGAAATTGTAAATAACGTATTAAGGAAAGTAAATGGAATCTCGCACTGCAAAAAATACTTTGAAGACATAATCTGGATACAGAAAGTAGAGTTTTGCAATTCTGACTCCAAATAGTTATAGCTCAGTTCTAAAGAGAATTACCCTGTGTTTTGCATCCTGGCTGTACATGATTTCAGCAAATAAGTCTAAACATGACTATATCAACACAGGTCAGAAATCAGATAAACAATAGGATGCATTGTGGAGTACTGCCAGTTTCGTAGTTTACACCACAGTATGGCACGTAGACCGAAAACATTACTTAAAAGACTTTAATGGCACATCAGCGTGCCAACCAAAAAAAGGTTGGGAGGTTTATTCTAGTCAAATAAAAAAGCAGTTTCTTTAAGCATTTGTAAAAAAGTTCTAAACATTGTTCTATTATTTTCTTCTAGTTTGCAAATGCCTTGACTTTTAGTATGTGCAGTATACACAACACAAAACAACACCTGAACCAGACCGAGGAGGTTTTCAGTAAGTATTAAGTCCATGTGTTTTTGGTGGTTATTTTGGGAGAATTTTTCTACATTTAACATTAAATTCTGTTAAATTGATGTTTTCCATTACATGAATGTTGTTTTCATTTATTTCATTTAAGGAAAACAAAACAAGATTATGATTTGCTGTTGAATACCTGTTTTCTTTCCATCAACCCCCAGAAATCTGACAATAATGGCTGAAGGTAGCATCCATCTGTTTAAAGCCTCCTCAGTGCATCAGAGAACACAATGTCCGCAGTGTTGAATTCAGAGATCAACAGTAGTGTGGTCTCCCTTGGCAGGGATAGACAACCCTGGTCCTCAAGTGTTGCTATTGGTACACAACTCCAATTTTTGAGGGCCAGAAATCATCAGGTTTTCTAGGTTTCTGTAGATTATCAAGAGCTGAAGACCTCAGAGGACCAGGGATGCATCAGCATAGTGACTCTCTGGACTGAGCCTGGCAGGGCATTACACATGTACAGTCAATACGACACCTTCCATCATTACTTTATGTAGGACACAATTCAGTTTGCCTCATTTACTCATTTTTGAAAGATATTTAATTCTGTAATCCCAAAAATATTATTCACTATTGTGTTAATTGCACTTTATCCATATTCCCTGATCATAATTTAAACAGTACTTTTTACATACAGTACTGTACATCCCATATACCCAAATACCTGGGTACCATTCAAAGGTACCGTTATCAACAACTTGAGCCTCTCCTCAACTTGCTTGCAGTTATTTTTAATCAAACAGCTCTTATTAGTTGTTCAATTGATGATGATCAACTAATCAGCTAGTAAGAACAGTGGTCTATTTAACCTGAAAACATGTGAAACCCTTTAATTGCACATTGGTGGGCTCCATTCTACTAATTACAGTAAGTGACTCCTAAAGACAACTGGTAGTACTAGAGCCTTTTTAGGTGTTATAGCAAAGGGGTTGAATACTTAATGTATGCAGTCAGTTATTTTCTGTTTTATATTTCTAATTAATTTAGGAGGATCTAAGAATTTTGTTTTCCCTTTGACATTATACATTGCGTTTTGTGACATTGTATCAATGGCAGAATATTCCAATTAAATACATTATCTGTACTGTAATACAATAAAATGTGTAAAAGTCAGAGGGTGATTAATACTTTTCATAGAAACTGTATGTTCCAAATGAAAACCTGAATTTAGCCTTGGCTAAATTCATTTAACCAATAATGACCTCGGCTGGATTAAAAACCAGGAGACAAGGAAGCCTGGTATTCTTCAAGGACCAGGGTTAGGAACCACTGTCATCGTGCATAGCCAACACTTGCAGAGAAAGCATTTACAGATTTAGGCACTGTGGTACTTAACCAGAGGATTGTTGTACTGGTCAGGCCTTTAGCAAGTGGTTTGCTTGTGTTGCTGTGTCCCAAAACTCTGGAATACCATCCCAAAACAAATCAGGGACTCTGGGTTGCTTTTAGGTCCAGAAGGATTGTTTTGTGATAGTTTTATTTCCTGTATCTGTTTTAATCGATGTGTTTTTCTTGTTTATTATTATGGATATTAAATATTTGGAAACTAAACAACTTACTATTTTTTACCCAAGCACGTGATGACAGCTGTAACTTACTTACTACGTATTTGAAGGCTGAAGACAGTGACCAAGGCAAAACCGTGAGAGACTTCTAGACACGAATGCTTCTAAACATGTTTCATAATGAATTATTTACAGACGTGGGTTATAAAAAGCTATTTCTATACATTTCCTCTTTGCCCAGAAAATGCAGAGACAGATGCGTGAAGCACAGCCCAGACAGAGGCATGCATGTGAATATACATCTGTCTTGACATCACCCAGAACTTGCAGATATAACTCATGCATTTTTCATTGCTACAGGCTAAAGTTTCAACTCAGCATTCACAAAGAACCTGGGCATATTCCCTGTTTGGGATCAATCTTTAATAAATTTAGATGCCACACAATATAAACAAGCCTTCAGGGACTTTCAAGAAAACTTTATGACTTCCCCAATACTGTAAGCATGCAAGTAAAATGCCTGTTACTGTATATTGAGTACAGATACAAATCATACTACATACTGTATACTGAGTGCAAATACAAATCATATTTATATGGATATGTGTTTCAAAGTTTTTTATAGCAAGAATACAAGTGAATGAAACAATGTAATTTTTACAATAGAAAAATTCGTTCTCAAAGTAAATGTTGATTTTGTTAAATAAAAGACATTTCAGTATCAAAGGCTAAAAGCAGTGTATGATTAGATCTTGGATCTTCTCCATGGTAAATATCCAAATGAAAAAGACATTTATGTCCTGTTCCTCTCTTTGAACAGTCCCTAAACTACAGGGTACTTGACATGAACTACAAAATCTTACCCAGTGGATGTTACACATGATAAAAAAAAGAATGTAAAAGTGGGCTTCAGATTTAGATAGATAATACTTTATTAATCCCAAAGGGAAATTGATGTGTTACAGCAGTCCAGCCCAAGACGAGCAAAGACAGACATCAGAATAGTTATAAAACAAAAAACAACAAAATAAATAAATAAAAAATTAATAAATACATAGGTGTGTGCAAAATGTGATGATCATAGTCACTGTAAAAGCAATAAAATATGTGCAAAATGTGAGTAGGTTTATACAGACTGATTGTCCAAAAAGTACAATGGAGCAAACATGCTGTCCATAGACGAGCAAATGAAGGGCTAACAGTCCTAGCCAAGGGCAGCGTTATACACCCTGACAGCCGCCGGGAGGAAAGACCTGTGGAAACGTTCCCTTGAACACCGTAGCTGGAGCAGTCTGTTGCTAAAAGTGCTCCGCTGCCCAGTAACAGTCCCATGAACTGGATGAGAGGTGTTGTTCATGATGGCTGATGGATTTGATGATGGATTTATGTGCAAGATGTACAAAAAGATCATAGAGTACAACATGTACATACAAATATTTTAAAAATTAAAACAATATAATAGAGTCATTTAAGGTTGTGTTTTTCTCTTTTAATACTTTATAACTTCTATACATGCTGTTTATTAAGCAAGTATAAAACTTAATATGACATTTATGAACAGTGGAGTCACATATAAAATGCTATTTATATAGCATATAGCGGTGGTTCTGTGGCTAAGGATCTGCACCTGTGGCTGGAAGGGTGAAGGCCTTTAACCCCAGCTGCTCCAGGGGCGCTGTACAATGGTTGACCCTGCGCTCTGACCCCAAGCTTCTCTCTCCCTGTCTGTGTTTGTGTGTCTCTTGGAGAGCAAGCTGGGGTATGCAAAAAGTCGAATTCCTAATGCAAGAAATTGTGTATGGCCAATAAAGTGATCTTATCTTATTGAAATTTCCTTGTGACAAATTTTCCTATATGAATAACCAAGGTGAGGAGAAGATTTGATTATCCAATTACTTGTGTCAACAAACCTACCTGACTTTGTTGTTTTGAGTTTGTTAATGTAATGAGTGAGAAGGACATCAAGGAAAAAGAACTTGAAATCTAAGCGTAATACTGACAATAGCAGCCTGCAGTGTGGGTCATGTTACATGCACTATCAGTCAGAAATAATTAGTTGGATTGCTAATAATTTTTGTAAAAATATGATTGTTTTGGGAAGTGCATGTAGGATTTGCTGGAATCTATCAGACCTTTATCTTAAACTGATCATTTCACAAATTCTCCATTCTGATGTTGCAGGCAGGTGGGCACATTATTTTGTAATTATTCACATACAGTAAAAGGTTAGAAACAGTTTCAGATTAAGGATTAAAATTTGGTTTATTTAGCCTTGAGTAAATTAAGAGCCCAGCAAGGATTACATTTTTGTGGAAAACAAGAACAAAAAAATGAGATATTGTTGGGCATATTTTGAAAGAAAAATGTCCTGAAGCTCTGGTCTTTTGAAAATTCAATCAGCGCATAGTTTCAGTGTTTCCTGAAACTCAAGAATGCAATTATCATTAACCTCAAGTGTAAATTCGAATTAACCTCTTCTGAACATTGCCTTTAAGGACATGCAAATTAGTTTCATTATCTATGTGGAACAGTAGTACTTGCAGAAAAAAAAAACATCATAACAGGTGATAGGAAAAATACATTTTATTATTCTGTATAATTTAAATATTTATACCAGATTGTATATAAATTTACTTCATGTGTCCTTTAATAGAATACCTATAAAATACAAAAAGAAACAAAGTGAACTAAAATGTTTGCCTTGACTTTACAGTGACAACAATGACTACAGATTTAGTTTCCTTTAGGTGCTCAGGTTTCGTTCCACAGTCTAGAAACATACTGGTACTGTAGACTTCTGGAAAAAACAGCCCTGGTGTGAATGTGTCTGTCTGTCCTGTAATGGGTAAAGTCCCATTCAGGCTGTATCCTGCTGCTTGCTGGCATACAGTGTAGGCTCCGGCCCACCCACAACCCTGTGATGATAGAAACGGTTAGAAAATGAATGACTGGGTAAAAAGAGGCAGAGGGCAGTCCAACCAGTGCCTACATTGGCAGGAGAGCTCTGCTCTCTGACAATATCACAACTCAGTGTGACTTGCCTAAGCGTCACATAAGTTAAGAGGCACAAGACCCAGAAAGACACAATAACTGTGTACAAACTGGAGTGACCACAAGGGGGCTCCAGCACGGTCATACTGCCTGCACTGCCTATAGCTACTCCATTGCATGAGCTTCAATAATCACAGCCATGCTAACATATTTCCATTTTAAATAAGATGTGAAAACATTCTACTTTAGTTCAACAAAACTGTGAGATAACATAAATGTGTGTCCTCACAGCTGCATTACCACAACTTTAAGAACACAATTGCTCAAACAGAACAATGACAATATTATCAACAAGCAGTGGACGTAATTGGAGTGTATATAACTTGTTTGATTGCAAATAATGTACAAAACCTTTAAAGGTGTTTCAGTATTAAGAGTGTGTATATTATATTATTAGACATGAGCAATGTTATAAGTACACATCATATAGGATTTGAAGCTACAATGTGCTGAATAATTCATAGATGTTAGTGTACCACTACTGTAGCTCATTAACGCCACAAATAAATATTCGTATAAGCAAAATTCCCTATCGTACAAACGAGTTATTATTTTTCTCCGTAGAGCTAATAAGCTTCCGTATACTACCATGAAAGATTACTTAATTTCACCATCTCAACAAAAAATACCCTTTCAACTTTTTAAACAAGTCAGTTGTCAATGAATTCATTTTTACAGCATTTCTCAGTGGATTGAAAATGTACCTAAAAAAGATACATTATTGAAGACAGTATATTTCCAGTATATTTTCAATGGTTTTGATTGTTTTAGATGCATATTTTTTCGGTTTGCCTAATATTTTCAAATCCGATGATTGGAGGGCTTCATGGAAATATTGCAGAATTGTTCTTTTGAAACCCCAGCTAGAGTTATGGTTAGCATTCCAGCACTACTTGGATTTTTGGAAATTTGCTCCTATCTTTCGGCTTTCGGCTGCCCATATTGTATATTGCACCATTCAGTAGCTGTACTCCAAAAATGTAGCTTTGCTCAAAGAACTTACATCATTGAAGAAGATACATTTTCAAGAGATTTTTTCAACAGTTTTAATTGTTTTAAATTCATATACAGTACAGTATGTTGGTTTGAAGAACATTTTCAAATTTCATGACTGGAGGGCATCAGAGTCATATTGCAGAATTTTTTCGGTGTCTGCATGGTGCAGTGCACCACTCTGTAATTTTAACCCAAAACTGTGATGAACGGATCAAAAGTTGCAAGCAAACATGATTAAATCTAATACATTTGCAAGAGCTTTTATCAATGCTTTAGTCTGTTTCACACTCATACTTTTTCGGTAGAAGAAAATGACAAAATCTGATGCCCAGAGAGGTTCAGATATAGATCCAGGTGGGGTTAGGGTTAGCATTCACCATACATACATCTTACTGAGCGAACATGCTCAGTTGACACTCAAGGAAGCTTCAGATATAGATCGCGGAAATGCTCTGTTGACTCCACATGTAGGGTTAAGGTTAGCATTCACACACTTCTTAGACAGTTTTTAAGCTTGGGGTTCGATTTTGGGTCCCAAGTCAGGTTTAGGACGAGTGATTTTTACCGCTTATCTGAAAATCTTTTTTTCATAAACTCCCAGGGCCCTGGATGTCGTGTTGCATTGCACTGCGATTATATCTCAAAACTGAGTCAGTCTGATCAAAAGTTGTAACCTAGCATTATTAAATGTCATTCAAATGAAAGTGCTTCTGTCCTGTGCTCTTGATTGTTTCCCACTCATTCTTTTTGGTTTGGGGAACATGTCAAAATCCTCTGCCCAGAGAAGTTCTGCTTAGTAGACCCAGGTAGGCAGGGTTAGGGTTAGGATTCACACACTACTTATACAATTTTTAAGATTAGGGCTGGATTTTGGGTCCCATAGTCAGGTTTGTGACTAGTGGTTTTTACCTGCTATCATCTCCCACTGGTGGGTTCCAGTTCAATTGTCATCCTCCAGTAAGTCGGGTACAGTAACAGAGGAAAGCAGGTCATTCCTTATAGTTGTCTGGGGAAGGTGAGTAAGACAAGTACTCTACCTCCATCCCTACTGCCCTCTAATACCACATGCATTGATGTTAATTTACATGTTTTATTCAGTAAATTGTAGTAATTAAGAACTCATTAGTTGATTATGGTACTATAATGGACCTGAAATATAGGTAAGTCAAAAAAACTTCAAACCTTCAGTTATAATCATGACCTACACGCTTGCTCTTGAACACGTTGCTGTTTCTATTTTCACAGAACTGTGCCACCAGATAATGTACTGTAAGTCTTTTCAGATTTTCTGCTGTAATCCTCTTTTGCGTGCTTTAATTTTACAGTATGCTTTAAAAACACTTTATTGCAAAGATTGTGTTATTATTGTAATGTCTTTGCATCCAGATTTGCAGATGAGCTACATTAATAAAGTCTGTAGAATCACATAATAAACCAAACTGCAGAAACCAAACTTGGAGATGTTTAATGAAAGAAGCAGAGGATGCAGATGGGGGTACACTAAGTACTAGTCTGCCAGGAAGCATTAACGTACAGTAAGTTAGTTGGAATGTTGACAGATTATTACAGCAAAACTTTATTGAATATGTTGAATGGTAAATTAGCTCATTTATGGAATACAATTAATTTCCACTTGCAGATTTTAGCAAAGTGCTACAAGTAGAGACTCCCAGAGGGAACCCAAATTACTGCACTGTTCTCAGTTCT
The DNA here is from genome assembly GCF_059453375.1 of Lepisosteus platostomus. Classification (NCBI taxonomy): domain Eukaryota; kingdom Metazoa; phylum Chordata; class Actinopteri; order Semionotiformes; family Lepisosteidae; genus Lepisosteus; species Lepisosteus platostomus. Next base: position 72,371,757 of record NC_142614.1, on the reverse strand, counting down.
ATTAAGTTCACAAACATTAGTAATTGATTCATATAGTTTACAGTGACAGGTATGATAAAAGCATCCAGATATCTGCAGAATCTGTAGATTCCTAACACGAGGGAATAGGCAAGATAAATTCAAACTGTAATAAAAGAAATACAATGGAGACCACAGTGAGCTCCACTCAGAGGACTACAGTTATAATAGGGTTAGCCTTCAACAAATGTCACCATCTGTTGATACATTTTGAGTTAAAGAGAACATCCTCCCAGTTGCCTGTTAATAAGATTTCATATCCATACAATAGCATTAAATCCCTCCTCTCCTAGGAAACAATGCATTCCATATGGTGGAATTTGGAATATGGGCATGAAGCAGATTATATACAAAATCAACTGAAGTATCAGGACAATACCTTAAAGACAGCACTCCAAGTGCAGGCTGAGATCTAGCTTCAAGATGTTATGAGGCTGAACTCTGAATTCGGGCCTGTTATGAGACTGTGGGTCTTCATTGCCCCTAGGTAGTACAAGAGGTGTTTCAGTGAGCCACAGAACAACTGTTGTTTCCAGATTGGGGGAGTTTATAATAAAAAGCAATTGATTTTAACTTAATAAGAAAAGGAACAGCTGTTCACTGTGTACTGTATATAACAGGGTGTACACTCTCCGGGATTTAATAACTGCTTCAATTGTAGAACAGAAAACCTTCTCTTAGCTAACCAGAGGAAATGTGGTGGGTTGCTATACAGGCCTACAAAAATAAAGAAACTGTGCACTTACCTGTTAGAATAGTTCTGCTGTCCAAGGCAGCATCAAGTCAGCAAAGGAAAACAAAACTGAAGAAAACAAAGAAAAAATAAATATTGTAAAATAGTCTATCAAGACTTGGAAGAGGAAGGTGCTCTAGCTCCTTTGCATATCTTAAATCTTTGCATATTTAGCTTCTTGTCATTTTCCTGCTGGCTGCGTCGTAAATAAATTGGCTTTTTTGTTGTGGACTGGCTGAGCCTGCGACCCCACTGTTCCCACTTTTGATGGTTTCAGATGCACCGTAGATGAAACAATGTGGTCACTGATAGTCTATGTAATGGCTCTGTGGCTAGATACCTACAGTAGATAGTTTGCATCATGTGTGCTACTGTTTGTTGTGAGAGCACCATCATAATCTTTTAGATAGATAAGACTTTATTGATCCCGAAGGGAAATTGATGTGTTACAGTAGTCCAGCCCAAGACAAGCAAAAAAAACAGACATCAGAATAGACGAAAAATTAGAATACGTACAGAAAGACAAAATAAATTTAAAATAAATAAATAGGTGTGTGCAAACTATGCTCATAGTCACTGTAAAAACAATAAAGTTTTTAACTTATCACCACTAATTAAATCGCCATGCAGGTAAGCTGGAATATCAGGAAATTAACAGACAAGGTAATTCAGAATTGGAAATGTGTGAACTTTGGTTAACTAATAAAAATGACTTGGTAGGTAAAATAAGACTGAAGAGCTCTTTAAGATCTCACATCTAAGCTCATTTATACAGCCTTTGCTCTCCAGAAAGAATGCAAAGAACTGCTGAACACATAATACGGCAACAAACTAATCAACACAAAACCCTTCTGCAGTACATGACAATTCAGAACCAAAGGTCATCTGAGGTTTGAGATGGTCACATTTCTCTTTTCATTTCTTCATTTTAATGTGAATGAAAATAATGCCTGGGGGAAGGTACCTTAAAAAGAATAACAGGGAAAAGCAGTAGCTGGTGTGTTTATTTGTCTGTTAGAACTGCAACAGAATAATTGTGCAATGGGTGGGCTGAATTTAACCTGAATACAATCTGAAAGGCTGAATGTTCTGGTCTGGAGAGGTGAAAGTTGTTTTTTTTTTAGAATTTGTGAGAAAATAATGCTTGAAGGGAAACAAACACGAGCAGAATAGTACCATTAAACAGATTTGTGTCTCCCTGTGTGTTTTGGCTTAGTTTATAATGCAATAAGAGTAATGAAATTCAGTGGGGTTTTCATTTGGAGAGAATGATTCACACTGACAATACTCACTTGACAGCTGTATTCACTTTCTTCTGGCAGGTCTGAAATGCCAAAAAATTGTATGCATTAGAATGCACACTAAATTAAGGGGCTTTGGATTCACAGGAAAAGGTATTTCAGCTCGACTGCGAGAATCTCTAGTTTGATGTTTCCCTCAGCCTGATAGCAATCACATTACAATTCACACTGCAACAGAAACCGAACCTGTTGGCTGATCCCTATCATGTTTTCAATTCACAATCCATTTAATTCAGATTTTCTCTTTAGCATAAAACAAACAGTATGGAATAAACATGAATAGGAAGTTAATCATCATTTAAACCTTCTTCAACTGTTGCTCAAAAAACAAACACCCTTAAAAAACCCATTTTGCAAGAAAACAGATTTATCCTAATTAGATATCAACAACAGAATATATATGGAAAAAGAGAACAGTGACATGGAAAACAAAAGAGAAAGCTCAGCCATTGATCCCAGCATATTGAGTTGTAGAAGAAATCTCTGCTGCTACATCTTAAGGGCCAGTGTGCAGAGTTATTAGAAATTGTTTAGTCTCTCTGTACATAATGCTGAAAAGAAGAAAAAAAACAAGAAAAAATCTAACTTTCTTGGGATTTAATTGTTTATTTGCAACATTTTGATAACTTCTCATTCTTGTCCACTTTAAAAAGAACAGCTTTTGATGTTCAAATACTATATCAGAATTTCATAACTGAACTGGCCTACAGTACATGCTTTCTTTCTAAAAGGGAACAGGTAAAGTTTATTCCATACTTAAAGAAAAGAAAAGAGACATTTCAGCTGTGAAGCTTTCTTTAGGTATCAACCTGAAGGTGTCAGCCTAAAGAAGGCTCTACAGCCGAGAAAGTGTCTCTTTTCGGTTCCTTTCAGCAGCGAATAAACCTTTACCTATTCCTTTGCAGCCTATGCATGCTGATGTAGCCACATACTGTACTCAAACTTCTTTCTAAAATGCTATTTAAATGTTATCATTATTATCATGATTAAGCAATAGTATGTGCAGTCAGGTACCTGAACCTCTAAGTGACCATTTGTAAAACACGCAACACATGAAACTTGTGGTTTGAAGGCTCCTGGAAGTACTGACGTGGGATGTTGGTGTAATCCATGATGATAAATGATGTCATTAATACCTGATGACACGTGATGTCACTGAAGTGTGGATGAGTGGTTGGGATTCTGGGTTTACAACTATTATGGGTGGGAAAGTACTGTTGTATCGATGAGCAAGGTCCTTTTCTTCCAGTAAAATATGCTGCCTTCCATATTTTGTACTATTATCTTACTATTATAACATATACGTTTTTATATGTATTAAAAATAATATATTTTATTTATATTATAAAAACACGTATAAAAGTGCTATATATGTGTAATTGTTATTATACTTATTTAGCACTTTTTTGGACACTCCACTCAAAGAGCTTTACAGGTAATGTTAACGTAATGTGCAGCCCCCACTTGGATGATAGGACAATGAGTGAATATCTCAGGGTTACTTGCTCCATTTGCCATAAAGCAGGAAACAATCCAACTGACTACCTGGACACTGACACACAGCGCAGAAGCAACAGTACTTAAATGTTTTCATATTTGTTCTTGTACCTGACAGCCGTTCATCTGTATTTAAATGTACTGCGAAGCTGAAAGATTTCAATGAATAAGTGCAGGAAAGTCAAGAATACAAAACTTAAAGACACCAGGTGTGATGACAGTGGATGTTTCCACTGGATTCCGGTTCTGCATTTGCAAAGCTAGAAAGGCTGCGAGGCAGCTGATGATCTTTTTTGTTTTTCCTAAAGGTTTCATCACTGAGAGTCTGAAGCTGGAATTGCTATCCTCTGTGAGCCTGACCCTCATATATATATTCCTTATACTGCATATTCCTTTTTTCATACTCTCAATTTCCTGTAAACCAGCATGCATTATGCATGCCTGTCACCTGTACTCTACCCACAGCTGCCTGTTTGTGCCTCATTTTGTATCAAAAGAATTTCTATCATAAAGCAGTGTTACAGTGCTGATAACTTCACAGCACAGGAAGCTAAATCAATAGGTTACAATATATTCATTACCTCTTTTACTCTGCCCTTCAATGTGAAAAGAGCACATGACTTCCATGAACCACGATACTATCTGCTGATGTGTATACAGTCAATGCAACAATTATTGGATGCTTTGATGTAAAGGAAATACATCCTAAAAAAGCAGGCATAAAACAATGTACTGTAACCAAATTAAATATATTCCTCTCTCAAACAGTAGACACAATTAAACTGGCAGACACATTTCAAATAAGGTTGGTGTTGACACGAGTAAATGAATTACCTCCTTCCCTCTGAAATATGATCTTAATATGCTCCATTAATTGTTTGTATTTCAGATGGATGTGCATTCTTGCAGTAGGAATATCTTAGTACTGATTCTAAAAGTAAAACATATATACGTATATGAAATATACTGTATGATGATTCCCCACTAGCTGTAGAACATTTATATACAGTACAGTATACAGTAACAGGGAAAAACAATTGCTATACAATTGTGATTGACTGCATCAGCACAATGTAATAATTCCATTATGCATAATTATTTCTTTAACACAAGTAATTACTGTTACCTAATCTTCAAGTGCATCATCACCTTGATTCCTCACTTTCATCACTTTTTCTGCTGCAATGCATTAAAATTGCTTAAAGCTCTTTTCTAGATTCTCAAAGGTACCACCTGCTGCCTCTGGACGCAAAGTGTGCAAGAACACTTGCCCTTAACAGGAATTTGTGTTTTCTTATAGATGGTTTTGCTTTACTGGTGGTAATAAATTAGACATTAAATGTCTGAAACTGCAAAGAAAAATCCCAAACTAAATTATTAGTTTTAGTTTTGATTGATTGCTTAAGTATTCACCGACATGAATCAATACTTGGTGGAAGTTCCTTTGGCAGCAATTACAGCTGCAAGTATTCTTGGATAAATCTCTGTCACCTTTATACACCAGGATGGGAAAATGTTGGCCCATTATTCTTTGCATACTGTACGTCTTCAAGCCCTGTCAAGCTGGTAGGGGATTGCTGATGGACTTGGATTTGTCTTGCTGCAGATTTTCTGATTCATGTTTTATGAATGTAAAACCCAATCAGAATTACAAGAATGTAATACTCAGCCTTTTTCTACACTAAATATCATCTCCAAAATCTTTGCCCTTTCTTCTATAATTATTTTCGCAACTTCCATACTATATGCTAAATCTCCAATTTTGCCTGTATTACCTGCAGACATGGATACTTTACCAACACAGATCTCTACAATACTTCATTAATCACATTCACCCCTTATTTTTACAGTTTTCTATCCATTAATAAGTTCTCAATCCAAGAGAATCACATTACCTTTAATGCCTACTGCCAGCAATTTGAAAATATACCTTTCATGAGGCAAAGTAATAGGTGTACTCATTTAAACATGAAAGAAAACCAACTGAAAATAAACTATGAACCTATTTCACACCTGTACATATAGGTGTGCGCATACCTGTATACCTATATGTTTATACTGTATGTATTTATGCCTGTATGAAACAGGTTCTGAGTTTATTTCCAGGTGGTTTACTTTCTTTCTCGCTTGCATCACAGGATTTCCCTTTCTTTTCAATATATAGTATATTGCATATAGTATATTAGAACGTTTAATGCTGGCAGCAGCATTACCAGCTTGCAGGCTGATCTTGGAAGCTAAGGACCAGGATGGGAGACCTCCAAGAAAATCCATTGTACTGCTGTAAGTGGTGCTTGCTACAGCAGTCCACTAGGTGGCACTCTTTTCTTCCCACCCAGCCAGCTGTTAGCCCTGCATCCTAAATGTTCAATTTTCCTGACACCACGATGATTCTGCCCTTAGTCTGCCCAAGTACCCAACATTTCACATGATAATTCTCAAATTAGAACAAAGAAAAGAAAGAAACGCACACCTCAAAACCATGGTGCTGTCCACAAAATATATCTAAGTAGTGAAAGCAGATGGATGCACACTCTATACTCGGAAATTTATTTTATTGATGGTATCTCATTTTGTTTAGTACAAAAGCCTTCATCTGGACAAATGATTAAAATGTTATGCTGCAGTATAGAGTGTGTGTTCAGCTGGTTGTAGAATGGTCTAAATTGAGCACATTTTGTCTAGAAGTGATGCATAACTGCTTAATTAATCTCAAACTCAAAGTGATTTTAAATGGCATACGATAAAGAAGATTAGTCTCTGCATCTGACCACAAAATAATGGCATTAGTAGGAAGTGTACAACTTGTTGCAGTACAGTACAATATAAAGGTATACAACACAGTAAATATATATGTACTGTATATGTGTTACAGCACAGCAGATCCTTTCCTCTCTCTTGTGGAAAAACAGCATCTCCATCATTGTGCTACACAGTGTGTAGTCCCTTGTTTGAGTGTTTACTTGCTTTCCCTCAGGCTGTGACATGCCTGAGAGCAGTTCACACGTCATGTGTGCCACCTGTAACGAACAGTTCTTTCCGGACCCTATGCGGACGACACAATCCGACGAAGTGGGGGAACACTAGGGAAACGTCATGCAGGAATACGGGGCTGAAGACAGGGGGGCGTGTCAAAGGTGCGCTGGTGCACGGGGGAGGTGTGGCCGAGGCGAACAATCCCAAAGAGTAATCCTTAGAGTATCCAAAAACACACGAGAAAGTCCAAAACCAGGAGATCCATCAAAACACGAAGTTAAAACCACGAAGGCCGGGTCGGAACCGGCGGACAGGGAATGGGAACAGAGGTTAAAACCTTAACGGGACCAGGCGCTTCCAGGTCCCGGACTCGCACGATACGGAAATCAGATGCAGAGCCCGGATGAGCGTCAGCGCCTGGCTTTTAAGGTGGGCTGGGAATAGGGAACAGGTGCACAGAATAAAGTCTCACGTGAAAGGGCTGGAGCACCCTTAAGGAGGGGGGACTATAATCGTGACACCACCCAGTTTCTATGGTCAAGGTGTGGTTTGTTTAGTGTTGTTTTGGGGTTCGGGATTTTTAATCCTGAAAAGATATTCAGCAAGGGCAAAATATTATAGTGTCCAATAATGTTTTATGTTTTGTGTGTACTCAGCATCTTTTACAGCACGGAGTAGAGTAAGAGGAGCTCTCCCAGTTCTGCTCTGCAGGCAGTGTTGGATACACTCCACTATACCTGCAGGAGGTTTATGAGGAACTCCAGATGTAGGATTTCTGCAGTGTCTGTATCCCATTTAATGTCATTTTGATTCATTACAGCAGTGGTTCTGAGACTTGGTCCCAGAGGCCCAGAGGCCCACAGACCCTTATGGTTCTTGTTTCTGCCTAGCTCCCAGTTACCCATTTGAACCCTTAAGTGACTTCATAATAGGACTAATTAATTTGTTTGCCGGAGGTTGCCTTTTTCAATATTGCATTTCATAAGCAACATACAATTCCAAACTTTTGAATAGAAAAATAAATCAATATATTCCAGTCAAGCATCTGTGAATAGTTCAATAACTAGGCTCGGCTTGAAACAAAACCAGTAGGTGTGTGGGCCTCCAGAACCATGATTGGGAACCTCAGCTTTAGCAGTGCACATACTTTACAACCCTATAGAAGAATTGTATAGTTGCAAAGGATACGATTGCACAAAGAATTAAGTGTTATTCAAGATTTCCAATATTTTTTTGTGTGCTTTTGACAAACCAGCCTGGACTTCTGTGTAAAATCATAGGAATGCAGATAAAAGTGGCAGAACTAGGCAAAAATCCTCTCCCCACCCTCTCTCTGCACCGAGACACTCACAGCACAGTGCAAGCAGCTGAAGAACCTGGATCGTAGGCAATGCAGTCCAAATCCACCTTCAGTGGGAAGTTCAAACTCATCAGGAAACTTTTGTCCAGCAAATCTTGAAGTATAAAACTTCACATTATAGTTTCTGAGAGTGAAACTATTTTTTCCACATTTGACAAATTGCAGTTCATTACAGTAAATGCATATTTATGTGTTTGAGAACACAAATATGATTACAGGAGACTGCTATAACCTGAGAGACAGAAAAAACGTTATTAGCAATATATTTAAACAGTGACATTATTAATTTGTGTCTTTGAAATCCCCGATTGAACGATCAATCCAAAGTGAATGATCAACCATTTGCATTACAGTGGATTGATTCACAAATACTCTATATTCTATTACTCTTTTGGTTTGCTATGCATGTTTTGGGATCGTATCAATATATTGTATATTTAGAATCCATGTGTGAGAAGTTAGTGCTTGATTTATTCCTAACAGTCGTCAAAGCACTCTCACTGTTTACTGTTCTATTTTCTAATTGTTTCAGTTTATTACAAATCCTTACATCATTACAATTGGCTTGATCACCCTGTGAAAGTTTCAGCCATATATTCATGGATGATTCTATTGTGTTCAGAAGATTTTCTATGGTGTGAATAGTTAGTCTTTTAATGCTGCCATTGCCTAGCTGAAGCTTCTTCATAGAGAAATAATGAGGACTAGGCAGCTGTAGCTGGTGTGTTGCTCCAGGGTATTGAAGCACTGTTCTCCTGAGATCTGTCTTTCCTTTGGAAGACAATTATGTTTTTTCTCAAATTTACTGCCCAAGCAGTAACAGTTTCTGCTTTAGCCCTTGCTCTGGGGGCAACAGCATGATCGTGTCATCTGCATAGAGTAGGCATTTAATATCCATTTTGTGTAGATTGAGGCCAAGAGCTGCAGACTTCTTCAGTACAGCAGAAAATTAATTTCTTCATAGATGTGGAAGAGTTTAGGACTCTGAAGGGATTCTTGTTTTACAAATATTTGACGTTTTCTATAGTTTTTATTTTTGGTGTACATTGACTTTATAATGTTATACACTTTTCCCCTACTTTGGAGTTTTTAAAAACACAAATATTCCTTATACTAGATGAAAGACTATGAAGTAGGTAAATATGCTTGTTTGGTTAATACAGTTAATACAGTACAGACACAGGTTCAATTATTTGCCATAAAGATCTGACCATTGCTCTAGACACTGCAAAAAGGAAGGATAGTTCTAAAAGGCGAATATCTTTCTCAAAAGACTCATTACACAGATGTATTTATAGTCATCAGAGTGAAATATGTCTTTACTTCTATCTGTTGGGAAATCTATTATGAAGCCTTGATTTCAGACCTTCTCCATGTAGGGCTTCTGACTCTCAGTATCTTATTGTAGATACCGTCAGGCCTTTAAGTTTTCTTCAATTTCTTCTGGTCTTATTAGTCCCTCAAAGGGGGTCTGGTAGTTTTAAAAACTCTTTCGTAATCACACAAGGACTTTTGTTCCACATTCAGGTCATTGGTTTTGCGTTTTTTGTGAATAGTTTGCGCAGATGTTAGTATTTTGGTTGGCTAAATCTTCCCGTTTTTAGATGGTTGAAATGTTCTCTTTGCTCCCGGAAGACAGTCTTGACCAAATTCTTCGATCTGGTCACAACTGAACTCCCTTCATTTGTTTCTGAGCAGCTGTTTCGAGTAGCTCAGCTGAGCAGCCTCACATTCTGGTTTTCTGTGTTTCTGATTTGACAGCTCTCTCAGTTTTTTTTCCTTCTGGCTTTACACTCACCATCAAATAATGCTGTTTATTGATTCCCATGTTTCTGTCTTTTGACAGTCTTTGTGAGCTAGAAATTGTCAAGTGCTCTTCCAGAATTATTTAAGCTGTTTTGGCCAAATCAATTCCACTTTGGGTGGTTTGGTCATTTTAGTTTTGAAAGGCATCCGATAATTTTTCATTTGTTCTGCTAACAAGGATTTGCTCATATTTTTCAGTCCCCTTCTTTGTCAACTTACAGGAGAGAGCAATTTGGTTTGTGGTGAATGTCTATTCTGTGCCGGGCTGATCTATTTTCTTTTTAAGTATAGAATCATCCCATTGCAGTCTGACAGGCGGGTCTGCTTTCCGACTATTAAAAACTATATTGGGTCCGAGTCCATGTCTATAAAGGGAAAGTCTCAGAGAATTAAACAGTAACTACATGAGATGGGTTTTAGACTTCTTAACGAACAGGTCCAACAGTTCAAAGTGGGAAATATGGATCTGGTGTAAGCTGCACTTCTACTGGATCACCATAGGGCTGTGTCTTGTCCCCCATATTGCACATTTTGTACAGCCCTGGTCAACTTATTAAAGGACCTTTCTAAATGATTTTACTAAATGGGGTGATGAGATGTGTTTGATACTAAAAGTTTTTAAAGAGCTAATCGATTCTAGGAAAAATGCTTCAACCTACTGTCAGACAATAGAGGTTGACTACATGTCCTTAGGATTGGTCACTCCCAAAGAAGGCTCTACCTCCAAAATGCTGTATTTCTTCTATTCTTCTATCAGCTATACATTTTTATTTGTTAATTGTGCATATAATAAAGACAGGCAAAATTATGAAAAATTTAGGTAATTTAGGCGCTCATGGTGTAATCATTTCTAGTTTTGATGGTTTTTAATCGTTTTAGTGCTTTGTCTGTTCAGAACGAATGAACTTTTTATTTACATGTGTGGGTAGAGATACAGTGCCTTGCGAAAGTATTCGGCCCCCTTGAACTTTTCAACCTTTTGCCACATTTCAGGCTTCAAACATAAAGATATAAATTTTTTATTTTATGTGAAGAATCACCAACAAGTGGGACACAATTGTGAAGTGGAACGAAATCTATTGGATTTTTGAAACTTTTTTAACTAATAAAAAAATGAAAAGTGGGGCGTGCAAAATTATTCGGCCCCTTTACTTTCAGTGCAGCAAACTCACTCCAGAAGTTCAGCGAGGATCTCTGAATGATCCAATGTTGTCCTAAATGACTGATGGTGATAAATAGAATCCACCTGTGTGTAATCAAGTCTCTGTATAAATGCACCTGCTCTGTGATAGTCTCAAGGTTCTGTTGAAAGCGCAGAGAGCATCATGAAGACCAAGGAACACACCAGGCAGGTCCGTAATACTGTTGTGGAGAAGTTTAAAGCCGGATTTGGATACAAAAAGATTTCCCAAGCTTCAAACATCCCAAGGAGCACTGTGTAAGCGATCATCTTGAAATGGAAGGAGTATCAGACCACTGCAAATCTACCAAGACCTGGCCGTCCCTCTAAACGTTCAGCTCAGACAAGGAGAAGACTGATCAGAGATGCAGCCAAGAGGCCCATGATCACTCTGGATGAACTGCAGAGAACTACAGCTGAGGTGGGAGAGTCTGTCCATAGGACAACAATCAGTCTTACACTGCACAAATCTGGCCTTTATGGAAGAGTGGCAAGAAGAAAGCCATTTCTCAAAGATATCTATAAAAAGTCTCGTCTAAAGTTTGCCACAAGCCACCTGGGAGACACCCCAAACATGTGGAAGAAGGTGCTCTGGTCAGATGAAACCAAAATCGAACTTTTTGGCCACAATGCAAAACGATATGTTTGGCGTAAAAGCAACACAGCTCATCACCCTCAACACACCATCCCCACTGTCAAACATGGTGGTGGCAGCATCATGGTTTGGGCCTGGTTTTCTTCAGCAGGGACAGGGAAGATGGTTAAAATTGAGGGGAAGATGGATGCAGCCAAATACAGGACCATTCTGGATGAAAACCTGTTGGAGTCTGCAAAAGACCTGAAACTGGGACGGAGATTTATCTTCCAACAAGACAATGATCCCAAACATACAGCAAAATCTACAAAGGAATGGTTCACAAATAAACGTATCCAGGTGTTTGAATGGCCAAGTCAAAGTCCAGACCTGAATCCAATCGAGAATCTGTGGAAAGAGCTGAAAACTGCTGTTCACAAACGCTCTCCATCCAACCTCACTGAGCTCGAGCTGTTTTGCAAGGAAGAATGGGCAAGAATTTCAGTCTCTCGATGTGCAAAACTGATAGAGACATACCCCAAGCGACTTGCAGCTGTAATCGCAACAAAAGGTGGCTCTACAAAGTATTAACGCAAGGGGGCCGAATAATTTTGCACGCCCCACTTTTCATTTTTTTATTAGTTAAAAAAGTTTCAAAAATCCAATAGATTTCGTTCCACTTCACAATTGTGTCCCACTTGTTGGTGATTCTTCACATAAAATACAAAATTTATATCTTTATGTTTGAAGCTTGAAATGTGGCAAAAGGTTGAAAAGTTCAAGGGGGCCGAATACTTTCGCAAGGCACTGTATGAGCCATGCATTTCAAGTTCGTCGAGACGTCTGTTGTTTGATGGAAGCTGAACTGTTTTGTTCTCCCTATCGGTCATTAAATCTTCATGGCCACATCTGCCATTCTTGGCTGTGTCTTTCCCTATGCTTTGCTATTTCTGAGAAACACTAATATACGGTACATTTTCATGGGAAGGTGCGGCCTACCAAAAAGACAGACTTGGGACTCTGACATCTGCTGTCTGTTTAATTCACTTTGCCAATGTTTTGGAGAGTATTTTTGCATCCAGCATGGATCACCTGACACTTCGTAGATGAATGTTCATCATATATCCAGTTGTGAACATGAAGTGACATAGGCTTCGCTAAAATAAATTGAAAAATACGGTATGTGCATCTTCCTTGGTTTCGTTTCCCAGATATGCTGCATGTATACTGTATGTGGGTGGCAAGGTGGCTCAGTGATTAGTAATTGACCCTACACAGGTTACAGTTCCTGGGATACTATCGGTGTTGAATTTTGTTCACATGTGTTTCCTGAGGGTGCTCCAGCTCCCTCCTACAGTCCACAGACATACATGTAGGTTAATTGGCATCTGAGAAAATTGGCCCTGGTGTGATTATGTGTGTGTTTGTGTCTGTGATGGACTGTTGTCCCATCTAGGGTGTATCCAGTCTTTCTCAAGTTGCTTGTCTGGACAGCCACGAGATCCCCCACGATCCTGTACAGGATAAAGCAATCATAAAATGGATGGGTGGATTGCTAAGAATTCGATGCAAAGAGTACAATAATTGTTTTGGCTTCAACATAAACAACCATCACCATCTTGAATACTTTTGTATTAAATAAAAAGGTAATGCCTTGTCGAATGCCTGATATTTATAGAAGCAAAAAATTATCTTTACATAGTTTATATCCAGGCTGGAGTGAGGGATGTATTCTAATGGTATTGTTATATGTGTAGGGGAGTATCCAAATACTTAAATTTCAGATCATAAATACCATCACTGTTGTTAGTACCTCAAAATTATTCATTCACTCCTCTGTATTTGAAAAATCTATAGTTTACTTTTTGCTGCATCTGCATTAATTTTTCAAAACTAAAGAGAGGAAGGTGTTTGCATTTGTTTGCAGAAAGGGTTTTGTTACTGGAGAGAAGTACAGTTAGATGTATCAGTGTAAAACCTTCAGCCTTTTCAAATGTCCACTTTTACTTGCAAGGATTCATTGACTATTCCCCTTTTCACCCTGTTAATGTTTTTCCTCAGAGATCTCTTATTTACAGTATGCGATTTACAGTATGTGATTTTTTATCATTTGCTTAGTTTGTTTCTTGTATTTTGAATGTTTAATTAAAAAAATGTTAAAAGGGGGAGAATGTATGTTATTAGGGTTTCTAAATACAGATCTACTGGAGTTTTTCTGTGCCACTTCGCTGGTAAAAGTTCTTGCTCTCAGCACAGGGAGTTTCCCAAGATCTCAAAAGTTCAAGTTTGTGTCATGTCACTAGCGGGTTACGACTGGGATACTGGGGGGGCTGGATTAAGTGGTTAGACTCATTTCTCAGTGAAACAACTACCTGGGCTCTTGCAGACAAGTGCAACTGCTTCACTCAGGACAAACTGTTTTTAGGCTTTCCAGAGCTTGGGCCTTGTCAAAAGACAAACAGGCAAACTCGATGGGTGAGCTGTAATGTTTGCCAAGCCTTTTTCTCCCAGAGTTGCTGCAGTGAGATGAAATAAACAGAAGCAAATGGTGATTCCAAATCGGGTGGTTGTGAAGTGGAAAGCAAAAAAAGGTTAAAATACAGACTTTTGCTAATTTTACATCTTTACACATTCACTCTTGGCAATCTTGGGACACTGAATGTTACATCTCAGGGTGCAAACTGTTTCTGTGTAATTTTGACCCTGCGTGGGAGGTGATAAAACTGAATTTATTTTCCTTTTTTCGACATTTTGAACTCATGTGGAAATTACACTGTTTACAGATATAGTGTATATGACCTTATTTTGATCAGCCACTGTTTTGTTTTCCACCATCTGTGCCTTAGTATTTGTTTATTACAATTTTGCCTTATTTTTACACTGATACTACAGTATATCTCCTACAAAGGGGAGGGTTAACTATCTGTTATACTATCTAAAATAATCATCTCGTTTCTAACCACTCCATCTAACACCAAAAGCCAATTAACCTAATAGTATGTCTCTGGATTGTGGGAGGAAATCAGAGCACACAGAGAAAACCCACACAAACATGGGGAGAAGATACAAACCCTATGCAGACAGCACCCCAGGAATTCAACCCAGAGCCTCAGCACTGCAAGCCAGCAATGCTAACCATTGCTCCTCCAAGCCAACATGAGAATATCAACCAACAGCAATTCAGTATTTCCGTATTCAGATAAAAAGGAGTACTGCAAGAGTTATTCTGGTTGGTGAATGCGTTTGGCAGGATTAATTTGCTTTCCTCGCAGAGATAACAGTCCATCCATTATCTTGTCTAAGTGCTCAAGGAATATCTGAGTCTTTATAAAGAACTTGTAATGAGATCCTTAATTAATGCTTGATTTTGAAACAAAGCATGCACAAAGCACCGTTGCTTTCATATAGACTTTTTAAATGTGCATGAATGTTTTACAGGTTTAAGACCAATTGAAAACAATTTTCTATATATACTGAGCATCAAAATACTTGTCACTTATGAAAGCAACAAATTAACAAATTATTATCGGAGATATCACAATCTTTTCTAGAGCATGTTCACATTTTATTAATCTGGCATGTCATAGATAAATTCATTACTTGATTATCATTTGTCATCAGTGGTTCTACAGTATAGTGAAAGCCACAGATAGTAGCATGCATGGCACTACTGGAAACAATATAGCAGCGTGAGATATTCACCAGGTTGCAGATACTGTCTTGTAGGCATTCCTCTGCCTTTGCTATCATAAAGCCTAAGTAACTGGTCTCACTTAATGCACTTAATGTAACACATTGTCTAAGTTCCTACAAATGTTCATCAGGGTTCAAATCCTGGCAAGTACTGTAGGGCATCCATGTTTAAATATTAGGTTATTTTCTGGCAGGAAAGCCATTGTTACAAGAGTAGCATGAGGACATGTTTTTTTTCTTGTTCAAATGTTCATCCAGACACAGCAAGATGAAGTCTCAGGAAGGGCAGTGAGTGCAGTGCCACTGGTTACAATCTGGCTACAATCTCTGCAACTGTAGTCCTGCAGCAGTCTGTCATGACAAAGAGAAAGAGAAGGATGTGACTCCACATCTAGTGAGTCCACCTGAGGTGTTGCTCACACCATCTCATTCTGTTGTGTCGATAAACATTGGTGAGCACTGGACCCACGCATGGTCATCTGGCCTGTTGCGAACCTTGCCTTCCCATGTTTTTTGCACGGTATGTGTGATACCAGACATTCTCATTATCTTTGTGTGAAGGTTTACAATGAATACACTCTTAAAGTTAACATAGTCATGAGATCCCTGAAGATTTTGCCCTGTGACGGTCACATAATACACAAGGGGGCTCAGTTTTTGCTTCATGCGGTAGGAAGCAACAACACAGGAGACAGGGTCTACAGACACAGTGTATTAGTCATCTTGCACAATTCCGTGAAATTATTATGAATAGTTGGTGTTTGCCTCTACGTTCATGTACTAAAACATACTGATGTATTTGGAAACAAAAACAGTTTGTAAATTTACAATTCATGTGTGAGACTGTAAATTACTGCGGTTAATTGACATCTAACAGTCAACAAAAACTCTCACAATTTACTGTTATAATTGCTAATTGTTACAACCCTCACATCACTACATGAGGAAATCTAAATGAGAGATTAATCTTTATGATGAATTTTGCATAACATGCATATTATGAAGAACAACATGTAAAAACTATTTTTTGCTCATGTACAGTACAAATAGCTATATTATAACAGAGACCTTTTTAGGCTGTATTATGGGAATGTGAACTTTTATTATTTCTGGCTGTTTTACAGTGCTGGAAATGAGCTTTCTAAGCAGACTTGCAATTCCAGTTAAGTTGAAGTTATCAGCCACCAAGCCCTTATTAGGAATACTCGGAGTGACAGTACAGCAAGCGAATCAGGCATATACCGTATATACTGTACTGTGTACAGTATATGCATCTTGGAAGAAGCACATGTTGGGGTTATGCTGTCTTTAAAGAGCAATGGGATCACTGTGGAAGTGGTGTCCTGGCCTAGCTAGGAATCATAATCAATGACCATGCAGACTGACATTTCTAAGGTAGACCTTACCGATAATACATTAATCTTTGCAGAGGTGCAGTTAATGGATGATAACATAAGCCCACATAGGGTTTGGCTATTAGGGTGTGTGACTGGAGACTCTGTTTACAGATCACCTGGCACTCGTGAGGTATCCACGTGTCCACACACATCCACATACGCAAACATTTCACTCCCTAAACAAAGGCGATAAATCTGGTTCCAAACGTGAACAAACTTTACCTGGTCTGGAATTCTGGGGACAGCTTTGCTTGCTTTAAAAACATTAACTCAAACCAAACACCGGTTTTCTTTGTTTTATAAGCGAAATGAAATAAATTGGTGTTTAACTCACTTGTTTCAGATAAATACCTTGTTTTGGTTTCTCCCGCAAGCTGTAGGACCCAAACCTTGGCAGTGCAACAGGGGCTGGCTTAGTAGTGCCTGTTCCAGGGTTGCGCATGCATGGATCGATTTGTAAGAAGATACCATTAAGAGGGGGTAGTATTTTCTTTAAAATATTTATGTACATAAAAGGAGTAATGACATTTTATTTTTGTTAATAATATCTTAATTGTTTAATTGTGTACTCACTGGAGAATGGTGTGTATCAGAATTCTGATTATTATATTGTTGGATTCTATTTTGCTTTATAGTGGAATATTCTAGGGGGGAGGAGTTTAACCTAGAAAATGAGAAGAGATATAGCAGTGTAGGATTTTACACTTTGTTTTTTTGGGTGTGGACTTTGGGAACGCAGTTCCTCACAATAAACACTATTGCACTTCTTTGCAATTGTGGTTGTGCCATCATTATTATTGCATTCCATCCAGGACAAGACTGTGGCAGGATGTTAGGGTGAGAAGACTTGAAAGTGTGAGTAGTCATCGAATAGATACATACTGTAGCAAGTTCTGCTTCCCGATAATAATTAAAATAATTGCTCACACTTATATAACACTTTACAGGTAATGGGGACTCCCATCCACCACCACCAATGTGCAGCATCCACCTGGATGATGCGACGGCAGCCATAGTGCGCCAGAACGCTCACCACACATCATCTGTTAGTGTGGAGGAGAACAGATAGATAGATAGATAGATAGATAGATAGATACTTTATTGATCCCGTGAGGGAAATTGCAGTGCAACAGCAGCTTAACACACACAACACAGCCACAGTGTAACGAATTATATACTAATAGTACAATACATACAATACAATACAAGAGTTACTCACAGTCCGGACACACAAGAGGAAACTAGAACAGAACAGTACACAGAAAATCGTATCACACGTATGAATATAAATATAGATGTAACCATAGATATAAATATAAATATAAATGTATTGCACAGGTCCCTGGCATATATTGCACAAAAGTGGTTGTAAACGGGAAAAAGAAAAAGAAAAAGAAAAAGAAAGAGAACAGATGTAGCAGTATATGTGTATATGCGTTTAGTCCAGAAACAGGTCACTGTCGCTGTTGCCTCTGCCAAGACGCAAGGTGGATGCGTTGTACAGTCTTATGGCAGACGGCAAGAATGACCTCCTGTAGCGCTCCCTGTCGCACCGTGGGTGAATCAGTCTATTGCTGAACGTGCTCTTCATTCCTGCAAGCCTGTCATAGAGGGGATGGGAGAAGTTGTCCATGATGGCCTCCAGTTTGGACATCATTCTCCTCTCAGCCACTACCTCCAAGGGGTCCAGGTCAGACCCAATGACAGAGCTCGCTCTCCTGATGAGCTTGTTCAGCCTTTTGGAATCTACTGCTCTAATCCCAGAGCCCCAGCACACCACTGCGTAGAAAATGGCACTCGCTACCACCGACTGATAAAACATGTGTAGCATCTTACTACACACATTGAAGGACCTGAGCCTCCTCAAGAAGTAAAGTCGGCTCTGTCCGTTCTTATAGATGGCCTCGATGTTCTTAGACCATTCCAGTCTATCGTCGATGTGCACTCCCAGGTACTTGTACGAGTCCACCATCTCCACGCCACTCCCATGGATGTAGACAGGAGTAGGTTTGACCTTTTTCCTCCTGAAATCTACCACCAGTTCCTTTGTCTTTGTAACATTCAGTTCCAAGTGGTTCACCCCACACCACTCCACAAAGCTGCTGACCAGTCCTCTGTACTCCTCCTCCTGCTCACCCTTGATACATCCCACAATCGCAGAGTCATCTGAGAACTTTTGCAGGTGGCATGACTTTGAGTTGTACTTAAAGTCCGAAGTATAGAGGGTGAAGAGGAATGGAGAAAGAACTGTCCCTTGAGGTGCCCCTGTGTTACTCACTACCAGTTCAGACACGCAGTTCTGAAGTCTCACAGACTGTGGTCTGCCCGTCAGGTAGTCAGTGATCCACGAGGTCATGGAGGCATCGACTTGCATCTCCTCCAGCTTCCTCCTTAGAAGTAAGGGCTGGATGGTATTGAAGGCACTGGAGAAGTCGAAAAACATGATCCTTACAGTGTTGCCAGCCCTGTCCAGGTGTGAGTAGGCCCTTTGCAGCATGTAGATGATCGCATCCTCCACACCAACACTGGGCTGGTAGGCAAACTGTAGGGTGTCCAGTGATGAGCTGACCATGGGTCTCAGGTGGGATAAGACCAGTCTCTCCAGTGTCTTCATGATGTGAGAAGTCAGTGCAACTGGTCTGTAGTCGTTGAGGACAGAGGGGCGCCCTTTCTTTGGTACCGGGATCAGGCATGATGTCTTCCAGAGCACCGGGACTCTCTCCAAGCGCAGGCTCAGGTTGAACAGTCCATTACTCCATAACAGAGTAATGGAGCCAGTTCATAGATGGGGATTATTAGGAGGCCATGATTGGTAAGGGGTAATGGGAAATTTGGCCCGGACGCCGAAGTTACATCCCTACTCCTTTCGAGAAATTTGGGATTTTTAATGACCACAGGGAGTCAGGACTTTGGTTTTACGTTTCATTCAAAGGACGGCACCTGTTTACAGTATAGTGTCCCCGTCACTATACTGGGGCATTAGGACCCACATGAACCGCAGGGTGAGCGCCCCCTGCTGGCCCCACTAACACCTCTTCCAGCAGCAACCATGGCTTTCCCCAGGAGGTCTCCCATCCATAACATAACATAACATCACTTTATTAGCCCTATACAATTTCTTGCATTATGAATTCGTCTTTTTGCGTACACCAGCTTCCTCTCCATGTGACACAGACACACAGACAAGGAGAGAAGCTTGGGGTCAGAGTGCAGGGTCAGCCATTGTACAGTGCCCCTGGAGCAGTTGGGGTTAAGGGCCTTGCTCAGGGGCCCAACGGAGTAGGATTCCTCTGCTGGCTGCAGGATTTGAACTGGCAACCTTCCAGCCACAGGTGCAGATCCTTAGCCACAAAGCCACCGCTCTGTCCAGGTACTGACCAGGCTCACACCTGCTTAGCTTCAGTGGGTTGCCAGTTGTGAGCTGCAGGGTAATTTGTCTGCTGGCTAGGGTTAGGGCCAGGGTTAGGTTACGATGAATGGTTATGACCTGTGTATGACACCTTTTTAAGGCATTGACCTGTTTCTAGATGATGGTTGACATTTTAACAACCTTCTTCAATCTTTGTATGTATATACTAGATTACACGAGTGAATTGAAAACCTGACCAAAATAAATTTGTTCTCAGCATTGAACTTAATAATTCACATCAATAAAAGTGATAGATTTTTCACTTTGCTTGGCACTGTAGTATTTGAAGTAACATTACAAATAATAGTCAATAAAAACTGACTTCAATAAAATTGTGGGTTTACAGGGCACCACAGATGTTGATGTGGTTTAAACAGAATTTACAGTACATGCTAAATACCTGCACTCTTTATTAACTGTTTTGAGAAACTCCACATTTTTTTATTTGTTATTACCTGTAAAATGCAATTCTAGAACTATAGAATAGCTTGATCATTTTTATCAATTATTATACCTTTGATGACTAAATGGTTTTCTGACAGTTTTTGATTTTGTCTTTTACCATATCACAATATGGCCCGACAAGGTCAAAAGATTAATTGCACTTGAATTATTGCTGACCTACTTGCACACCACTCTTGCAACAACTCTAAAAGCAGGGCTTCAGAGCTATCCCTTGTGACTGCTGAAATTGCTGACTAAAATGTCATATCAAGGTAAACAGCAATTTTAAACTTTGAGCGTTTTAACTGTAACAAAAGCAGGTATATCAGAGTGATTGGAATAAGTACTTCATAATAAACCTAAGTTGTGATAAACAACTGAAGTGAAAAACTTTAATTGAACAATGTGCTACAATATCTGCAAACAAGGCTGTTTTATTTTAAATATGAGCAAATAACGTTACTATAGTTATCTGTGAATATCATTCAGGACAATATAGTAATACTGTGTATAATAAAAATTTAAGTTTTTGCCACTGCTGATGATGATCAAAAAGTTCTGTGATGCCAAACCAGATTAAATTAACAGTATTTCCATGAAAAATAAAATCTTCAGAAAAACCAATGAGACCAGACAAAACGCATTGTGCGAGACAAGCCACACAAGCAACTGCTTTGAGGGAACTAAAAAGAGAAAACTTTAAATTTCATTACTTTTAAAACCACAGTGATATGTAATCTAAATGACAACAAGGCAGCTTGTAAACCAGTACCAGAAGGCGTGGGGTTGAGTGAGGAAACAAACAAAGTAATCTTCTCTTTGTACCTCTGGGTCTCTTAAACAAACACATGCACCACAAAGAAAAACAAGATAAATGATTAAAAATCCAATGTTTTTGTCTCGGTGCCACCTTCAGTCTGGAGCCAAAGTATTTTCATTTCAAATTTCTTCATCTTGATTTACTTCTGTGAACCTTTTAAATAAACATGCACACTTGTCTATCAGGCATGAACACACTGATATTCTTTCCATGCGTTTTCCAGGGGCTCTGTCAAATCTTTCTTTCTGCTTTTGCTGAAAAGTCCTGTGCTGCTTCTTGGATTTAATGTCAGTGTTAAACATAATTATTCATCTTTCTTCTTTGAGATATTAACATGCCCAGTACCAAATTATGAAAGACAAACTAATCCTGCAAAGTTCTTATTTGTACTACAAAGCTTTGGTTTCTGCGTTAAACATGTCAGTATAGAAATGTCTGTGGGAAAATGGATTGCAACAGTAAAGTGATTCCGCTTGAAACATAGATCACCCAAGAGTTAGCAAAGATAAAAACAGTATCACAAATTCAATTAACAAAACTCTAAGGGAAACACAAGCACTTAATGGCAGGATAAAAAAAAACAACAGAACCCACTTAAAGAAAAGGAGAATAATGGAATACAAGCAAAGGAAAAAAAAAGGATATCGGAAAGGTTAAGAGAAAGAAATATTCCGATGAAGGCCCTTGGCTTGGGCAAACTAAGCGACTCTTCAGAGATGTTGTACTAGGGGTTAACAGATTCACATTTCACATTATTTTTAATGTATGTTATCTTGTTGTTTTTAAGTTGTTATTATTATGTTTTCTTCAAAACTGTTAATCAAAAGTTTTCTAATTATTTAATTAAATTATTGAATTGATATAAATAGTAAAATAAGTTATATTAGAACAATACTCAAATGAGGACACACGATAACAGTTATACAAATGAATCAGACATTTCATTGTTATAATACTTGTGTTTCCTACTAAACATTTATATGAGGGTGTTGGCTTTACATTTGTTTTACACTACTGCATATGTCCTAATTTCAACAGTATACTGTATGTACTGTAGGAAGACAAATGCCTTTGCATTTACTGTAGCTGTGAATCCAGATACTGTTAAAAAAATCACTCTTGCAAGTCATAAAATACTCTTTAAGTATGTCTTTTGTAAGCACGCCTAATTTACTGATTATTTTACACCTGCTTTGATGATCTGTGGGATTTAAGGATGACAGATTTGTTTGAATGAAACAAGCTGCACTCAATTAAAAATCTGCCTCATGTTTAGCTCAGTCAACTGTTGCTCATCGAGCTTAAACAAGTCCTCCCTTCAGTGTGCAATCGCTGAAAACACTCACTATTTCAGGGTCAAAGAGTTTCAATGTGTGCTGAACAAGCCACAGTCTTTCTGTCCCCCAGGGATGAGATGGCTGCTCAGAGAATGATGAGTCTTTTCTGCAAGACCTGTGTTTATTCTCTTGTACTTTTTTGTGCCATTGCAACGTGACTCATCCGTAATGCTTAGCACTCACCTTGAAAAGACCCTCTTCAAAATAAAAATCTGATAGGTTGTCTCACAGTTATCATACATTTGCAGCCAATAGTTTTACACATGTATTAAATAAACAGAAGCGAAAGGACTGTTTTTGATCCAAAAGCACCTACAGACACAGAATGTATTTAATTTAGCTTCACTTTTGCATAATATTAAATAAGCCTGCTGACAGTTAAGTAATTAAGCTAAAATTCATCTGTGTCTTCAACTAATGTAACACTGTGCTTTGTGCTTTGACATTGAATGCACATGTCCCTCTTAGATTGGTACTAGTGCTTACTGTTTATTTGTTCTGTTTGTAATTGGTGCTGATTTCTCTAAGATTAAATCAAAATAAGTACTGTGGGAGAGAATCAATAATGGTGGAAAGACTTCTAAAGTGAGCAATCATGGTAGATTTAATCCAGTGTTGTAAAGTAATGTGAATTTATCATTTTTTTGTATAATTTAAATGGCGATTCATGTATTTCATGCATTTAATTTTTCTGGAAGCTAAATGCAATCTTTTGCATTACAGAAGTTATTGACAAAATTACATGCCATTTACCATTCCATTCCATAACTGAATTTCTATAAATTTCACAAAAACAAATACTGTAAAAAACATATTTTTCTGTATGTTATTATTATTTAATTATAAATAATAGAAATCTGATAATTATGCAGAACTATCTAGGAATTAATTGACATGTTTTTGTTTGTTTTTTGTTTTTTGTTTTTTGTTTTTTATCTACTGCACTTTGTGCTCAGTGAAATATTCAACATGTCCCCTTTACTTTAGCAGTACAGTATGTAAAACTGGGCTGGGCTATTCTCCCTGCTGCAATAATGTACTGTAACAGCTAAAAAGTAAGTGCTATTAAAGAGCTTAATGATCTGTTGACAAAATGGTACCTTTTTATTGTTTTATTGTATTTAAATTTTATGTTTTAAGACTTGCATGCACCCGGTGTCTAGCAAAAGTTGAACTTGGTTTTAGGGAATTAAAATTATTTTTTGTTAATTTTCCCTATGTCTCCATTTAGTAGTCTGCCTAGACTTGGCTAAGCTCAGAAATGTAATAAACAGGTTTCCAAGAAAAAAATTAAGAAACCAATAAAAAGCAATTTGACATTCACTCCTTTTTACTTGACAGGCTGTCCCAATTAATCTCCTGCATGAGAACAGATTCAAATTTTTGTCTTTAACATTACATCATGACATGTCCTTCTCAGACAAATTGCAATTTTAGATTTGAGAACTGCATTTTTAGACTCAAATATATATTAAAAAACATCTTTAAATACCAAGGCTTCACAGAGTTTTTTCACTAACCAGACATCTGTGTGCACTTCCAATAATACTCCGGTAGAAACCTGTGTAAATACTACTGTACACATGTTTGTGAGACCTTCTGCTGCTTTTCTGCTGCATACTGGAATATGCAGTTAGAACATCCTTGTAGACAAGCTGAATAACAAAATTAGGAATGAATTTGAAAATCTCCAAATTATTAAACTGTTGGGAAGAATGTCAATGCTGCAGAAAGGTAAAAAGGACATTGGAGAATAATTAAGTTCAATGTTCTTTCCTTACTTGCATGTGTAAGGAGGATGTTTATGAAGACAATAGCTGGTTTGTCTCTTTTTTGTCTCTTTTTGCTTCGTCTTTATGTGCTGTTCATCCTGTATACACTTTCTGAGGATAAGCATCAGAAAGCCTTTTAGGCAGCTATTTTTACTGATGTGCTTAAATACTAAATAAATAAAAGACAACAGAAGACCACACAGAAAAAAATATTATTGGATGTTTAATGAAGAATTAAACAGAAAACAAAGATGATTTACATCAGCATTGTAAGGCCTCCCGACCTCCTGGACACACTGTAGATCCTGTGCTTGGAAAAGAGATAGCACACTCTGCTGGTAGTCAACAGAAAATTGTTTCTGTTTTAGACCAAATGCAGACTACTACTGCAGTGTTTAGCATATGATTTTCTATCCCCTCTTTTTAATAGGCATAGTCTGAACTCAGGGACATTTCTACTACAGGTTTTTAATAATTTATCCTTTTTATGTTTTTAAGACAAAACCCGTGAGGTTCCTTTGTAAACAATGCCTCTAATGGGTGAAATGGAGTGATGTTTGTTTGCTTGCAGTTTTTACAGTAGCATCATATCACCTCAGATTTTCCAAAGAGGCTTTCCCTGCTGTACAAGGTCTTTCACAGATGGAAGAAACTTGGGACTCCTGAGTTCAACCATTGTAAATATCCATCAGGAATGTACGATTAGCCCTACATTAAGGACCTACAGGTACATATCACTGTTCAAAATTGTGCTATGACAATAGCCCACTGTTACTGGGATGCCAGAGGTTGGTATCCTTGGTTTTTCATATATCCTTTGCTCCATTGAATTGCCAGGTGCCTTAAAGTGTACAGTGATATCCATAAGTGTTGCATTAGTACTCTGATTTGAGGCATTAGAATAGGTGTACTGTAGGTGCTGACATGCAATAAATGTTGGACACCCCCACCATGCATGACTATACAGTCAGTACATTTATAATTAAAGATTCCCAATTAGAGAAGTTTAAAAAGGAATGTCATTGTAAAAAAATATAGAATACATTTTATAAAAGTGTAAGAGAAATGTAGAACTCACATGCTGTATGTAAACCATTCTATCTCAGCTTTGTATCTTCAGAGCTTTGCAACAGTTGTTACAGAGATGTTTTATAAAGTTAGAAAAATTAAAGGTTAGTTCACAATAAAAGGTCTATTTTGTTTAGATACTAATGCAAAAACCTCTGCATAATAACAAAATAATAAAAATAAGCATTTCCATTATATGCACAGGGTTTCATTTCTTCACGCAGTTTGCATGCATGGAAAACAGACGTTTGCTGTTTGCAGTGTTGTGCACTGTGCCAAAGGAAAACAACTGTTCTGGTATCTGTGAGCCAATGTCAGTCAACAGAGCAACACAGATCCTGTCTTCTGGAAGTAGGAAAGTTATATCAAGCAGAGCAGGCACCTGGAAAGCACTGAGCATATTGATGTCTTTCCAATGACAATGAAGGTTTCAGTTGCTTGCCTCTTCTCTTATCAATTACTGGTCCCTTTCAGTCTGGATACAGGCAGATTAAACCCTTCCTTTTGAGATACTTCTACTGGTCAAAGACTTTGGAGTCTGTAATTTCCTGATGTTCTAGGTTTGCAGATAATTTACTGAGAAACAGATATTTTCCACTGAATGTGATGAGCTAATTATCGTGCTCATTGAGCCATTTCTCTACTAGGATTCCCTTATACATTATAATGCACTCTTCAAAATTACTGGGATTTCCAAAAGAATCAATATCAAAATATTTATATTACTTCATCATGTTGTTGGCAGTAAGTACCTGTTTTATTGAACATTCAAAATACAGTACTCTGGTGAAAAGCAAAGCTTCACATAATTCGTTTCCAAAGTGTAACCTGATCTGGTGATGGCTGTGCAGCGGGAAAGGTAATATTTCCCACACATTTTGCCTTCCTCCATTTAGCATCGGATTCAAATGAGACTGTAGAAAGCGTTTTATCTGCATTGCTTCTAATTGTATGTGCTTACAGGACATGGACAATAATTAAATCTTCTCAAAGGATGTGTCCTAGACAGCGTTCATGAGAGGGCGTGAAAATGAATGGACAGGGGAGAAGGGGCAAACATTTAGGAAATAACAGAAATGGAGATGTTTTCGCTCAGCTGAGAAGGGCTGTCTTCGCATGCCATTAAGAAAATCATAGGTTTGTGATGCCTCATGATTCCTTTGCGGGCTACACATGCTGCCGCAGCTACACACCTGAACTATTAAAAAAATCATGGTCAGTCCATCAAACTTTATGGTCTGTATGGCAATAGTCTGTTTATTAGAATATAGATGATTGTTTGCCGCCGATGAGATATTGGTCACAGTCTATCTCCTCAAAATCAATGGAAAGAATACCTTTCTTTTGTGACGCTAATGTGATAGATGAGTCCCAGAGTCTCATAGTCCTACATGCACAAGCCAATCAATAGTTCAATATAGATACATCTAAATAGAAAGAATGGCTATATCCTGAGAGCATACGATTTGTCATCAAATGGAGGTGTTCTGTTATAACTGGGTAATGATCCAGTGTGGTGCTGGAAGGGAGGACTGGTGGCTATCAATAACTCTTTCCTTTTGTTTGTTTTTTGTCATACTGTCGAGCTATGAGACAGAAAGGAGCACAGTGCTTCTCCGTAACAGAGAGCAACACCTCTTCGTCCACAGGAGGCTCAGGAGATTTGGTACGGATGCACTGTAGAAAGTATTCTCACTGGATGCATTATATTGTAGTTGGGTATGGCAATCGATCAGCTCATGAGCGTAAACCACAGAAGAGGGTTGAGACAGCTGAGGCCATTGCTGGTACAGACCTCCCTTCTACCCAGGCCATCTTCACTACACGCTGCCTCAGAACAGCAAATAATAGAATCAAAGACCAAAACCTCCCTGGGAATGCACTCTTCTCTCTTCTTCCTTAGGGCAGAAGATTTAGGAGTATAAAAGCCCGGATCTCCAGGTTCAAAGAAAGATTCTACCCCACAGCCTTAAGAGACCTTAACTCCACCTCTTAAATCCTACCCACTTAAACCCCTTTGTTAATGCACTGAACTCAAAATACTGCCCCTGCTGAATTTTGCACACAGCTGCTATCTCTGTTCCTGTCTCCAAGAATTGTTATGTCATTTGACATGTGAGGAACACATGCAAGTAAACATTTCATTGTACTCAGGTACATATGACAATAAAGTTTGAACTTGAACTAAAAATGAAAAAGCATAAGTTACATTTTGGAAGATCTGTATAGTAAGTGGAAATATATAGTATGCGAGCTAGTCTTGGAGACAAACTGGATATCCGTGTTAGTAACCAGCATAATGCAAGACTTGTCAAAAATGAAGGCAAGCTACTGTACAGTATGTAGTCTAGACAAGCATTTGCTAAATCATACATTGAAAGGTTGACAGATGAAAAGTGTGCATAAGAGTATAAAGCCTAAAGACAATTGCTGGAGAGAGAGTTAATTTTGTACCAGTAATGAAAATATTAAATGTTTTGAGTGTTTAGATGACCTTTAATTGCTAAATTAACTTAGCAGAAAATCAATCGACTTGCAAGCTTCCCGTTTAATTGTTTAAAAGGGGAAGGCAATTACCAAACATCAACACTGGACTGCAGTGACAAGATAAAAGAGATCCTAATTTCTTGACGGCAATCAAATCAGATATATTTAAATCAGAAAGAAGTTATTTAAATAATGCTGTAGAATGAGCTAAGCATTGTCACTATTTAAGTAACAGATACATTCACTGTAAGGATTTCAGCATTGATTCTGTCATCGATTTCAGATTTTACCTGTCTGTCCTTTTGATCTACAAACTGCAATCAGTACATTTCTCACAAATAGATTCATGACTGAAGGATGTCTTATTCTACAGCTAGGGAGAGTACTCAGTAGGTCCCAGTCCAATATTCCCAATCCTTGAATGGTCCTGGAGAAACCAAAAATGGTGACCCCCGCTCCCAGTAATGGATCGTTCCTGAATCTGCAGCAAAGAACCAGAATCGGCACAAAGATGCATTTTAATGATTACCAAATGCCTTCACCACTGAAAATAATAATAGAAAAGGCCTCTGGAAGCATATGATTGACTGTTTTTAACATTTCAATATGAGGGGAATTGCTACTGCCTTTGTACCATTTTTCATTTCTGGAATCTGTAACAGTAGGCTGATGTGTAGAAAAAGCATTGACACAGGAGTGGTGCTGTGGCTCTGTGGCTCAGGATCTGTGCCTGTGGCGGGAAGGTTGCTGGTTCATATCCTGTGGCTGGAAGAGGAATCCTACTCCGTTGGGCCCCTGAGCAAGGCCCTTAACCCCAACTGCTCCAGGGGCGCTGTACAATGGCTGACCCTGCGCTCTGACCCCAAGCTTCTCTCCCTTTCTGTGTGTCTCATGGAGAGCAAGTGGGGGTATGCGAAAAGACAAATTCCTAATACAAGAAATTGTATATGGCTAATAAAGTGATCTTCTTGTAGTTTCAGCAATGATAGTGTCGCATAACCCTTTGGAACATTATTCCACTTGCACCAAAAAAATACTTATACCAACTATTAAGTCATTATATTGAAACAAACAGATTTTCAATTATTACTAAAGAATCAATAGAATCATGCTACCCTCTTACATTTAATTTATTTTAAACATTATGATATGTGATCATCACAGCCCTTTGTCTTCGAGGGAAAGTTAAAGCATTTTGCTCTTCTTGTACATTTCTAAGAGGAATCTCCCCATTTTGCTTTCTGTTATAAAAAAAACTTACAGACGATTATTTCAAACTCTGCT
Organism: Lepisosteus platostomus; assembly: GCF_059453375.1. Taxonomy (NCBI): domain Eukaryota; kingdom Metazoa; phylum Chordata; class Actinopteri; order Semionotiformes; family Lepisosteidae; genus Lepisosteus; species Lepisosteus platostomus. The sequence continues at coordinate 72,342,601 of NC_142614.1, read as the reverse complement.
GCTTCCCTCAGCGTCTTGAACTGTAAGAGGGTCTGCCTTGTCTGTGAGGTGAGATGTGCACCGTGGGAGTTTCTGGTGGAATACACACTATGACTAGTCAGGATTCCTCTTTCACAGGACAGACTTTCCTGACAACTGCTGGGTAAAGGTGGGGTGGAGACAGCTGGGTTAGTTTAACCCGGGAACTAATGGTTCCTCTCCGCAGCAGAGGGCCTCTGTGACTCACCTCATTAGTAATAGCAATGTGGTCTTGAGAGGAACCTGAGAGAGAATGCAGTTTCACTTAATCTGTCTTTGGCTGGTGCAAATTTTCCACCAATGAGTCAGATTAAATAACAATCGGTTATTCCAAATTGTGAGAATGAACAGGATTAAAAAAACAACGAATGGCTCCAAAATAAAGATGTTTAAAATAAATCACATATGTTAAGTTACTACAAAATTACACATTTCATCCCTTTTGTATAATTGCCTTAACAGTACAAGTGAGTGATTTATATAATACTTGTGTGCTAGCTGAGCATTGTAACTTTTCAAGTGTCAGATAAACTCACTGGAAGGCATTAGGATTTCAGCTTTGATTGTGTCTGTCAGGAAACAGTTCTTTCCGGTCCCTATGCGGACGACACGATCCGTAAGGTGAAGAAACAATAGGGAAATTATCATGCAGGAGTCGGTCAGGAGACAGGGGAGCGTGTCCGAGGTGAGCAGGTGTCCAGCGGAAGTGAGTCCGGGGCAAACAATCCAGGCATAAATCCAAAAGGGAAATCCAAAACGGGAGGCGAAGTCCAAGACCAGGGTATCCATCCAAAGAAACTAAAAACCAGAACCGGGTTGGGACCGGCGGGACAGGGAATCAGGAACAGGAAACTAAAACCATAACGGAGCCAGACGCAGCAGGACCCCGGGCTCTCACGAAACGGGATTCAATGAGAAGCCCCGAGCAATCGCCTGCATCTGGCTTTAAAGGTGGAACTAAAGAGGGGCTGGAATAAGAAACAGGTGTGGGGAATGGGACAGAACGAGGAAGGGCTGGAGCGCCCTTAAGAGGAGGAGTAACGATCGTGACAGTGTCATTTATTTCAGATTTCCAAGTGAAGATTCACACAAACACAGTGGTTAATAAAATGTGCTTTTCACCAATTTGGTGTGTAAAATTCACATTCCGTTTCCTGGGATAAACTATGTTTCATATAAAATTGTCTTCCCAAGAAATTACTGAGCTTTAAATGACTGTATAAAAGGGAAAACATAAAGTTACCACATAAATGTCCAGTCAGTTTCCTATTCAATTGTTTTCTATATTTTTTTGCAAAAGTTTAGTATTGCTGTCTTACAGCTCTTGGGTCCTGTATTTAGTTTTGGACTGGGGTGACGTCTGTGTTAGAGTTGACATGCTTCTTCCCAACTTTGAGTAAGTTTTCTTTGGGTACTCTGATTTCCTTCCATCTTCCTAGATATGCTGGCTGGGTTAATTTGGGTCTTTAATTTCCCCCCTGTGTGTTTATGTGTGTTTATCTTTTTACCCAGTGCTTCTGGGATAGGCTCTGGGGTTCCATGACAGTCAGGAATTAGCAACTTTTGACAACAACTCTGACAACATTGTTAATTCAGAGGAAAAAAATACTCTTGAGTGACAGGAATCTTTCTGAACACATCATTTGTGGATTGAGAACATACAGTATGTATCATTCATTGACGTTTTTACAGTTGTGCTCTGGTTTGAGCATTTTACACGAAGGGCTGCAATGTGTTCAAAATAAATAACACATGCTGCTTGGTCAGTATTGGAATGAGAGACCTCTGTGGAAAGACCGGCTGCTTTTGTGAGGAGTGTTGATGGACAAAGACAGTAGGAGATGATTCCTACTGTACGTCTAGACCTAGACTTTACAAACCAATTACCCAGTATGGTGACAGAGACACTGTGATGTTGGAAAATCTGTACTTTGGATGAGGCTGAGAAAGATCACATGGTCCTGAAATAGGAATAAGCATAGAGGTGGTTAACCCTGTAATTCTGACCTCATTCCACTCTAGGCCTCAACAAACTGTCCTACGTAATGTTCTACCTCAACGCATTTCATGAAGCTTCTTGTTTCTCCACAAGAATTACTGTTTAGTGGGGCTGCCACATGTCATCCAGGAGAGGCTATGCTTCAACGGTGAATAATGTACACCCATTCCCCGGTATCTGTACCTAATTAGTTCCTAGAAATATCTGTTTGAAAGGCGGGAGATCGTTCATCAGAAATAAAAATCCCATTATTTCTTATAGGGAAAAATCTACCCTGTTCCATTTTGAAGACAAGTTCACTCAAAAACCACCCTAAACATATAATACTATACAGACCATTTTAAAAGATTAGTGAACAACGCGGTCCTACCCAAATAAGCCAACTATAGCTGTCAAAAATGTCATATTTACATTTTTCATTTTTTTGGAATAGATCACTATCCGAGCGATCAGCTAGCATGATGTGCATACTGTTGTTGACTGTTACATAAAAGAATCTATTTCTCTTCCTTGAGACCCCATAAGGAACAACGACTACAAAACAAACACATACAAAAAACACAAATGAGAGCACAAGCTTTCGTTGTGATTGTAAACAAAGCACTGCTGCCTCATGGCGTCCTGAACTACAATGCCTGTCAGAGACGCAGAAACAAGCCAGCTACAGCCTCTTCTCCCTGTACAGGCAGATGGAATCCCAAGCATTCATTTCAAAATTGTGCTTTTTAAATGTTTTAGCAGTTACAATCAAATAATTATCCCAACACAAGACACACACACAAAAAAAATCACTACAATCCCATGTAGTAAAAGAAAATTCCCAAAGGGTGTTCTTTGCACACTCTTGTCTTGCTGTTTCTTGCCACATTACACAAAAACACCCTAAAACAAAACCGCCTGCAGCAGGTATCTCTTCCACACTGTCGCCCTCTGTACGCCTCACACAGCTCAGTCCACCCATACAGGCACCCACCCATCTGTGGTAGAAATGAAAGGAAAACTCTGCTTAGTTCTTCTGTTGTCCCTCTAGCATCAGCAATATTTTCTATAATACCTCCCTTACCCTGGCCATGTGGTGGTGGTGGAGGGAAGTCCTCATTACCTGTAAAGTGCTTTGAGTGGAGTGTCCAGAAAAGTGCTATATGAGTGTAAGCAATTATTATTATTATTATTATTATTATGCGCAACAAGATTCAGAAGAGGAGGAAAGTATAAAAACTTTCTTATAAAAAGCACTACTAACCTCTTATGGTAATTCAAGATATTAAACATAAGTATAATAATAATAATAATTGCTTACACTTATATAGCACTTTTCTGGACACTCCACTCAAAGTGCTTTTACAGGTAATGGGGATCCCCTCCACCACCACCAGTGTGCAGCATCCACCTGGATGATGTGACAGCAGCCATATTGCGCCAGAACGCTCCCCACACATCAGCTATCAGTGGGGAGGAGAGCAGAGTAATGAAGCCAATTGATAGATGGGGATTATTAGGAGGCCATGATTGGTAGGGGCCATTTTTAATGGCCACAGAGAGTCAGGACCTCGGTTTTACGTCTCATCCGAAGGACGGCATCTTTTTACAGTATAGTGTCCCCGTCACTATACTGGGGCATTAGGACCCACATGGACCGCAGGGTAAGGGCCCCCTGCTGGCCCCACTAACACCTCTTTCAGCAGTTTTAGTTTAGTTTTTCCCAGGAGGTCTCCCATCCAGGTACTGACCAGGCTCACACCTGCTTAGCTTCAGTGGGTTGCCAGTGGTGAGTTGCAGAGTGATATGGCTGCTGGCAATAAAATGGTAAATAAATGTAAATAAGATGACTGTGTGGGCTCATTAACTAGCTCTCGTGGGTGTACTTGATGAATTGTTCATGGAATAAAGCATGTTGTCAATATTTTTATTCTCAGGACCACGTGAAGCTGCGATGGCATACGTTGAGAGTGCAATAAGTTGCGAGTCGACTGTATATTTTTTCTGGGCAGAACTCCTGGTTGTGAACGAAGAATATCCAGGTGATCACCGGAGGGAGGCCAACATGAACAAACGTAAAGGAACAAGTAATAGGTTTATTCCATGCTGAAAAAAAGAAGAAAGAGAACACAACGTTTCGGCCGTGGAGCCTTCTTCAGGTGTGAGAGAGACAGGGCAGTAGGCAAAGGTAAAGTAGCGGGAGAACAAAGGTTGGGAGGGAGGAGGAGTGAGAGGCGGGAGCAAGGCACAGAAAGAGAAGCCAATCAAGAGGTGTGAAGTCAGAATGGGTGCAGAGAGGTGTGAAATGAAACTTCCAATGAATGGAGAAAATTTAAAAGAACAGTAATCTGTCGTTAAGGGAAGGGAGAATGTGTGATCCTAACTGCAGAATAATTTTAGTTTCGGTGGTCTTTCTGATGTATGAGTTCGGAAAACCGTCTTTGAGAACACAGACGGAGAGATTAGTGTGGTCGTGGCCTTCAGAGGTGAAATGAGAAACAATGGGCTTGGAGAGATCTTTAATCTTCACAGCCCTGACGTGTTCTCTGAAGCGGTCTCCGAGTCTCCTTCCTGTTTCTCCAATGTAGATGGCTGGGCATTTACTGCAAGAGATACAGTAAATAAGGTTGCTGGAGGTACAAGATGCTGTCTGGGTGATCTGGAATTGTCCTGAGGGGCCTTGAATGAGTGTGGTGGTGGCTGTGTACTTGCAGGTGATACAGCGAGCTCTGTTGCAAGGGAAAGTGCCTGGTGTGGATGGTTGTTGAGGGCGGTCAAGGGAGCTGTGAACAAGGAGGTTACGCAGATTAGGTGGTCGGCGATATGAGATGATAGGGCGATCAGAAAAGAAGGCCCCAATGGAGGGATCATCCTGTAGGATGGAAAAATTCTGGTTAATGGTCCTGGGGATAGGAAGTGTGTTAGGGTGGTAAGGAAGCACCAAGGGAATGCGGTTGTTACGGCGGGAGTTCCTGATCGGGTTGATGGTCCGGGGGGTGTTTTTGGCTCGGGCAAGGGCCCTGTCAATCACACTGCTGGGATATCCTCTGTTGATAAAAAATGAGTACATTTCGAGGGCTTGGTTCTCGAAGTCGATGTCGTCGCTGCATAGTCGTCGTAACCTAAGGAACTGTGAAAAAGGAAGAGAGTTTTTAGTGTGGTTGGGGTGAAATGAGCTGTACAGGAGGTAGCTGTGTGAATCCGTGGGTTTGTAATAAACTGAAGTGGACAGTCGGGGGTAGTTGATAGACAAGTGGATGTCTAGAAACGGAAGAGTGGTGGAAGATATGTGAACTGTATATTTGAGGGACGGGTGGAAGTTGGTGAAATGGTGCAGGAAGAACTCGAGCTGATCGTTGGAGCATGTGGCGGCACCGACGCAGTCATCAATATATCGTTTGTAGAGGTCAGGGACATAGCCAGTGTAGGAGGCGAAGAAGCGTTCTTCTACCCAGCCGACAAAAATGTTGGCATAGCTGGGTCCCATTCTGGTGCCCATGGCAGCTCCACTGACCTGTTGGTAAAACTGACCTGTTGGGCGGTCAAGCTCCACTTGACCGCCCTCAACAACCATCCACACCAGGCACTTTCCCTTGCAACAGAGCTCGCTGTATCACCTGCAAGTACACAGCCACCACCACACTCATTCAAGGCCCCTCAGGACAATTCCGGATCACCCAGACAGCATCTTGTACCTCCAGCAACCTTATTTACTGTATCTCTTGCAGTAAATGCCCAGCCATCTACATTGGAGAAACAGGAAGGAGACTCGGAGACCGCTTCAGAGAACACGTCAGGGCTGTGAAGATTAAAGATCTCTCCAAGCCCATTGTTTCTCATTTCACCTCTGAAGGCCACGACCACACTAATCTCTCCGTCTGTGTTCTCAAAGACGGTTTTCCGAACTCATACATCAGAAAGACCACCGAAACTAAAATTATTCTGCAGTTAGGATCACACATTCTCCCTTCCCTTAACGACAGATTACTGTTCTTTTAAATTTTCTCCATTCATTGGAAGTTTCATTTCACACCTCTCTGCACCCATTCTGACTTCACACCTCTTGATTGGCTTCTCTTTCTGTGCCCTGCTCCCGCCTCTCACTCCTCCTCCCTCCCAACCTTTGTTCTCCCGCTACTTTACCTTTGCCTACTGCCCTGTCTCTCTCACACCTGAAGAAGGCTCCACGGCCGAAACGTTGTGTTCTCTTTCTTCTTTTTTTCAGCATGGAATAAACCTATTACTTGTTCCTTTGCAGCCTACGCATGCTGACGCAGCTACCCACCTGAACATGAACAAACGTAGGCTACTTATGGAATCAACTGTAAGTGTTTATAGTCCCTCCTTATAGTCCCTTAGTCCCTCCTTTCTCTCTCCTCTCTGTTCCTGGTCAGGTCTCAGCCAGCTCAGCACCCCCAACAATCTTAACATGCCCCCTCTGTAGTAAGTTAAGCATGTTTGCTGTACAATTTTCACATGGTGGCATGAAGACCTAAAAAAAGAGAGGGTAGCAGGCACAAAAGAGATAAACTAGCACATTTTAACTGACAAAAGCACTGGCCATTATATGCCTAATTCAAGTAAACATAGCCCCCAGCCACTGCCTTTTTCCTCCTCCTGTCACCCCCAAACAATTTACACACAGTGTTTGTTGGTGTATCCCAACATGTTCTTAACAAGAATGTTCAGAACCCAGCTGCTCGTATTGTAACTGGAAATTACAACGCATGAACACACACTATACTGTTTCTTCTGTTCTATTTTTCTTGGATTGGCACCCTGTCGTGTTCTGCAATTCACCTTTAAAGGCTTGAATAGTTTCTCTTTTGGCTGCACCAATGAATAGTGAACTCCCTGTGAAAAACAAGGCTTCAGTCTCAGAGACAATGTGCATTCTGTTCTATTGCACCAAGGCTATGGAATAAACTCCTAGTACTGTAAGTAAGCACTTTCAAGGCCAATCTTAAAAATTAATCTTATTCTGTGGCCTGTTTAATTTAATATACTGTATGTATTACTGTACATGTCTATTATGTTTGCCTTTGTTTTATTTTAATCACCTGAATGTGTTGTGAAACGCCCTATATACAGTAAACACATATATACAGTTGTTGTTTTGTTGTTATGTTGTTGTTGTTGCTGCTTCCTAGTGCAGTTTGACAAATGTTCCTGGTGTTCAGCAAAACAAATCTGAAGGCTCCACTAGGGTGACGAGGTTGGAGGTGCTTGAAATTAATTTGAACATGGCAGCTGACTGCTGGGAGATCAAACGTACAAGTGATGTACAAGAAAAAAACCTTGAGCAATGAAATTGTTTCTGGCATGACACACAGGTGGTCCTCTCTCTAAAAGCCATTTCCTTCCATCATTATTATGTTTCTGTGTGATGAAATGCATGACTTCTGTAGGCCATCTGTCGCCTTAGGCCGGCCTAGGTCATAGAAGAATCAGAGCTGACAGTTCATAGGTTTGGGATGTATGAGAAAATAACAAAGCTAAGGAATGTTATCAGGTGTTTAGTTGTGTTTTACAATGTGGCAGTCACTTCTGTTGTTTGGGGAGTACTTTATCTATTTAACTCTTCATTGTGTATTGTGTAAACTACTTAGGAATTCCCTGAACTTTGTGATTCGTTGTCTCTCAAGAGTTTAAGGAGCTCTTTTTCATCCTCTGCCACACCAATATTCAGAAATGGATGTACCTCTCTTACCTTATTGAAATGCTAAAGGATAATAATAATAATAATAATAATAATAATAATAATAATAATAATAATAATAATAGCTTACACTTATATAGCGCTTTTCTGGACACTCCACTCAAAGCGCTTTACAGGTAATGGGGACTCCCCTCCACCACCACCACCAGTGTGCAGCCCCACCTGGATGACAGCAGCCGGAGAGCACCAGTACACTCCCCACACACCAGCTCTCAGTGGGGAGGTGAACAGAGTAATGAAGCCCATTCTTAGATGGGGATTAGTAGGAGGCCATGATTGGTAGGGGCCATTTTTAATGGCCACAGAGAGTCAGGACCTCGGTTTTACGTCTCATCCGAAGGACGGCATCTTTTTACAGTATAGTGTCCCCGTCACTATACTGGGGCATTAGGACCCACATGGACCGCAGGGTAAGGGCCCCCTGCTGGCCCCACTAACACCTCTTTCAGCAGTTTTAGTTTAGTTTTTCCCAGGAGGAAAAAAATCACTACAATCCCATGTAGCCTGAGTAAAAGAAAATTCCCAAAGGGTGTTCTTTGCACACTCTTGTCTTGCTGTTTCTTGCCACATTACACAAAAACACCCTAAAACAAAACCGCCTGCAGCAGGTATCTCTTCCACACTGTCGCCCTCTGTACGCCTCACACAGCTCAGTCCACCCATACAGGCACCCACCCATCTGTGGTAGAAATGAAAGGAAAACTCTGCTTAGTTCTTCTGTTGTCCCTCTAGCATCAGCAATATTTTCTATAATACCTCCCTTACCCTGGCCATGTGGTGGTGGTGGAGGGAAGTCCTCATTACCTGTAAAGTGCTTTGAGTGGAGTGTCCAGAAAAGTGCTATATGAGTGTAAGCAATTATTATTATTATTATTATTATTATGCGCAACAAGATTCAGAAGAGGAGGAAAGTATAAAAACTTTCTTATAAAAAGCACTACTAACCTCTTATGGTAATTCAAGATATTAAACATAAGTATAATAATAATAATAATTGCTTACACTTATATAGCACTTGTGTGAATGTGTGATGCAGCCCCACCTGGATGACAGCAGCCGGAGAGCACCAGTACACTCCCCACACACCAGCTCTCAGTGGGGAGGTGAACAGAGTAATGAAGCCCATTCTTAGATGGGGATTAGTAGGAGGCCATGATTAGTAAGGGCCAATTGAAACAATTGTACTGTCTTTGTTATTATTATACAACTATTTTAGTCTGGACAGTTTAGTTGCAAGCTAATCTTCATTAGCTTTTCATCCATTGGAACATTGATTTTTACGATAGTCATGGATCCTACCAACAGCACACACAATCTAATGAAAACTGATTGATTCTTGCCGTTTTGAACTGCTGTATGTTATGTTTAGCAGTATTGAACATTTCAAAGTGGCATTACAGACTGCAATGCCAAAAACTATTTTGATGTGTTGCCATAATCAGGCGTTCACCAGGTTGTTCAGATCCTGTGTTAAGACAAATAATAAATGTGTAAAGATTGTGGTAAATGCGAGAGGTGTGCAAAGGGAAACTGAGGAAGTGAGTTATATATACGTAGGAGTTAGGACGTAGATGAGATTGGGATCTGACCTTCCACCTGAATTTGATAAATAGCTATTACATGTAAATAGTTTTGAGCAAGATTTGTGTTTAATAGTATTGGTTTCATGGATTGACCTAAAATGTCCAATACCATCTATAAAAAAGATTTTACTGTACTTTTCTTTCGAAAATGAAAAAATACATTTAGTAGCATATCTGCTAAATACACTTTAGTGACATATCATTGAGAAGGGCTTGTGAAGCCAGGCAATTTTGCAATAACTGCAGCAAGTAGGAACCAGTTACAACTGACTACTGAAAGCAGAAGAAAGCAAGTGGATTTAAAGAATGCAATAGGAGACAATAAAAAGTACACTTTTGAATGCTCACTTGTAACACTGTGCTACAGATGATTGTTCCTTTCCATCACATTAATATTCAGAAAAATCCAGTTTAAAGCCTGGATATAAAATGGCGTCCTTCTTACATTTGATGTGCGCATACGGCAAATGAGTCACAAACATTAGTGGTAAGGTGTACGACTGAATTGTAGGGATGGGTGAAAGAAAGACCCACATGAGCTGAATCATCCCAAGCCTGTCTACAAGTGAGAATCCCTGGTGTTTGCTCTTTAGATCACTTGGCCATAGACAACTTCTTGTATTAGGAACCTCTTGAAGGTTTGCCATATTTAACTTTGCTGGCCTTAAAGCAATACCTGTTATTCTGCTCTATTCAGTGAGTGACAGCCTATTTCACAGGCATAGATATATAATTGTTGTTGTTGTTGTTATGTAAAGAATTAGCCCCTCCAGAAATAAGAAAAACGTGTGAATGTCTGCTTATCCAGTCATTTAAATCCTCACCATTGTTGCAAATTGATCAAATTACTTTTGTACAAGGGAAATACACTAACACTTTTCCAGTAAATTGGTATTACCCCTTTCTGTTAACAACTTACGAATATTTCCTTACATACAAATTGAAGATTACCATCAGTCTCTATAGATTTTTCTTAACTGCTTCTAGTGCTGCCAATATTTTGGCCTCTTCTATGCTAATATTATTTAATGCATACTTTTCTTTCCACAGCCTGAGGTGTTGTTTATTTTATCCTCTGCCATTTCCCTTTAATTCCCTAAAAGCTTCCAATCATTATCTTCAAAGCACAATGCTTTTTTCATTTACCTGGTTTTTCCTGTTATAATACTGAATAAAAAAATGTACTGTCTAAAATTCCATTGTGACATTCATTCAATTTCTCTGTTGGACTCTCTAATATCTTTTTTAATTATGCCTCCAGTTCATTATACTAATTTTCATTAACTAAACCCAGTTCGTTTTTCTCATGTCATAAACTGCTTCCTTCATTCTTATATTTTTTCTTAATTGATTTATTAAACCACATGGGCTGCAGCTTTCTAGACTCCAAAACTGTTCAGTGCTTCAAGCAGAATATCTTTAAACTAATTTAATCAATTCCTTAATTATTCCATATCTGTCCTCTCCCATTCTGCTTCTTTTAAATTTTGTCTCATTCCTCATAGTCTACTTAATCCTATCAACTGTTGCCTCTCCAAAAAGTCTACTCCTCAGAGAAAGGCAATATGCCTCTTCCACCCAGCCTTGGAGACCTTTAACCTCTGATCACAGCTAAGGTCAGCTTTCATCCTTCAAGGGAGATATCTTCTGATAGTAGTCATTCACAACTACACTGTTGTTTGATGCCTGTTCTGTCTTGCACTCTTAATGGCCTGCCTGACTGACTTAAAAGGCGCCATCCTCCGGATGAGAAGTAAAACCGAGGTCCTGATTCTCTTTTGTCATTAAAATCCCAGGGCGTTTCTCGAAAAGAACGAGGGTGTTACCCCGGCATCCTGGCCAAATTTCCCATTGGCCCTTACCAATCATGGCCTCCAAATAATCCCCATCTATGAATTGGCTTCATTACTCTGCTCCCCAATGAGAGCTGGCGTGTGGTGAGCGTTATGGTGCTCTCTGGCTGCTGTCGCATAATCCAGGCGGGGGCTGCACACTGGTGGTGGTGGAGGGGATTATTACTACTGTATACTGATAACCTGTTTTACAAGTAGAAAATGAGCTGATTTTCTCAGTAATGAAAGTAGAAGTTCCTTTCAAAGCAGCTGCTTCTCCTTTCTGAACTTGCTGCTTTGTTTTATGTCTTCAAGTGGCCCCTACAAAAGAGAAATGTGGCCACTGATTAACTGTATTGAAAAGAAGGTGGGTGGAGGGATTTTGAGTTCTATTTTCAGCGGAGGTGCTTCTTGTTTTGCATATTTCATTTAGACATTTTTGAAGTGGCTTTTTTTGAAGGGGTTTGAAGTTCTATTTCTAGAGGAGGTTCGTCTTGTTTTGAGTACTTCATTTAGAAATTTTTTCTTAACAAATGTAGACTAACCTTTTAATAGGAATACTTAAAGGGCACATTGAGTTCTTAGGCAGGTGTCAGAAAAACCCATGGTCACACCCACACATATTTCATTAAAGTGGATCAAAACTGAACAGCACCATACAGAACAAAACTGTAAAAAAACATTTAATCTGAGCCACACACACCCTGAAATTCAACATTCTCCTGTCATTTGGCTAAAAGGAATGAATGCTCTCATTCACAGTCAATATGCAGGGGTTCACAGGAATGTACTTTAAGGAAAATAATTGCAAAGTTAGTAAAAAAATCAAATAAAAAATGATGGGTCTATTCAGTTTATGTGATTTAATGGCAGTGTTTGAGGAAAAAATATGTTTTAAAACTGCACTGAGTCCCTTGCTACAATGTTATGTTTTGCTTCGTTTTTACAATAACACAAGCAGCTTAAAAGCAGTCAGTTACACAATGGCCACAGTCAATCAGTGCTGTTCCCTTCAGTTGTGATACATAATCATCCTGTGTTCAATATATCCCGTGGCTCAACATTTATAAAGTACTCTGGGCTGTCTCAGGCCAATGACAGATTCTATTCAAATCAATAAAGAGCTGACTATTTGGGACAACCACATTGTTCACAGATTGATAAGTCCACATTGAGCCCTTTTAATTTTAATCACTCAAAGTCTCTTATTGTTGCAGTGTATTGAAAATGAATATGAACACCTGTAGGTTTGTTTAGACTCCATTAAGTAAAGTAACCCATTTTATTTGTCTGCAAAGACCTAAAACTAGGATAAAAAGTTACCTTTCAGTGGCATCACAAAAGCTTGATTTCAGTTTGGCTCAAGCACAAAGCCTAATTGGAGGGTTTATGTGTAAGAAAGTGACTGTTCTTGAATGGCCCACTCACGTCCTGATTTACAGTAAATCCAACACAAACTCTGTAGTGAGCCGTCCCTAAGTGGTCTCCACCCAATATGACAATCAGCATATTTTAGTTTTTGATTTATCTTTGCAGTTTTGCCGACACTTAACTTCTTTCACCCATAAAAGCGTCCAGTTTGAAAATGTATGACTTGTAATTCAACAAAAAGGAACATTTTTGGAAGGGGGTGAATACATTTTAAAGGCACTACAGTATGTATTCTATTTTTCTACAATATTAAACATTTGCAACAGTTAATATAACTTCATATATGGCAGGTCGGAATAAAACAGTAAACAGGAATGTAGTCAAAGCGTCCAGGACCTTAGCATCGACATTTCCTTCAGGGCAAGTGACTGTGCTAGTGCACCATTTTTTTCCTCTTTAGAATTTCGGTCATTGAGTTGGCTTTGAGCTTGTGAGCTTACAGTACTGACAGAAGACATGAAATTACTTTTCAATTCCACTACTTTAAAAAAAAAAGCTTCATGATTTGTTAAGCCACGCTGTTCTGTAAAACAACAATGTCTTTCTATACTTTTGTATTCCGTACTGTAGGTACTTACTGTAGTTTCATGTGAGTTCCTGACAAAAGAACTCTGTCTATGGTTGTGCCCATGAATTGTTCAGAAATTGTTGGGCCGTTCTCCTATGAACTAGAGTTTAAGGTTCTGTCATGTCATTCAGTTGTTAATTTGTTCTTAGCAAAGGGCTTTTATCTCTAAAACAGTTGTTCATCCTAAACATTACAAACATTACATTACATTACATTTATTTTTACTTAATCACCTGATCTCCCAGATCACTTGATTTTGTGAATGTTCTTGTCTTCACATGACCTCAGTGTTTTATTTTTGTTAAAATGTTATTTATAATGCATAGTTATTTCCATCGTTTTCTTTGAATTCAGTAAAGATAGGATTTTATTCTTCTCATGCAGTATATTTCTTTGTAAAACACCAGGCGGAGGGCAAACGTTTACCCCTTTGCCCTTATTAGAGCAAGCCAGACTTAAGCTTCAAAGTTATAAATGAGAAGAAACTTACTGCAGTTTAACACTAAGGTGCGAAAGTTTAAAAAAAGAAGTGAAAAAATGTGCATTACTTAGGGGAAACACACGGTAATCACTATTCTAACACTTACACTACATCACAAGGGCTCATTACTGTATTTTTCCCACTTTTTGTGGGGTGGGGTATACATTCGCAGGGGTATCATTTTTAAGAACCCTGATAATTCTCTTTTCAGTAGATACTGTATATGTTGTTATCATTTCACTGGGAGACACAGTGTCTCTCTCTTTATCTCAGGAATTATCGTTCTTGAAATGTGTGCATTCTGATAATGTCTGGCATCAAAAATAAACTGTTTCCCTTTTGTAAGCAGGGTTTCCAGTTAAGTGACTTCATTGATCAGTTATAAAAATCTCCAGAGACTCTCTAGACTGTCATATCTAGTGCTTTTTATTTATGTATTTAAAGAAAGTCAAACTGTTAATATAAATTCTGAAGTGATATGGAAGGCACAGCAGAGATAAACCTGGGCCACAGTTTAATACTACAGTGGGATTTAAATGCTGACACATGCAAGGACAAAGGTTCCTTTACTTTAACATGTGTCAAAGGATTAATTAAAATTAGATAGCTCTTCACTGTAGCATCTGGTTAACTTAGAAACTGGAATGAACCTCTCAATTTGTCTGAAACATCAGTTCTCCAGTCTGAGTATTTATCAGCCTGAACTGTGTTCATGCTCAGATTCAATGTAATAAAGTGGCATGGAAGCTCAGAAATTAATCGCATTTCACTTCTCCTTCGAGAGTATCACGCTAAAGCAGAATGGAGTCACGCCTGTTGTCCCTTTCTTGCTCTCGTCTTCTCTGTATTTGTGTAATAAATGTGTGTGAGTACCGTACAGTATATGTCCATCCAAATTCTAAATCGCTTTTATGAAGTTCAACCTTCTGGGTTCCCCAGGGAAGGCCAGAGCTTAACCCAGCAAGCACCAGGCATGCAACGGGATACAACCTGGACAGGATGCCCATCCATCACCATGTGTGTGTACAGTGCATTCTACAGTCATTGGAACAGCATAGTAAAATCTTATTTCTGCTTTATGGTCAAGCAATTATAATTTAATGTGTGCACGAAGACAGTTCAGGCTGGTAAGTACTCGGATTGCAGAGGTGATATTTTAGACAAATTAAGAGTTGCATGCTAGTGTCTTAAGTTCACCAGATGTTACTGTACTGTATGTATTACTTGCCTTGGCCACACATTTTCTAAAATCGGAACAATGCAGAGATGATTAGCATGGTTCCTGTGCAAGGTATTTCTTTAGATAATGCATTAACTAAAGGACACAACTGAAACTACCCAGACGTGCATTTAAAATCAAGATGAGGAGGCCCTTTACCCAAGTTGGAGTATGGAGCAATCTACCCAGCCTAGTTGTTGAAGCCGAGACCTAGACTTCTTTCAAGAAACAGCTGGATGAGATCCTGGGATCACGGGCTAAATGGCCTCCTCCCATTTTTGATTGTTTTTATATTCTTAATTCAGGCCGACAGAAGTTAGTGAACTGGTTACCACATGTTATCTCATTCAGAGCTGTGTCAATTGCTGTGGGCTGGGTGGGCCCATATCTCCATGGGTACAGTGTACAGTATGTGTGAACATCTGGTGGAACTGATTTTGCAACATGTCCAAATAACAAGTGCACAGACCTGTTAAGAAGTATTTGCTGTCTTCTTGATAGGTAAAAAAGTAAAGTCCATTGGTAATGAATGTGCAAGATGAGACAAAAAGCTTCCTGTCTTTTGTAGCGCCTGTATGTTTATTACATGTTTTTGTACCTCCTTTGCAGGCATTTGTTTTAAAGGTATCAGTAAGCCAATTGAACATGCCCTGTTTCAAAGGGTTGTTATTTCACAAGCATAACTGAAAGTAAAATGGCAGTAGATCTATGTATTGTGAACCCACTGCACCAGCTAGTACAGTAACTGATGTATAGTTTTAGTTTCTTTAGTTTCTCAGATGCTTCTGATGTGTAGTTTTCTTAGTAGCATTTCAGACAACTGTACAATTTTAAAATATTTTAGCCTACTCTTTTAGAGACATATCTTTATGGGGTTCTATAACTTGACAAAACATTACAAACCAGTTTAATTTGTTGCTCATTATGTTCTTTTATATTAAAACTGGAATATCAGCTCAATAAGATTATTTCTTATGACCACTGAGGACTTCATGCCCAGTTTGTGTACGTGAATTAGCTTTCAATATTAGATGTGTGAAATTATTTCTGAGGAAGACTATTCATAGAAGAACAGATTTAATTCAGCCCTGTTTTTGCACAGTTGTGCATCATACAGTGTCATTAAGCAAGTTGTTTTAGCACGTAATTCAGTACCGAATTTTTCACACACTTATAAGATATATGTTTTTGGTATGCATTGGTTTACTAAGGTGTGCAAAGTGTCCTACTGTGCTTTGTAAATTTGTTCATGTATAATTAGCTTTATTATGCTGTCACAATGATTGACCTCACATTCACTATAACAGCACAGCAGTTTGCCAAAGTAACATTTTTTTAAGGGGACATAATTTGAGTAAGGTCTCCAGAATGATCCAAAACGCCACTTTAATGATGTGCTGTCATTGTGAACCTCTCATCTGTGTTACTTTGCCAAATTATACTCTTTGTGTTTCTGAGCCTAGAGAATTGTCCTTCAGGTGTTAAATGAAGTGGAAAGGGTTTAATCAAGATGCTGGAGAACAAGATCTCAGAACATTAACACTGCAGGCAGCATTCTCCTGTTGTAAAGTTAACACATAATATTGATGGGTACATTATTATGTTCAGAAAGAATTACCTTCCTTCTGTCAGTGAGTCTGCTATTAATGTTAATAGCATCTGCTAGTAACATTAACAAATGCCCGTTGCAGTGAGGAATTTTCACCTAAACCTAAGAAAATGGAAAAGTTCTAGTTAAAATACAGTACGGTCAACTTGTTCCCTGAAAAAAGGCATCCTAATCATAGAAATACAATAAAATATGGAAAATCAATGAAAAATTAAATTAATTAAATTGTATAAAAATATTAATAGTGCCAATTTCAAAGTTATTTTTAACCATTAATCTTAAGGAATTAAGATGAGGATAATAATTATTATTTTTACAACAGACTGATCAGTAAAGTAGTAATACAGTGATTAATCTAATTAATCATCTCTATTAATAAACCATGTTTTAGAATGTCCTCTGGCTAATCAGACGGATTCTTCACTGTACCCCCATGCCCAGCTCAGGTAATTATTGACTTTATATCCTTAAGGGGATCTGTTGCTGTCACGATCGCTAACCCCTCCTCTTAAGGGCGCTCCAGCCCTTCCTTGTTCCCTCCCATTGTCTGCACCTGTTCCCTATTCCCACTCCCCCTTAAAAACCAGACGCGGACCTCACTCCTGGTTCCTTATTGATTTCTGCATCGTGAGAGCCCAGGGTCCTGCTGCGTCTGGCTCCGTTATGGTTTTAACTTCCTGGTCCTGGTCCTGGTCCTGGTCCTGGTCCTGTTCCTGTTCCTGTTCCCCTGCCCCGCCGGTCCCGACCCGGCTCATGGTTTTAACCCCTGGATGGATCTCCTGGCTTTGGACTCTTCTCTCCCGTTTGGATTCCCCGTTTGGACTTTGGCTTTGTTTGTTCGCCCGGACTCACTTCCCCAGGACACCAGCTCACCTTGGACACGCCCCCTGTATCCTGACCCTTTCCTGCATGACTTTCTCCCTCGTGTATCTTCACTATTCTGGATCGCATCGCCCGCATAGGGCCCGGAAGGAACTGCTACGTGATAGTTGCCAAGTTGCTGTGGGCCCTTCATTTCTTTCTGTGTGTCTGAAATAAGCAAAATGAAGTCTTTGAGCCTGTTATAGGATGTACTGTAACCAATACCTTTCAATCTTTTAGTGGCCTAGCCAACCACAGAGTTTACTAATAGTTATTGTAGTTAAATTAGGGATTCACCTGCTGCCAGGCAGTCACTGAGGGTCAGGTCATGGAAAAGCGGTCCTCAAAGTGTTTGAACTCATTTTTCATAATATCCCCATTTGCAGAAACCAACTAAGATCTGCGCAGTGCAAAAATAATCAAACTATGAAAACTGTCTGCTAATGGACAGGTCATTATTAACACATTTAATAGACTTGACTCCAATGATTTGCCTGTTATGAGAGCACAGCCCTGTCAGGACAACATTTTCCAGATACCTTTGGGGGAGTGAGCGGCTGCTCTCAGTCACCTGACCACTCGCTGAAAGACCATTGGTCAGTTTAAAAAGCAGAAGCTTCCTGAGCCAGTCAATTGCAATTATGTCTGCTCAGGCTTAAATAAAAGGAAATTAATACATCACCAGATACTGCCCTGTTAAACAATCTCCAAAAATCATCTAAATACATAAGAAGATAAGAATCTCATCTTCCCCAGATCACAAGGGATGGTGGATCTGAAATATTCATTTGATAGCTGCAGTTAAACTGAACCAAAGATAGAATGAAGTTGCAGAATCAATAAATGAATGTCTTAATACCAGTACAAGAAGCATGCAACACAGATTTCACTGAACCTGTTAAAACCTGCCATGAGGTTTCTAAAAAAAAGGACTAATATTACAAGACTAATCTAACAAACAATGAACGATGTAAATCGTAAACTATTATAACAATTACAGACCAATGTAATTATATTTTATTTAAACTTCTGAAGGCAGTTAAAATATTTGACAGACCAATCATGTAGCTTAAAATCTTGTTAGATTTTATTCCACGCCTCGATGTTGCCTGCTCATATAATTAAATAAATACCTACCTACAGTACCAATACCAATTGCAAAATGGTAGTGGAAAATCTGAATGAATCTTTGATTAAAGCAGAAACAAACAGTTGTCCTATTCCATACATGTTCCTCTTAAATGAAAGCATTTCAATAATTTATTGATTCATTCTGTGAAATATTAGTGAATCTAACAAAAGGATTTCAATAGGTTATTGGCATATTTTCTGAAATATTTTTTAATCAAATATAAAATGCATAATTAAATAAACGCTGAGAGCCAGGTACAATGTTCTATTCATCAACAAGTAGTGCACACAAATTGTAGTAATATCAAGGCTAATTAAGATAAATGCAACACAAGGGATGATTGTAAATGACTACTCAATTTGTGTCTTAATGAGGAGGTTATGTCAACATCTTGGAGCTGGAAAACTGAAATACTGGTTACAAATCCAACTACTGAGCCATAATTATTAGCTGAAGGCAGATCCACTACACACTAACTTACAGTGTTAATACGTTTGTCTATTTACAGGCGCAGGTTCTCATGCCATGATGTATTTTGCATAGATTAGACAACAAGACAAATGTTTTTCCTAATTATAACAATTTATTCTGTTGTGAAATTTGCTATTGTCAATCATACTTTATGACAATGCATAGCAGTTCCTGGTAAACCGGTTCATACTGACGGTGACAAAACAGGGTGAAAAAGACAACCAGAGGAAAAAAAAAGAACTGCAGTCTGACTTTAGCAGCTGTATCCACGGATTGCTATAGGACTGAGCAGGAATTCTGCCCGTTTGCAGCAGGAACACTGATAAAAATAGCAGTCAAATACTATCACACTTTCAATTCACTCTTGGTACTCACGCTTAGTTTATGGGGAATCAGAACTGTCCTCAATAAAGTCTTTAAAGATGGACACAACTTTGCAAAAGTATTCAGGCCCTTGCACAATGTTCTATTTTTTTTTTTTTGCTTTAAAGCTTGCTGTCATGACACATTTAAATAGCAATTATTTATTTTCCATATATACAACATTTATTCCTACTCCACACATTCAAAGCAAAAATTAGAAGTACGGTAGATGGATAATTAATAAGAAAGCGAAAGGAAAAAGTCATGTTTGCATGAGTATTCCCTTAGTTGAGGTAAACGAAAATTAATCGAGGTGCACAAAATTACTTTGACAAGCCACACAGGTAGTTGAGTAACCCCTGTCTGTGTGCAATGATAGTGGTTCCTGTGATTTCAGAATATACCTGTCTCTATAAGACCCCACATTCAAGTCGTAAACGTCAAGCAAAGATTCCAACATGATGTCCAAGGAACTTCCAAAACAACTCAGGGATACAGTTTTTAAAAAGGCACATCAGGAGAGGGATATAAAAACATTTAAAAAATCGTTAATCATTAGAAAGTTAAAGTCACCCAGACATTGCCTAGATCAGTCTATCCTTTCACACTGAGCAGCCAGGCAAGGAGGAAATTGGCTACGGATGCCCTTGTGAGGTCAACAGTGACTGAGTTCAGCTGAGATGGGAAAAAATGTAAACCAGTCAACAATATCCCTGCCAGTCTGTAAAACTGGCCTACTGTATGTGGCAGAGTAGAAAACCCATCTCATGTCCTGCATTGACTTTGCAACAAAGCACCTAAGTGATCCTGAAAAAATATGGTAGATGGTGTTTGGTTTAATTGCCATGCAGAGCATACAGAGCACCACTCCTGGTCAACACCATCCTTACTGTCAAGGATGGCGGGATAGTACAATCTCCTGTAAGTGGAGATTGTTCTTCTTAGTGGTCTGTCAGATGGTAGTGGGTCTTCTCACCCTACAGTATATATGGTCATGCCCAAGGGCGAGAGAGGGTTGCGGTGAAAAAAAGTGATAATGTGAGAAAGTGGTGCGATGTTGTGAATAGTGAGTGTAATGGTGAAAGAGCATAATGATGTTACGAATATTTGGGAGTGCTGGTAATAGACGTTGTGAGACCGGACAGTAGGAGATGCAGCCAGAAGAGCTCCGTGGTCTGAAGGAAGAAGAGAGTGGGAGGGCCTGCCTGTCCAGCATACCTAGCAGAGGTGGGCCTGGCGGCATCAGTTTCACAAAGTGGAACACAATAGGAAGGATCTTAATACTCTAACTAGGCTCTGTACCATAAAGTATGTAAACATTTTATTGTTACATTTCTTTCTAACCAGCTGATTGAGTTTTGTCTGAAATGCCCTGAAACAAATGAGTTTCAATCAATTAAAACTTGAATGCAACTTCAAATCATTTAATATTCTTTTCTGGTTATGTAGACATAAATACAGTTGAAGACACGGTTTTAAGAGATAAGATCGCTTTATTGGCCACATACAATTTCTTGCATTAGGAATTTGTCATTTCACGTACTCCAGCTTGCTCTCCATGAGACACACAAACAGGGAGAGAAGCTTGGGGTCAGAGTGGAGACTCAGCCATTATACAGCACCCCTGGAGCAGCTGGGGTTAAGGGCCTAGCTCATAGTCCCAACAGAGTAGGATTCCTCTGCCAGCTGCAGTATTTGAACAGGCAATCTTCAAGCCTCAGGCATAGATCCTTAGCCACAGTACCACCACTCCACCCAAAGAAAGCTCAGGCCGGGAGTGGAGTTTGAACCCTCGCCCTCCAGCATGTGAGTCACACACCAAAGCCATTACACCACCATGTCGCTTGATATAGTAAATATATGCCATTGAGCTCACATATGCTACTGAGCTTTTATTTTCACCTTTTTCCATTAAATTAAATAGGCCATACTGTATACGGAATTACCTAGCACTTCTTCATCTCAAAAGCAAGGTCTAAGCTTGTGAGCAGATAATGAAAAGGTGAAATTCTGCTTTGCCTGACAAAATCTCTCATTTATCCAACAAAGGACCAGATGTCAATGTAAGTATGTTAATGCACAGTACTGTACATGTCTTCAAATGAAGTATCAGTGCAATCTATTCCATTATGCTGGACTAGTTAGCAATCATTTGGTTTTGAATTACAGCACTACACATTACAACACCAACAAAATAAATCAGAAACTGACATACTATACAATGAAACAGCTTAACATTGTTCTCAGAAAATATCACCTTTTTTTTCTGTTAGGTCACCTGCAGTAGTAAAGGTCAGGACATTCAAAATGTGGGTTCCTGACTTAAGATGCTAAAAAAGGTAGACTGTCTCTGAAACAGGTCAAAGTCAGAATCTTCTGGTCTATTGAATACCAGTGCTGGACACACAAAAAGAAAACCCTTTCTCCATTCAGGTTCCCACCATACACACTTTCTTAATGACAAAGATCTGTTCCACTTTTATAACTCCTTTCACTGTGTCTTTCAAACAGCTCCCACCCTTCCAAAAGACTTTTTATCACCTCATTTCCTCCAGCCGCCCAAGCAAAACGTTGCCGTTTAACAGGAATGTCTTTAAAGAGTGCCAATGAGATTTTTAGAACAGGTCTTAAAAAAAATCAATCAAAAGTGTTCTTTAACCTCTAGAGAGTAAAAGTATGCACCCCATGCACGTTCGTGAATGGTAACAGTGTCATTTATCCTTCATGGAAGGTATTAAAAAGCATTAAGTACATGAAGACCTTTATTAGGTGTTCTCAAATCTTGATTCATTAATTTGGAAGGTGATTGAAAAGCCATTTACTAAAACTCGCTTCACCTGGCCAGTGCTCTGGGCATATATACAGCATGTCATTACACTATTAGATCCTACTTTTTACATTTAATATTCCAGTGCATTTTGTTTCTTCGACTCCAGAAATAAGGTTCGTGATTTTGAGTCGTGCACACGGGGGGTAGAAATGTAAAAATGAAAATAAAATGTAAAAGATACCTGTCCATGAGAACAGTAACATCAACCTCTGACTTGACAAATATTGGGAGAGAGTGTTTTGGTTCCCGTTGCTGTAACTGTAACAACATCCCTGCTGTCTTTAAATGAGATTGGTGAATTCAAATGTTTAGTGGCCTTATTATTGACAAAAGGTGTATGCAACACACAAATACAATTTTTCACTTTGTTCAGTAAGCAGAAATGCAAAAAAAAAAAGGAAACCGTCACCCTGGAGGGCCTGACCAGTAAATTGCTGTTGGCTCTTTTAAGAATGAATTGAACCTTGTGATAGAAGCACAGAGCCTGCTTTCTGAAACCAGGCCTTGCCTTGTGTCTCCATACAACATGGACTACAGAAGAAATCATTCACAGCAAAAGCCAATTTTATGATTACTCCAAGAGGCTTGCTTACATACATCCCAAAATGGTTTCTTTGTGTGGGTGGCTGATTGTAAACAGTAGTTACAGTCATTTCTCAAAACCTCTGCGTATTGCGCTTAGGTTCAATCCAAGTGAGGTAAAAAACATAGATAAAACGTTCCTCTCATGGCTCTTTTTCCTGAGGGAAATGGTACAGTCTCAAAGCACTCATGGACTGACCCCCTTGCCTTCAATATTATAGATCAACATACAGGTATTAGAAGAACACTAATAAAAATGCCTTTATTTATTAACGTCTAAGCACATGCCCCTGAGGTGAACCAAAACAAAAACGAGGGTAAATCCCTAATTTACTCATTTACAGGTCTCAAATATCATACTGCAGTGTTGCAGTCTAGAAAATGCAATTCATTTCTCGCTCACCTATTTTGTTATGTTCCCATCTGTTCTAAATGCAGGATGAGATACTGAAGAACGGAATGGTATGAAAAAAATATCTCCAATTTCATCTAGCTAGGAAAGGCATTTTAAGATAAAGTTATTCGAGTAAAAACAATGTACTGTATGAATGTAAAGATCTAAAAAACAAATTTGTTTCTTATTTGTTTCCCTATTTCCTTGTTATTACTATATGGAAATGATTTACTGTTATATTGTAGACCTAATCGGACAGACTTAAACTTAATGACAGCTATCCAACCATGGAGGAGGGAATTCATCACAGATGATATCAGTTGGGCATTTTTTGCATCTTTTCCAATCAAACCATTTCTGCATGTTAATGCAGATCAAGGTGACTCCAATTCAGACCATCTTCCTTCCTGTGAATACCAAGACCAAGGGGTCACAGGCAATAGACACCCTCTCCAGACCAGTATGGGTGGTTATGAACCAATGCTATCTCTAGATGTTAATCCCAATTTTTATTGACATATGTGACCATGCAATTGAAATGTTGTTTGCTCTTTCTATTGATTATCAGGTTGCTGTTTGTTGCTGTTTCATAACTAAGGATATCATACAGTAGTATACATTGTGGTCATTTCAGTTTTTAGGATCTATGGTTCCAAGATGAGTACGTCTTTTATCATTTTTTTCAGTTTATCCCCCTTAGCTGTGCTATTAGGACTGCAGAAGGGATATTCACAGACTCTCTCATAAATAAGCAGGCACTTATTTATGTCTGCATTCTTAGCACTACACTGTTATGTCAAGCACAGTCAGGATACCAAGAAAGTCATTACAAAATTAGATAATATCCTATTTTACAGTAACAAAATAATCTTTACCCGACACAAAGGTTTTCCCCCTAATTTAAATTAATAATCCCAAATATGAGTCTTTAATTAAAAAGGCATCTATCTGTAACTTTATTGCCATATAGCAGTTCAGTTGATTTGTAAAAAGATATATATAAATAAAAATAAAGTAATTAAATGAAATATTGAACTGAGCAAAATTAGCAAATGAAATACTGCTGGTTTATGGCAATAAACCATAAAGCACTGTCATTTCAATTTTCTGCCACAAAAGATATGATTATAAAGCTATTCATTATGAAATGGACTTTAGTTTTCACCCTCTGCTTTTTAATATAATAGATACAATAGACACAATTAATTATTCCATCACAACAATATTTACTCACGAAATGAGCTATTCTCTGGTAAACAAAATCAATGTTTTATCATCTTTAACAGTTTTTAAATTAAAGATGAAATTTTTCAATTTCATTAAATGCTTTCTTGAGGGATTTCTGCAGTCTCGTTCAAAAAGTGTAATAAAACCCATTACTGTATGAAATAAATTGCAGTTTTTAAATCACATCAGGAGTCTTGACACATTAAAGCACACAACATTGACACAGCCTAAGATGCAGTAGTCACAATGATTGCTCTGTTCAGTTCCCCCTCAGTTTAACTGAATTTTGAAAGATGTCTTGACCATGAGTTCCTGGAAACAACTTTGCTAAATAAAGAGAAAAGGTCAAATTCCAAGAGCACTACACGTTAAATGTACCTAGCTTCAAAAACAGGGATACACACCCTCTACACAGACGTGCAATGTGAAATGGCTGTTAAACATCCACATTTGGAAATAAAGAGACTGTTACTGGGGAAGGATGTAGGCTGTCACTTTCAACCATTTTCAGTAGGTTTAGGAAATCTGCTCAGCCAGATATATGCCTGTATATTTTTTCGCAGTTTAGAGAAACCACACATGCAGTATACTGTACATAGGCATTTTTTTTTCACTGAAAGAGAATACACCAATGATTGCTTTATGCAATGAATAACCATTATGCAGTACTTAGTGGAAGCTTATTTTTAAAACTGTTTTCTGCAAAACAAGGACATCGTCCGACCATTTTACAGAAATAGTGTATCTCAGAATGCATTTAAAAACTGAGAAATAGACACACATCGTTACACAAAGGGTCATGGGAGTCTGGAATGAGCTATCCAGCAGTCTTGTCCAAAATAATATCCTGGCTTCTTTCAAGAAATGACTGGATGATATTCTTGGTTCAAAGACCCAGCTACCAAACGAACTGTCAACTACGTTTGACAAACTAACGTCTGTCTGTTGTTCCCAAACCTTTGAAGGTGGTGTGATTATTGTCAACAGCTGACAGTGTCATGGAAACATTTAGCATAGTTTAACTTGTTTTTCTACACATCCTAATCCGTTATTTTGTTATCCCAAAACAACTCAAGTCTGCAAAAAACCTCAAATATTTATTACTTTTCCAAATGCTTAACATAAAAAATGTTGACACTATTTTAAAAAATAGATAAATATACTGTATAATTTTATATTTATTATATTTTGGTAAAATATAAAAATATGTTTACAGTACATTTGCCCAGTCATTTCATATTTGTTTTGCTTGTGCTTTTATTTTCCAACTATTTGTATGTTTTTTATATTGAACTTTAAATCTTGATCATAATGAATGATAATGCTTATCTCCAATGCTTATTTCCAGAATAGAAACAATCTTATTTCCAGAGAATTGTATAAATAAGCAAAAGCTGTCAAATTTGCAGTGGCACCAATAATGTTATATATATACAGTATGTAGAAAATCATAGGGTAGGTGCATTTTCCTGTCTTGGAATTAATCTGATCTTTATTTGCATACTGAGAGTTAACAAACGCTTCACAATGAGCTGTGGTAGGGAAGAACCTGTAAAGGTTATCAGAATATTTCAGCACTGAACAGCAAGAGAGTGGAACATAATTTTAACCTAATTTAACTTTTTAAATTTTTATATTTTTATTACACATGTGGGTTCTGTATTAATTGCATTACATCCATTTGATCTTTGTAGCAACATTTTTCTCTCTTTGTATTTGTTTTTCTCAGAAAGTCTTGAATTGCCCAAACCTTGCATTTTATCTAAACTTTTTTTAAAAATTTAGTTTTTAATGTTTATCTATCCTCATCATTTGGAATTATCACTAACTATACGAGTTATCTATATAATTGTTACACATTAGGAATAGCAGTGGTCCAAGTACAGATCCCTGTGGTACTCCACTGATCTTATCACACCAATCTGAAGACCAACCCCTTCTCTGTACTCTCTGTTTTCTATTTATTAACCTTCTATTTATTCATCTAATGCCTGTTCTTTGTAAATATAACAATACCATCACAGATTGTAATGTAGGAGTCATTCACATCTATAATTAAAAGACATACTGTACTGTAGCAGTGATTAAGCAGATGATTTTGTGTCAATTTAGTATCTTTCTTATGCAACTGTAATGGAGCAGCTGGACCTGGAGTGTTAATATTGGATTTGACCTCTAGAAGGTAGCATAAAGACAATCCAGAAACCAAGTGAGAGTAATAAAAGTGAAGCGTTTTCACAAGGCAATTGGAGTAGGTTCTTTGTAAAACAGTTGACACAAAAGAAGTTGTCTATTCTGGATTTGACTGTGGCTGGAAGGTTGCCGGTTCAAATCCTGTGGCTGGCAGAGGAATCCTACTCCGTTGGGCCCCTGAGCAAGGCCCTTAACCCCCAACTGCTTCAGGGGTGCTGTATAAATGGCTGACCCTGTGTTATGTACCCAAGATTCTCTCTCTCTGTCTGTGTATCTCACGGAGAGCAAGCTGGGGTATGCGAATAGACAAATTCCTAATGCAAGAAATTGTATATGACTAATAAAGTGATCTCTAAGTACAACAAGTCTCATTGTATAAGGTGAGACTTTTAAAGTTATATCCCAAGCACCTTCAAGAGTTTTCAGAGCCCCTGTGGCATGGTGCTGTTGATGCTTGTTAGGCTATGTACTGTACTGTATATTGGGCTTAGAGGTGTAATTTAGTTCTGCTCTAGTTTTTGACTGCATCTCATACAGAGTTGCCAAGACTCAGATCACTGAGAGTGGTGCCTATCAGTCACTCAGATTACTGTGGAAGTTATGTGGGCAGAATGGAACAGATCTCAAAGCGTAAGATGCCCTGAATTCCCTGCAGTTTAACAGAAATGGCTATTTATGGAAATACACATCTTTAGGTGTTGCAGTTGCAGTTCTGTCGAAATGAGCTTCTCTGTTGTGATCCTTGCTTCTGTCGTAAACAAATGATAAGTTAGAAGAAAACAACTGTTGTATTAATTTTTCAGTTGTGCCTATTTTCTGCCTTATCTCAAGTGTGTCCTTGCACTGAGCATTTGTTTTTTGTACTTTCCCATCCTTAATGACTGGGGTCTTTCTGGAAACTGAATATTTTGTTTTGTTGACAATGTCTTAGAAATAAGATGACACCTTACTTTTTCCATGGATTCTTTTCATATTAAGGAGGTGCATATTTGTGAGAATATTTTTTTCTGGCAATCAGCAACAATACAATATATGATTGTTTGTTATGTTAGAATGTTATTATAATATAATAATTATACATTTGTTTTTACAGTAAAATTGTCATCCTTGTATGAACACATATTGCTACATACAGGTACTTAGAGATAAACACTTAGAAATATGTATCCCTCTTAGTACACTTGGAACAATAAGGACATCTCACCATTAATGACAAATAAGTAATTAAATAAATAACATACTTGGAATCTCAATTCATTGTTTAAAGGAAGTGGAGGTGTCATAAGTGTTATAGTTTAGGATTCCCATGTATCCCAAAGATTAGGAACTACCTGATGTGCAGTTTCAGGTTTCCTGTTTGACTGTTTAGTCTTTTTTTTTTTGGCAGTTTTTCAGTTTTTCACTTTTAACAGACTTGTCTTATCATCTGCCAGAGGGGGTGATACAGGACTCAGAAACAGTGACTTGGTCACTGAGGACAATAGGAGTGTAAAGATAATTGTAGGTAATTAGCTTCATCCTGGGTCTTAGATTGCAAATGGCTGAAATGGCGCTATTGTTTCTTGCTATTGTGCTATTTTATCTGTGTGGTCCAGTCTCTGGTGTCCCTCTGTGTTAGATGTCTGTCACCCATGAGGTTAAGTGAAGGGCTCAAAAGAGGTGCTAAGAGTCTTGAGAGTTTTCAGACTGTTCTGGATTGGGTGCTGAAGTCTATGCCTGTATCCTGAATGTTGGTGGGTTGTACCAGACAAGTTAGTGAAAGCTGTGACCTTTTCCACAGATGTACCTACTGTAATAAAGAGAATGAAGTCCACTAGGCTGCTTGTTGATTGAATCCTCACAGACCATGTTGGGTTGCTTTCCTGTTAAAAAAAAAAACATTTCGTTTAAAATGAGGTGCATGTTTGCATGTTTGTAAATGCACAAGTTTTAATACTACGTTTTGTCTGTCCACAATTGTATTAAAAAAATCAAGAGATCATATTGCTTTATTTTTACATTTTCTTTTCGTCCTTGTGTTTTCATTTCAAACGCCGTGGTTAATCGCACTTGCATTTCTTTGGCATTTCTACAATTAATATTACAATTAATTTAACGGGATTTACAACAAAGACCAGAAAGCTAGAAAGGAATGAAACTTCCTAAACATTTAGAAAACTATTTTATTTTTCAAAGATTTTAAATGGAAATAAGAAAGTTAACGGCACAATTTTTGTGAATATAAATAACATAGTTTAAAATAGTCGTGGGAAGATTACTCTTTATACCGTATTGTAAAATTATTGTGCTTCATAAGTAGAAATTGGTGGGAACGCGTATAATACTATATGGACTTAATATACATTCACTCTGCCATATTACCCAATACTAGATTTAGATGTATGGATTTTCAGTGACGTAATAATAAACCCTCATTTATTTTATATTTATTTACATCAGTGTAAAACTATTTTAATTTCATGACTATCGTACAATGAAAGCCCCGCGCTCGACGTACAAAGTATAAAATATTAATATCTACTTTTACTCTGTGAAAATACCTCTGCTTTATAACTCAACTTCTATTTTTCCTGTTCGTATTCCACGGACAATAGCGCCACTTGCTGTGTAAATTGAGACATTAACCCACAGACGACTGAAAAGTCGCATTACTTTAAATATGCGAAACTGTGGAACATCTGTGGAACTGTGAAATCTCCACACCTTCTGTACATGTCGATGCTGCAGTGACACAAAGTGTAAGAATTTTAACATCATAAGGCAAATACTTGTTTGTTCGTAGGTGAGACGCACTGTAATATAACCAATAAATAAACTACGACCGCGGCGCAGATAAATGTTCTATTAATACTATACAGTATGTTGCAATAGGTTTCGTAAATGCTAGCCCGCAAAATATTAAGTAGGCTGCACTCAGAAGTTACATAACCATTGCAAAGGAATAAGTAAGAGGGGGAAAAGGCGGAGTTATATAGTACGTTAGGGATGCTTTTAAAACTTATTTTTATGTTTTCTCACCTTATAGGCATTTCCCTACTTTTATATGGTACACCAGCTACTCGGTTTTCAGTGTTTCAACCCCACCCACTAAACTTATGGTTGCTGTCTAGCAGGTCATTTTAGAAATCACCTTGAAATACTCCGGATCCATCCCTAATTAAAATTATTTAATTGCACAGAAACAGCTTGCACCGATGCTCTGATTGCTTTGCTGCATCGATGAAGACTGTAAACTTTAGTAATGGTAAAGTCATTCTAATAAGTTTTTTTTTGGAATATGGAATATTGACGAGTCTGAAACAAGAAAAAAAACTACAACTACTGTACGTACATAGGACTCTGAATCGTCATGCATCTTGCGGTAGCGATACCTGTGTGCCTAACGGGTGGGTCTCTACGAGTTGAGTGTTTGACCAGTAATTTTGAGTCCTTGTGAATCCTCGCTCCCTGCCTGTGACGTGGTTCCTCTTTCTATTTGGTGAGAAATTGGGCTTGCTCCTCCCGGAGAAAGGACCGTTCTGAATCATTCCGAGCTACACGCGCAACTTTGCAAGGTGAGCACGTTTGACTTTTTGTTGTTCTGTAACTCTAGCCTGTTTCTACATCTGAACAAACCGCGCTTTCAAGTAGCATACTTATTTTGCGGGTATTGTTATTTACTTTGCTCCTCTTGCAGGAATGGAAATTAAGGTCAGGGTCCCAATATTGGATAACCAGAGTGAGAGTGTCATTTGCAAGTAGTTAAATATGATTTGCGAGTAAAAAAGGGACTAAAGCGGTCTGAGTTCACATATGAAGGGCATTGGTGCTTATGGCGCTTTTAGACCATAAGTGCTCTTTTGGGGACTCTTGAATTTGCTAAGGGGCAGGGTGGAGATGTTTTAAAACTCTGAAATCAGTGCGGTAAAACTTTCCTCAAACAAAATGCCGTTTGCTTGAATTTGTTCAAGGGCAGAACCTAGTTGATAAGTCCTAAGGGTAGTGTGTAATTACATTAGACCTTTGTTCAGTATTATACAGCATGCTTGTTTCTCATATTGGAACTTTGCTGGAAACTGCACAAGAGCTGTTGGACAAGCTATCTTCGCGTATGATGTCATGATCACCTTAGGACCAGCGCAACGCTTTTTTGGAACTTGTAGTGTAAGCGATGCCAGGTTTAAACGTGAGAGTGTGTTTCCTGGCGTTTCGGATCAACATCATCGCTGTAGAATGTATCATTGTATTGGTTCTGAAGTGTTGGAACCGAGCCCCATTCTGTGTACTGTATGTACTAGACTAATACACGGAACTATATATTGAGTGTGTAAATTAAAACTGTGGTCTTTTCCAAATTAGGAGAAAAATTATCACGTATGATTAAATCATAACTTTGATTTCAACCAAGTTAGGAACTAGTCCGTCATTTAATTGCAATATACTGTACAGTATATACCTATTCGAGTGGGGTAGCTGTCAGTGCATTGGCCGCAAAGAAACAAGGTTATTTTAATGCTGAAAAATAGGAGAGGCACAACGTTTCAACTGTTCTTGAGCTCACATCATAAATCCCTAGCCAAAACGTTGTGTTCTGCTTCATTTGTTCTTATTTATGTTTCTTTTCTCTTGGCAATATGAACACTTTAAAAGAAAATGTTAAAAGACGACTGTTGCTGACAGATTACTTTCTGGACAGATTACAACTTGTAAACTCGTTTAATAACCTGAAAACATTTTTGGGGAAAAAAGGCATTTCGAAGTGTTAGCCGTCTCAAATGTCTGAGCGGCGTTTTGTATTTGAATTGAAAGTTATTGAAACTTAATTTTGCAATGTTCGCGATGCCAGGAAGGCGCGGAGATGGGTGTCAATACTTGTTTTCACTCATTAGCTGGAAGTTCAAAAAGTGAAAAGGCAAAGTAATGCATCTTTTCTGCTCCCGCTTTGCTTCTGTTGATACTCCCATGAGTTATGAGACTGTCTGGCTCCAGAGAAACCAGCAACTGTAGCGCACAGTCCAGTACCTGAAAAGGTTGCTTGTAGTACTAACTGACAAAATGTTCTTTTCGAGCGAATGGTCTTGGGGCGCATTTACATAAGGCCCACTTCTTTAAAGTTAAAGGAGTGCTGGAGGAAACAGCTGGCAAAACAAATATTGGGAGCTGAGCGTATGTAATGGTATAAATTAATAATGCAGTTCTTTATTTCCTGTATGAATGGGGTATTTGTGGAGTTAAGTAGGTTTAGCTTGCCATCTACTGGTCTGTGAAAGGATAGAGCTCCTCCAATACGCTATGTTTGAATTTATTTGCGCGCATGTTTCGCTGACGAGCTGTATAATCTGCAACCAGAGAGGTCATGTTAAAAGGGGGTTGTAGTCAAGAGCCAGCCGCATTTTAAATCGTTTAAGGTACACAGCACACTGGAGGGAAGTCAGTTATGGGTTTAATTTGTCAAGATACTCATAAATGTAATTATGAATGTACAATGTAGTGTTCATTTCCACTTAGCTAATGGTAACCACTGGAGTGATTTTTTTGTGGGTTGCGTTTAATGCCAAAGCTAACCACTGCTTTTTAGGAACTAATGATCCAATATAAGCAATTATCCAATCCAGTTACACTGAAGGACATCATTTTTTTGTCCTATGAATAGGTTATTTTAAGTGGGTGTGTCTTTAGTATAACTACTGTATGTGTACACACTCATAACTTTAAAGAAAACATTTCAGCCAAGTACAGTAAACTTCTGTTGAAGTTTTGGCTCTGGACATTTTACATTTTAGTTGAAAACAAATTCCATAAAATGTTACTAACAAAGTGTATTTTAACTGTTTTCTGGATTAACATACTGTAATACCTAAGGAGTTTTAGAATATACAATAAATTATTTTCTTTCAGGTGTTGCATTTATTCCATGTTTGTCCTCTAGTAGGAGTAACAGTTTTTTTTTTGGTGGAAAATGTGGAATTGAAAAAGGAAATTACATGTTCCTTTTCTGTCTGCACACTATCACAGCTGTCCATTTATCCTCACATAAACTGATCTATTCTATATGTATTAGCTTATAGTGCCTTCAAGGACATGTAATATACACCTTTTTCTTTCACAACATGGCTAGAATTTCTGTTTGTTTTTATATTGCATTGATATTGAGTTCCATGATTTAGGCCTTCTTATGTTTTTTCCAAAATTAGTATGAAACACCAAAAATTAATTTTAATATGTATCTAGGAAAATGCAAAGTAAATCCGCAAATATTATTTAATTTGGTTTAACGACTATTCAAAGGGAAATTACTTGGTGTATTTCATTACAGATAATTTATGTAGGCTTCAGCTAAATAATTATCTATAAGTGTTGGTGGGGTCCAAATACTCAAAATGGTAAGAACACATTGTGTGTACTTTCTGCTGGGACTCAGGAGCTGTAACAAATCCAAAAGATGACATCATACAAGCATGAAATGTGTATAACAAAAACTGTTCTGTTACAGCTCCTTAAGAGCAGATCCTTTAATTAGTACAAGGAGCAGAATGCCCATATTATAAGCTTGGACAACATGGAATAAAGTTTGCCTTCAAAAAATAAAGCAGCCACAAGCAATCAAGAAAGGCTTAAAAATGTCCATTTTAAAATGTAGGTAATGTTCTAAAAAAATAATTTCAAAATAGAATGCAAAGCAAATTTGGGCTTTACCACCTCTTTAGTTGCAATGAACTATCATCTCGCAGGTGAGTTACATAAGGAAGCTGTACTAGCTGTACAATGATCCTAAAAGCTCTTAGCTGTTTATTTGAAAATCATTAACAACAGCAGGCCACACACACGCTGTTTTTGCATGTGAGACCTCAAGGGCCGTACTGTAACTGTTAAGCAGAAATCCTTGGATAGTTTATCTTGTACTGAAAACAAAAAAAAGTACTGCTGTTACCAATAAGTTTTCTACCTCATGGGTAAATTGTAAATTTGGTGGTTTGCACCAGAGAAATTAAAAACACAGTTAAACAATATCATCAATACGTTCATCAGTACATGATACATTTTAATGCAGTAAATTCCCTTTGTTAATATTAGAATAAAGGAATGTTGACTTTGCATTATTTTTTGTGTAGTTTATAAAGAAGGTGCTGCTTTTTTGTCTAAAAGATTATAAGGTTTAGACTGTATAATAGTTTCTTCATTTAATATTCTGTAGCAAAAAATATTTTCTTAAAAGAATAATGCTTTGGCACAGACTTCAAACAGAGCCATTCACTATTCATTACATATCTTCTTTGAAAGTCTTATCAGAACATGTTGTCATGTTTCTTTTTCTTAAACAATACAGTGAAGGTGGTCTCCTTCAGATTCTGTTATCAAAGCATGGCTGTATCATGACACTGAAGAGACTGCATTGCAACAGATAGCCTGTTTCAACAAACACGATTTTACTTTCATTGTATCATTGCTCAGTTTTATTGACTTCCATCAGTGTTTAGCTCAGGTGACAACCTAAGGCTGTCCACCTGTGTAAACCCGGCCTCATTGATGAGCCAGGGCAGCCCACCAGCACTATTAGAGAGAAACTTTTACCAGCGTCAGATTAGAAAGATTACTTTGTAACCGTCTGATAACAGAGCAAATCTTGGGTTTCATTGATAAAAACATTCTGAATGTGAAAAGCGAGACTTGGAGGAAGCCACCTGGTGAAGTGCAAACAAGACACTCATCAATTCATCTATCCATCTGTTTTCTAATTGCTTCATCCAGTTCTGGATTTTGGGGAGCCTGAGCCCATCCCAGCAAGCAATGGGCACAAGGCAGGATACTCCCTGGATGGGACACCAGGGCAGACATAGCCACGCTCACACTAGGGACAATTTTCCCAGAATCCAATTAACCTCTTGTGTGTTTTTGGAAACATATCTAAAACTAAGGTTAGGAGCTGCCAGTCTAGTAACTGTGATCTCCGAGAACTCCCCCAATCTTTTCATTTTCATTTTTCTTTTCATATCTTAAAGATGCTCTTTTTCATTTTAGTTGTACTTCCATTGAAATGTTTCTTTTCATTCACAAAAGAAAAATAGCAAATTTTGGTTAAATTAATCATATACTTTGTGTGACTTATCACAGATTATTTAGGTTGTTAAGCACAGGTTACCATTATCTTTTACAGGAAAATGTGAAGAGTCCTTATTTTCTCATCTTTTGCTCAGAGAAGCGTCACGTAAAAGACTCTGTATTGTATTTCATTGAGTGGTAGATAAAGGGTTAATTTGTTTTACAGCTATTAAATATTTTAACCCAGATGTAAAGTTTTGTAAAGTCCACTTTACAGTACTGCACAGAGATAATAAATGTTTTTTAAGAAAATGAAATCATAATTTCTTACCGATTCTTTGCTGCCTAAATTATACTGTAATTTAATTCTATTGGCATGCTTAAGTGCTCTATTTATAAACGATTCCTGAAGTAATAATAATAATAATAATAATAATAATAATAATAATAATTGCTTACACTTATATAGCGCTTTTCTGGACACTCCACTCCAAGCACTTTACAGGTAATGGGGACTCCCCTCCATCACCACCAATGTGCAGCATCCACCTATATACTGTATCTTCAGACAAAAGTCAGCAAGGCCACTATAAAACATTGATTTCCTTTTCTCTTTCTTTCAAAAACAAACTGAAATGTGAGAACAAAGTAAATACACTCTTTTATTGCATTAGAAAAAAAAACATTTTTAAAAGGAGAAAAATACACAGTGAAAAACCATTATGCTTTTGTTTTAATGTGTTTTACAAAGTCTTGAAATATTTGATTTTGTAAGGCAACCACTGTCCTTAAACAGTGAAATAAAATTCCAATTAAATCACATATATAAAAAAGTCTTGTTAAGACCTTTATATTTATTTTAAGAGGACATTAAATATCATGGACAGTAAGTACTACATACTTTTCAAAATAGGTTATAGTAGTTATTTAATTCTATCCTGGAACATTTTTCTGTTTACAGCTATAAAAGGGCATAAATCCTTTCAGTACAAAAAGCCTATCCAGTATTATGATGTAATTGAAGTAAAAAGTATATTAAGCATACATTGGAAACATAACACAGTTCAACAGTACTGTTCATTAAACATTAACATTAGCCAAAGCTGGCAGAAAACATTCTGCAGTCTCCTGAGCTTTCACTGTGCTGAAGTCTACTGTGTAAGAAATGGTGGGTGAGAAAGATACTGTAGGTCTGCCTGTGTTCCTGGTTAACGAGTAGTTCCTTAGAAGGTGTTGCACAGTGCATGAAAATTATTATTCATTTCATGCAGAACAGTTCCAAAATCATCAAGACACTAAAGCTTATGATAGTGAAGTATAAAATGATTTAATAAATCTCTGATGATGATGAGCTTACTAGACTGGAATTGAACAAAATCGGGGTACCATTTTAGATTGCACAGAATGGCGTTTTATGTTGAATACACTTTAAAGAGTCATGTTGCAATGCATTGTTTTGCAGTCAAAGAACAAGAGGAATACAGAATACTGGGAAAAAATAAAAAGACGATTTCATGTTGTATACAAGGTCTACATGTTTGAAAGATCCCACTCATTTTCACCAAATAAAAAAACAAGTTTTCTACAACAGATTTAGTACACTAAGGTTACGTTTCTTTCTGAACATTTCAGGAAGCACTTCGTTTGACAAGTCCTAAAAATATCTTTTAATAATTTAAGACTTGCACATAACATCATTTTGTCATTTCCAGTCGTTTATGTTTACACTGCAGCAGTTCAGTTTACTGAAGAATAATAATTATCTTCACTCTTCAAGAATTACAGGATATGAAGTGAGCTAACCAACTTGCAGGATTCATTTCAAAGTCATTTACATTTCTTTTAGCTAAGAATCTCTAAGCACAACCTTAACCACCCCCATATAGTGGAGTAAACATCTTGATGATTAAAAGAACGTCTATATGAGAAACAGAAGGTGTGTCCTTGCTTTTGATTAGACAATGGAGACCAAAAGGGCCTCTCTGACAGCTTCCAGCAGTGAGATCAGGAGAGAGTGAACACTTCAGAATCAGACAGCAGATCCAGGAGGGGAGAGCAGTTCAATATAAAGGGTGATATAAAGGGAATGGGGGATTGAAAGATATTACACAGAAGCTGTTGGGCATTTAGAGTAGGTGAGCTGAGGTTTGAGAGAATGTGTCCCATTTGTAGTTATAATAATAATAAACTTTATTTAAATAGCGCCTTTAATGGTGGCTTCTCAAAGTGCTTTACAGAATGACAACAACAATAAATAAAACGAATACAGAAGCAAAAACACAATTACAATATACAGAGGAGACCGTGGATGGTGGTACTAAGAAAAGCAGAGGGGTGAAGAATGGAACCAGTTACTGTATGTAAAGGCTCTTCTAAAGAAGACGGTTTTGAGTCTGGATTTGAAGGAGTTTAGAGAAGGTGACTCTCTGATATCCTTGGGCAGAGAGTTCCAGAGCTTGGGGGCATAACAGGAGAAGGCCCTGTCACCCATATAATGTAGACGGGCTTGGGGGACAGTTAGGAGACCAGAATTAGAGAAGAGCAAAGGTTGCGAGGTGGGGAGTAGGGTGATAATAGTTCAGACAGGTACTGAGGTGCAAAGCCATGCAGAGCTTTATCAGGTCAGCATGAGGATTTTAAAGCCCACACAGAATTTGACAGGAAGCAAGTGCAAGGACTCCAGGATAGGAGTAATGTGATCACTTGCACTAGACCTGGATAGTTATTATCTTTGGTTGCTGCATTTCATCCCAGTGAGCAAATATGGGTTAATACAGAACCCTTTTCACCTGCATGTCAGTACGTCTTATTTCACAACAACAAAAATATTAAATGAAGGGAGGATAGTATTAAACCATACATATTGCTTGGATCTCAGTTTAAAAACAAAAATTGCCATAGAGTAAGCAGTTATATTTACATGTATTATGTAAATATTACATATTTTTAAGTATGACAGAAAGCCTGAATGGACTAATTGAAATCTTGCAATTAAAAAAAAACACATAAAGAATTTAACAAAATTGTTATACAGTACATATTTGCATTTTCATTAATCAAGGATGTGAGGTCATGATCTAGGATTGAAGACATCTTTAAATTCTGTGCAAATGAACCGTGTGGTTATCTAAAAGGCTGTACAGTATATACTAGCTGGTAAATGCCCCGAAGCTAGCTTGGAGCCTTTTCCTAAGATTTTGACTTTTCTTACATGTTATTTTTTTTCCTAGGAGGTGTTTCTATGAAAGCATGGGCTTAATTAAATATGGGCAACTGAACCTCCAAGGACTGCCTCTTTTCATAAATTTTCTCATGTTCCCATTTTTTAATATATGAGTAAGATATTCAGTAGGAAGCAACTGAACAGATCTTCTGACCGATCTAGATTTTTACATTATACATATGTATTGTAAAACAGGTAATAGAATGATGGACCCAATGTCATTTTCTAGTATATAATGAAATAAGATCTGTTAAATGTATGGTGCAAGGCCAGTTCAGGATTTTGTGCCGTTAACTGGGTGACACATCTGAAATAGTCCTGTAGCTACAGACTGACAGATGTGTGTATTCTAAGAACAGTATTTCCCTGTATGTGAATAGAGAACCTCCAGATTTTGGCAGAGGTATAGTATGTGCTGAAAAAATACTGTAAAAACAGCATGAAAACGTTCATGCACATAGTGAACACTCAGAATTTGCTTTGTTCTCTTCTTGGATTCTTCTTGTTCATGGATTGATTGTATACCATACATAATTATAAGAGTGATTTAATTTAAGTTCACGGTAAATCCATTCATATTTTTCTTCAGAGAAATATTTATCAGGGGGTTTATGTTCAAAGTAAACTAAAAATATTTCCTTTTTTTAGATTACATTTTTCAAATCTAACTGTTAAACTTTGATCTATAGTTTTCTGCGACACTGTTCTGAATAAAGCAGTTAGAAAATGGATGGATATACTGTATAAACTTTATATACTGTGCAGTATAATGTATTTATAACTTTATGTGTATTAGAGAAAATATCAGAATTCATGCATGCTGACCTCATACATCTAGACTAAATGTGTGCAGTAAATTGTAATTGCAAAGTGAAAACTTTAAAGTAAATACAGAAATGGGTGTCTTGCACAGAGCATAAAATTTGTCTTGGAATGGAAACACATGGCTCTTGTTCCAGAATTAGGAAATGGAACATTAAAGAAATGTTGAACTTTGGTTTTTAAGCATATTTTGGAATTATTTTTGAGTTATTGTTTAAGGAGTTAAATGTATTTTTTTAGCATTAAGATGGACATGGTAATTGTGATCGGAAGATTTTGAATTTGAATTTTGAGGACAGTAACACATAAGTAAAAAATTGTGTGCTTTATAATGATGTGAGTATCAGGAGATGAACACAAAAAAATTAAAAAAAACTTAAGGGATTATCCAATCTAATGTGATCTACTTCCTTACGTTTCATATGATGCACTTAAAAACTGGATCACAGAGGGACTAAAGAATATATTTTGGTGTATTAAACAAACCAGAAAACATCTGCACTAAAAATGAAGGGGACCAATCTGTGATATTAAGGGAGAGACTTTATATATTACCTTGTGTTACCATTCAGTCATAAGCTTTGGAGGTTATAATGACATACACATACAGTAACAGTTAGTTTCTTTAACAAAAAGGGGTTTCACATTAATAGCGTAACATTGATACGCTACGCTAACAGAAGTTCTTTCTTTTTAAAATGAAGGGAGATTCTTCAGGTTCACTGATGGTGGAAGGGCTAGGTTTTAGTTAAGAAAATACTAAAACAATGCTCATAAGGCGTAATTCACAAAAGGTTCTCACTTGCACTGTGTGTTGTGTCTTATCCACAGGGTGATCATTGAATAAGGTGCACCTTATTTCATAAGAACAAAGTACAGTATGAATGAGACCCTTCAAGGACGGTGACTCTTAGAGATCTAACCTCCAAATACTACTTGCCAGTAACCCAGGTGAAGTGCTCACAATGAGCCACCATTGTAAAACCCTTCCAGTTCAAGTTCTTACGCAGCTCTTTTTTGTTTGGCTTCTGTTTGCTACCTGACTTTAATGGTCCACACATTTGGTTTGAAACCATTAAAAGTTTTTTGGCTCTATGGATTGAAAGGAATGTGAACTCGTTCCAACAAATTCAGTTTTTTTAAAAAATCTGCGCTTGGATTGATGTCAATGTAAATAAACATTTATATTACCTTTGCTCAATGTTTAAATTGGCATTTTTAACATAACTACCGCTATACACATGGAGTACTGTCCTAAGGTTTCCTTTTTTAACACAAAAGACCATTAACTCTGAAACTTGACTTTATGCAAGAATCTCTTTCCAAATGTGGCTGCATGACTGCTAAGCCTTTAGTAGCTTCCAATGTTTTATCTCAGAAAAAAGCACATTGAGTTTTGAATTAGAAGATCCACTCCACAGAACAGTGAGCCTTTGTGCGTGAGCTTTCTTTTTCAGATTGATGGCATTCAGTCGTGAATGAATTAAGAAAATGTCTAAGTTGCCATAGAGACCATGCAGTAACATATCCTTTTCATGTCAAGGTCTTCATCTTATTTTGCGAAATTCCTACTTATGTCTGCGTTACTACTTTGAAGGCGGCCTTTCTTCCTCTTTAATGAAACTGGGAATAAAGGTAGAATTCGTGAGAATGCTAAACAAATAATGATTTTGGAATTCCTTTCTTTAAAAAAAATGGAAAAGTGTAGTGGAAAAACATTTATTTTCCTGCCCCGATTCACATACTCGTCAAGAGATCTGT
The DNA here is from genome assembly GCF_059453375.1 of Lepisosteus platostomus. NCBI lineage: Eukaryota > Metazoa > Chordata > Actinopteri > Semionotiformes > Lepisosteidae > Lepisosteus > Lepisosteus platostomus. Next base: position 72,302,285 of record NC_142614.1, on the reverse strand, counting down.
CAAATGATTATTCAATGTGCATTTGGGGTCTTTATGTGTAGTGTGAAAAGTCAGACTCTGCTTATCAGGGTTGAGATTAGTATAGCAAAGAATGAACAAACAATTTTATAAGCAAAAAATATGAATCCTGTGTGTGTTAGATGAGTATCCATTCAAGAATGGAGGAACCCGCAAAATCAGGTTATATCCCTCTTTTACATAGATGTGACTGTCTGGAAGATTGACTGATTGATAGGATAACCTGATCATTTTTTTACTTTTTAGTATTTCCTCCTATCAAAAAAGTTGATTCAGTTTTCTGAGTTATGTCTTTGCAGATCTAACGTTCCCGAGACCCCATGAGAACTGTCAGTTTCCTTTGCCTCGTCTGCCAGAATGGCACAGTGCCAGGGTCCGTTCCTCTGGAGTGGTGTATCCGTTGGATCACATCGAAGATAAAACACTGTTTGCCTCACAGTCCGTGAGCTGGGACTTAGCCCATGACACCTGAGCCTTGACGTCTAAGAAAGCTCAGCTTTGATGTTTACCAAGCGCTTCTCAACATGTTTTAGATCAAATGAGGCACACCGCTGGCCTCTACTTCGTTTTGCTTTCAGTACGGGCAAAAGGCAGTGGTTATGGAATGAATGTTTGTATCGCGTTAGACTAACAAACTTGACTGACTAATAAGACCTACTGTATGCTATAGCTCCTTTCTGTATCCAGAAACCTCAGAATCAAACCACCCATTTCACTGCATATAATATTTATATTCTAAATATATTCTGTACCTTTAGTATATTAATTAAAGGAACAGCTACAACTGGAGTACATTTCTTTATAATGTAAAATAAATTTACCAGTGGACTGTACTTTTTGAATCACCTCATTTTAACATTGACTGATACATTCTGAGCATATCACATCATATTTTCTACTGCAGTGACACAGTCAATTAACTTTCATTTCTGTTCTTATGAAATACGAACTGTCCTAATCAATAGAAGAAAAGCACTGAACCGATTGAAACAGCCAAGCAATTAAACTCTTATTAATTATCAAGCGAGTGTCTGACTCTGAAAGCTACTCTCGATCTGCAGATCATCTTTCATTTGGCTTAAATCTTGGATACTATCTTTCAGTATCTTCCTGACTTGGCTTTCCTGTTGAAAGTGATAAAGTAATATATGTAAAGTATTTTAATAATATATCCTAAGTACCCACTGCATAAACTGCCAATAGTAGGCAATTTAAAAAGAAATTGTATTAGGTGTGCTAATCTTAAGTCATGTCATTTGCCAAACCGCTTTATCCCATACGGTGTTGCAGGAAGCCGGAGCCTACCGGGCCAATAGCGAGCGCAAGGCAGGGTACACCCTGGACAGGACGCCAGTCCATCGCTGGGCAAGTGCAAGCCAATCACACATGGGGACAATCTGGAAACCATGATACAGGCTGAGGGGGAAATCTGGCCCGGACACTTAGGGATAAGTCCCTACTCTTCTCGAGAAAATGCCCGGGGATCTTTAATGACCACAGAGAGTCAGGACCTCGGTTTAACATCTCATCCGAAAGACGGCGCCCACTACAGGATAGTGTCCCCGCCACTATACCAGAGCATTAGGACCCACGCAAATCGCAGGATGGGCGCCCCCTGCTGGTCCCACTAACACCTCTTCCAGCAGCAACCATAGCTTCCCAGGAGTCTCCCCTCCAGGCACTGACCAGGCTCAACCCTGTGAGCTTCAGTGGGCTGCCAGTTGAGAGCTGCAGGGTGATATAGCTGCTGCTGCTAATCTTATCACTTTATTTTTTTCTTATCTATAAGAACATCTAAACCACACTCTACAAAGCTGTAGGATGCATTCTGGATGCATTGTTCTAGTAGAGATGAAACACCTTATGAAAGGTTTTGACTGCGCTGCCAATAATAAAAGCTGTTTTAAAGGAGAAACTCAATATCTTAAATAAAACTTTATTATACTTTATTATAAGTTGTATAATAACCAGACTTGATGGGCCAAATGGCCTCCACTCATTTATAACTGTTTGTAAGCTCTAAATATGTTATTTTTGGGGGATGCTATTTTAATGTGGATTGATTTGCTGTGATAAATAACCACAGATAAAACAGTGCTCACATGATGGTCCAGTTGTTACTGGTGGAAACACTGCATAAGATTAACTGTGCAAGGGGTGGTCATGACAGTCAATGATTATACTGCCCTTCCACACTGTTTGTTTGATGTAGTGTAGATGTCTGACATCTGTAGCTGTGATGCACCAATAATCTTGCTGGCTACTTTCACAAACCTGCTCAGTCTGTTTTTATTACATGTATTAAGGTTACCAAAGCAGGCTACCACAGTACAGTACATGTAATAACAGATTCCATAAAGGTTCTGTAGAATAATGTCATCATTGCACTACACAAATTAAAAGAGCAAAGTCTTGCATAAGACATGTTAGCTTTTAATCAACAACAGTGCCAAGATATTTGTAACTGTTGGCAATTTCAGCTTCTTGCTCCACAATGACTTTTGGTTTTGCAACTGGTTGTTGCTGTCTATAGTTAATTATCATGTCTTTGTTTTTTGACACATTAAGCTGAAGGAAGGGGGTGTTGCACCACTCAAAAAACAGTCCACCACAGACCCATGATCAGTGTCTAGATCATGGAGGAGACTTGATAATTACAGTCATCATCAAACTAGATGATGTGTCTGTCCTCTACTGCTGTCTGTATAAAGAATGTGCAGGATTGGGGATTGCACACAGCCCTCGGGACACCCGGTGGAAGAAAAAGGATGCTCTGATATAAAACCATTAGCCCTCACTCTCTGTGATCTGTTGGTCAAAAAGTCTAAAATCCAACCTACAATGTTGGAAGTCTAATTTCGAACGGCTCTATCCAAAACAGGGGTTGTGGATGAGCCTCCCCTTTAGAAAAATCAAACACTTAACTCTTTGTGCTAATTGTCTTCCGTTTCAAGTAGTGTGTTGAAAAGGTGGGGAAGCCACCTTGACTCAATCTGTTCTATCCTGTCATGTGATTTTGGAGATAAGTGGCTATAGAACTAAGTCTGATGACTAGCTATTGATTTGGAAGTCATTCAGAGACTTGTTATTCAAGAGATGCCAAACAGACCACTGACATTACCATCATGTGCAAATTGAATTCAGCTCTTTAACCCAGAAAGCGAAAGATTAGCTCTAAGTAAAAATAAAATATTGTCATTGTTGTGTGAATACAGTATATGAAAAAGTAACTCTTTTAACGTTTGGGATGTGTTACTGTGGTAGTGGATGTAAATTAACGTAGTATGTAGCTGACAGTTTTTCTATATACTGTACGTCATTCCTCAAACCAGTGTCAGCATATTGTCATCAATGGAAACTATGTGGAAGTGCATTTAAAACTGAGAACAGGGGCATTTCTTTAACAAAAGGGTTGCGGGAGTATGGAACAAGTGTCCATGCTGGTGAAACTGATACTGTACCCTGACTTTTTTCAAGATATAGCTGGATCTATTGCATCTCTTGCATCTATTAGTTATCAAAATGGGCTAGAGTGGCCCAATGGCATAGTCTCATTTTTCTAACGTTCTTATGGTCTTACAGTATGTCTTAAGCGTACTTACAGGTCACTCCGAGACTATGGCATGATCCAGCCATCATAATTCAAACCAGGGCACATACTGTACCTGTATTTAGTTATAGAATCTACCCATCACATCATACTTATACAACAAACTTCATACTGTAGGTACTATAAATAGGGGCTCAGTGGGTCATGAAAAGATTTGTTAAGCAGTGTCAGATGGAAACGAATGGCAAAGACAGTAGGAAGTTGAAATTTACACTCGTGTCATGAAAGTGCATCATGAAATTAACCTGCTGTAACTCTGGAGAGCTTATTATTTTGGGATCTTTCTCTATTCCTGTGATATAAACAATTATATTGAAAAGCTTTTTTGACAGGCAGTATAACAATTTCTGGATACATCCCATTCTAATTACAGTTTACAATTTCTGAAACGTAAATAAAACTGATAGATTGGTGACTTTGGTATGACTTTGAATAACTTAGATATAGCCTGTAAACCTGTGTGCACATAGTGCTATTGTAGATCCCTGTCCTATTCTTCTTTAATACCTAAAATATTTTACATTGTATTTGTTGCATTTCAAGTACTCTGGATATGAAAATGACATTTTACGTGTTTTTCTAAAACTTGATTGAAATGAATACTCTTATGTGATGAAACATTAACTTTTCCACAATCCACACGTATATGGCCACAACCTAAAATACTGTATAATGTGCTTTTAATGCCGTGTTTTACTTACAAACCCTTTGTTTAATTATTTATTTCATAATTGTGTTAAACTACCTCATGAAATGAATTCCCAGCCAAACATAACAGAATGGGGTAAGGAGCATTTTTAACAAAGCAGTGATTGTTTCATTTCATTTTTCTTTAAAAGGCAATGTCTTGAAATGTCAAATTGAAGAAAACACGTAACACTACAGATAGAGCTTTTTTCCTTGCATTTTCTTATTTTTAATAAGTTTCTCTTAATTAGTCTCAGGCTAATGAAGTGTAAGTGATGCTATAACAGAGCAAAACACTGGAGTAGCTTCCAAGTAGCTAGGATACAGTATTTAAACTCAGTTACACAGTATTGACTACTTGTCTTAGTTTATCAGGTAGTCTCCCATTTAAGACTTCATGGCCTGAGATGAAACAGAGTGTTGTTGCTCACACTATGAAAGATAATGAGGCAAATTTACTCAGCTAATGGACTTTTGATGTTCAGATGTGAAACAAAAGACTAATGAGCAGATTGGAAGAAAGTTTATTTAGGACTGAAATAGAGTGATTCACATATCCTTCAAAAACTGGCTGGAGAGGATCTTTAGGTGAATAACCCACTGACATCTGAATGAGGATCAGATCAATTTTAAACTTATTTTCAGTGAAACTTATTTTTCCTGCTGAACTCCCAATTTTTACATAGTAGTTTCACGACTAATAGGACACAGTTCTGCTGTGCTACAGTGCTGTTACTCTTAATGGTTAGTCACTCAGGTGCAACAGCCACCTGATTTGTTGCTACTGTGCATTTTTAATCTCCTCAAAGTCACCTAGAAAAGTCTTACAAAACACAACCTGCTGCTGCATTCTCTTTCACAACTACAGACTCTAAATATAAAAAAATGTGACTGTTTTTTGCTACAAGCTATCCAAAATGTATTACAGTTTTGTTTTTAAAAAGTAACTGTTACTCATATTCTATGAATTTGGATGCTGAAATTCTCCAGACCATATTATAAGATGATTTGTCTCTTTCATGCAGTACATGAACAGCCAAGTCAGAAACCTATGAAGCTCTGAAACCTGGCTTTCTCTGTGCCAGCACTACTGCCAATTTAAGATTAGCAATCATAAGATTTAATATAAAAAATGACAAGCTAAGTAAGACCGTTGTGCAATTATGACTTGCCTTTTACAGTTCCAAGACCAAGTAAATGACAAATGAAGCTGACATTTTGCCATATTAGCAAGTCATAGGTTGCTCAGCAACACTTATGTTCAATAGGGTCAAAAACTAGCTTTTTAAAATGTCTGAAAGGTGATTTGTTTTCTTAGGACCAGTTAATTATCTTATTACCAACCTTTTAGTCTCATATTGTCCCATATTTGCTGCCACTAAATGCATAGTAATGTCCTTTGAATCTATGTAATTTCCCCCCCCCCAAAAAATGCAGCTTTCTCTAATTCCTTCCAGACGGCTCCCAGGTCCACTCTGCCTGCTTTCCAAATAAGTACCGGGGGTTAGTCCTTTCAGATCATTCTGTTAATGTAACAGGCTCTGACCTGTGACTCTAGGTTCTGGTGGATCCTGAGGATTTCCATGGGGGCAACATCTAGTTCAGAAGTGTCTTCATCTAGTCTCCACTTCTAGACCTAGTTCCCTGGAATGTATCGAGACAATGGAACAAATGAGGAGGCAGATACAAATCGGAGGACGCCATTTGGCCTCATCTTATAGGTAAAAGTAATGCTGAGGCTAGTTTTCATATCAAGCACAGTGCGTCTGTCATAAAATCACACATGTAGGGGTCCTAGCGGTCTTGATATTCTGGGGGCTAAAATCCATTGTGTTATGCTCTTGTTTCTAAATGGTAAGAGGTTGATATTCTGAATGTACAGTATGCATGCAACCATTTCTTTTATGAAAATCATGTGGGTGATAGAGGAAGCATTTTGTAAGAGGTCTAACTTCCTGTTCTACTCCAGCTACAGGAGGTAATATAAGGAAATCTTGAAACCCTCATTGTCTCATAACCATCTAAGACAGCCGAGTTGAGCCATTTATCGTCAACTCAATGGGTTGCACTGCCATTGTTTCCATCCAGATTCCTGAGTAAACACAATGGTTGTAATGGGTAAAAACCATTCAACACTTCAGGAATGAGAGGCATTTTACATATATCACATATAACATTCAGAGCATCTGTTACTATGTCAGTCTCCTCCCCAGGATTGACTGGACTAACATTTTCAAAAGTAGATGGCACTGTGCCTCTGTAGTGTGGTCATGGAAAGAAATTAGGGCAATTTACAAATTCCCATTTTCTTGCCACTATAATCTAATGGAAACACAGAACCTTAATCAAACAATGTAATTCAGCATGGTAAATAACATAATTTCTGCTCTCTGGGTATTTCAAGGTCTGCGTAATTTACTTACAGTTTAAAGGTGTTCCCCATTATTCTAAAATAAACAGTGTGGGTTTTCAAATACATGATGTTATTACTAATGCCTTACAGGACATGTTCTGTCAGAAATATTGGAAACAGATGTGGACTTAAGAATCTCTAGCTATTACAGCTTGTGAAGAATGCATTGACAATTAAACCTGATTCATGTACATAAGAAAGTTGGAATTCAAGGAGTTTCAGTTGTTTCACAGTTAAGGAATGCTCCCAGACAACCATCCTGGTAGTCCACTTGTTCTCCATCATGGTATTTTGCTAGAAGGCATGATCCTTCTTATGACACAGTAAGTAGTTTTGATTTTTACAGGTGTGTGTAATTCTGAAAGACTTCCAAATTCCATATTTTGCTGTATCTAATATGAAAGAAACAAGTGTTTTCTTCTGTGTAGTTAATGAGCAAAAGATTCTAAAATGTCCTAAAACATAAGCAGTCAGCTTTAAATACACTGCTGTACAAGCTATACAATGAAAAATAATTTGGTTTAGACATTGGAAAATTATTTCAATGCAATGTGAAGTTCCTGAGATATGAAGTAAAGACACATCTTGATTTTTGTAAATGTCATTTAGATGTTACAGGGTTATTTTTATAATAAGCATGTTACAGTGAGCTCATTTCCCTGATCGCTCAGGAGCATGTCAGGGGCAGGTCTATTGGTTCAGTGGGTCTGGTGCTCATTTAAGCAGTGCAGCTGAGCACGAGGTGGGACAGTAATAAAAAAGCTAAATGAAAATATTAAAATGTATTGTTAAAAATGTAGAATGTGCATAAGACCTCATTTAGAATATTATTTTATTCTATATAGGATATTGCTGTTCTCATATCAATCCAGAGCAGCAATAGACAGTGCATTCAAGCTTAAGTTCATGCAGGCTCAAGTGAATCTTTTTAAATATTAAAAACCGTCAAGGGTACTGACAAAAGACAATCCAGTGAATTCCTTCAGAATAAACAGTGAAATGTGAACTAGAGTGCAAAAGTGTCATATACAGGGAAATGCATTTAAAACTAAGATCAGGAAACTTTTTTATGCAAAGTTTCGTAATTACCTACTGTCATGTCATTGAAGACGATGCCTTAGATACTTTCAAGACGCAGCTACAGTAGATGAGATCATCAGATTATTTAGTTTCTATCTACCAGATGATCTAGAAGGGCCGAATAGATTCCTCTGAACAGATATGGTGCAACAACAAACTTGGTACTTTTCCACATGCAGCCTGATCTTGTACTGAAGTCTGCTGGGACATATAGTCTTTCTTCATGTCCTACCCTGAGGAAAAACTGCAGTGTCTCTTTTTTTCTTTTATTTCTTAGTGTGTTGGGCATGCAGTACTGGATTTCTGGGGCTCCACAATATGCAAGAACCATCTGAAATCTTTCCCAGTCTCTCAGCACCTCTGTAATTTCATGTAAAGCAGGAATATAACATCTTCTCCTTGCTAGCAAAACATTAACATACTCTTGCTGCAGTTATACATTTAAGAATTAAGATGGGTCCTTATAAGTAAGCAGTGGTAAAGAAAGACTGTAGTAAGAGAAGAAAATGACAAGTTTTCGTGATATACACCAACTTTTCTAAAGACTTTTGCCATGCAAGAACAGTTATCTAGCAATTACATGCTCTTTTAAGCAATTTTAACCTTTCTTAGGTCATTTTCAAAGTAGTGGTAATATTATTATTATTATTATTATTATTATTATTATTAATAATAATAATAATAATAATACTAATAATAATAATAATAATAATAATAATAATACTTTACACTTACTGTATATAGTGCTTTACTGGACACCACTCAAAGTGCTTTACAGCTAATGGGAAGTCCACTCCACCACCACCAATGAATGATGCAACAGCAGCCCAAGTGCACCAGTAGGCTCACTACACATCAGCTCTCAGTGGGGAGGAGAATAAAGTGATGTAGCCGATTCATAGATGGGGATTATTAGGAGGCCATTGCCAAAGGCCAGTGGAAAGTGTATCTAGGACGTCAAGTTTACACACCTACTGTTTTCAAGAAGTGCCCTGGTATTTTTAATGACCGCATAGCGTAAGGACCTTGGTTTTACGTCTCATCCAAAGGACGACTCCTTTTTACAGCATGGTGCCTCCTACAGGCCCCACTAACACCTCGTCCAGCAACAACCTTAAATTTGCCCAGAACATCTCCTATCCAGGCACTGGCCAGGCTCACATCTGCTAAGCTTCAGTGGGTTGCCAATTGAGATAAAATGAGTGCTGGGGTTCTTTGCATTGTAATAGCGTCATCCAGAGTTATTACTCAGGATCTTCAGCATTTCAAAGGGTGTTACTAAAAATTGGCATTTCAAGGCACTTTTTACAGTATGTGTTGCTACATCATAGTTCAAGCGATCTGAAGGATGTGGAATCTTTGACCAAAAGCAAACACTGAAAGCACATAATTGTATAAAAATGAGCAAACAGTAGGTTACAGTGCTGCATCAATTTTCTAACCACTTCTTCCAATTGGAGTCATAGCCTACCCTGGCAAGCAACAGGTGCAAGGCAGAGTACACCGTAGTCTGGACATCTGTCCATCTCAGGGCACTACACAGAAAAGCATATACACCTAGGGACAATTTTACACCTAGACACCAGTATGTTTTTGGACTGGAGGAAGAAACCAGAGCACCTGGAGGAAACCCACACAAACACATGGAGAAGATAGGAACTCCATGCAGACAGGTCCCCGGGTCTGGAAATGAACCCAGGACACCCAGCACTGCAAGACAGTAATGCCAACCACTGTGCCACCAAGCTGCCTGCTGCAACAATTTCAATAATAACCTCAGTTTAAAATGATCTGACTTTCTCTTGAGTTGGAATTCACAAGCCACCGTATGAAATTGTCATCACTGAAGTCCTCTTTCAGCGTTTTGACATATCTGCAATACTGTGATTCCTGCTGTGAATAACAATACCTTTAGTAACTGGAATGCAGAGGCTAAGTACCTTTTGACAGTTCATCTTTTTTGCTGCTTGTTTTCTCTCATTTTCAAACAATATTTATTTGCTTTTTATTACATTCTATACTGGGAAAGGTGACAGCAATATTGGCCAGTGAAAGAATTATCATAACAGGAGGTTTATCTGAAAATAATTGCTTAGCAGGCTCACCGAGCCATAAACACTTTCTGTCATAAAGGGGACCCTAAGGTTTGTTTAATGGTGCAAGTCCCTGCGATGTCCTCCCAGCCTTGCCTAATGTTGCGTAGAATCTGTTTATTGATAAAGGACTGAAGTTCTGCATTGCCAGTGCTGCACAGAGCTGTAATAAGCTTGCATGTTCTTCACAGAAAGTACATTCAAATGGGAAATTCCATCTATAACGTTCGATTTCCCAGAGGAAAGACCACTTATTTCTGTGTCCTTTTCTTATCTATTTTGGATCCTCATTTGCCTAATTACTATTCGTAGGCTGGAGAGGGCTGCTCTGCAGCACATAGTTCTGCTGACTGCAGAAACGCTACCTGGCACACTGAGTTAGTGCGTCAGCATTCTAGGTAGGAATGAATGAAAAATCAATCAGTGTGACTGCAGTGCTAGCCCTCACAACTCTAACCTAGTTTGTGTATGGGTCTCTACATACCCCTTTCAGGTGCAAGTACTCCTTAAGATGGTAAGTTAATATTCATATACAGTATATATAGCTATAGATTTTAATTCAACCACAGAAAATGTTGATAGGATGAAATTACATACAGTAATCTCTGTTCTGCAAGTTTATCTTATCTTTACAAACTGAAAAGAGCATTGCATTCGCGTTGGGTTGTTTTATTTTGCTAGTGGGGACTGTTGTTTCAGATATTTGTTGTTAGTGCTTCATAAAAGGGTACCGGTTCCAAAGGAGCTTAAGAAAATGTATTTTTTAATACTGAAATTTAAGTTTGACATTTTATAGCTGTGCTAATCAAATATTCACACAGACAAATATCATATTGGTTTTCTTCTGCTGTAAGTGTTGCTTTGGCTCACTTTATATGATATATTACTTGTATGTTACGTATTACTCAGTATTGCATTGACTTTGAAGGGCACAGTCAGGACTGCATTCTATCGCAATCCTTTAGTGCACTGGGATTGTACTGCAGCTGAAAATGTGTGTGTATGTGTGTGAGCACACTGTAGAGGGGTGAAGTAATATATAAGTGTGCTTGCATTTCGTGTAGCAGATATACATATACTTAATGTGCAGAATGCAGTAACAGCCCCCTGGGATAATGCTGTAACTAAGACCTGTTTAAAAAAGGTACTGTGAAGAAGTTTAACAAAGTTAAAACCTGAACATGGCACAACAGTTTTAAGCCTATTCATCGCATACAGAAGTGCTACTTAATGTTTACATTTCTGTATTTTTTCTGTGGATTGCTTTTTCCTTTTGCAGTGAAAGGACCCTTGGTGCTATAAAAATGAACTCGCTGCTTCTGTTTGCATTGTTTTCCCTGTGCCTGGCTGATAGCTATGATCATACTTACACAGACCTGGAGCACCACAGAACCATCTACATATCAGGTAAGTGATTTTGTTTTATCGTGGAAGGGAGCTATGTTTTGTACTTGCATTTGTATAATTGTTTTTCTACATTCAGATAGTTGTGTATTCCATGTGGACTGCATATAGGACTGCAGTAAGGCATCTAGTTGATGCAGCAACCATAAAACATATTCTAATTTCTGAGGTTTTAATTTCAGGATGAATTGAATTGTTCCCATGACTCTATCACTGTGAGTATTTGCCAAAATCACCATTGTTACAAGAAAATTAATGTTAAATAATGTTAATGTTATTATAAATACATTATAATATAACAGTCCAATTTTACTTTTTTTTGTATATGAGTTGTCTGTGATGTCACCAATGATTAGATCTGATTTAGAAATTCAAGAGCCAGTGCAGCACATGCCACTGTGTCTTTGAATGGGAGACATTAACAGCTGCAAATGGATATGAATGCAACATAATTTAATCAAATATCTTGGTTTAAATCCAGACCTTTTCCCAAGTTTCCAAAGAGAGAAATCTGGGCAAAGGAATAGCCTAGAGAGTTGTTGTCTAAGGAAGAAGGTAGATAAGGGTAGAAATGAAGCTGACAAAGTCTTGAAAGCAAATATGAACACGAGCAACAATTTAGAATTGTCAGCTTTCAGAAGTTCTAGAAGCGAACTGGGCGTCACACCATGTGGCTGCAGGGTCTTGTTCTTGTAAAACCTCTCATAAAGATTAAAACTCTCGGATATGCCCCTTCTTTTATCTGAATATCCACCGCAAGATATAGAAGGGAAACATTGTACTGTATATGCATCAGAATTTAATATGTAACATATAATTTATGTTTTCTAGCTTTTTTGACTGTTTTGTATATTTGTAGTTTAGTTATCAGGTCCCAGGGAATTATGAAGTAATACAGTTAGCTGTTGCCTGGTACTCTGGTGCATTGGGAAATACATACTCTCTGATTCACAGACCCCCAGTATGGGGGTCCAGACTTATGGTCTAAATTTACTAAACCCGGCATCTGCAAACATTTTAGCAGTGGAAAAAAAAAACTTTTTTGGATTTTAAAAACTATTTTATCCATGTTGATATCAGCCACAATAATCCGGCTTTCAAAACCAAAACAATTTTATCACTCTCTCCGATTGCTCCCTGATTATACCACAGATTGACTAGACAGTATTGTGGACAAAGTGTAATAGTCGCGTGCTTTCATGTGGTTTTACGAAACAAACTTAACAGATTTGATTTACAGGACGGATAAATATAGGGCACAGCCAAGAAATTTGATCTACCGCACCAGTGGGGATTGTCACTAAACTGTTGAAGCCCTGTAGTGTAAGGAGTTTCACCATATGCTTACTGTGACCTTCAGTAATTGTTGTTAAAGGAAAGATTCAGTGGCTGATAGAAATGGTACAGCTGCAGCAGTCCTGCTGACACAGAATACAATATTTGCTGTGTAGGACCCTTTCAATTCAGGATCTCTGGTGGTTAAAGCTGTTCTGGCCAGTTTGGTACTTAGTAGCTATTGATCCAAGGATGTCAACCAGCCATTTCCACTTGGAGCTCAGTATTTGTTGCATTGAATTCTGTATTTTGAATTCTGGAAATTAGTCATCCAGAGAAATCAGAATTTTGAAGGAAGAATTACAGTGATAGAAAGGGGGAAATCATTAAACTGCTCCAATATTTCTCCAAATGATATTAATCTACATGTTCTGTTCTTTGAAAACCATACACCTGATTTCCAAGGCACATTTTTAGTGTAGAACAAAAAGTGCCAACGGAGTCATTTTAGCTTGCATGCTGGAATTCTGGGTTTGTGATGATGACATTTTAAATGTCATCATTCCCTTCTTCAAATTTATGAAAGTTCAGTGCATGTCACTTCATTATTACAGGGTCAATTCAAAGAACATAAGAGTGTTTTTCAGAAAAAAAATTAGCTTAGATCTTAAGCGATGTGTTTTGTGCATTTTGATTTTTCATTGGCATGAGAACTCTTAATATAGTACTGCAAAATCCAGTAAGTCACAAGGATAGAGTGGTACTGTACACAATTGGTCTCAGACTGGAACTGTTCTGACAGGGACCCTGACAGTTAACATACTGTAAGCTTGTCTGTTAGCTGGTGTTCCTGTCTGTGGTGAAGTGGTTGCACGAGGCGAGAGAAGGTACAGTGTGTTTCCACAAAGGAGCTGAAAAAGAGAGAGAGAAGGTAGACACACCCTGTTGGGGGAGTAATGGTCCCTGTGTGGGGGACATTAAAAGAAAAAGGAAACCCTCTGCTGGAGAAAGGATGACCTCCTCTATCCTTTTGTTTCACGTGGCTCCCAAACGTGGTAAGGAGAAGGATCTTTCACCGAGGGAGGGATCAAAGTAAACTAATTGCGAGATGTATCTTGAGGTAAACTGCTTCATTGTAAATGGAAACCGCAGGTGCAGCTGCCATTATGGTTGAAGTGTTGCCTGTGCAGATTTGCTGGGACTACATTCTGGAAAAGGGAACGACTGGTGGAAAAATCCAAATGTGTTCCTCCTTAGTGCCATACGATTATTTCATTGGGATGTTCATTGTATCGCCAAGTCAAAAAAAAAATAATAACACTTAATGAAACTACAATGTAGAAATTGCCAAATGAACACAGACTTTACAAACTTTAATGAGGTTGTCAGGATGTGCATATCAGGAGGAGTTATGAACTTTTTAAAATATTGTAATTGTAAAGGATGGATTGTAAAGGAGTTTTGTTGCGTATTGTTGTCATTGTTAGAGACCTCTCAAAGTAATTTAATTTACACATTCTTTCAAGTGCTATTTATAAATTGTATTATAAATATAACAATTATATATAAATATAACAATTGTTTATTTTTTGCGTGCACTTGAAAGAATGTGTAAATTAAATTACTTTGAGAGGTCTGTGTTCATTTGGCAATTTCTACATTGTAGTTTCATTAAGTGTTATTATTATTTTTTTTGACTTGGCGATACAATGAACATCCCAATGAAATAATCGTATGGCACTAAGGAGGAACACATTTGGATTTTTCCACCAGTCGTTCCCAGCAAATCTACACAGGCAACACTTCAACCATAATGGCAGCTGCACCTGCGGTTTCCATTTACAATGAAGCAGTTTACCTCAAGATACATCTCGCAATTAGTTTACTTTGATCCCTCCCTCCGTGAAAGATCCTTCTCCTTACCACGTTTTGGAGCCACGTGAAACAAAAGGATAGAGGAGGTCATCCTTTCTCCAGCAGAGGGTTTCCTTTTTCTTTTAATGTCCCCCACACAGGGACCATTTCTCCCCCAACAGTGTGTGTCTACCGTCTCTCTCTCTTTTTCAGCTCCTTTGTGGAAACACACTGTACCTTCTCTTGCCTCGTGCAACCACTTCACCACAGACAGGAACACCAGCTAACAGACAAGCTTACAGTATGTTAACTGTCAGGGTCCCTGTTAGACCAGTTCCAGTCTGAGACCAATTGTGTACCACTCTATCCTTGTGACTTATTTTGCAGTACAATATTAAGAGTTCTCGTGCCAATGAAAAATCAAAATGCACAAAACACATTGCTTAAGATTTAAGTTAATTGTTTTCTGAAAAACGCTCTTATGTTCTTTGAATTGACCCTGTAATTATGAAGTGACATGCACTGAACCTTCATAAATTTGAAGAAGAGAATGATGTCATTTAAAATGTCATCATCACAAACACAGAATTCAAGCATGCAAGCTAAAATAACTCTATTGGTACATTTTTTTCTATTGCAAAACTTCATTTCTATGACATTTCCAGTTGATCTGAAGACCAGCATGCAATCAGCTAGTTTCACATGAATATAGGGAAAGCTGTAGGCGAGAGCGTTCCTGGCTGTCTTGCCCTTGGCTGAATAATGAAGGTGCAATGCAGAGCAGTGCAGACTCAGCTTCTAAAGCCGTAGTTCAGTGTAGCTGGATATCTAGCACTTGAGCCCTTCAAGATTTGTGTCTTTTTCTTAGCCTGAAAGGATATGATTCAGAATGCTACTATGCTACTTATGCTTCTATTTTGTATCTTTGTCTTTACTTTGCTATTTACATGTTTGAACACATTCCCAGGTACTTTTAAGCTTCTGTGTAAGTTACATTCATTTCATGATGAATAATGGCACGTCGTAGAAATGAAGTTTTGCAATGGAAAAAAATTATAACTAGCTTGCCCACAATGAAGATATTAAAGCAGTCTCCTATGTCAGCATGTGCTTTACTAAAACTCTCTTGCTATATCATGTGAAACAATGATACAAAACAATTATGCAGAATATGAAGTTAAAAATTAATTTGAATTACTATACTGTATGTATCATCGAGGTATTTTTTTCAAGGCTCTGTGTCATTATTCTCAAGCATCTTTTGTCTTATGAAATCTGAGAAACCTGTGGGATGCTGAGACTTTGGGTAGGGAGAAAATGTCAATGATAGTTCTTCATTAGTACCGGATAGAGAGAGGGGCTTTTCTTTCTAGAATGAAAAGCCTTTTTTCTCTGTTGTGAGAGCTTTTGACATGTGGCTTCTACCAGAGGATTCCCTTCATACCTTCACTCTCCCAGGACAGATAAATAGAGGACGCCACTGTATGAGCAGTTGTTGGAGTAGTGGTCTCGATGGGCTGCGCTGTTACCTCTGCACATCTGTGACTCTTTTAGATTCACAAGCAACTGCCATCCCCTTTGGGCTTAAAACATCTCGAGAACCCTCTTAAATCAAGCTGTCACATCACAGTAGATCTCTTCAGGTCTCAGAAGCCAGGCAAGCCTGCGCCTGGTCAATAGTGAGAAGGGAGAGCTCTAATGAACACCAAGTTGGTGCTGTAAGTGAGCAATTAGATTTCTCGTCCACAGTTTCCAAACCAATGTACTGTATTTGTATGGTGACTGGGGACACTGTGCTACAGGAGTTGCTGTCCTTTGATTGAGATGTTAAACCGAGGTCCTGACTAATGTCCATGGTCATTAAAGGTCCCATGGCACTTTTTGTAGGATGAGGGGTATTATCCTCATGTCCTGGTTCATTTCCACTCTTGATTGAACAATTTAACCTGCCCTAAATTCACCCCTTAATTTAACCGGTGAAGTGATTTCTGAGTCCTGCTGCTGGGTAGTGCATGTATCCCATGCAAGTCATTTAAAAATGTTATTTATTGTTAGGTTTGTGGTTTCCTCTAGTGTTTATGAGTAACACCATTTAGTTACATGCAACATACTATTATTTTCTTGCCATGAGTGAAATCTTTAATCATTTCTTAAATATTTAGACATTTACCCTTTTTAGAATTAAGAACAATTAAATAGAACAGCCTACAGTAGAACAGCGGTTTAGGGGTTTACAAATCCAGATACAGCACTAATTGGAAAACTATGAGAAAAACCTCCAATGGCCAGTGCTAATTAAAATTCTCATTTCCATAATTCACAGCGACTGCTTGCTCTTAAATAATGCTATAACACTGAAAGGCATTCCTTGTGGGAAATGTTAATTTACAAATACAGAAACTCCCTTTTCCATGCACAGCTGCACAATAAAATACAGAACACCATTCAACAAAGGGATCAGTTCAGCCTCAGTGCCTTTCAATTTACCCATCCATAATTTTATTTGTAAAGCACTCCAAACCAATAACAGCTATACAGCCCCACAATAAAGTTTACAACCTTCCTATAAAAAGTGGATGATGTATATTCCATTGTAGTCAACAATACCAATCAGAAACTGACTTCAGTCAAAAGGTCAGGGCCCTGTCCAACAGGCTAGGAATCTAGCCAAACAGAATTCCTATCCATAAACAATCAGGTATGTGGATGGGCTATTTTTTACCTTACCTATATCATCACCATTATCACTGGCTGCTATTACAGTAGAAAGTGACACAGTGGTGCTAACAGGGGCTCTGTTATATGGAGGCTTTTGCTCAGTGACCACTCAGTAATATAGTACTGAGCTGTATAATATCAATTATAGCATGGTAGTAGTGCACAGCACTTTTTTTTTTAGACTGACAAAAACTCCATTGCACCCAATGAGGGCCTTAAGTGCTAGATATATAGTATGCTTCATGATGAAAGAAATGAACACAACACATTTCCTAATTTCTAATAGTCTTGATGCATAATGTCAGCAGCTGCTAGTTTCTTTTGGAGAAGGAACCTTCTTTTCTGTTGGTGCAATTTTGCTTTCTTGTTTTGGTCATTGCTTTAGAATAATTTTGTTCTTTGATTATGAGATCGCATGGTATTTACTTTTCTGTTTCCCTTTGACAAACTTTTCTTTCTTCCAGAGAAGAAGAATTTTAGTACATGGCATTTAGAACAGCAATTGCATTTGCAAAATAAAGAATATTGTAATCCACTGGGGTGCAAGACAGATTAGTTTCCTTTCTCTCAAAGCATAGAAAAGCATTCCATTTGAATAGGGTCCATCTTTTGTGGTAAAATGTGATATGTTTATACAAAATATTCTTTCAAATTCTACTGTAAAATAGAAAGATCCCTGTGCACTGGGGAATAAACCACCTGTGATATTTTTATTGCGTTCATCTTACAATATAAATCTTTTCAACATTTTCAATCATTCTGGGAAGCTGAATAGCTCAAGTCATTTAGACAATTTTGTCAGGTTAAGAACGTGAAAGGTAAGATTTTAAAGCAATTCACTGTTAGTGAATTAAGAGACCCAAGACAAACTTGATTACATACAGTGCCTTGCGAAAGTATTCGGCCCCCTTGAACTTTTCAACCTTTTGCCACATTTCAGGCTTCAAACATAAAGATATAAATTTTTTATTTTATGTGAAGAATCACCAACAAGTGGGACACAATTGTGAAGTGGAACGAAATCTATTGGATTTTTGAAACTTTTTTAACTAATAAAAAAATGAAAAGTGGGGCGTGCAAAATTATTCGCCCCCCTTGCGTTAATACTTTGTAGAGCCACCTTTTGCTGCGATTACAGCTGCAAGTCGCTTGGGGTATGTCTCTATCAGTTTTGCACATCGAGAGACTGAAATTCTTGCCCATTCTTCCTTGCAAAACAGCTCGAGCTCAGTGAGGTTGGATGGAGAGCGTTTGTGAACAGCAGTTTTCAGCTCTTTCCACAGATTCTCGATTGGATTCAGGTCTGGACTTTGACTTGGCCATTCAAACACCTGGATACGTTTATTTGTGAACCATTCCTTAGTAGATTTTGCTGTATGTTTGGGATCATCGTCTTGTTGGAAGATAAATCTCCGTCCCAGTTTCAGGTCTTTTGCAGACTCCAACAGGTTTTCATCCAGAATGGTCCTGTATTTGGCTGCATCCATCTTCCCCTCAATTTTAACCATCTTCCCTGTCCCTGCTGAAGAAAAGCAGGCCCAAACCATGATGCTGCCACCACCATGTTTGACAGTGGGGATGGTGTGTTGAGGGTGATGAGCTGTGTTGCTTTTACGCCAAACATATCGTTTTGCATTGTGGCCAAAAAGTTCGATTTTGGTTTCATCTGACCAGAGCACCTTCTTCCACAATTTTTTTGGTGTCTCCCAGGTGGCTTGTGGCAAACTTTAGACGAGACTTTTTATGGATATCTTTGAGAAATGGCTTTCTTCTTGCCACTCTTCCATAAAGGCCAGATTTGTGCAGTGTAAGACTGATTGTTGTCCTATGGACAGACTCTCCCACCTCAGCTGTAGTTCTCTGCAGTTCATCCAGAGTGATCATGGGCCTCTTGGCTGCATCTCTGATCAGTCTTCTCCTTGTCTGAGCTGAAAGTTTAGAGGGACGGCCAGGTCTTGGTAGATTTGCAGTGGTCTGATACTCCTTCCATTTCAAGATGATCGCTTGCACAGTGCTCCTTGGGATGTTTGAAGCTTGGGAAATCTTTTTGTATCCAAATCCGGCTTTAAACTTCTCCACAACAGTATTACGGACCTGCCTGGTGTGTTGCTTGGTCTTCATGATGCTCTCTGCGCTTTCAACAGAACCTTGAGACTATCACAGAGCAGGTGCATTTATACAGAGACTTGATTACACACAGGTGGATTCTATTTATCACCATCAGTCATTTAGGACAACATTGGATCATTCAGAGATCCTCGCTGAACTTCTGGAGTGAGTTTGCTGCACTGAAAGTAAAGGGGCCGAATAATTTTGCACGCCCCACTTTTCATTTTTTTATTAGTTAAAAAAGTTTCAAAAATCCAATAGATTTCGTTCCACTTCACAATTGTGTCCCACTTGTTGGTGATTCTTCACATAAAATAAAAAATTTATATCTTTATGTTTGAAGCCTGAAATGTGGCAAAAGGTTGAAAAGTTCAAGGGGGCCGAATACTTTCGCAAGGCACTGTATAGCTGAGAGAACAAGGATTATTACTAAGTGTTTTAGAAATCCAGAACCTTTTGAATGAGAAACAAAATGATATTGATTTAATCACATCAGTAATTAAATCACCACTATAAAAATCATTTTTTTAATTAAGACAGCTGTGACATGTATAAATTAAAATTAACATGTCTCTTACCTAAATTTAATCAAGGCCACAGGGGCACTTTGAAGATGGAAGGACGCTACAGGGATATTTTAAGAGTCATTACTGTTTCTTCAAATTTCATGTGTATCTGAGAAAGCTCTTGGAAGAATTATTTTATGTATGGGGGTATTTTCATAACCATTTTTCTACGGGCAATAAAGTGGTGTGAATTAGACCTCAACCTTTTACTTTTCAGAATTCATATTTCCCGTTTTAGTTTCAATTCCAAACCCTGCCGTTCAGCACTTTCCAAACACCTGATCACCTTGGCAGGAATGACAAAGCAGGTGCCTAAATCACAGGAGGCTTTAACAAGTTCTCAGAGATAAATGGTGTGCTAGGACATTGACAGACAAAATAGCCTGTCCTTATTATTAGCATTCCTGTAGTTCCTTTCAAAAACAGCCTTTGCAGTGTTCATTGTTTTTCATCAGTTGTGTAAATTGGAATGAGATTGGATGACTGAAGTGATCAGTGTGTGAAAAAATGTCTGTCTTCACCAGTTTGTTCCTGTGTTCATCTGTTCTCTGTCCATGTGATGTGCTTCAGCCTATTTGTAATCACAGTCTCACTTCTGATGTGACACATGGGGTGATGGTGTTTCTTGTGTCCTGTCTGTGCCTAAGGACAGTGTCCACTTTTTATCAGTTTTACATTTGATGCGTAAAATAAAATTTAAAAAAAGTCAATCGACACCCCACAATGAAAAGTAGAAACAAGAAGCACAACATTTGAGTTGTTCAGCCCTTTTCACATTGTACGAGGCCCCCACTCGAGCCTGGTTAACTTCTCTCATTTTTATTCCAGAAAATGGCCCCCGCCTTTCAGTGGTGATGGAACAGTCCAAAGTCATCTCCCGTCGCGGCGGCAACGCCACACTACCGTGCAAGTTTGTCCGCGATGCTGGTTCCGCCACCGGCCCCAGCCAAAAGATGAGGATCAAATGGACTAAGCTCACCTCAGATTACCTCAAAGAGATTGACGTCTTTGTTTCCATGGGCTATCACAGGAAGAGCTATGGCAGCTACCATGGAAGGGTGTTTCTTCAGCAGGCCACTGACAATGATGCCTCCCTGGTTATCACCGACATCACGTTGGACGACTACGGAAAGTATAAGTGCGAAGTCATCGAAGGCTTGGAAGATGACATCGGCGTTGTTGCGCTGGATTTACAAGGTAACAGATTTACTATGTTTCCCGATGTTTTTTGTGGTATGGGGCCATTCAGCAAAGATGATAATTAGATGTGCCTGACTTTCTAATTGGACCTGTCATGGAAAAAACATTAAAGCGCATTTGTGACCGGTGATTATCCAGGATAGGACAGTAGTCACCTTTGCCTTTTCCGTAACATTTTTAGAACAACACTTTTTGCACTTTGCATTGCATTGTTTGATTCACTGGACTTCAGGAGCACTGTAGTGATCAGGAAAAAAACTTCCTGATCATATATGTATAAAAAATTAAATTTGAAAACACAAGTTTGTACAAATGCAATCCCAGTCACTTGTATGGGATCTGTGGTTTTAAACCAATGCGCTCAGTGTAAGAATTTCTTCTTAAATTATATTTGTGTATTGTTTTACCTAAGGTTAATATATTGTTAATGAGTTTGTCCTGGTTTGTTAAATAACCCTTCATCCTACCACTTAGTATTCAAAATATTTGAGTGACTAAATTAAATTGGGAATACAGAGTGCCAGTAGTAATGTCTGAAATTTACAAAGTTTCTGAAAAAAGACCTGATGGTGAAATTTAGTGCAATTTACTGGTGAACCATAGCATGGTGCAGTCTGGGTTTCATAGTTTCTTCTCATCCTTTCTTGGAAAATCACATAGTTTTCTTTTAGGACATGAAGTTAGCATTCAAGGAGAATTAACTCTTTTATGAACTCTTTCAAATGTCCATATTATCAAAGTTTTAAGGACTACATTTTCTAGTCTAGGAATATGAACATTAGGAAGCTGACAATAGGTGAAAATTCATATAAGTGCAAGTTGTACTTACTGTACAAAAATAATTTCTGTACGGTTGTGCTTGTAGGACTTTGATTCATGAGCAGTGTATGTAGAAATTAATCTTTTAATGGTAATCTGTTTTTTTATGTCGTTTAATATACATTAGAAATATCTTAGAAGTGTTTTCATGTTTTATAATATAGATGTGAAATATAACACTAGCATTTCAACAAGTTGAAATAATTTTAAAATACAAAGAAAACTATCAAAACCAATTTGAGATTTCTAAAAATAAACAAGATTCTGCAGAAATCTGGATAACTGGATATCTATTTAAATTATCAGGAAATTATTTTCATATGTTTTAAAATAACCCAAAGTAAGGCATCTAAATACATTACCATTAAAACATTACCATAGCAGGAAAATATATTAAGGTATCTTTAAATTGATTTAATGACCTCTACAAGCCTTAAAGTTGTTGCAATTTATTTCAAAGATTTTTAAAACAGTGTTTGAGCTTTAAATGTGGGAGGAGGGAGCAGTGTGCTGACATAGCAGTTAGTGCTTCTATCTCACAACGTTTGGATACATTGTTTGATTCTGGACATGTGTCCAGAAACCACATGGTTTTATGGTTTTTCTGTTCCAGCTTCCTCTGGTTGAATTAAAGGGGAACTGCAGTCCCAGTTCCTCAGACCCGTTATTAAACCTCTGTATCTAAATAAATTGATGGTTTTTTTTTTAATTTTACACATTTCGGAACAGGCACAAAATCATGAACTTTATGAAAGTACTGTATGTGTCACAGATGCCGGACACATACAGTACTTCCAGCTGTGGAATGTTGGTTTCAGAGGTTTGCTCCAGGCTCAGTGGTCAGGTGATGTTGGGGATGTGGCCTATGCCATCAGGACACCGAGGTGGGGTGACCTGGTGCTAGGCGGGCCTTGCGACATCCGCACCCTAATACTGAGCAAGGAATACTGGAGACACAGGGACTAAGTAGGACACAAAAACCAATAATCACACTAGGAACTAGGAATAGGAAAGAAGTGGAGCGCTCTCTAGGGGTTTCATGTATACCAAGTACTACATCTCATTTAACTGTCAGGAAACCTCCGGGGGTCCACTGCTGAGAACTACCCCCTCCTCCAGGGTTATACAATAAACTTTATTAACATGTGGTAGAGGGAGCCGGTAGAGTCTCTCGTGGACTGTGACAATATGTTTGCCATGTTGTCACAAATCTCTCATTTCGCCACAGGCAAAAGCAAGAGTTTGCAAGAATTGTGACATAAAACCAGCCATTCCTGCTCACTAATCACTTTAATGACTAATGTAATGTGATGTAGAGGCAAAAAAATACAGGTGTTAACAAGTAAGTTAACAAGTAGGAATGATTTGTGGCAAAACTGTCACAAAGTTGATATACTGAATTCAATTCGATAGCACTTGGCAATTGCAAATCAGAAGTCAAGTTAAAGTATTTAAAAAACATGTCACTGTGTATGTGTAGGTTTAATAACATTTACAGTCTATAAATTAATACAGCAGCAAAAATGTTCTTGTTCTGAAGCATGTGCTTTATTGCAAGAGAAGTGGATTGGTTTTCAAATTGTCATTTTGGGATAGAACGTTATGTATTTGGTATTCACCAGTCTGATTATTTACAATATAATAGGGCCGCATGTCCCCGGCAGTTTTGTTGCCTTGTTCTGAATCACAGACAATGACAACAATATGGTGCTGCGCATACCTGGAAATGTAATCTATTTTGTGATGTAAATTGGAGGTTTTACATGTTACCATTTACATTTTACTTTCATTGTGGTTTGAAATGCACTCATCTATGCCAATTCTTTCTAACCCTGAAACATGAAAATAGCATTGCAGTTCCCATTTAAATGCTGTCTCATTTGTTCCTGTGTGTTTGTGTGTGTACATTATGCTTTATAGTCTTGTAGGATAGGTTCCAGAAATATGAAGTGATTTTCAAATACCTTTTATATAAGGAGAGTTACAGTATAAACCTCTTCTATTCTAGACGCAGGCTTACGTTAAGTAAAATGATTTGTTGCCTTTGAAACGGCTCCCATTGCAAATAAGATGTTGCTTTCTAATGTAGTCTGGCACATGGATGGCCAAAGCAGATCTCTATGGGCTGAAGCCAGATTCAAGAATAGACTATGAAAATTAGGGCCTTTCCAGACCTTCAAGATAGAGGTCATTGGCAATTAAAGCATCACTCAAATAATGTAGCAACCAAATGTACTGTGCCTTCATAGTATCCTGTATATTGTGTGCATTTGCATTAATATTGTTTTACATGAGTTTAAATTTTAAGACACACTTGCTGATTCTTATAGCCTTCACCCCCATTTGAATTACCAGTGTGGTTTCAAAGAAGGCTGACCTTACAGTGGTTATATAAAAGAAGTCTTCTAGATATTTATTTTCCTAGTGCTCTTATCCAAATCAACTTTTATTTGTATTCATTTATACAACTGAAGTAGCCTGAAGAAAAAACGGAAGTACAGTATAACAGGGTATAACGGGAATGTACAACCAAAGGTACAGTATAACAAGGATGTACAACCAAGGATTTGAACCCCCAACTTTTTAAATGTAACCTCAGGGCTCAACCACTCCTATACCCATATCAACGTCTTACATTTGCCTTTCAGTATTTATTCCCCAGGATGGCCTTTACCTGTATCCCGAGGTGTTCAGTAAGAGTCTGAAAATCTGTTACAGGCTTCAGCTGTATTTTTGCTTACGCGCTTAACCGCTAATTTACCGTTGCAATTTGCAGGTATTGTTTTTCCATATTTTCCCCGCTTTGGACGCTACAACCTGAATTTTCTTGACGCGGAAAAGGCTTGCCAGGACCAGGACGCGCGAGTGGCCTCTTTCGACCAGCTCTATGATGCATGGAGAGGGGGGCTGGACTGGTGCAACGCAGGCTGGCTCAGTGACGGCTCGGTGCAGTACCCCATTACCAATCCCCGAGAGCCCTGTGGGGGCAAGGACACTGTCCCGGGGGTCAGAAACTACGGCTTCCGTGACAGAGAGAAAAGCCAATACGATGTCTTCTGCTTCACTTCGAACTACAAAGGTAGGAACCCCATCTGTGGGATATGGCCTCCTTTGGAAGTCAGGGTGATGTACTGTACAGCTGAGTATTCAGTTAAAGCTTTTTACTTGGCCATTTTCTAAATTTAAGCATTTATAGATAACAGATGTAATGTATTTAAGTTAAATCAATTCGGGCAGGTGAAATTTAGTTTGGGCTTTCTTATCTTCATGCTATGCTTTGTTGAATATGGTGAAAACCTATTAACAGCTGAAAGGCTGCACTAAGTTGCTACATACACATAAAAGTGCACCCATGGATTCTGAGGATGGTGAAGCTAATTTATCATATAAGATAGTAATTGCTTGTCAGCGTAAAGATTAATGACACTACAAATGCTGATCAACAGTGACTCATCTTTAATGAGCTGCAAAAATACTGAGGGCAATTTTCAGAAACCACTGCAATTGTGCATTGCTGTCGTAACAATAAAGGGCACGTAGCACATAGGTTGACTGAGCCACTAATGTCAGGATGAGAAAACACGTACTGTATGTGTTTTATACTATTTGATTTTTTTGTATTGGAATGCAACAGCAAACAAAATATGTTCTCCAGTGTTATGTGAGCAAATATAATCAGTGTGATAAGTCACATTGATTTTCTGTGATCTCTAGGCCATCTCCACATATAAAGTATGCATCCACTCCATGTAGTGGACAGGGTGTCTCCTGTCACCATACTAAGGAGACAATTTGGAAATCCAGCTCTGGAATAAAAAGCTCCCCCCCTGCAGGTCCACTTGTTACACCTCCAGATCCACCAAACCTCTCACCTTCTTCATTCTAGTTTTATTTTTCTCTCTTTTTCGCTCAAAACCCATCTCTCTCCCCCTCTCTCTCTTTCACAGGACGTTTTTACTACTTAATACACCCCTCCAAGCTAACTTATGACGAGGCAGTCCAGGCTTGCCAGAAGGACGGCGCCCAGATCGCGAAGGTCGGCCAGATGTACGCGGCCTGGAAGCTCATGGGATACGACCGCTGCGACGCCGGCTGGCTCGCCGATGGCAGCGTCCGCTACCCCATCTCCAGGCCCCGGCGACGCTGCAGTCCCACCGAGGCAGCCGTGCGTTTCGTGGGCTTCCCAGACAAGAAGCACAAGCTATATGGTGTCTACTGCTTCAAAGCTTTCAACTGAGAGTCCAGCTCCAAACCCGTTCATTTCCAAACACATGTGGGACTTCTTCTCAAATAGTATGAACTCATAATGTTACCAAAACTGTGATAACCTTTTTTTTAATTGCTGTAAGAGGAAGAAAAAAATCATTTTCATAAATAACAGAAACATTTTTTGTAAACTGAAACCGCATTATTTCACTTTTAACCATTTTTTCAGATATTTAAAATTAATATAATTTTATCTGGAGTTCTATATAAAAGTAGCACTATAGCAGAACTAAGAGAAAAATGACAAAAAAAAGAATGATCGCGTTAACATTATCCAAACATAACTCGATGGAGCATGCAGTAGCTTGAAATACCTTTTGAAATGAGAAACGGAAAAGCTTCTCAAAGTAGTGTCAGAAAGCTTCAGGCACTTAAAAGGCATTTTGAATAAGATTAACTTCAAAGTGATTGAATAATCAAATTGTGGAACATGATAGTAAATTATGTACCATTAGAATACTTTTTGCATTTGTTTGCAGACACATTTTTTATCACCTACAGCTACAGTAAGTCAATCATTTCAGCCATCTCCAAGTGCCAGTCTTTATTCTGGATAATTCACGTTTTATAACATCCAAGGGCTTAATGCACAAAAAGAAAAAAACACTGCTCCTCACAAACAAGAAAGGAAATTCTTTCATCAGTTTCCTGTGCAAGGTGCTAAACAATGTACTACAAGCACACCCTAGCATTGTCTTTTGTCATCCAGAGTTGCAAAAATTATTTTAGGGACCAAACTTTCAACCTTATATTCTACTGCTGGTATTAAAAAATGTGGTACTCAAAATATGATCTTATTATTTTGGATTTGAATGCTTTAAGTGAAACTTAATAGCAGAGAGTGTATAGCAGAGTGTGGCTTGTAGTTTGAAAAGGGCACATCTCCAAAAAATCCAAATGATGCGGTCTGTTTTTTGTTTTGCTTAAAGACACAGGCCTTTTCCAGATATAATCAGCATTGTGCTCAGCACAGACAGTTTGATGGTAAGCAGAATGCTAGCACTGTTCTCTAATTCCTAAAAGTAATTATTTAAGTTAAAAGAGAGGAAAAGTTAAAGGTGGCTTACTGCCAACATGGAGCATAATGCCCCTGTGACTTTGCCATCTGTGTATGGAATTCTATTGCTTCACAAAGGGAAGGAAAAATTGTCCCAAGTCAACTTCTTATCTTCATTATAAACACTAGCAGTTGTTAGAAGCACTGGAGCAATCTATCAATAGTAGATGTATACAGCTTCTCTGGAGAACAGCAAGCCAATGCTTATCACTGATTTCAAAGCAAGTACTGACTGCACAACACAGCACAAATGCAGCAGAAACATTTGCACCATGTAAACATTATTACTTTGCAAATAATGGTGACACGCTTGCTTAAACGTTTAAGGCGGACACATACTGTAGAAGATTGTCTGAAACCAGCCTGAAAGGTATCTGTTCTCCTTTGAGTGGCTTTTCTGTGATCTCTTTAAAACGTGTTTAAAATAAAAAAGCATAATATGTCAGCTCAGGGCAGTTACCATGATGAACTGCTGGACAGAGAACGTGTAAAAACAAGAAGCTTGGTTTTTGAGTTAGCCTGGAAAATGTTATAATCTTATCAGATATGTAGCTGTAATATTTTAAGATTTTTTGCATCAGAACACTGTGAAGGTCACAGATAAGGAGATTAAGGGCACGATAAACTGAAGACGCACCCTGAAGATTTTGTAATACTAGGAACTAAACTAGTCATTAGAAAATTGTTAGTTAATGGAAGAACCATGCAGCCAAATGACATTGCTGGCAATATCATGTATTCTTATTCCTGGGAGTCTTCATATTGCTTGCCAGCTTGTTTTTTTTTTTGCTAGTTTTCATCTGGAACCTAAATAAGTAGAATTTAACCAAATGGTAGATTGGTCCCATAAACGGCAATATGTCACAGTAAGTTTGAAAGTCATGATACATTCCTGAAAGAAATATCAACTATTAGTTTCCCTGTTTAGTTTGTGTACAGAATGCTTTACTCCATCAGAGTATTTTTTGCATCTCTGTGTAAAATACTTTTTGACCCAAATTCAAAAGAGGAAATAAAAACTTGAAAAAGAGGAACTGGTGAAATATTTTGCATTTATTTCATGTGCATTCAAGAGAAAATAGAAAGAAATGAAGTGGGCTCAAGTTTCCATTTTACATTTACATTTTGTTCGTTTTTATTTTTTTGGGTGTGTCAATTATTGTCTTAAGCTACTGTATATTTGCATGTCCAGGTAAATTACTTTGAAAATATTTGTACTATTTTAATTTCTACTGTATTTGCCATCTTTACCAATAATGTGATAATAACTTTAGAATTATGTTCGGTTTTATGGTTATGTTTTTTTCTGAAAAGAAACTTTAAAAACATGGTGGCACCTTCTCACAGTAGTTAGCATTACTACCTTGTAGTGCTGGGGCTCCACGTTCAGGACTGCTATACAGTTTACCTGCAGTTTGTACTGTATGTTCTCCCCTTGTTCATGTGGGTTTCCTCCAGGTGCTCCGTTTTCTCCCACAGTTCAAAGACATACTGGTAGGTTAATTGGCTTCTGGGAAAACTGGCCATGGTGTGAGTGAGCATCTTTGTCACCGAGGGTACCCTGTGATATAAGGCATAAATTATAAAGTACTTAATCATTTTGAGCCAATCAGATTGCTGTGTTCTGTTAGTTTGGTTTGCCAAATATTAAAATTACGAAATTGGGTAATGCCACATGCCTTGTTGAATAATATAAAACATAAGTCTTTGACATAATAAAATCAGGTTGAAATATAAACTTTCAAGTTCAAGTATAAAGATATTGTTAGATTAAATCTTTACTTTATTACTTTATTATATATAATATTTATATACTTTATTACTTTATTAAATAAGATTTTTCAAAACTTTTCTAAGAGGAACATAATCGGAAATTGTACTTTTAATTTCAAAGAAATGAAATTAAACATTGGGCACTCAAACTAATGAGGATTTGAGGGCACTTTTATCGAAATATATGAAGGGATGAAACACCACTAACTAGGTTTGTTTGTACATGTGTTAGTCTTCTCAAAAGAAGATGAAGAATAATAGGCTTGAGTGATATTTTCCACTGTTATTTTATCACAAATCATGCTAGTCAATCAGTACAATCAGTAAATGTCTTTTCCATTAGATCTTCATTTTGCATTATGAAAAACAGAAAGAACTCTCTCCCACCTTCTCCCTTTTTTTCTCTCCACTTCCAGTCAAACATCCAATACACTGCACCTGTAGATACACCTTATATCTGTTGTTTAATTTCTTTCCTTTTCTTAATCCTTTTTTTTGCTATCACCACTGAAGCTCAGGTCATTGAATCCCACTCTTCCTCACAGGGCCAATCACATGGTTTCAGTCTGCACTGGACCTGTTCCTTCTTGTTCGCTGCCAACATCATCCCTGAGTCCAGCCCCCTTTTTCCCCACCTCTCCTCTTACTTCAGTTGGTGTCCAACTGGTGCAATATTGGCCCTCAACTCTTTGCTCTTTTCCAAAGTTTCCAGCTGCATTGGTAGTTGACACTTTTTCTTCTTCTTTTTAGGGTTCCACTCAGAATATGTTCTCATTCATTCTGTTTAGCAAATTTCAGCATGCGGTAGCTCTCTTCCTACTTCTGTGTCAGGTTACTCTTTCATGTCACTGCAACATCTTTTGCTGGCCACCACAGACTTCCAGTCTCAAGCTACCTGGTACTTCTAGAGCTAACACCTATTCACTGACTTGTGTCCTGTCACCGGCATCATACATGCTTCTCATTCCCTTATTTCATCATCACTGTTCCTCCAAAAGGAAGAATCTATTCAGTCAAACAAGCTTAACCCTGTGTTATATACAGTACACTTCGTGTATATCCAAATCTACTCAAACAAGCTCAAGTCTACTGTACAGTACATCATACATGCTTTCATTTGTTCCATGTTACACACATGTTGTGTTCAGTTCTGGCGAAACTGAACCAATTTGGTCTTAGCTTAGTGTTCAAAATCTCATGTTTTGGGAATCCTTTTGGGGGAATGTGACAGCACTGTCTCTGACATACTGTACTCTCTTCGTCAAGTGCTGTCATTTCCTCGGCCTGGTAAGTTAACGCCAATTTGTTCAGTATGCTATCCCTTTTTATTCATTACCTTGTTTCGTCACTAGATTTGGGTCTAACAACTGAAATGGTATTTATCCAAACAAAAGTTCAGGAGGCCAAATTCTAATCTTGCACTCCCACCTCCTTATGCATATAAGTTTCCTGGGAGCACACGTCACTCTGAGAATCTTTTCTAGCACCCCACCCACCACCCCAAATTCACCCTAATAGCATTTTCTCCCTGGCTCATGCATCATATGTGAAGGTGGATGTGACAGCACCGATTTACAAAGACGATGTGATCATTTTCTCAACCAGGCAAGTTATCGCCAACATATGCGGTCCTCCCTCTTCCTTTATAATAATGTCATTTCGATGAACTACTGAAATGACAGTTTGTAAAGTTTATACTCTCGTACACTAAAGTGCATATTGAAAACACTAAAGAACAAAAAGAAAACATGTAAATAAGAAAACCTGAGTGCAGCATTTAAAATGAAAATGCAAGAAATCAAGTTACAATTCTACAATTATTTTTGTTTAGCCTTAGTATGATGTTTAATACTGATTAAAATCCCATTAAAGACTGAAGAACACACACTTCAGCAAACTGTTTAGTACTACAAATCTTTTTGAATTGCAGGCAGCAGGTTTCAGAAAAATCCGTTTTTTTGCATTCCAATCTCCTATACATTCAAATGCAGAACTCCTTATTAAGCATGTATTCTCTGACAAGCTCCAGGGATCCCAGCCTGCTGTGTTTAACTAGAATTGAGTTTTGCTATTCCCCCTGTGGGAGGCCAGGTGTTGCTTTTTGCATATTTTGTCATTCTTATA
The DNA here is from genome assembly GCF_059453375.1 of Lepisosteus platostomus. Classification (NCBI taxonomy): domain Eukaryota; kingdom Metazoa; phylum Chordata; class Actinopteri; order Semionotiformes; family Lepisosteidae; genus Lepisosteus; species Lepisosteus platostomus. The sequence goes on along the minus strand of NC_142614.1, from coordinate 72,271,219 downwards.
GCAGGACAATATGCATGTTGAAAAAACATTCATTTCTGAATAAGCATGGGGACAGTCAATTCTTCCCTGTTACAAAATAAAGGAGGCTAGTCAGCTTATCAATCCCTTTTGGTAGTTAAAAGACAAAAAGATCTGAAGATTTCATCCAATCTTTTGAGATGGCCAGTAAAAGAACAGCTATCCTATCAACTTTCACACACACCGTGGTGGTGACCAAAGATGCAACTAAGTGCATTTTCATATTTTCATTTCATAAAAAAGATATTGCTGCTCAGGAATCTATTATATAAGAGTGACCAGATACGTTTTCAGGCTCAGAGGAATACTCTACTGAATGCATCCATCTCTAGAAATGGCTTTACTCCTGGAGTGTCACAGTGAATCTAATCCACTCAGCACTGGGCTCAGCGCAGGACTACACCGTGGAATAAATTCATATGGGGGATTAAGACATGTCTGTTAACCTGTATGCCATTCTTTGGACTCTGGTATGTAACCAGAGCACATCCGAAAACACCACTCAGAATTCACTCCAGGATAGAATTGATATCTTAACAGTAGGATTAAGAGGTAGCTGGTGAGACAACATGCTATTGTGCCACCCAGGACCTCATTCAAGTATTCAAAAGGCATTGACAAAGTAAACCCTATGGACTACTTAAGAACCAGCGGTGAAACAAACCAAAAAGAAAAAAGTGGAAAGGTCACTTGCAGAAAAGGTTCTAAATTACCGAAGCCTTTTGCTGCCATCAAGAAAAAAAATCATGCCATTTCACAAATATGTGATAATCATCACTAATTCATCAGATCATTATTTCGGATTGACATGAAAATACAAAAGTTCTCAGTATTGCATTATAGTAAATTATGACATTGTAACAAGATTTTTTTGTAATTACAAGATAGTAAATTATTGCATAATTTATGTGATAATCATGTGATGTCACAACTTTCATGAAGAACAAAGCATATATTATCTTTAGTTGACTTTCGTATTAAAGCTCATGCTTATAATTATTCTGTTCACATTCGTTAAAACTTTCAAGATTTCCTTATGACTAAACCCCAGTCAAAAGTAAGTCGACATGAATACTAAAGCAAAAGTTCCAGATGAGCTGTTGGACAACATCATTTACTACCTGGTAATGACAAGAATATTTTAATGCACATACAAGATAATCATCTTGGAAGTATGTAACAATTATCATGTAATTATAAGAGATACACATGAAATATTTTTTTCTTGAAGGCAGCAATGCACTTCTGTAGTAAATTGTGTAGCATCCCTTAATATCATGCCACATCTGTTTTACTAGAGACTCCAAAATTCACAAACAAAGCAACATAGACACCCTGGTCTCAGCAAGGGCCTGATCCCACCTAATACACAGCTCTGATACTCCTTTGTACCATCACTTCCAGATAGGAACAAAGTCTCCACCAGTCTCTCCACATGACACCAGGCTGTAACCTATAATACAGTCATGAAGTCTTGCAGGTCAAAGAATGAAGACAAATTCACATTTGAAAAGCATCCTAAATCTAAATGTTTTGGGCAGAAACACAGTGACAAACATACCTAATTAATAACTACAGCAAACATCATCACGTGATTTTTCCTACATCTGATAACAAGCAAATATTTGAATTTGAAATGTAACCAATATTATTTAAACATAAAAAACAAGTGAGGCACAAATGGAAACTTTGAAGTGCATTTAAAAATGAGAACAGCAGGCATTTCTTTCTCTTCAAATTGTTTTGAGAGTACTGGACAAACTACAGTACCAAGCCATGTTTTTGAAGCCAATACTCTGACTTCTTTTAAGGAAAGGCTGGATTAGATCCGTGGATCAATTACTAACTACAAAACAGTATCTTTTCATTTCTTGCCAATCCCATCTTCGAATGAAGAAAATTCAGTCATTTCAGAAATGCAAATGGCATATACTGAGGGTATAGTGTTCACACACTACAAGTTACACTTTTTTTTTAAATTCAAGGTATTTGAAATTAGGTGGAACCAGCAGCTATATCACTCTGCAACTCACAACTGACAACTCAATGAAGCTCAGCAGGTGAGAGCTTGGATGAGAAACCTCCTGAGAAAGCTGAAGCTGAAAAAGTTTGCTGCTGGAAGAGGTTTTAGAGGGACCAGTAGGAAGCATCAACCTGTGGTCTATAATGGTCCTAATGCCCCAATAAAGTGTTGGGGACACTTTACTGTAAAAAAAGTGCTGTCCTTTTGATGAGACATAAAACTGAGGTCCTGACTCTCTGTGGTCATTATAAATCCTCAAGGCACTTCTCTAAAAGAGTAGTGTAGTTACCTCGTTGTCCTGGCCAGATTTCCCCCTGGTCTTTACCAGTCATGGCCTCTCAATAATCCCCATCTATGAATTCGTTTCATCACTTCGTTCATCTCCCCAATGAGAGCTGATGTGTGGTGAATATACTGGCACACATTTGCTGCCGTCACATCATCCAAGTGGGACTACACGTTGGTGGGGGTGGAGGGGAGTTCCAATTACCTGTGAAAAGCCTTCAGATGAGTGTCTAGCAAAGGCATTATATAAGTGTAAGGATTTTTTTTTTCTCAGAAACTCCTTGCATCTGGATAAGAAACAAATGCATATTGAACAATTAATGAAAGTGGAATTGAGGAAACACCTCCTAGATTAGTCTTATTTTCTCCCAGTACATTTTGATGTCACAAGCATGATACTGCTGATGCAAAAAAACAGAATTACAGTACCTGAAACCTCACCTTGGAGAAGGGGGGAGTAGATTTAACTTCTCTCGTCTTTACTTTAGTGAAAAAGATGGGGAATGTAAAATTACCCTTGTGTAAATAAGAACCCAGTTTTTAAAAAAGAACAGAGGTCAGGGTTTTGTAAGTAAAGGGCTATTGCGTAGAATCACAATGTGTGAAAAAGCAGCGCGAGAGTCAATCCTTATGTAAAGGCTCTGTGCCAATAGTTGAGAACTGGGTTTGGAGCTGTTTGAAGTCACCAATTGAGTCTGTGCAGTGTTGCTTTGGACACAGACATCGCACAAAAGAGTTGGCCAGTAATAACTAATGACAGGTTAGGAAAATATGTACACAAAAGTAAAGCTCTCTGCAGTTATTAATCAGTGGGCAGCATTGGTTTGGATCACTTGACATGTAAGTGCCATATAAACCTGCTGTCCAATAATAACAAATAACAATTCAGGGATTTAAACTATGTAAATAAACTAAAGATAAACCAAACTTAAACTGAATAATAATGAATATATTCTCAAATTAGCTAGTGCTTCAGGAAATCCAGCTATCAGTCACTTATTCAAATGAGGGTAATTTAAAGCATACGATTAATTAATTTGGATGGGATCCCAATTTGTGTTCCAACCAACACAAGGATGGGTGGGAGGAAAAAATGAAGCAGAGAAAAAAGTCATAGCATTATGACAGACTAATGTAGAAATTATATAAAGTGGTTGAAAATCTGCAAGAGAATGAGGAATTGGAATGAGTACGGAAAGAAATGCAGAGGACAAGCAGACTTTGTGTGACGTATGACACAGCAACATAGCAGCAAATGACTGGAACATAAAAAGCAAAAGTAAATTGTAGGGTATTACAGCAGAGTAAAGATCTTCCAGACCCAAGCATTTAGAAAATAAAAAAAATAAAAAGGCTTTGGCTCTTTAAATTGTGCGGTGATTTGGAAGTTCATATGTCGTTTTAAATTTGTCAGCATCAACTTCATGTGCTACGTGATGATGCGAGTACAATAATCCTCAGTAATTAATGGATTACGGATCCCTTACAAATTTCTGGTTAACAAGTTAAGTCACCTCATCATCATTCATCAAAGTCTAGTACACTGATGATGGTACATTATTTGCCTTAACATGGAAAAAGAAAATTAAAAATGGAAACTTTCACTTTTCAATGAAACAATGAAATGGATCTCCAAAACTTTGTCTGCCATGCTGTATTTAAGTGACATTATTTGAGAAGATAGGACTTTTGAACATTCCCAAGACCATAATTCTCCATCAGTAAGGACTGAAAATGGACAGGATCCAGTGCTATTGTTTGAATGCAGTTTTTAATGGATGCAGAACCCAACCCTACCTTGGGAGCTACCTTTCACAGAAGGTTACTGCTGACAACAAAGTCCAGAAGTTCCCTAAAATCTGCAAGTTTGGACTTTGGCCGCCTTGAAGAAGCAGTGTAAGTGTTTGTTTAAGGATCGTCACATCAAAACTGAAATTAAAAACTCCACAGAATACAGTTTATATACATAAGCACTGTGTATGAATAAATAACAAGACTTTTCAATGACAGACACAAATCCTTTGCTTTGAATAGGTTCAAGAAGACCAGCTCTAAATTGAGAGAACCTGCAAAATGAGACACAGTTGCTCTGCATGAGTAATCAGTACTCAGAGGGAAGTTCCACAAGTTGGAAGAAAGCTTTCTGTGAAATAAGCCACTCCTCAAAGCTAATTAAGAAGCTTATAAGACCAACTAAGAGGAAAAGGATTTCAGACTGTGTCTAGATTCCAGGCTATTAGGAGAGGGTGAAAAAATGTATTATTACAGGAGTTCTGATTAGTAATGCATTGAACTGATATACAGACCTATGTGACTCAGGGACTGAGGGATACAGCTTAGCTCTCTACTGAGGGGAATTACAGTTGCTGAATACATGAATGTTTGGTAGACTTGCCAGGCTAAATAATGCAGAAGTTCACAGCAGAGGAATAGGGTGAACCAGCTGAGCATGGTACAGTAGATTTAAGGTGTTTAGCCAAGAAGGAGTTCAGCATAACTTGCCTGTGTGACAGTGTAGGGGTTTTGTGCATTTACTGGGACAATTATTAATTGTAGCAGTAAGTCACAAAATGATTCTTTGATGGCTATTAGAAAACTGATCTTGCAGAATGACTCAGCAACGCACACACATGGATACTAATACACGAGAATACATTTATTAATATATAAAATGTGCATATAAACATAACAGATCTTAAGAGTGAGGGTTAGCAGAATACAAAAGGTATATATTCAATAACGAAGAGTTACAAATACCAAGAGGGACATACATTCAGTATACCATTCATTTATTTCGTTAATGAACCTGGATTACAACTTCTACACTAGATACTCAAAAGCAAGTGCATTACTCATAGGAATTAAATTGATATCCACTGGGGTTGAGGCAACAATTGAATTCTCGAGCTGTAATGTAGAATGTTGAGTACTCATCCAATCTATGTGGATTCAGATCTCCCACGGACACAAAGGAACAGTGGCAGGCTGTTGCTGAGTCCAATCGGCGTCCTCTGGCCCGGTGCCAGGCAGTGCTGGTCTGGCGTGAGGTGTGGGAGAAGGAGGGAGAGATTTCTGCTGCGGCATGCTGGCAGTGAGCTCTCCAAAGACCGGCTAGTTAGTCCTGGCTTCACTAGCAGAGATTGTGCACATGGAAAGTGACTGCGGGTCCAAGCATGTCACACACATTAGACGGAAGAAGACGGGTTCGTTCCTGATGTAGCGCTAGTCCTGAATCCTGAGATTCAGTTCCAAAAGTTCCGACCGTAGTTCACTCGTTGATCAGGCGAGCGTTCGTGGTAGGGTACTGGCAGTTCACGAGGCTTGCTGCTGGGCTAACCTCGGGCGGATCCTTTGGTTACGCGCGGACGACCTCTTAGAACAAAATAAAGTCCTGGCACTCGGACACACTGGCCTTCACGTGATTGTCTGAGCTGAGTCTGAGAATGTCCTGGAGGGGCATCTTCTGGGCCCTGTGCTGCCTGTTTTATCGGGAGGAACTACGGTCATTCATTGGTTGAAAGTTTTGTGGGCATTCGAGACTCAAGTGGGGTTACCCTGCCCTCCCAGTTCCTGATTGGCTGATCGAGGTGGAGGATGAGTAACAATGCTCTCTGACATTAGGGTTGTAAACCTTGGGATGAGACTCTCCCAGAATCTTCCAGACAGTAAGACGCCAGAGATGACCATTTTTTAGGGTGACTGGAGAATCTCAGCCTTGGGAGTTGTTCCTTATCAAGAAAATCTATCACATAGAAAAACACCTTTAATCTAAACCAAATTATATGACCTCTCTGTGTAAAGCACCACTGAGATGAGGGAGAGAGGGACTGGCAAGGGAGCAGCAAACTTAATTCCTGTGTTATCAATAAGCCATGCCTCTACAACAGCATACTTTCTTCTCAACAGAGGTGAGAGAGGAGTCAAGATGCCACAGGATGATACTCTGTAGGTCTTAATGTCAGCATACAGATGTGGTGTCATCAGAGAAAATAACAGACTGGCTGCTGTTGTGTCAGGGGTGCAAGTTCTGATTATAGAGCATTGTCTCTGGCCAAACAGGATGAGCTGGAAGGGTTAGTGTTTGCTAGTGAAGTGAAGTTTGGACTTTGCCCACCTTAAAGAAGCAGGAGTTTAAGTATTTGTTTAAGGATTGTTAAAACTGAAATGCAGTAGAGTTTGAAACTTGGACTAACCAGAACACTTACTAAACACTTAAACTGGACTGGAATCATATTCACCTCTGCTGTTTTTAGAACTTTTTTAATGTATCAAGTGGGAAGACACCAATTTTAGTGCTCTCTCTCAAACAGACACCACAAGTATTGAAGCTGTGTTCATCCATCATTAGTTGCATTCAGCTGGTTATGTCATCTGGATGTTAGTCTTCCCAAGACGGCCTTCTTTTTCAAGCCTAGCAAAGGCAACCATACCAGATGTCAAAGATATGTTAATAGCAAACATGAGGAGGTGCAACATTGATATCAATGGGTCTTCATTGTCCTTGACTGAACCATCTGAAGGAGGAGCATTCTGGAAAGATGCTCAGTGATTTGCACTGAGGAAGCAAAGAGAGAGTGTCATAGAGAGCTCAACATGACTGGACTGAACAGTTCACAACTTTGTGTCTTCCAAGAGAACTCCTGACCAGCCTACCATATACTGTAGTGTGTGGATCCAGTATTATCCTTCAGATCATGGAAGATCATCCTTGACTGAGCTGAGAAGGATAACCCATGACAATAGTGTCATCGGTATGTGTTCTTCTGTTTCTGTAGAGAACCTCAATGTTCATAATCTGTGATCTCTGTGGAGCTTTGACACTCAATGAAAAACTGTTTTGTAAGACATAACTCTTTCACATGTGCTCAAAAGTGTTTGACTCTGTATTTAATGAAATTACAATGGGGAAACCAAGTCACACATCAAAGACTAAAATAAGAATATTTTTTTGAAAAGTGCTAAGGCCAATACTATGCCATTACAACTACGTAAAATATTGTTACATACATTATAAAGTGGAATAAAGTAGGCTCTTGTAAATATTTTTTTTAGAAAGAACATACTGTACATGCTTTCTTGAAATGACAGAACATCCTTTTGTTATTAACATAAAACATTTGTCAAAAACATTATAAACCAGTAAGTATAACATTATAATATTACATGTACTTTTGTAACTTTACAAATAACGTTGTAGTTGTTTTGTGTTTGCCACGTGTTTCATTATTCAAGGAAATGGCCCTGCAAATGAGATGGGTACATGGGAAAGCAGCCAAAAAGATTGAAACATTCAGGAGTGACCCCTGACCACCCCCACTGTAATCACGTTGATCACGTCTTCACCAACTCTCCAAGGACATCCTTCGCAGGAGTGCATAACTAAATCAAGTTTTTGGGAAATCTGTTCTCAACATTATCAGAGTTCATCAGATTTCATAGTGTCCTCTTTTATTACGCTTTCAGCCAACTGGAAACAATTAAGATAGAACACCATTAAATTATTTTAAATTACATATGGCAAGATCCTTCTTACTGGCTTAAACATCACAAAGCAATTTGAAACTGCAGAGGCATATTTATCATGTCAAAAGAAAAACACAGACTGAATGAGTGTAATATAAATTGAATGACTCAGCATAAAATCTGGCTTTAGTGAAGGCTTCAAAGTTCTGTGTTTTGCGTCTGACTGTTCTTGCATAACCTTCTAGAATAAATAATACAATTGGTACATAAGATGCTAGTTTAGTACAAAAACTTTTCAGGCTTGTCATGAAGAAATGATCACCAATAAATATTTGAAAGAGATGTCAGGGAAACTCAATTTGAAGGGAAGTATGTCAACAATAGAAGGGTGGAGATATGAAATCATTGTTGGAGGAATAAATAAACTGCTTTGGCTCTGCAATGTAAATACTGAATCATTCTAACTGAACATTATGAATTGTTCCCCATACATTCATGAAAAGGCTATTATTTGGTTTTCACTAGTACTTAAAACTTTTAATAAAACCTATTTTGCTTGAAATTTTTAAAGTAGCAAGGCAACCTATAACAAACCATAAGGTACTGTTAGTGACCAAGTGCTTTACAAAAACTCCACAGAATAGAGTTCATATACATAAGCACTGTGTATGATCCAATAACACGGATAAAGAACAAGACATTTCAATGACAAAAACAAACCCTCTGGTTTGAAGAGCTTCGGGAAGGCTGGTTGTTAATTGAAAGAACCCGCAAAACGAGACACAGTTGCGCTGCATGAGTAATCAGTACTCAGAGGGCTTGAAATTCCACAAGATGGAAGAAAGCTTTCTGTGAAATTAGCCACTCCTCAAAGCTAATTAAGAAGCTTATAAGACCAACTAAGAGGAAAAGGATCTCAGTGTAGATTCCAGGCTGTTAGGAGAGGGTGAAAAAGAGTATTACTACAGGAGTTCTGATTAGTAATGCATTGAACTGATATACAGTACAGACCTTTGTGACTCAGGGACTGAGGGATACAGCTTAGCTCTCTACTGAGGGGAATTACAGTTGCTGAATACATGAATGTTTGGTAGACTTGCCAGGCTAAATAATGTAGATGTTCACAGTAGAGGAATAGGGTAAACCAGCTGTACATGGTAGATTTGAGATGTTTGAGATGTTTAGCCAAGAAGGAGCTCAGCGTAAATGGGTAATGTTGCGTTCGTTCCTTCAGTGCCCGCTGACTAAGTTAGACAGAATATTTAGTTATGCTCTTCATTTTCAGGTGTAATTTAAAGCACTACTGTTGGTTGTGTTAGTAGAACCAAGTAAAGTAACTGATGTAACTTCCCAAGAGGGGAAGAATCCTGGAAGAAGCCCAAAAGACAATAACAGGCCACTTAATATGTGAAAATAAATGTGACTCAGTGGCATTATCAGTCACAGAGTTATATAATAATAATGCCAATATCTGCTTAATCTGTCATAAACCCACAGGAGTGTGCCAACATACAGTATCATAGTAAAACCAAGCATCAGTTTGAAGCAATGTCAAACACTGATTAATCTTTTCCAAACTGGTTAAAGACGGCCATTTGTGAAGAATGGACTTGGTTTTGACAGCACTCATCTCCAAACTGCTTGTTTCTGATCCTTTATACTCGATTTCCTCAGATTGGTTCACCCTCCTCTCTCTGAGACGCCTCTGTTTTCAGTTCCTCCAATATTTGTGAAAGCCATATTGTTCCTTCTCCTAGAGCTGTGGTTTGTCGTACACCCGAGACTCCATTGGCATGATTTTCTCACTTCCTTTCGGTAATCTTGTCGTGATGGAAAGGCTTGTATATCTTGTAAATACTTGCATTCCCATAAATAAAGGGAGGATCCAGACTAGTCAAGCTTCATAGTAATCCTCCAGTTGTGTCAGACTCTCCTTGCTCTTAGCAAACCTGCAAAGTATATTGTCTGTGTTTTCCTTGAGAGCCAGATGAGATGAAGGTTAATTAAATAGAAGAGGTGGTTGATATACCTTCTTCCAAAAAAGAGACACCTGCTGAGAAAAGACACATTTAATACATTGGTCTTCGTATCAGGTGTTTGTGACTCAATGTTGAACACTGATGAGGAAGTTAAGGATCTACACTCATGTATCCAAACTTAATTTGTTCCTGAAAATGTGTTCGGAAGGAGGGAGATTGTAAATCAAAAATAAAAATTCCTTTATTTCTTATGAAGGAACCTAAGACGTTTACTCAAAAATCACTCTAAACAGAAAATACCATATAGACAATTATATAAGCTTAGTGAATAAAGCAGTTTGACTCAAATAAACCAACTATAGCTGTAAAATAATGAATGATATGATATTTACAGTACATTTTTTATTCATTCATAATAGATAGCTATCCAAGCGATCGGCTAGAACGATATGCAAACTGTTGTTTACTGTTATGTTAAAGAATATTTTTCTCTTCCTTAAGGCCCCATAATGAACAGCGACTGCAAAACAAAAAAAACTTTGAAATTGAGAGCACAAGCTTTCACTGTGATCATAAACAAAGCTGCTGCCTCACGGCATCCATCACCATAATGATTTGCGCACACGTGGAAACAAACAGCTTTTCAATGATGCTGAATTCAAATGTTCGCAGAAGGTTCTTGCCAAAATCGGTCGCTTTTGAACTTCAAAGTTTGGATTCGCAAAATTTCGTTCTTATAATGAATTACAAAGTACAAATTCTTCCATACTTGGATTAGTGAAAATTCGTATATCGAATGTTCTTATACCGGGTTATGTCTGTATTGTGCTTAGATTTTGATGAGGTCCATTAAAGCTTCCAAGGAAAGCAAGATGTGAATCGGAGACTGCCAGATCATATGGCATCCTACTCCTAAGCATTGAAGTGGATCCTATCCTAGTCATCTTACAATGAGCAATGTCAGATTCTGCCATTTCTATTACCTGGTGAGAACAAAGGAAATAAAGTTAAATGAATGTAAGTACAAAATAAAGCTTACAACTGAAACCTGATGACTCCTCAAACATATTTGATAGCTAATTAACCTGAGGATCATATAATCATTTCCTGAAAACAGCGAGAGTTTCAGCTTCAATAACATGACTGTGAATCTTTTTCCACACACACATTACCTACTTTTCTCAGTTGGAAAAGCACTTCACCCTAGATTTCCATGGTTGATTCTAAAGGAATCTGTTGACGTTGTCAATGACTGGGTTTTTGATACCAGGATTAGGTCTCTGCACAGTCTTGGCTTTTTATGATCAACAAGATGCAGTTTTTTCAGGCTGTCAGTGTAGGGTGTTCCTATAAGCATTTAAAAATACCTGGTCTCACTTATTTGTACTGATTCAAGAAAAGCAAAGCCTTTTTCGGTACTGATTCCAAAGACACTTATTTCTTTGAAGTAAACCTTCTTCTAAACCAGACAATAATCATATAGCATCAGGACTCGAGGGAATGCTTCAGGCTAATATGGATTTCAAAAAGGCAGGTCCTGCTTAACTAACTTTCCTATTGACCAATTGAACACAAACTAGAAATAATCAGTACAAAGAAAGCACATCAAATAGTTGCTTTGCCACAGTATTCAGATGCTTCCTATGGTGTACCATTTCTGAAAGTACAAAATTATGCATACACATCTTTTTAAACTTGTTTTAAAAATGTTTTACTCAAAACCTGAATACTCATGCTGAAGAGTATGAGTATCTAGGGTGAAATCAATGTCAACAAAAACTAAAGAAAAGACTCTTGCAACTCCTTGTTTGCATAAGTATTTTGTGGAAGTGCCTTTGGCCCTTGGCAATTACAACAGCTTATCTTTTCGGATAGGTCTTTACCAGCTTTTCACACCAGCTTTATGGAATTGTTTACATACTTTTTGGCAGATGTAAACAAGCTTTAAAGCAACAAAACAAGAAAACTATGCAAAAGTCTATATTCTTTGGCAAGGCACTATATCTGCATTCACCTGAGTATGTGGTTCTGATTTCTTTCTGGGGGTAATTTATCTATTTTTTCTTTAATAATGAATTAATTTAGCTATAATATACAACTTGCATATCTATGCATATGCAAGTTGGAATCACACTCATTTTTCTACCCATCAGCTCTACATCGCCTTAAGATATTATTCATGAAACTAGCTTTCACACTGAAAATAAAGCGTTAAGAATGTTGTACTGCAAAGCATGAGACAAGCCTTTGTTTCCTACACTGTAATACTGCTTAAACAGAATACAACAGCTCTATGCATTTAATTTCATTTTCAGTTGCTTTGTTAGCAAATAGACTATTGTTGAGAAAAGCCTCTGTGATGAATGATCACGTAAAAATAAATCCTGAAAACTAGAATCAACAATATCAGGACAAGTAGTTCAGGTGGGGAGCTGCGTCAGCATGCGTAGGCTGCAAAGGAAAAAGTAATAGGAAAAAAAGAAGAAAGAAAACACGACGTTTCCGCCGTGGAGCCTTCTTCAGGTGTTCAGGCTCACACTGTCTTCTTTTATTCAGCATGGAATAAACCTATTACTTGTTCCAATATCAGGACAATACATTCTGCAACAATATAAAGCTGTACAGTTAGTATGCAACTGACCTTAAGCCACTTTAACAAAGTCTTATAACTTAAATAAGAAGATTTGAGTTGGGTTTTCTAAACGTACACTGAAGACGACTAACAGAAACTGGAAAGATCACTGAAGCAAGTCAATCTGAGATGCTGATTTGTGTGAAGCAGGATTCTTTTCTTTTTTAAAATAGCAATAAGAAGGTGGTCTTGACATGGGCAGTATCTTGGTTGTATTTTAATGGATATTGAAATAAAATCCTTAACATTCTAACAGTTGATTTCAGTCCAAAATTAACGTTAATATCTGCAATTGAAAGTAAATGAGTTTGGGAGAGGAGATAGCATATCAAATAACATAAGCTCTGTTTATTTCAGAATTAAGTGGGTAAATTTAAGTGTGTCCAGATTTTATTTTTTTCAAGGCGAGAATCTATACACTGTAAGATTAATAGGATCATTATAAAAATCAAGTCTCAACCCCAAGGTATACCAGAAATTATGGTTTTATAATTGATGTTTGTTTAGTTGTAGAAGTTTCTGCATGCTGTATGCTGGACTAGCCATAAAGGGAATGTGTCAGACAAGACAATGGACTTTCTAGGCTGCCCTGTTAGTCATCATGGTTGACCTATGTCAAACATTGCTGAGACCAGGTAGGATTAAAAAAGTCAACCCCCACTTTTACTTAACAATATGATTTATTTATTTATGTTTTTTAGTTTTGTATGAGGTACTTTTGTATTAATTAATAATTTTGCAATAAATGATTTTGAAAAGACTGAGTTGAGAGGGTAATGGTAAATTTGAAATTATATGATAAATATAAATATGTAAATGTACTTTTTTAGGCCAAGGAGAGATGAAAAATTGAGCAACTTCCATACTCAGCAATCAAATGCTATAAAGTAGGTTTTACAGTTACAACATGGTTTCCTTATGACAGAAGAGTACTGAGATCTGATTAATTTCAGGAGTAAGGCTTTATCGATTGCTAGTGTGTGATTATCTTTTGCTGCCACTATAATAATAACAGTGACTTGACATTTTTTTAGGTGCATTGAGTCCTACCTCTTATAAATGTGCACAAAATGTCTATTCAATATTAAACTTCCTGCCCAATGTGTATGACATATACCATATGTTATTGTACAGAAAAGATAATGAGCTGAGCTAAGCTTTCAGAGTACTGAAGCTTCCCTCTCTATTTGTAAGAGGAAAGTGCAATGTGAAACTAGCTATTGATCTTGGACAGGCAAGGTAACCTGTCTAGACCTCCGTACATCTACTGCACATTGTTTTGGGGACTAACAAGACTGAGCCTTTCCTTGCAAGTCAATTTCTTTTTTGCAAAAACATTTCAACATGAAGACAGGTTTAATGGGAGAAATTGTAAGATGCAGTGCAGTATGTCATGCTAAATAAACGATAGCATTGAAAGTAAAAGTGTTGCACATTATTCCATGTTTGCTTCTTTGCCTCATTCTATTTTGGAAACCCCCACCCACCTAGAAACCCAGCTAATGCTGGCGCAAATTGTATTATTGCCTCTTAGGCAGACATCAACAGGCTGGGAAGGCAAATATTCTGGACAGAACATTCTATTTCTGAGTTTGTTGTTCTATCGCAGAGCCCTTAGTGTGCTTGCTTGACTAACTTAATGGAACCTGTGAGTCTCTCACAGCCTTCCGAAGCTGAATCTTCCATTAGTCAAAGATACAGTTCATACTAAATGGCGTAATTTCTGAACTGTTTCTCTGTTTAAATTAACACAATAGAAACAATTAAATATGTACATAAGGTTTAAGATTTGGGCTACGAAAGGGATTACGGCAATACTGTATGTACTATGATGAAACAAGACCATCTGAAAAACTTCAAAGATCTAACAATAATCTGGAAAAAAAAGATTTTAACAGATATCTTCAAATTAGATATGATATAAAAAGCTGGAGAAAGCAGCCTTTTAGAAAGGAAAGTAATAAATTGCTTGATAATTTTGTAGCTGCATATCAGCATGGTCATTTGAAAAAAATAAAATCAAAGCTGTACAGTAGTATTGAATATATGAAAAAAGACTCAATGGAATATATTAAAATAAAATTGGAAAATAAATCAATACAACAATTTCTATGGATCAGTGGAATTATATGTGTAGATATTAACAGGGCTCTACAAGTTCACAGACTTGAAGAGAGTTATGTTGGAAAAATTTGACCCGGTTTTTTAATCAGCCCTAAAATTCAAGCCAAACAAAAAGGCAGCAGTTCACAATGTTGGAGATTATGTGGAGAGCAAGATGTGACTCATTCACACATATTTTGGTCATGCCCATAAATAGATAGATAAGACTTTATTGATCCCGAAGGGAAATTGATGTGTTACAGCAGTCCAGCCCAAGACAAGCAAAAAGAAAACAGACATCAGCACAGACGAAAAATTAGAATACAATTAAAATACAGTAATGCAAAATAAATATATAAAAATAAATACAGTACTGTACATAGGTGTGTGCAAAATATGCTCATAGTCACTGTAAAAACAATAAAATATGTGCAAAATGAGCATAGGTATATACAGATTGAGTGTCCAAAAAAAAAAGTACAATGGAGCAACATGTTGTCCATAGACAAGCAAATGAAGGGCTAGCAATCCTAGCTTAGGGCAGCGTTATACACCCTGACAGCCGCCGGGAGGAAAGACCTGTGGAAACGTTCCCTTGAACACCGTACCTGGAGCAGTCTGTTGCTAAAAGTGTAAATACACCAATACTGGAAATCTATACATATAACTCTTAATAATTAAGTAAAGGTGAATATACCATTTGAATTTTCTGTTATGCACTTGGGCAATTCCGACTTTAATGATATTGAAGTAAAGGATAGAAATATATGAAGGATTCTTCCAGCTGCTAGTAAAAAAGTCATTACACGAAAATGGCTTATAAAAGAACCTCCAACACATGAACAATGGGGTTAATGTTGTGAATGAGATCTATATAATGGAAAAAATTACTTTTTCTCTCAGATTGCAGGCAGAGTGGTTTAGCAAATACTGGGAAACATGGATTCAATTTATCTCCCTACAGGGACCTGATTCTACTTTATGAGAAAATATGCAGTGATATCTATAGTATGTATAGACTTTTTTGTTGTTTGTTGTGTTTCTTATCACTCAATTGTAATTTTTTTGTATAGCCCTCCATACCTGCTGGCATAGTGTAAATTTTTCATTTTGTACGTATATACAATGTGGCAGAAATGTAAGATGAAGGCAAATGTTTATTCTGCTGTTTTGGTTATGTTGTTTGTAAACCCTTTCATCGCTAAATATTTTTTTTAAAGAATTTGTTTCTGCCCCATTCCCTGCTGTAAGGAACTTTGAACGCATTCTCACAAGCCATTACTAATTTTAGGTCCCTTGAATTGAGTATGAGACAGTAATTATGTTTATAACTACTTATTTTAAGCCAACCAACTCATGGAATCAGCTGTAGAATTAGCAATCCAGTTTTCCAAAACAAATTCCTTTTAAAATGCCACACACCCCATGATCTTTATCATGAAAGAAAAAATATGTAGAATAAAACCTCTACCTACTGATCCTGCTTTCAAAATGCCAAGGTGTTTGTAGATTTGCCTATGTATCACCCATTCAACAGCACCACCTGCTGTTGGCAGACTGTTACAGCACCCTGCACCTCATTTTACACTTTTCAATCACAAAACCCTCCCTGAAGATGAAACAAAATGAGCCCGCAACATAATTATAATGCCACCTTTATTTCTGATCAGTATAAGAAAGCCTGAAAACTCCAATGCAGTGGCACATCATCTTTTCTGACTTTGGGCCAAAAACAACTATA
Organism: Lepisosteus platostomus; assembly: GCF_059453375.1. NCBI lineage: Eukaryota > Metazoa > Chordata > Actinopteri > Semionotiformes > Lepisosteidae > Lepisosteus > Lepisosteus platostomus. Next base: position 72,254,975 of record NC_142614.1, on the reverse strand, counting down.
AATTCTTCATTGAAAAGACTGGTTCATCCATCCTTTCATTTTCTGACCACTACTTCCAATTCAGAGCCTATCCCAGCAAGGGAGCAAGACAGTGCAAACCCTGGAAGGACACCAGTCCATTGCAGGGCACACACACAGACACTAACACACTCAAACCTAGGGCCTATTTTTCCCAATGTCCAATCACCTGCCAGTATATCTTTGGACTGTGGGAAGAAACTGGAGCACCTACAGGAATCCCACATCAGCACAGGGAAAACACACAAAATCCACACCAGGTCTGGAATTGAACCCAGGGCAACCCTAGGGCTGCAAGACAGGCATGTTAATAATACTACTACTAATAATAATAATAATAATTGCTTACACTTATATAGCGCTTTTTCTGGACACTCCACTCAAAGCACTTTACAGGTAATGGGGTCTCCCCTCCACCACCACCAATGTGCAGCCCCACCTGGATGATGCGACGGCAGCCATAGTGCGCCAGAACGCTCCCCACACATCAGCTATCAGTGGAGAGGAGAGCAGAGTAATGAAGCCAATTCATAGATGGGGATTATTAGGAGGCCATGATTGGTAAGGACCAATGGGAAATTTGGCCAGGACGCCGGGGTTACACCCCTACTCTTTTCAAGAAACGCCCTGGGATTTTTAATGACCACAGAGAGTCAGGACCTCGGTTTTACGTCTCATCCGAAGGACGGGGCAGGATGTTAACCACTGCACCATGCCACCAAGACGAGTGCAGCCTATTTTTATTTGATTAACCGTGTTTCTGAATCTGAAATGTTCTTTGTTGCACCTGGATTCCGTGATGGTTTGAAACCTTTTCAATAATTATTGTGAACATTTTCCCGAATAAGATACAAAAACAATGACCCCTCAGATGCCCTGCTTCTTTGAATGCCTCTTCCAGGTTCTACATACTCTGAAGTAAGGTTAAGCAGCAATTTGCAATGTGACTTTGACTTCATCCGCAGCAGGACCTTAAGCCTCTACCGCCCTGAACTGGCACCATGGATTCATGCAGCTGATACGATGCATAAATTATAATCGTACACTGATCAGGACCCAGTGAGGGAGTCAAGGAGCTCACAACTCTGTGACAACTGACACCTGCAATCAGGCCAGCCAGCCAGATCCATTTCTGCCACTGGAATATGCCCATTTTACAGGCATCATCCGGCAAGAAATACTTAATATCCTTATATAAATTAATGATCAAATTGAAAGAGAACTATTGCCAAAACATAACAACCTCTGAATACTCCCAAAAACATGTGCACTGGAGACTGTCATTGCAAGATATCTTCTGAATTGAGTCAAAGAGTCTGAGTGAGGGAAGTGTACAGTGATTGGGTCTTTCCATGATTAGAATCCTAGTCAGAATTTGTATTATTCCAAATATCATTCCAGGAAGTGGCCTCTTCTGCAACATTACAGTGCTTATTTCTAATAATAGTCTCTTCTTCTTAAGAGACTATATATATATATGAAACTTGTAATAGAAGGACATACAGGAAGCCAAACACTTTGCATTTCCTCTGGTAAAAAACACATGATGCAGTGAGTGGATAGACAACCTCACACTCATGGAGACACAATGGGCACACTTTGCACAGGTAGTTCAAGTGGGTAGCTGCGTCGGCATGCGTAAGCTGCAAAGGAACAGGTAAAGGTTTATTTCATGCTGAAAAGAGTAGAAAAGAAACACAACTTTTCAGCTGTGGAGCCTTCTTTGGTTGTGTGAGCCTTCTTCACATGTTTCTTTTCTTCTCTTTTCAGCATGGAATACAGGCACCCAATTTCAGTACAGGATTTGTGTCTAAAATGTAAAGATAAGCTTAGAGCTGTCAAACGAAATAAAGAAGGATGTCTAGCAGAGGAGACCTCCTTATAATCTTACTTTGTACCACTGTGTCCACCTCCCCCATCCACTATCCTGAGAAACAATCACAACAAGAACAATAACTCCCGCCCTCCAAGAGAAAACCCTGTGGGGGAAGATGATATCTCTTTTGGGGCCCCTCCTCCTCCACCTCCCTTTGTCAAATCTGTGACAAGGGCCCTATCATTACCCAAAACCAAAATACCGGCAGCCTTCCCCCGAAAATAGTCTTACATGGGGTCAAAATTGTTCCCACTGTAAGAAAGCTAAATGGGTAATTCACTAACAAGTATGAGTAGAAGAAAAAATTGCCTCGGTGAGGAGCCACTGCTGAGTGGGAGATAAAGTTAAAGAGGATGAAAGAGACAAATATCGAAGTCGACGAGATTAAAGTTTTTAAATTATTAACTATAACAGAAAAATTCCTAGCAGACACCCCCCTATTGGAAATCCTGGACCCAGTCCTCTTTAAAAGCACTGCGGAAAAATAAAACATACTGTAAGAGAAGAGGGTTCCTTGTTCACTGCCCTCTTTGGCGATCCCCTCGCTGAAATGATGCGCCGCGGAGAAGCAGAAAATGGCTGACTGGGAAGAGGACAAGGGTCTGTAGACAGGGCAGCAGCAGGCAGGGAACAGTTCCACCACAGAGGTGCTGGCAGGACAGAATGCAGGCAGGATTTGGGTCTTCTGGTTTCGGGTGGGAGAGGCAGGGGGTTTCTTGCTATTATCGTTAGCATGTCTTGGTAGCAGAGCTGAGCGTAACAGGAGCTCAGTAACGTAATGACAGAGCACCTTTCCCGCAGCATTAGGTTATGTAATTGGATGATTGAGGGTCAGCTTGGTAGGGGGAAGGTCAAACCGAAAGGCGAAAACCGAAAGTGTTTGAATTGGACGCCTGGGAGAACCCTTGCTCGTGGGAATGCTTCAGTTTCCCTTCGCAGCTGTGGGCTGCAGGCTGCCGTGGGCCTGGGAGTGACACTTTCTCCTCTGGGCCACGTCTCTGGGCAGACGATACAGCACAGAGGCCTCTGCTGAGCAAGCCTGCTTTCCTTCGAAGAGGACTGAATTGTGAAAATACAAAAATACCTGGAGCTTATCAGGACCTTTAGAAAGGTGACCATTGTATTTCCTGTGAATCCGTTAGATGAGCAAATCTTTGTCTGCCAGAGCTAGGAAGCACCCAGAGAATTCAGGATTCAGTATTCAGGAATGAGAGCTGTATTCAGGAATACAGTTGGGTGACTCTGTTCAGATCCCTCCAATAAACTTACACAGCAAATGTTGACCATCTGATGTTGAAATGTGATTCAGTTGCTGAAGAGCTGTTGTCTGAGCATACCGTATCTCTGCCATCACCGCAATGTGAATTCAACACTGTCAAGAAACGTCATAGAGGCTGAGGTGGCTGATCCAAAGTCATTTCAGCTAATTCTGGGGAGTTGAACTCTTTCAGTTTAGTTGAGCCTGAAGAAGAAAGGGGGAACAAGTCCTGTTTCTTTCATAAGAATGTAAGATAAAAGTGCATAGGACGCTTTTATCCCATTGGGTTGCTAATCACTAATATACTGTATCTGAATATCTCATCCTGCTGTTTCTTGAAGGAAGCCAGTATGCTGGCTTGTCTGGGTTGCTTGTTTCTTCCTCACACAGCCCTTTGTAAATACTTTGTAAATTGGAGGTAAATACTTACTTCCTGTGCTTGTGTTCAGTTTAAAATGCAGATTTTGGTGCCCCAGCTATTCCACACCCTTTGGAAACATAAAGTAACACTAAAAATGGGTTTGCTGGTAACAGCCTTAGTGCTGGGCTGCCTGGTCCTCTGATCCACTCGTCTCTGTGCTTATAATAGTTATGGTTTATGTCTTTTAGGAACTTAATGTGGTGAATCTTGCATTCAAAACTTCATGGCTCAATAAAATCACAACAGAAAGTATATTTTAGAAGGTGGTGGTCTGGGAGTTAAGGCTAAGCAGGTTTACAAACTGCCCTGTACTCAGATGTCTGGAATGTAAAGCTTTCTTAGTCTTATTTTAACCTGCGCTTTTTAAGCATATATCTTACGAGCAGGGCTGGGCCTGGGCACAGGTGAACTAGGTGACTGCCTAGGGCCCCAGCTCTCCTAGGGGGCCCCCTCAATTTGCTGTGCAACATTTTTTTTAATCAGTCTGTTCAAATGTGAGTGAAAAAGAGCTTGTAGTGGCTTTTTCAGTGTAAAAAAAAAAGACCAATCACAATCAAGTACGTAATGTTTCTGAATGTTTCTGAGCGGGATAAGCTATCTCAGAAAAGGAGGGACACCACATGAAATCACTGTAATAATGCATTTGTATTTCATTTGCTTTTGCGTGTGTCAGATCCATGTAACTAGCGAATGGTAGTCCAAGTTTAGGGAGTGCTTAGAATCAATGTCAGCAAAGAAAGCTTTAATCAACACAGCACTTTTAGGGACATTGCAGAAATAGAATGGATTTCTATCATTATGGTGAGTACCTTCTAACATGTTTCTTGTATTTCCCATGTTTTTAACCGGTAAAACAACCCCACGTCTTTATGTTATAATCCCAGTATTTCACTGTAGGAACAAAAACCATTGTAATCATCTCTCCCATATTTCTTCTCACATATTTATCCCAGTTGAAAAGTTCAGGTACTGTAGTTGCATTGGTCCACCCTTTCATCCTGAAATTTGTTCTTTCAATAAACATATTCACTGTATAGGCGACAAGTTATATTTTTGATGGTGTCCTCTTCTAAGCAAATGCTTTCCAATGGTTGCTCTCTCCATCGGCTTCTTGGAGAAGCTCATCCCTTGTTAATTCCATTGATTTGATAAGAAATGGTGTGTAATTGAAATGATCTGTTTGGAAGATTAGACAAACCTGTAGAGTTATTGATTAAAGATGCTCAGAGTTTTACTGCTTGTAGGGATGACTACTTGGCTATATAAAGCACACAAGGAGGTCCGAGAGTGAGCTGAGCCAAGGACATTCTGTGACAGAGGTAATGATGGGTTGATGGAGGGAGCAGAAAATGTTGGGAAGGAAAGTTTGAGGCCTTTTATTTACTGTACATGGAGTATTGAGCAATTGGTTGGAATTGGTCTTTTCCTCCTTTCCTGAACCCTGGCACAGGCTTTCCCAGGGAGGCTGAGGAGTGTGATCCCCTTTTAGTTGGATCACGCCCTGTGGCCCCCCTTCTTAAAAATAGTGATCTCCACCCCAGTCCGCCAATCCAGAGGCACTGTCTCAGCCTCCCACACAACATTGAAGAGGTACATTAACCACGACACCTCAACAATATCCAGTGTCTTCACATTTCCAGCCAGATCCCATCAATGCCTGCATTACATTTTGCGAAACACTGACTTTTCTTGTAATTACTGAGTCCTCTTCTTTGTGAAGTATAATTATAGAGATATAATCCTAATTTTCCCAAATTTCCTGGTAGCATAGTAGCTGTGCAATTTATATACAGAGTCCTTTGCTGTATTTCTCTCCAATACCTACCCAAGAAAAGCTGGGCATTCATATGTTGACTAATTTCATATTTTCATAACGCTCATGTTTCAAATATTTTGGGTTTTGAAAGTGGTCTGACCGAACAAACTGTTGCTCTGTTACATGGGAGCCAATGAGGCAGAATGCTAGTGAAATGTGTTCTTTATTATATATTTTTTGTTTTGAAATTAATTATAACCTTTGCATAAACTAATGGATTTCCTTGCTTAGCAGGATTGAATTAAGATTTAAGAGTGTCCCAAGAGTTTTAACTGTCACTGTGTACACATATTTTTATAGCTTAAATGGCTTGACCATTTTATAAACCCTGGTAACTTAGGCATCTATAAATATTACTTTATAAATGTGTTTTAAAATAATGTGACCAGAAACAGAACAGCACTGTTCTATTTTTAGGAGAGGAAAAACAGAGGTTTTCTGCCAAACCTAAAAGGTTTAAATATAAGATATCATTTACAAAAAAGTGTTTAAGAATGTTTTGATAACCATGAAGAACATGTCCATGAATGGAGAACAATATTAGATTCCTCCTTGATAATGTAATCCTCCAAAACTGGATTGGCCATATGCTTAAAGCAAAAAAGCACAGTAACATTATTTTAATTTGTTTTCTGTATGGCAGTTCTTTATTTTTGAAAATCAACTGAGGCACTTTGTTTCAAATCTAAGAATTTAGGTAAATCTTCACATTTTTAATTAATATTGTGCAAAGGAGGCAAACCTTTGTTTGGGGGCTTTTAGAAGTGAATTTCAGAGCAAAATGGCAAAAAATGGTTGTGGGAGTCTGTAACAGGCTAGCCAGTCATGTTGGCTTGGCTTCTTTCAAGAAACAGCAGGATGAGACCCTTTGTTCAATAAGATGTTAAAACAAGAAAGGTTACAAGTGAGAAGAGGGCATTCAGCCTAACTTGCCTGTTTGCAAGTTAGTAGTTGACTGATCCAAGGATCCCATCAGCTGTTTCTTGAAAGAAGCATGGGTATCAACTTCAGCGACACGGCTGGGGAGCCTGTTCCTAACACCCACAGCCCTTGGTGAAGAAGCAACTCCAGGTCTGAGTTTTAATTAGACTTCTACAAAATAGTATCCATTTGTACCGTCTGATTTGTGTTTTATTGTTCATTCTGAATACTTTGACTGTGTTGACCTTGTATACTGGTACAGGTCGCCCCATAGTCTTCTCTGTTTACGTTTTCAAGATGTGGGTTAAAGAGGCAGAATGGCCTCCTCTCATTTAGAACTATTGCTCTTGGCTTTAATCCTCAAAATTCCCTTTTAAATGTGGTACGATCTCCAGTAACAGACTGATTTCATCTGTTGATTCATGTCATGGCGGTCATGGTGCCATTCTACTGGTACTGTAGATGAGTCTCGAATACCAGCGTTTAACAGTTTGTTGCACAAGATCCACTCTGCAATGGCTAAACTGCAATTCAGAGATCAGAATTGCTTATCCAGAATCCGAGCACCCATCACCGATGTCTGTGCAAATGCTAAAAAAATTTCTTAGCACTTCACTGCAGAGCCCTAGACCTACAGTAAGCGTGTTTCTTGCTAGAGTCACAAGACTTAAAAATATGACCTTTTTTCTGTAACAATAAGGATAATTTTTGAAGCAAATTTTAATTTTATTAATGCTCCTACAGATATTTCCTAAAGGTTGGAAAATTATTTTTCTTGGCTCTTTCTCTCTGTTGGATTTTATACAGCTATTTGACCTTCAAAATTTCCAGCCAACAAACTATCCACTCTAAGTGAAACTAAAATTTAATCAAAACAACAACATTTCATATGACATATATTATGATGAAGCTAAATTGGAAATCAATATACATGTAGGTTCTATAACATTGAAAATCCTGTACATATTCTGCTGAAACACAATTACAGCAATATAATTCGAGACCTGGTGAGATCCTAACGGAAATTACTGACTAGACAGATCCCAGAACTGTCTCTGGCACTAGGGGTATAACAGTATGGAGGATTACAGTGCTTCTGGACCAGTGACTAAAGATGGGGGTGCAATTCAGCATATATGTTTTTCATTAAGATTTTGCAGAACAATGTTTGTGTTCCTGGAAATTAGTTATGTAGCCTAAAAAAGAGGCAGTATGAGCTCTAGATTAGGATTGGACTTGTTTTTTTTGCATTCTGGGCCTACATGACTTCAGTCTGCAGAACAAATGAAAACTTAAAACTAATGCAGCAAAGGAGATTTAAATCAAGCGACTGCATTAGATTAGGGAAAATTATTTTCCCTTTGAATATGCCCTATAAGTTAGAGCATAGGTAGAATAAGTAGTAACCTGTTCCTACATGCAAAGTAAACATCTTTATTACATCTTAAAAAACATTGTTTTTTATTTATTAATTTTCTGCTTGTTTTTAGGTGCTAGAGGTTGTTAAAGATCATATAACACAGATATACCAACATAAGATCTTTTTGAAAAAGCATCCCCAAAGACATTATCAACATTATGTGTTAGATCTACCATTTATCTTTTGACATTGATATACTGCAATTTCATCTGTTAATGATGAATTTGCAAATCACACCAGTCATTCCTAAGCTACACAATTTTAAAAATGTTTGCTGAATATTTTACTGTCTTTAGCTGAATATTTTACTGCCTTTAAAATATTAATTTGATCTGCTTATCTTGATTTGTATTACTGCTATACTCATATTTCTTGTCCTTATGGGTGTGAGTGCCATACAGAATAAGAGACGAGACACAGAAGAATTTAATCAAACTTTTTTGTGTTTCTTTGGTGAAAAAAAGAGCATGTATAAAAAGTTTAAAAAATAATAAAAAAAGAAATCATTCACAAAAATCCCAAACATTCACATTATACATTGGACAAAGTTATAATATACATATAAAAAGGTATTATGTGCATTTTAATGGTAAAAAACACAAAAAATAGAAACAGACAGGCTTAAAAAGGACACATTTGCCATTTGATACTAGACAAATGGTTGACAACTATTATGTGCAGCAGAGTTCTGTATAAAACGTAAATATCGAGCCATAGCAGGTTTAATTAATAGACACTATACATGCTGATCCATTACCGCCCACTGAATGCCTCATATATGTGTTTACGAGCAAATCTAACACTAACTACTTAATCGCATTAACCAACACTTTCTATCTCTCTCCTCTGTTGTGTCCATACCAAATAGAGGTGAATTTGCCAAAGAGGCCCTGCAGTGTTGCAATGCGATGGCATCACAGAGTACATGGACATATGAAAAACTAGAGCTGAAATAAATTAATTGCATCTCTAATAAAAGGCAATCATTCAAGTCTTTTGGAGTGTTTCACAAAGTACATTCTTTAATAGTAGTTTTAAGTTATTTATAAATCACTAAAGTATAAGCAAAAGAACACAGTTTATATCAAGAATCATAATTCATTGCCACAGTTAAGTGAAAAGAGAAAAAAAATCATCACTATAAAAAATACTAAAGTTGTCTGTAAACATACCAAGGAATTCAGTGGCTAATAGTGGACATTAGTAAGATATATTTTCTCCATTTAAAATAAAAAATCAGTTTCCCTTCCATATATGAATAGGAAATACCCAATAAATTAAATCTGTATGGCTGTTCTTCATTTTTACTCAGGAAAGCTGTCTAGCTGCAGCACTTAGACACACATTCAAAAAGATTGAACTTTTTAATATATAAAAACGATTAAACTGGTTATATATACAAAGAGAATTAATTTATTTTTTACAATAAAAGTATCATTCGAAATGCAGTTCTCTAATGGCATTTTAGTATGTGCTGGCAAGCCATTCAAAGCTGCCATCTCAGAGTGTATTAGCACTGACGTCCTGTGGAGAAAACCATCTTCCGTGCCAAAGGTCCTTCCAGGCTCTGAAAGCCGATGGTTGATCTTTTGACCCCATTAAACACAGGGGTAGCTCCATGTTGCAATCTTCAGTTCTGTCCTAATCCCATCTTTCCCATGTTTTGTGCTTTAACTGTTTATGCATGGAGTGCTATTAAATGTTTGATCGATTTCACAAGGAAACAGCTCAGCCCTCAACCGTAAGCTATCTGACACACCCATTCTCCTTTTAAGCATGCTTTCATACCTCACATTCAATAAAGGTACTGAATGCAGTCATCAAATGCTTGAAATAAGTTTAGTAAATTCACTGTCTTACTCCTCAGATAATATTCTGTCCAATAAATGTTGTCAATTTCCAGCCTACACAAGGAGCAGCATATACAATGGCTATTAGACCATTTTAATGAGAAAGTCTAATAAACATCTGCTTAAATTTGATTATTTATTTACATTATTTAAGCACTAAACTGTCACCTATTTACAGTTATTCTTTTTCCATTCAACACATGGAAGACTGTAAGTGATACAGTATTGGTATGTGCTATGTCATTTTTGCAAGCTAGCACAGATGTGGAGTCTGAGGCTGGAAACATCTTTACCAACTTAAGCAGAATACAAGATAGAAAACTAACGAGTGTTCAAAAAAGAATGCACATTTTTTTTCAGCATAGTGAGCATATGGTCCAGCATAGTGGACCTTGTTAGTGGACCAAATTGGCTGGGGACAGGTTTGTCAGAGACCATCTGATTGTGTGTGTCTGTGTTTTTTTTTTCTGTGATAAAATCAGTGTCTGTGATTTAGAAAAAGAAACACTAAAACATGTTGGATATTTACCAGGCACTTGTTTCTTGGTGTGATCGTATAAGGGTGAAAATGCAGCCCTCCTGGTATACACTATTAAAGGCACTGTTCTTAAGGGCTTCGGCTGGCTGTGCTTTGAGATGTTGTCACTTTGTAGGACAGGAACAATTATAGGGATCAGCGCCTGGCCTTGTCTTGTCTCACTGCCCAGCGATGACGGTGTCGCTGGGAGCCATTGGAATTCCACCTGGCGTTGTTATAGTACATGTTGACGTACGCCCTCTGGTATGTAGATGCTACAAAAAGAGATAAAATAGAATGAATTCATAGAACAGGAAAAAAGAAAGTCCACTTAAGGGAGAATAGATGACTCTGTCTAGATCGATCAAAGCTGATAGTACAGAAGGTCTTAAGGGCGCTCCGACCCTTTCGGATTTTAGTTGATTATGTGTACCTGCCCCCTGTTTTGTCTGTTATTATTTAAGCCTGGCGCTCCCTCTATTTCCTGGCTCAGCACTGGGAGATGGATGCCCGGAAGCCCACCTACAAGCAGGTCCAGGAGAGATCCGACGGCATAGTCTTCATCACAGCCTCCTGACCATCTGAGTCCAGGGCTCGGAGCGCCTGGCCTCGTTACCCTGGTTTTAACTCCTTGTTCCTGTTCCGGATCCCGTTCCAGATTTTAACCTTGTTTGTCTTGTCTAAGATGGTTCTCCCTGCACCTGGACCCTGGACTGCGCCCCGGATTTCCCCCTTGGACTCTTTGGACTTGTTTGCCTGCACCACGCCACCCACCCCGGAGCACCGGATCTCCGTCATCAGGCCCCCCTGTCTGTCAACCCATCCTGATTCTCTACGTCTCTTCTCTGTTGTCCTTCTCCACTCCACTTACTTCCAGATTATATCGTCTGCATAGGGTCCTAAACTACGCTTCATGGGAGCCTGAACCAGCTTCCGTTACAGAAGATAAATTGGCAGGTTACTTGTCCACTCATTCAGTATGAATAAACGTACATGTCTTCCAGCCGATGATAGCACTGTATTGCAGATTAGACTCCGCTTTCTGAAAAAGTATAGCATGCCTCATTGCTTCTGTCATATTTTTTAGAGGATTAGCTAACTTAACTCTAATCAGCTAACACCCATCTTTAAAATGCTTCTGCTTGAAGCAGATCAAATGTTGGATTATTTGGCACTCACGGCTCAGGCAGGATATTTTGGGTTCATCCCATCTTCCATCGCCTCTGCACTTGATAGTTGGAACGTGTCGCTGAATGAAGCCTTCTTTGCAGTGGTATCTCACCAGGGAGTTGATTTCATAGCGAGGCCGCATTGTTCCGAAGGCCCGGGCATTTTGCACAACTGGAGGCTGACCACAGGCAACTAAGGCAAAAACATAATGCATTTTCCATTTTGAAAAAGGTATTTTGAAGGCATTTTGAGGAATTGTGTATTTCTGCTGTTTTTCGTCTATACAGATTACTTCCTAAAACCTTCGCAAAAACAAACAGGCAACAAAAGGTTTGTGGGAGTACGGATCAAGCAACTCGGCCAAGCCTATACTTTAGATAGTTTCAAGAAATGACTTGAAACTATTAGGCCCTTGGATCAAATACTAACTGCAAAATGCTAGATAGGCCAAATGGCCTACTCCAATTTCAAATGTTATGTTCTTATGTACATGTTGGAAAAACTTTGACTCTCTGTAATTTGTTTCTGAGAAACAATTATACTTATATGTCACCCTCTGAGCAAATTGCACAGCCAAGCAAGCAACGGATTCTTCCTGACAGTTAAACGGGCAGAGGAAGTGAGTTAACATAATTAATAAAAGACTATGCCTAAAACAGCTGCTCTCCTTTCTAGGAAATTATACCTGGCTCATTTTAAAAGCAAAGCAAATTCCTCACCTGTTCCTTTCTTGCAGGTGTAAGTGAGGTGATAGTTGCATGGCACATCGTTCCACTGGCCGTTCTCATGCCAGATCATCACAACGCAGTCCTCTCCGGATGAGAAGAAGCTATCTGGCTGGTTTGGCCTCCAGTTCTCATATTGCTAATTAAACAGAAGATTTATTTTTTTACTGTGATGTGGCTTTGCAAACAAAGAGCAGGAAAACAATATGCTGTTCCAGTGAAGCACATACAGTTTGAATGCATCATTTCTGAACAAGAAAATGAGTGGAAAAAAAAGATGATGTACACCAACTGAAATTAAAATGGCAGCTTTGAGACCCACACATCAGTATTTACAGTATAGCGTCCCTTAGGATCTTCTAAAGATCATTTCTCGTGCCTCCAGCACAGCTCTATTGAATGTTCTGAGCAACAAAGTTACTGCTGTAGTAAAGCACCACCATTTGTTGAGAAAAAGCATACAAGTATCTTTAATATACTGGTATAGGGTAAAAAAAAAGTACAAATGACTGAAATAAAATTACTCTCATTAAGCCAGACTGATGGATATCAAACTACAGTTTTCTGTGGTGATTCAATTGAGCCATTTTAAACTCCTGATGTGCAAAACCATGGGAACAGTTCAAGATTTAACTATGGGGTTGAAGTAACTAGATTTTGTTGTGGTTTGGAAGGACTATGTAATATCACAAGACAACTTGGATCTGATAACTTCATTAAGTAGATTTGTTTTGGCATTCTATAATGTTAGACTTCATCTGTAATAACCAAACCTGCCTAAGTGGAATAAGTTGCATGATTATGAACAGTCCAGCAGTACTCCACCCTCAGCTTGCTTTTCCAAAAGCCTTATTTAGCCACTGGCTGTAAGGTAGAAAATTCAATTGCAATAGATTTGCCAACAATTTTTCCTCTAGTGTATAAATATAAGTCACCAATATGAGTGACATACTGTACATGTGACCTTTTAGCAGATTAAAAATGCACTTTTCTATGTAGTATAAAGTAAATGGCCCATTGGCAAATGTGTGTCCCAGCCATTTCTTTAGGAAATAATGTATTGTTTTTCTACAATTAAAAATACTGATAGATGAAAAAGACAGATGTTTGCATGGGATACAGACAACATTCTAATTAGGCCATTCCTACTGTATCTCATAGAAACTTTAAAACACATACCAGGACGAAATATCTCCTTTTTTACTTTGTACTGAGCTAAATGTTGCTGATTCTACAGCATGAGTATCTATACAGAAAATATATGTGCTCAACAAAGTGCTGTGTTTACATTTCAAAGCCAACACATATCTGATACACTAAGAATCCAACTACAAGAACCTCAGGCATTGTTTGAAGGATGAAAATAACACCCTTTGGGATATGACTCAAGTCTTTTCATGAGAACATTTCACCCCATATAATGAGCTATCAGTTTACAGCTTCCATAACATTCTCCTGTGCCTTTGTTATCTGTAAGTACTTGCTATATAAATAAAACCACCCTCCCCCTAAGCACTAAACCAATTCCCTTCTCTACTTATCCATCAGACACTGTCATCCAATGTAAGCAGCTCTGTTAGACTTCATAGGAAGATCACTGCTCCATTATGTTAATTACAGGCAACTAAATTGCAGAGATGGTTCTATAATCTGCAGATCACTCTCAGCACCTACTCACCCAGTATCTCATTCCTTATCTCTCCTAAGCACCTAGCAGTTAATAGTTTAAAACAAAAGGACCCCATAAATTAGGCCAACAAGCCATATTATGAATCTAAACAGTCATACATTAACATGGAAAATGGTCATGATTAGATTAAGTATTGTTAATTAACTAATCAACAATAAGGTGAATATTAAATATATCAAATATATTAAACATATTAAAACATATAAGAAACAAATTTATCAATACAAAAAGACTAAGAGGTCCCCCTGTCTGCATGGCCTTATATGTAGATACAAGAAGAAATATGCAGAAAACAATAAAAATAATTTTTCATGAAACACTATCCCTCAAGAATCCACACGGGTGCGCTCTTTGCTCATAACTAAACCAACATTTTTCTTCTGTGATGAACCCATCAGTGCGTGTATGAAACGCATTTATTTGTAAATGTAAGAAATTTCACAATTCAAAAACACCCAATGTAAGGTACTGTGACAGTGGTACATACTGTACAGTACAGCGCAGAGAATAAGGAAAAACACAAACATTGCAAAGGTGAAATTTGCTCAACATGGATGTATTCTGACGAGTAAGGAAACCGCAGACCCCATGTTGAGTTTACCAATGCTAAACTAATGATAAATATTCTCTACACAGTCTCCAACCCTGATGTGTCAAACTGTTACTCCCTAATATCAGATTCAGTGCTGTGGGAGTTTACATCGAGCAGCCAGGATCTAACTGCATGCAGCACTTTGCATTACTTAGAAATTGACATGCTTAGAATCTCAACTGGAATGGCCAGTCTATTCCACCATTACTGAAAATTATTGTAGTACGTCCACACCTGCTTCTATGACTTGACAGGGGGTCTTGCACACCTCCATGAGCTGGTGAAGAATCAGATAGATAACCTTGATCATCTTTACACAAATCTAGCCATCGTTTAACTAGTGCTTAGCATGACCATAGACAGGTGGTATGCCTCTGTGTGTCAATCATAAAACAGACAGTGGTGTTGGAGCAAACTTTCTGGATTTGTGAGTCCTGTGTGAGTGTGAGAGTCCTGTCACCTTATTTATAGAAAAAACATCACACACGTGACAGACTTTTTCTGAACTGCCAGCCCTTAGTTAATATAATTCTAACTACAGGAATAAAATAGCTACAGTACATGAAATTGCAACTGGTTCTCCCTTTGTTTCAGGGAGACTGTGAAGCAGTGTTTCGTTGGTATAATGTACTGTACTAGCGTGATACAAAAAAAAGTTTTGGCGTAAAAAATATCTGGACAACAGCCATTCTCCTTTGTAGGCCTCTGTTTAGGATTGGCCAGTTGGACATCTCTGCTGGTTCAGCTCCATAAGTGTCATTTTGGCTCTCTAGTGACATGTGAGGCCTAGCCTCACCAAGACAGAAAACAAAATTATTTCCAGAAGCAGCTGAGGACGTAGTCTACACTCTTTTGCAACTACAGACTAAACCAGTTCCTTAGAGGATCCAGAAATCATATGAAGGCGAGAGAAAAAAAAAACACAGCCACCCTCAGACCTTCAGAAACAATCCTGTAGGAGAAATGTGGCATTCACAGCTGTTTTATTTAGGGTTTATGCTTCCCTGTTATGGACAAACTGTATTAGCAAATTTATAAGACATCTTTGGGGTAAAGGAATTCCACTCAAGCAGTGAAAAACAGACTGTGACGACATGAAAATTAGAACAAAAATGTATAAAAAATGATCCTTTTACAGCACATCACCTTCAATAACCGTTTATCCAATACAGGGTCATGTAAGTGCATTGGGCACAAGGAAGGATATATGTATGGATGGTGTAATAAGACGACAGTCCATTGGAGATTATCTTTTTTTGTCTTATTCTTTGGTCTGTACAACATTATACTACCTAATATTGATACACTTTTATGGTGTGAAGGCCCTATATAATTGACTTACACTGTAAGTGCATAGAACAATCAACTTCCCTTTGCACTCTTATGTTCCAACTGTACAGATTGTCATTCACATCACTATTATTATTTTATTATTAATGTCCCAAACTGGCATAAAATCGCAGTGACAACGGGCACATGCACTTGATTACTAAAAGAGTCTGAAACAAAGCTGTTTGAAATGTAATGCCAGCTGAGCTCCTACGTTTTGGTTTAGCCAGAAGTAAACTAGCCCAGCTCAGATTTTTTTTTTCTGATTCCTGTCTGTTTAAACTTTAAAATCATTGGAGGATATCCTTTCCAATTTTAGCTTCTGTATAGAGCAGATCATGGTGATTCCTTTTTAATAAACGTTACACATTTTTTAAACTATTCTAGACTGATAAAGAATTACAATTATTCAATATTTGGGGACCTAACAAATGTTTTTGTTTCTGTAGTGTGGACAACATAAATAGCAGTGTTAAGAAACAATGTCACTCCCTGCTGGCCCAGCACCTGAAGTCCACTTTGTAGCTTTGTTATTCTTTGACAATTGGTCCCAGCTGTGTCCAATTGCTCTTAGACCTGGGCCTGGAAATGTAGCTAAATGCTCCCAGCACCCTCTCCGTGCCTGGGTGGTTTCTTTCTGTCAACACAAAGTGTGTGACTCGACTGAATTCTGACTCCATCCTCTGCCTTTACAATAACATGCTGGAGTGTCACGACCTCCTACTGATGATAAACAAAGTCCCTCTCTGAAAGAACTGTGAGAATATCTTAATTTAAGCAATATGGTTTTGTATATTAACCAAAAAAATATCTGCCAACCTTCCAGGGAATTTGGAAAACTGAGTGACAGAATTTGTAATAGCCTTTTCTCTTGCAAAAGGTATTTTACTGGTGTTGATATTGGACAGAATGTTTATTTTCCATGGAATATACAGGGAAGATTCTAAATTGTAAGTAAGTTGCAAATCATGGGGAAACACTTAACAGAATTTTTTTGTTTTGAAGTTTTGAAAGTTACTCGGCAGGGCAATCTTCTTTCACAGAGATACAGAGTCAATATGATGCAGGATTCAGAAGGACCCTTTTTGAAGCACTACACCTTTAGAGGGAATCTGCTGAGCCTTTTATTTTACGATCTGTTTTGCTGTCCATCCACTCACATTGTGCATGTACTGTAGCACAGCCAGCAGCCTCTCTCAGATACCTAATATACCTGTCCACACCTGCCCTTCCTTTCCTATTGACCTATTTATTTAAATGTTGAGGTAGACTGGCAGGCAACAGATGGGTCCAAGGCTTATCTCTGAGCCCCTAGGCCTTTTGTGCTGTTCCAGCTTTGATGTGGAGACCATATCTGAACCACAGGTCACAAACAGTAATTAGCTATTTTCCTGCTTATTTAAGATACTCTCCTGTCAGATTGTTCTCCGCCCCTGCTGTGCTCACGCCAGGGTTCATGTATTATGTGTACACACTAAAAGACTCAAAGAGACAGCAAAAAGTTAATCCAGTGTTTTGACTGTGAAGCCCTCAGACAAACTGAGTATTACGGAATTCAAGTCACTGAGAAACAAAAACTAGGGACTTGAGCTTTGTATTGCAACATAACTAGTGTTAATATTCCCTTTTAATGTCCAATTTTTAATAATGAGAACACAGTCTGAGTAACTCTCACTGAAGTCACATGGATACCAACTAAAATATTATGTCCACTTAGATACACCCATTGTTCTAAAACAATTTAAAAACAAAGCAAAGTCAGTACCAACTGTAAAACTGCAATATTGTGGTGACCGTTAAAATTGGACATTGTGTTAATTTTGCTTAAGGATTTAGTGTATTATCATCATTACAACTTCTATTACATTTTGTATTTTTTTTATTTCAAAGCAGGTCCTCAGAAAAGATCGGTAAAAGATCAGACTCAAGCGGGGAGGAACACAAGGCCTGGCAAAAATTCACTTTTTGATTTTGGTTCATAATTTTAAATGTTTACATGTTTCACATTAAAATGAATGCCTTTAAAGAAGGTGCCTTACCAGAGGCCTGCCATCAGTCCAGCGGAAGTCCTGCTCAAACATCTTATCATTCAAGCCAATCCATTGGTAGTCATGTCCCAGGCCTAATAGGAAAAATTAGACACAAGTAAAGTCGTTGATTCTTCTACCATATTAGGCTTTGAGAAGGAATAATGAAAATAAAAAGACATTTTTATACTTATGAATCATGCTTCCTGTTCTCAAAGCCTGCTTTCTAGCAGTCAGTACAATTTAGCTTTCTTTTCTGTGCAACCTGACTGCCAAAATGCAGTCATTAACTCTAAAATTGTATCTAGTTTTTTAGCAAAAAAACGTTTATTGTATAGGAAATGGAGGCATAAACTCAGCTATTTTTGCATTTTATTATGAACAGAATAATTTCTTAAGGAACCAGTTGAGAGTCACAGACTATTTTTTATTATTCTAATATTTTTCAATTAATGGAGTAAACAAAGTGTTTACTGTTGGAGCAGTGGGCATGATAACTATCTTGAAGCTCCTTACAACCTATTTGACAGCAGTACTATAACAAACTTTAAACGAAGATTTCACAGTATTCATACGACAACCTCCCTCCAGAAAAAGGAAAATTAAATTACATTAAATGCAAAAGAGATACACTCCATATGGTGTAAATGAGGAGCAAGGTTATCTTGTATTTATTTTGTATGTAGATTTTTCAGAAGGTTAACAGAGACTGTTTGTTTTCTCTGATGTTTATCTTTGACTTTAAATGGATTATGCATGGGGCTTCACTGTGGCTTTAATCATTGAGATAAAACTCAGCCAGCGTAGTAGCTCTGTCAACACTGGAGATATATCTTGCTTTGCAAGGGTTAGCACAAGGATAGGAGCCAGATTATTGCCACACATGATTAATATCTAAACTCCATCAGCCCTGGAGGTGAAGGCTGTTTCCTTCAGTGTTAAATTAGAAACCACACAGCCTCTCCTGTCAGCCCATTGAGCCCGGGTGAGCAGCATCACTTACGGTTCACAAACAGCTGCTCTTCGTGCGAGAGAATGCTGGTCAAGTGAGCACCCTGCAGACGACATTCTCTCTCTGCAGCATCCCAGGTGCGACGATGGGCAAAGTACTTGTAGCAGTGCCCCTGAAACTTGTGCCAGCCATAGTCGCATGTCTCTGTATCTGAAATGAAGCAAAGGCATTGACAGCATTTCTTTAAAAGCTGTTCCGATCCTCCACCAAGGAGAAAAATCCCCCTTCAAGTTTGCTGTATGTACCCAACAACAGGACAAACTTAGCAAATTCCTTCAAGTTAAAACATTTGCTATTATTTTCGAACCTTAGGAACAAATGACTTGTTTTATGTGGCCAGCAGCCACATCACTCTGCAACTCACAACTGGCAACCCACTGAAGCTCAGCAGGTGTGAGCCTGGTCAGTACCTGGATGGGAGACCTCCTGGGAAAAACTAAGGTTGCTGCTGGAAGAGGTGTTAGGGGGCGCTCACCCAGCGGTCCATGTGGGTCCTAATGCCCCAGTATAGTGACGGGGACGCTATACTGTAAACAGGCGCCGTCCTTCAGATGAGACGTAAAACCGAGGTCCTGACTCTCTGTGGTCATTAAAAATCCCAGGGCGTTTCTCGAAAAGAGTAGGTGTGTAACCCCGGTGTCCTGGCCAAATTTCCCATTGGCCCTCACCAATCATGGCCTCCTAATTATCCCCATCTATGAATTGGCTACATTACTCTGCTCTCCTCCCCACTGATAGCTGATGTGTGGGGAGCGTTCTGGCGCACTATGGCTGCCGTCGCATCATCCAGGTGGATGCTGCACATTGGTGGTGGTGGAGGGGAGTCCCCATTACCTGTAAAGCGCTTTGAGTGGAATGTCCAGAAAAGCACTATATAAGTGTAAGCAATTATTATTATTATTATTATTATTATTATTATTATTATTATTATTATAAAAACCTATACCTGAAATAACATTTTGAAAGTATAAAATCAGATATAGAGCATGGAATTCTGTTAAATATGAGTTTTCATGTTCTTCCTGTGTCTGCGTGGTTTTCCTCTGGGTGCTCTAGTTTACACAGTCCAAAGACGTACTGGCTTCTGAAAAATTCTCCCTGGTGTGAATGTCTGCATGAACTGGTGTCCTGTGCAAGGTGTATCCTGCCTTGTACCTACAGTGTTACTTGCCAGGATAAGTAAAAAGGTATTGGATAAAGCAGTTAGAAAATGGATGGGTGATGAAAGAATTAAAGATTTTTTGCCTAGTATAATTTTTTAGTGTTCCAATATTGATTTATCATTCAAGCAGCCAAAACAAGTGTTAACTTATTAGAAATCCTCCTTTCTATATGCATGTATGTGTGCAGTTATCCAGGATAGGAACCTCCTAGCATTGCCTACCCTAGTAATTTGGTACTGTGAGAGGCAATCTTTTCTGTTTTGGCAGCTTGAAGCAAGCTCTTGATTAAGAAAAAACATTCATATGACCTTTCTGGATAATTGAGACACACAATGTCTTTCATTTATGACATAAACTAGATTTTAATCCAGGCCTCCAGGGGAAAAATCAAGCAGGATATCCCAATGCACATAATAGTTTATTGTAAATGAAAACACACACATGCATGGTAATTGAAATTCTCCCAGAGAAGAACGATTGGTGAAGACTGTATATTAAGACCATAATGACACACTTCAGAAAAACTAATTATATAGTAATTAGGCACTGACCATTATCGTGTGCTCTGATGGGAATCTTAATGTTTTATGCTGATTCCATGAAATATTGCTTTAAAAGAGCTTTCTTTGAGAAGTGCTGCAATTACATACTGAGTCATTGAGTGATGGAAGCCTTACTTGGATAGAAAACAGTGCAGTAGGGTGCAGTGTATGCATGTCACTTTGTGGGTGTATAAGGGTCTCTAAAGATCTGGAAAGGGAATTCTGACCTCCTGGAAGAGAGACGTTTACTAAATTTTAAGATTCCGTTTGCTACCTCACCATAAGAACACATAATGGAGTTCTATCCATTTCAATTTTGCATGTATCCGTGAAATGTTTCGGCTGCAGCTGAATTAAAATACCGATGAGATCACATGTCACACCCATGATCACACTTCCATCTTTCAGCAGCTGCAAATGACAAATTAGGCAGGATAGTAAGAAAACGTACTAAGAAGACTGGCCTTTGACGGATGGTTTTAATAGCAGCCATGCCCTTTGTCCTAAAATAAAGTAAATGTCTGTATCTCTCTCAGAATGGGCTATGTCCGAATGAAACAATCACCTTGACAACATTAGGAAGGAATACGGATGTTTGATTGTACAGCAGTGAGCTTTTTCAAATTGTCATTTATGATGCAATGAAAATTGCCTTTCTCTGTGGGCAAAAAGCAAAAATCAAATGTTAATTTTAATTCATAGACTAAAAAGGATAAATGATAGACAGATCTATGACATTCAGCTGCAGTGCCCTTTTCTGGACTAGAACTAGGCATTCTTTTGCTCACAGTACACAACTTTGTTTACCTAAATGAGGCTTCAGTGTGCCTCTGCACACAGGACATTGAAGATAATCCCTGGAAGAAGGTTCTCTCTGAGAATGGCTTCCAGTGTGTGTCTTTCACAGCAGAATCTCTGCTTCACTGAGCGAGCCCAGAGTCTCACAGTGGCGGTTTACAGTTTTATTGCTGGGGACCTCCTGATCTCACAGGAAGTCTGGAGTTGACGCGAGAGGGGAGGCACTGAAGCAGGACTGTACCTGCTTTATGAATGCCCACAGGGAGACTGGGGGCATTTAGGAGAGCCCGAGCTGAATCAAAAATCAAGAGTAATTACGTGAGAGCTAAGTGTTGATCTCATGACGAAAGCTTAAGTTAAACAACAAGACAAGTCTGTTTGGTGAAGTGCAGGCTTTGTGCCAGGAATCTTTGGGTCATTAAAGTCTAACTGCACTTAGTAACAAGCCAAATGGAGGTATTATAGATTGTCAAGCATTTTAAACAATCGAGGTTGAACATAGAGAATTCTATCTTTAAATATAGTGAAAAACATCAGCACAGTTTTCCATGGTGATGATGAGGATCGTTAAGTTCATTCATCGATATTAAAAAAGTAGCCGACATTCTTCAATATTTCTGTTTAAAAATACCCTGTTGTATATTCAAACAAGATTTATGTTACTGCAACAAATGACAAGAAAACAAAAATTCTAAGTAGAAAGAAAAGGTGATACTCTGTGTAGAAAAGTAAGAAGGTACAGATATTATTCCTTCATGGGCAAGAGACATTCTCAGAGATGACTTAACTTGTAGTCAATATTGTCTAATTTCCCTACTGGATTAATAAAGTATCTATCTATCTAATTTAAAAAATGCTGGGATTAGTTTTTTAACTGTATCTGAAGCTGTCTGCATATTGCTAGTTATGGGTTATTTCATGTACTGTGCTTTTAATTACCTTGCTTTAAAGAAGAAATGTAAAAAAGACAGACGGAAAAACTAGTAAAGAATCAACTTGGAGAAGTTCCCAAACGTGACACCCTACTGGATAAGGGATACACAGAGAGCTTTCTTCAAGCACAGATTGGCTTCTCATTCTGCTCTTGGTGCTATCTTTGGAGCAAAGAGATGATAATGGGTAGGGGCTTCAGCTCTGGAGTCTTAACACAGACCTTTTAGTTAAGCATTATGACGAATCCAGTTAATATTGACAGCCATGCAAGCATAAGTCTCCAATCTGAAAAAGAAATCTAATTGTTTCCTGTTCTTACAGTACCACATGCATGGATGAGAAAACATTTGTTTTTAATTTAGAATTCTAATAAAGTTTTTTTTTATTCATTATCCTGCACTACAGCTGCATAAGCTTTTCTCTGATTAAAAAAGGGAACCACTTTTCTTTCTTTTTTTCACTTTTGGCAGACAAGCTTGAGAACACAGCTGCACTGGTGCAGAAAGAGACAGGAGGATCTGTTGCTTAGTAATTGTAAGGATACTCTGGTGGGCCTGGAAGCTATTACCTAATTTAAGGATACCCGACATCTTTTGTTTGAAGGCTAGATAGACTATAATTTGATTTCAGGTAGACAGACTTTGCTTTTTAACAACTATGCCAATGTCTTTGGAATAGATTCTTCTAAAGAGCAAAGCCAAAGACAACGAACAGAAACAGAATTACATGGCTGTTAAAGTATTGCTAATGTTAGTCAGCTTTATTTGTTTCTTCTTCTTTTGTCTTTATAAAGAATCATCAGTACTGATAGTTAAGCTGACATTTGATTATGACTATTCTGGACTTCAGCCATTCTGTTACAAGTATGGTATAGTAAGAAGACAAACTTAGAAGTGAATAATGTTCTTAAATTAATTCCAGCTGGGTCATTTCAGCCGACTGTGAGTGACTATATTCCTGAGGGCTCAAGGGAGGCAACATCCTGGGAAAATCTAGCTCAGCTAATATGCACTGCTAGTCCAACCCTTCTGCTAGAGACACTAGTCTCTTTTGGGCATTAACTTTTAAAAATTAAATTCAGAAAAGCCTACATCTGTACAAGTACTGTCATTTTTTCAGTAGTTTTTTTTTTCTTATTTCTTTGTTAGTATGTTCTAATTTAACAAATTATTTTCTTATTGCTAGCAAGCTCACAGAGGTACTTTAATCATGCAGCTGAAATGTCTCCAATATATACAGGAGCTATTTTATTCTTAATTTACTAAGGCGTATAAAACATGAATTTACCTGATTTAGAAGAAGAAAACCCTAACGAAAACAACCAACAGGTTTCTGTAAAAATGTATTAATTATTTTTATAGAAACATACATTAGGTCGATTGTAGGCTATTTCCGTTCATCTATAGGTTATGTTCGTAAGGGTATGAAACTGAAATCCAATAACATGTTAGGTTATTGTTTCATATCAACCAGTGAGAATGATGTGGAAATCAATCCTCTCATTGACTGTGCCTCTTTATTATCAATTGAGCCACACAAGTTACCTTTCCAACAATTTCCAGTGATAAAAGATATCATGAGAAGCAACTTCTAGCCTTGAAATCCTCCCACTCCCCTCAAAACAGAGCCGATGCCTTTCCAATTACTAGTGGTTTCCGTGCACTATGCCACGCTGTTAACACTCATGAATTTTCCCTGCCAGACATGTGTAAAACTATGAGACACGTTTGTCTGGATTAGTGGAAAGTCTGCCTGCAGCACTTTTTTTTCCCCTCAGGTCCCAAAACCCACTAACTCCCTGCTGTGGGAAATTATAAAGTAGGACAGGATCTAACAAAAAGCAAGACAGGATCTGATAAGACAGGAAATCATCTCATGTATGTCTCCAAGTTGACCTCTCAAGTGAGGTCCATTAAAAAAAACATAAAAGGACAGGAGTAACATGCTGAAACTTGTGACACAGTTGCAGTTGGACACCCTGATACATTTCCAAATAACAGACCCAGTAACAACTGTAATGCCAATGTCTGCTGTTAGCGAACAGTGCTTTTTTTTCTCTTGAAAAAATTCCCTTCTATACTACTTAGCCTTTTTAAGATAATAAATGGGAGACTTCTGATGATGCTCATTTAAAAATCTCAGTGTTTTATCTTTATTAATATAGTTGAAGGAAATACCTTTAGTGTCTCTGCAATTAAATCCTTATTTTGTATTTACTTTTAGTTTTAGCTTTAATATCATAAAGGAGGACATGAAAACAAAAGTCATATACAGTATGTGTGTCATCTAAAGCCTTACCTTGTTCACAGAGAGCTCCTGCATAGCTTGGCAGGCAAACACAAGTGAAAGAGTTCAGGCTATCAATGCAGGTGCCTCCATTTCGACAGGGGTTGGAATGACATTCATCAATATCTAAACATAATACAGAATTATTAAACATATTAAGAATAGCAGTAAAACAGCAATACTGTGCATTCATTGGCATGATTCCAATACAGTACGGTATATTTTGCTCCGAGTACTGCAAACGTCTTTAGCAGAAAATGTGTGGGATCTATTTTTGTACAGAATTCTGAAACATTAGAAACATTCCTTCATAAGAGGGAAAGCAATGGAGTGTGAAACTTCATATGTGCGATAGCACAGAAAGCTCTGTTTCTATTTCTGGAATATGCAGATTACTTTGTGTGTGCTGAGCAGTTCTCTCTGTAGGTCACTGTGAATGGGATGAAGCAAGATGACACATAGTGAATTACATGTGTCTCTTAACAATCAGGTTAAATAGAGAGCGGAGTTCTTCATACATGGAGCCAAAAAATATTCTGCCTTTGAAACACTACTGCATGTAAACTAATTTTTATGGGTAAAATGTCAATAATATCTAGAGATATCTAATTTAAGTCAAAAATATCAAATCCCAAATAACATTTATACAACTTTATGCATCATTTAAAAATTAATGACAGCTTTATTTTTGTTTCAGCCTTTATTAGAGTAAATCTGAATTGGAACTCTGTAGTCTTCCTTGTTCCTTTTTTAATATTGTAATAATGAGAATTTCACAGAGTACTGTATGTTTTACTTTTAATCTGTTGGCTTTTGTTTCAGCGAATTCGTTTGTTTTGGCAAACCCCACAGCACTCACTGGCCCAAAATTAGGAACCTCTAATCAGATCATGAAACTAAATTGAAAGGAATGTGTGGTTGGTTTAAGAGGATAACTATCGCTGTTCTTGGCTTAAACAAGCCTGAGAGCTCACTCCTACTGAAGACTGGTAGAACCACACACCATTACCTTCATCACAGCCTCAGCTAGAAGAATGTAAATTTAAGCTGCACATACCGTTGTCCTTGCTACTCCAAGAGGCCAAACATATTCATATATTTATGAAAGCACTTACGCATGAAGGACAAGACAAAACCTTATTACATAACAATGAAAAGAGGCCAAGTACATTTTGGGTTTTAGTAGCAAAGTGATTCAAAGGTCTTATTTAGCCATTGTTGAAAGAAGTCAGGGTATCTGCTTCTGTAATAAGACTGGTAAGCTTTTCTAGACTCCTACAATCCTGAATGGCCTTGTCTTGTTGATAACAACTCATAAGTTCTCATGAAAAGAAGTTCTTCCTGCTGCAGGTTTTAACAGCAACATTGAGTTATGTTTGTCTGTGCCTTTGAGGATTTTGACTATGTGAAATGGTTCTCCTAACAGACTCTTTTACTCAAGACTAAAATTCAGTTCTTTTTGTTTATCAGTAATGAAAGTTCATCAGTGAGGACATTTAATTTGCTAATGTGCCAGGTTGCCATTCTCTGGACCGATGATTCCCTGGACCAAAATCAATTTTGTATTGCAGTGACCAAAAGTGTATTTTAAAAAATTAAATTAAATCTTATTTAATGTAGTCCTAACATCTTCTGAAATTCTGCACCTTTAACTATACTGTATATCCTGACATTCTGCTTGTCTTTTTCATTACGTCCCTACAGTGTATAGAAGGTGGTTATCATGTACTAACACCAAAGTGTTCATAGGAAGTTTGTACAAGATTCAAGTGTTTGTTACGTGTATGCACTAGACACTCTGCATTGTTGTGTGTAAAATGTGGACATCTTCCAGTTGTATTCTCAGCCTTGAATTGTATTGCAATCTTTTGAAACACATTTTTTTTTATTCTACTGTTTCTGCTTTTCTTCTATTTTGGTATCAAATATGAATTCCACTTGCTTGCTATGACAGAACTATGCCAAATCATTTATATAACTTAAGAAGAGCAGTGCTTCTAAATATAGAAGCCTATATTTGTGTGTTACTCGGGTAAATGGAAATTATTACCTGAATTTTAGGAGGCATGACAATACAACCAAGACTTTCTTTCCAGCTGTTCTAAATACTCCCTAAATCATCATCCCCAACTTAATTTCTCAAAGCTGAATACACAAATCCCTCTCCTTTTTGCAATTTGGCTCACACATCTGTCCTCCATCCCATTTCTTTTAGCTAAAAATGGGTTTCCTCCTTTTCCACCTTGCCACCTTTAGCTACCAGCTGCCCCCTGGTCGCTCCTCTCTCTGCATAGGGGTCCCAGCCTTCTCTTCCGGTGGAGGCCAGGAGGCTGGCCCTCAGCCAAGCAGGTTAAGCCAAATCTCACTCTACCTGAATACTCAGGAAATATCCTCAAACACATCTATTTTGGGAGATGGTATTCCTCATGAATTACTTCTATGAAACTGATATGCTCAATTTCATATCCATCAATCATTTCCTGACACAATTACATGTATTTTACAAGGGCAATACTGCATTAATACATAGATCATGAACAATAAAGATTTGTTTGAAAGTTAACTGTATGTAACTTCATGGCACACACTGAATCTATTCTGTCCTGGGAGTAGTCATTGTTGAATTTAAAGAAAAAATTCACATGATTCCACACTTGACATGTGAACCTTAGTAGGCACATGCACTGAGCTCCTGTAATGTGAGCTTACCTATTTCACAGTGCTCTCCACTGTAACCTGGTGGACATGTGCAGATGTATGATTGGCCTCTTGGGTAACAAGAACCTCCATTACGGCACAAATGGTCTTCACAAGAGTCATGACCTAACATTAAAAACAGAATACAATATCATATCATCATGGTTAGATTATGTTTCATTATATAATTTACTGTGAAATTAATAACTAAATAAACAAATCGGGAAAAATCATGGACAAAAGATTGTGTTTAACAAAACCCACTCATTTTTGCCATATTTTGAAATCTTTCTCAATTTCATTTCTGAAATACAAATAAATTCACGGTTGAGGCTTGTAGTGAAATAAAGGTAGTTCTTCATTTGTGGAGGATATTCTTACACGGTTTCTAACCAATATCATGTGTTGGTTGTCACATTCTGAGAAAGAGTTACATAAAAGAAGCAATATAGCATCTCACTTTTAATCTCACATTCGCTTTGATTTACTAAACTGATTATGACATGGCTACAGGAGAACAAGGAGGTCAGCTCTGAGGTCATTTAAGAGTTTGTATGTTTATTGTTTGCCTATACCTAACATGTCATGACACATGCTTACCTGGCATATGAACCATCTCCCCTGACGATGGTATCTCTGGGTCAGTGCTATTATCTTCAAGAAGTGGTGGCATGCCTTCTACAACAGTCTCTCTGTGGGTAATGTCTTCATAGTCTTTTGTAAGTGGATATTGAGTTGTTTCACCTGGCCAGCCGGGCGGTGAAACTGAGGTTTCTGCTTCTCTGTCTTGCGTGTGGTGACTATCTGGGTCAGGTTCAGATTGTATGCTGGACCCTGAAGGTTCGATACCTGGAGATGCAACTGTAGAAGACAAGTCTATGCTGTGCATCAGAGAGGGCGTTTGAGTATGTGTGGGCTCCACATCTGTGAAATAGGTGACTGCTCCCTCTAATTCTTTAATCTTGGCAGTGGGGGATGCAGATGAATCTTCTCTGTCATCTTCTTTAGGAGTGGTTTCAGATCCTGCAGTTTCAGGTCCTGTATGCTCTTGTTCCTTGTCACCCACTGCGGGCACTCCAGGTTCCTGCACAACGGATGATACCGAGGGTGACTCTGCAAAGATATGGAAATCTCTAGAGGTGGCAGACACAATGGCATCTGTGCTTTCCTGTGGTATAGGTGGTTCTACAGTTGATTCTTCTCTAATTTTTATATTTTCTTCAAGTATCCAATCTGTAGGTGGCTTCTGGGATGAGCTTTCTTCAGAATTAAGTTCCTCAAAGGAGCTTTTAGATGGACTTATCCCAGACTCCGGGAAGATGGTGGTTCTTAGATGAATAACTAGTTCAGGGTCTTCAGATGAATCAAGTATTGGATGGACACCTGAAACGGTTTCTGACGTTGTAGACTCTTCCTTATCAGACAATGAAGAAGTTGGGGACGGAGTAATTTCTTTTTCATGAAGGCTGGTATCTGCCTCATGTGATATTGAAACAGCAAGATCTTCTGTAGAGGGATGGTGTGCTACATCAGGAAGTAAAGTTGTTCCCTGGAAAGATTCAGTGACAACAACATCTGAGTCCTTTAGAGAATATGCATCAGAAGGTGTGGATGGTAAAAGAGTGCTTAGTTCTGCATCTTCTCCTTCAGCTGTAAATGTATCAGGCACTGTCTCATCTTTCAGTGTGTGCTCCTTTACTGTTGCCTCTTCATCCTCATATGTTGTCTGTTCAGACTGAAGTATGGGAGTAACTGTTGTTTCAGAACTAATAGCTTCAAAATCCCATAGCCTTGTTTCAGAGACAGGGGTCTTAGAAGTGAAAATCCCATCGGTAGAGCCTTCAAAATCTTCCCGTGTCTGTGAGGTCTGTGGAGTAATAGTCACTGGCGTTACTCCTCCTGCTTCCGCAGTTAAAATAAAAGGTGAATAAGGTGGGGAAGATTCAACCACTGGCTTCTCAATTTTAATGTCCACATCAATGATAGACTCTTCAGTTGAGAAATCGTGAACTTTTGCATTGTCATGTGTTACACCACTTGTCACTGTGGAGAAAATCTCATCTTCATTTAGTTCCTCTTCAGTGAAAATAATGACTGATGAAGTAGTTTGTTTTTTCTCATAAGGTTTTGTGGTAGCAACGAATTCCTTAGTGCTGGATTCCACCTGTCCGCTTGTTGGGCTTGAATGTAACACTCCGTGCTCATCAAACTGCTGATACACCACAGAAGAAAATGGGGAGGGAGCAGTGCTCTTTGTGTCATCAGAAGCAGAGGCCAGAACCTCACCTACAGTATGTTCATCTACCATCACAGAAACATGGGTCTCAGCTGGAGGAGCGGTGCTGCTGGTTACCGATTCAGGGGGAAAAAATTCCTCATCTGTGTAAAATGTACTAGAGACTGTTGGTGTGGGAAGAACAGTACTCAACAATGTAACGGATTCCATTTTTGCTGGCTCTTCACCAGACCCAA
This sequence comes from Lepisosteus platostomus, assembly GCF_059453375.1. Lineage (NCBI taxonomy): Eukaryota > Metazoa > Chordata > Actinopteri > Semionotiformes > Lepisosteidae > Lepisosteus > Lepisosteus platostomus. The sequence continues at coordinate 72,225,442 of NC_142614.1, read as the reverse complement.
CACTCTCTAGATCTGTTTCCTCTCTCTGCGATGTTTCAGCTTGTTCCCTTTCCCTTTGTGTTACTGTTGTATCTGGCAGCGGAGAGTCAGTTAGGAAGCTCAGCTTAGTGGGGGTCTCAGGACTTTCATCACCTGAGGCAATAGTAAGAGCTTTACTAGTTACCTCCACATGATCACCATCACCGGAAAAATCTCTCTCTGGGATTATAAACTCATCTTTTGAAGGAGTAGTGGCTTCCTGTCTTGAGGGTTGAGCAGTGGAAACATCAGTCGTTGTGGTAAGAGAAGGAGACAAACTGGGGCTTCTGAGAATTTCAGCAGAAGACACTTTCTGTCCAGAGCCTTCAAATTCTACTGTGTCTAATGGTTCCAATGGGCCTTTAGAATGAATTTCTCCAGAGATCTCCATTGAAGTGGAGCTCAAGATCTTGCTAACATTGATTGAAACTGAAACAGGTGAAAGTGTGGTATCACCATCAGCTATAATGGCTTGCTCTTCTCTGCTATCTGCAGGTGATGCAGTGCTTTCTTGTTTTTCTTCATGTTTAGGGAATACACTACTTGTAGTTGGAAGCTGAGTGTGCGTCTGTGCAACAAAACTAGTGGCTTCAGACCTGTCCTCCTCTGCGTGCATGTCTTCTGTTTTGGACAAACTCGTGGTATCTTTATCTGAGAATCTGTCATGGGAAATGGTTGTCAAGGTAAATATTTCAAAGTAGGAATCCTCTCCAGAGATTGTTTCTCCTGCACCCACTAATGACACAGAACTCTCATCTTTTGCAGTTTCTGTTTTATTCTCTGGACCTGCTGTTGCTGTTAGAATAGGAACAGTAAATGTCTGAAAGGGAACACTTTGGTGACCCTGCGTTCCTGTAAGAGTGGATGTCTCTGTGGTTTCTGTGGAAGACCAAGTGACATCCATTCCAGAGGAACCCTCCCCTGACAATTCATCTGTCTCAGAAGGCATTAAAGGGACTGAGGCCTCAAGCACACTAGTGTCTTTAGTTTCAATGCTGGATAATGGGGACTCTGTTGTTGCAAAGGCTGTGGTGGAAAGGGGTTTCTCTGTTACTGTGCCATCTTCCATTGTATAATCCCCATCAGTTGTCTGTGCATCCTGAGCTGTTGTGCCTTCATACGTTTCCGGTAAACTGTAATCAGGCACAGTTGATGTCTCTAGCACACAGTTTTCAGTTCCCAAGTGTGACATGTCACTTTCTGCGGGGGACACGCTCACAAATTGGTCACCTCTCGCTTCCTCAGCAGCCTGGTGCTCTGTCTCAAGTGTCACCAGATGTTTTCCATTGATGAAGCTCAGTACTGGAGTGCTCGTCACAGCAGAAGAAGAGCCATCTGTCTCCCCACTCCAGGGTAAGATAGGATCACCTTCGACAGAACTGGGGATGGGCTCATTGGGTACTGATGGGACCATGAGTTCAGGAATCTGAGGAGGGGACTCAGACTCTGAAGATCTTGGATATGCAATACCACTGGGTCCATCAAGCAAGTTTAAAAGAGGATCAACTGCAAGAAAAAAATGCATGTATTAATGAATGACAGATAATGAAAAACAGATCTTTAAGAATTTGAAATAAGTGGCGGGAAGAAAGTCAGTATTAATCAAACATAACTATACTGAAATTGTATTAATTAATGAAATGATCAGTCTCATGTGTGTATCAAAGCTACACCTTCCTTGGTTCCGAAAACATAATTGCACTGAGCTAATCATCCTGTAAGGTCAGAGCACAGCATGTTCGCTGTTCTCATGCTGAGCCTAGTTTTATCTCAATCCTCTAACGAGATGAAAGAGCAATACAGCTGATCCCTTAGTTACATACACAATACAATAAAAAATCTGTATGATTAAAAAAACTATAACAAGCAACAACAGGGAATGTATTTCAATGTCTTTCTTGTGTAAATAATACTATGATGCTTGTTTGCAAAGTTATTTAATGAAAAATGGTGCAAGGACTAGTTTTCAATTAGTAATCATTAGTTTTTGCTGTGAGTCTCTTAGCAGCAGTACAAACATAGTACAGTATGTTAGGATTTAAAACACTGACCTCTTGACCCCTAGATTCAATGTAAACAGCTCATGCTCAGACTGCTGGGCTACTGAAAGTCTGCACAGTTGTATTTGTTTCTTAATGCTAAAGGCATCCATAATGCTAACTCAAGTCAGTGTCCAAAGATGTAAATATTTCAATTAAAACCATTTAGCTCAAATGACAAACTGATCGAAAAGACACATGAATTGACAAAACTGGTTTATCAGCTAAACCTGACTGCTTGGTTTTCATATCATGTGAGCTTATGACTTCATTGAATTCAATGATTGATTTGGTGTATTTTATTCCCACATTTTCTAACAGCTTTTCGTTTAAAGCAACAATCCTTCTATGAAAAGGAGAAATAGCGATTCTTTATACTGTACGTTACACAACAATGCTGACATTCCAATGCAATAAATACAGTTCTATCATTTGACTAAACATGGTCAGACAGTCTGACTGTAAGCTTAGCTTTTCAGATTATTTCATTATTTCATTGTACCTCTGCAGCTACACTATCTTACTTGTGTCTCACCCTTTTTGATGGTTACCAAGAATGATAAAATGTATTGTAAAAGTATATTTGAAATTGAACGATACACCAGAAAATGTCTAAGTTCTCTTATCACTGACAGACCGCACAATAGGCTGTTTTTTTATTCAAAGCATGAATTTCAGTTTTATGGTTTTAATTCGATACTGTGTGGACTATGTCTACCTATAATATAGACTGTACTGTTAATGGTGTAGAACATATGCCTACAAAATTAAACAGAGATGGCTCAACAGGTTCCTTTCATATGCATTCCTTCTTATGTTCTTAATTTAAATGTACAAGACAGCTGATAAAGCATTATGAGAGAGAACTACTGTACAGCAGTTAATAAAAACACATTAGCTTAAAACAAATCTGTGTTCAACTAGAAAATCCACATTTTGTTGCTTACATTTCCATACACAGATTATGACACAATGTGTTACAAAGAGGACTGTTATATTTCATTAGTAGACTATAGGAAGTAGAGGCAGGGTGGTATTTTAAAATTTGGAAATGTGCTAAAAAATAATGGTTATTTGCATTTTGTTATTTTCAAATGCTTAAGAAACACAGAGTTAAACTGAATTTACTGAAACTTGAATGCACATTTCTGTGACTTAAAAATACTAAGTACTGTATACATAACTAACAATACTTTTAATGTATTTGTGTCTTAGTGTTTCATCTGTATTTTGCTATAGTATGTTCAGCTGTTCTCTAACAGGGAACACTTATCGCCAAAGATTCAGTGAAACGTCTTTAGTTTTCACACATTTGTGAGATGGCAAGTATGAAAAACAGAAATTTAGACGCTTGCTATCCTTTGCAGGAACAAATCCTTTTTTGAAAAAAACATCTGAGTCTCATTCTCACCCAGAGTTCACTTATTGAAATTTTCATTTTAAGCATTCATAGAGATATTTTGCAGTATGGTGGGTCTTCTGATGAATATCTTCGTGTTTTTATCTTTAATGGTAATAACCTTTATGACTTCATCACAGCTGCAAATCAGTAGTTCTTAGGTAGAATAAGAAACAGTAATTATGCTAACATTTCATTTTGTGCACCTTAATACAATGTCAGAGACAATGTCACACCAGGAAATTAACCTTAATTATTTGCTTTGTCCTTCAAACATCTGGACATAGGACAAATTGTAGCATACTAGTGTACAATATTTGAACAACACCTGGGATTACCCTTTATGACTTCTTTTCCATCCAAGAGTTGAAATGAAAAGGCTCGTTCAGGCATATGCAATTAATTTCTCCTTTTCCATACTATTCGGCAGATTCTGAGCATACAACCACAGAAACATAAGGCTACAATTGTTGGGCAAATGTTGCATAAGACATTTCTATGTATTATTGGGATGGTTTCTTCATTCTAAAACTTGCAATACATGCCATCCCCTTAATAGAAACACAGGCAACCCCAAAGCAGCATTTGTATGGTAACCGGATCCTTAGAAAGTGAAAGCTGGGCAAAACTAATTAGCTGAGGTGATTAGGTCGTTGATTGATGATTGAAAGGGCTTGCCATTTGCCCTAAGGATATTTCTTCCTCTTAGTTTCTGCATTCAGCCAAACAAACACACTTTTGTTTAACTTGCAGTCCATGGGCAACCCTAAGACCTTACCTAACCCTGCAAACTTCACATCCTTTTTACATGAGATTCCTTAACCCTCAACCACAGAGCTATAACTTTAATTGCACACACACTGCAGTACTTAACAATACAATAAAAATAATGACCTTTATCGATGCAAACATTATCAAGCATTACAGGTGCAGAGATCCGCACAGTATGTCTATTGTGATGTGTTGTACAGATACTTCTGTTCGTAAACCAAATATTCATCCCCTATCTTCTCTTATAATTTAGATAATCTCCAGATCTATTATTATCTGAAATTAAACACAAATATCTGGAGCAAGGTTTAGTCAGGGGAATTAAAGTGCATGAATCGGCAAATTCACTTCTCTGCCCAGAATTATCTCCAACAAAACGTAAAAGAGAAAATTGTACATTGAATCTTCTAGATGAGAATGCATCGATTGTTTGTTTCTGAATACAGTATTTAAATGATAAACTCTTAACAGAGAACACAGTGGGATAGTGTCACAGTAGAAAGGTAAACGTTTATGAAAATGTAATATTTAAATAAAATGTTCTCATCATTTAGTCCTACACAGAGCTACCAGAGTTAGTTAGACCACCCTGGGACACTGTGAAAACAGACATCTGTTATTCCCATTGAAAAGAGAACATGCCTCCATTTTGTCATTCCGTAAAGTTCTTGGACTTTATCATTTGCATCTGTGAAAGGACAGAGTGTTCCTGATGCATTTTACATTTGAGATTGCTTAAGGAACAACAGGGGCTGTTTCTAAAGTTATTATTTACTCAGAATTTGGACTCATTCGAATGCAATATAAAACAAGCACGATGAACATCTTCGTGTTTTTGTCTCATGTGACAGTAGTAATTCTTTCCCAAAGTGGGTGGCATTTGTCAGGAAGCACAAAAAGGAAATCTAGTCTCAAACCCTAAACAAGTCCACATCTGTATCCCCAATTCACTAACAAAGGATATTTATTCATCTTGCGTTCAGTTATGAAGTGTAACTGTTCCCACAAGCTGTAGTCTGAAAAGATTAGTGATTCTAAATTTGCAACACCTGCATTGGTGGATTTTACAGATGCAGACACCTGTTTTAGGCTGTACTAGCCTGGGAACGGTAATGAAGAGACCCATATGATTACAAATAGCCACTTACAGAAAGCTTAGTGCCATATTAAGCATCTGTTCAAATAAGACATGTCAAATGGGAGCAAGTTAGGACACAGACTTGGAGGGAAACAAAGCGGTTCACAGTGTCTCTCACAATTACCTTTTATGTGATAATGATTACCTCAACCACACAATACTTAGTCTTTGTGAAAATCAAAATTTTCAGTATTTTCAGGAGATGTAGGAAATTATTTATAATTTATTCTTATTCTGTCTTTTTTAAATGACAAGATAGCACATTTGACAGTCTGCAAACTGTCATATCCCCCCCCCACCATTTACAGGTTAGGATCACAAAAACCTCTTACATGATATGCAAAGTGACCAGATACCAAAAACCTGTAAAAGCTTTGTTGAATAAAAATGCTGATTTTTCAGTTCATAGTTTTATTGAAACAGCAGGAGGTAATTCCTAATGGTCATCTGATTCCGTAGTTTTGGAAAGTAATCCAATTAATAGCTTGAGAGAACAGTAACTGAAGTTATCTGCCATACACACCATCAAAGCATTACTGTAACTAATAAAGATTATACTGAAAATCTGTATAAATTGAAAAAATATTTCCAATTTATAAAATTATAATATATACATTATTTACAATTATAAATTATTGCATCTATGTAACACTTCTCATTCCAAAGGATCTCATAGTGCTTTCTGTACAGTAGGGAACCCATATCATCTACCACTGAAGTGCAGCACCAACCTATAGTAAGTGACACACAGAAGCCTTTATTCATCAGTAGCCCCACTATGCAGCAGTGCACTAAATAAGTTCTGTCAGCTCTCATTAAGTCCCTCTCAGTTATAAAGCATACCAAAGGTAAACTCAAATAGGCTCGCAAATATGCTTGCAAACATGGACTTAATTGAAGGCTTTTCCCTAAAATGATACTTGGATGTGTACCTCAAATCAATAGATGCATGAAAAGCCTAGCGTTTTAACAGTTCAAGCACTTAAACGTGTTAAGTTAAAATTAAAGCGCTGACATTAAAACGTGTTTTAGACCAAACAAAGGCTGCCCGAGATATTTTTTCCATGTGGATATGCATACTGAAAATGCATCCAGGCCTTACAAACATAGGACTTACAAACACTCCTTGGCATCAGTCTACTGAAACATACAATATTACATTTTTCAATTGATTGCAGCCAAAAGTTTTTACACAAACTCAGTGCTTCTTTTGAGAATTTTAATTTGTTCACACGAAGAGAAGGTTGATTTCTGGCACCAAGGACACCAACAAAACGTAATTACAGTATGTGGTAGCAATGTGGAATGCAACTATTGAAATGCAAAAAATCAGCAATTAATATGATTACAACCAACTCAGTGACTTGCCAGGACCCATTCAAATGGGTTGGTGTGCAAACGTTTTTGACATGTTAAACATGATCAGGAGTTGCAATATACTGTATGTATGTTTAGGGCACTGATTTTTTTTCTTTTGTAAATTTAGTATCAGCATTCGATCTTCTTACCACAGATGTGGAAAAGCCAGCTGTGTGATTTCCACATCTCAGTCCATGGCTATGAACCTCGTGACAGCACACAGGGAGAATGAGGAAGTGTGTGCAGACTCCTCCAACCTGCACATCTTCGAGCCACTCAACTTTAACACATCACAGGCTTATTCAGTCTGGAGGTTCAGAGCTGCTTGGAGGAGGTGCTGTTCTCAGCAGCAGCACACCATACTGCTCATGCCTGCTAGCACCTGGGGAGGCCAGAGGAGTTGCTAAGAGATGGACGGCCACATCCCCCACTATCTTCAGCAGTGCTCAGTCACTGGTGTAGACTCCCAGTCCCATTCAGCTGGTGACAGTTGGTCCCAGCAACATCATACGTCTCAGTCAAATCTAATTGACTCATTGTTAGGTGTTCCTTACTTATTCCTCTCTATGCATCCAAACAAACTAAAGACTACATTTTGTTCCACAAAATACAAATCTATCAGGAGAGCATAAAATAAAATGACTGAAATGTCTACAAAAAAATACCATAGAACTGCGCTTGTGTATACAGACAGAAAAGCATCGAGTGAGAAGAGCAGAACAACAGTGTCACAGTCTTTATAATGATTGTACATCTGATTGGGAGACTTTTTAACTCATAGCGTCAACTTGGAGAAATCGCATTTCACAAGAGTTAAAATGCTGATGTGTAGCACTACTATGCAACATACAAGAGTCATTCGGCAGCACAGATATTCATTTGCATTTACAAAACGAACACGTCCAATAAAAAGCATTAAATTCTTCTAAGAATGTCTTTTGTCAAGATAAAGTAACATTTTCCAGGGAGTAACCTTTAACAAATAGGCTCCATTAGGCATGAGAAGCACCAGGAGGTTCCATCTGTAAATTCTCAGCTACACTTACACACCTCATGCACCAGAACACTCATAAATGGTGTCTCTCTGGAGCTGTTTCCAATAGGTAAGCAATCTCCACAGAGGTTCTCATTTTAAAATGACATCATGTCTGACGTGGCATCCTGCTGACAGTGCCAACACACATCTATATTTACACAGATAGGAAGCCAAAGTTTTTGAAAGCAGGCTACAGGCCAGACAAAATACACAGAGGCAACACATTATTATTTCTACACAGCCGTGCGATAATTTTACCAGACTCAACACCAGCCAATCCAAGAAGTGTCACGCTTGCCGCTGTCCATTCTGATACAAACTGTCCCAGTCCAGAGACATCAAGGAGGTGTCTGTCGGTCAAAACCCTATCAAACCAAACAAGCACTGCACTGTGGTGTGCTGTTACTTTACTACATAGGAATCTGTGATTCAGTGCTTTATTTGGCAGCTCTGATGTGACCATTACAACCAGAACACAGCTGAAGGGAATACACTATGCAGACATTGCAGTCACCTAACAACATCCACATACTGTATGCATGCCAGCTCAGTGACACACATTTGAGCCTCACAGGTACTTCTATAACATAAGAGTATAGACTTTTTCAGACTGGGGTGATTACATACACTGCTAAGAAAGGAACTTTAGATGTTGATATTTTTCTACTCTTTTCAGTGTTCCTTGACTTTTATGCAGAAATAAAATATGCAGTACGCCAATTTTTTATCCTAAGCCTTCTAACTTTATGGATGTGTAGAGCCGAACAACTGATGTTAACGATGACGAGCACATTGTAAGAGTAGTGAACCAACCTGCTGTTAAGAGCATAAAAAGATAAGAGAAGTTGCAAATGAGAGGAAGTAATTTGGCTCATTAAGCTCATTTGGTAGTAGGTATTTAATTGATCCAAGCATCTTATCCAACTGGTCAATTGTGTACATTATTAACTTCATCACAACATGCTACAGTAATGGAATGGGTAAAAATTTTGGAACATGTACAGTATCAAATCCTTGTTAACATCAAGTCCACTAACTTTTGATTTAAATTATATTGTCAACAGAGGGTCTGCAGTGAAACCTATATAATAACACATCATAACATCACTTTATTAGCCCTATACAATTTCTTGCATTAGGAATTTGTCTTTTCGCATACCCCAGCTTCCTCTCCATGGCTACTAGACCTACAGCCTAGTAGCCAGTGTGGCCACTGTTGGAAACAATACAAGCTATATGATACATCTGATTCTGTCCTATTCCTCTTGCAGACCCTGGAAAAGGAAATAACTGTTCCTAAATACCATGTTTTCCCAGTTCATGGCATAAGTTCAATGGATGGACTTAATTCCGGCTTGAGAGCCATGCTAGGCGTTTACATTCACATCTCGCAATACAGCCTTTGTTACACAACTAGCATGAGGACACGTGTTGTCCTGGTGGAAAGTTGTCAGATCAGGGCTGCACGTGAGGTCTCAATACTTGGTCAATGTAGCTCTATGCAGAGAGATTGATCACCATCAGTCATTACAAGGGGAGTTCTGTAGTGAAGTGTCTGATCCAAACCACACTTGGACCTCCCGTCAACTAGTCTTCTGCATTCACAAATTAGCATATCATTCTGCATGTCTGCCCCACGCTCACTGACGGCCATCAGGATGTCTACACACGGCCTTGATTCATCACTGCAGTGGACTCGACTCCATGGCTGATGGATCCACTGCAAGTGTTGCTCCAACAAAGACAGCACAAAGAGGCCGGGACTCCGGGGTTACACCCCTACTATCAAGAAATGCCCCAGGATTTTCTTTGACCACAGAGAGTCAAGACCTCAGTTTTACGTCTCATCAGAAGGAAGGCGCCTTTTTATAGTATAGTGTCCCTCCTCACTATACTGGGGCATTAGGACCCACACAGACCACAGGGTGAGCTCCCCCCTGCTGGCCCCACTAACACCTCTTCCAGCAGCAACCTTAGTTTTTCCTAGGAGGTCTCCTATCCAGGTACTGACCAGGCTCACACCTGCTGAGCTTCAGTGGGCTGCCAGCTGTGAGCTGCAGGGTGAAAGGGCTGCTGGCTAACTGTACAAAAACGTGAGAACTGTCCAAAATTATCATTTTGGTTTCACACTACAATAAGTGGCTTTCAAATTTCAAGAAAAAACACAACAGTAGGACTGACAATCTGTAAACATACCCTAGAAAAAGGCCTTAATGAGATAAGAATCCTAAGCCAAATATTAAAGCAGAAGAGTGGATCTCTTCCAATGTGCAAGACCTCGATGACTCAAAATTAAATCTAATTATTGAAAAATAATGCCAAAAGTCTGAGCATACAGATTTTATGACTACAATTAAGTAGAGTGCGAGGTTGTGAGGTGCACTTAACTTTGTTTAGCATTGTTATATTTTTTTTTCAGTTTTTATGTCTTCTGATCGATGACATCGGTGTGGAAAACCATCTTGTGCAAGTTATCAACACTGCTGAAACAAAATAGTCCTGAGTCCTGAGGGCAAGGACTTATATAACTGACCTACAATTTTTTGTATATCATCCTGAATTTATATCTGCATAAACTGGGATGTTCTTTACACTTGCAGTTGTACAAACTGTCCCATAAGCTGCAAAAAAACCTGGGTAAATTAATTTAAAAAATGCAGAATAAACGCTTGCATTTTACAGCAGTAGGTGTCAGAAGAAATCAGGGGAAATATTAATGCCCCTTCAATAGGACACACAATTATACAGTATAAATCAGGGGTTTTCTAATCCTGCACTTTCATATGATCTTTTGAATGTATGTTATTGTAGCACATACTCAACATTTTGTCTCCATGTGTGCAAAGAAATGACCAGGCACTAAATTAAGACACATTCGTACACTGCTGGCTCTGCTAAAAGTCAACAAAGGGTAATGTCAATAAAGAAAGAGAAACCTAGGAGCCCATTGTGGATCTCCATGAGTCTGTAAAAGAATGTTCTTCCTCAAAAGAGTACAAAGCAATCTGCTTAGGAATCTGCTGCTTTTGTGACTGATTTAAACACCTCATTTATGTCCTGTTGGTTCAAGCCACAGGGCACATCTGTGTCCTCTTTAAATTGGCAAAAAAAGTTTTTTTTTTTTATCTTAATGCTTTGCAAACTGTTAGAAATTAAAAAACTTTATTACTACACTGCTAAGATTAGGTACAGTTAGGAAAAATTGAAAAGACATACTGCAGCAACCATTAGGCATACAATATCATACATTTTGGAAAGAACAGACTTACTGTATTCTTTTGATGTGTAATCTATCTCTGATACGTTTAATGGAGGTTAATATAATCTTCATGATGTAGATTTACGATGAGTAAACTATTGCAGATATCTGAGAATCCTACAGTACTGTAGATCTGTTCTGATACTCAGCACATGGAAAACTGTGTTCTAATATTTTCAAATAAACTTTTCAAGAATGAGACCTACCAAGTGGTATATTGGATTCTGCATATGGTGGAGTGTTTTGATTAGGTGGCTCTATGATCACAGTCTTGGTGCCACAGATGAAAAATCTCTAGAATTCTTTTGATCATTTTTCTTTATCAACTCCTCAGTTATTTACAGCCCTGAGAACTAGTAGTGATAAGGGACACATGGTCTCAGAAAAAGCTGTATTTATTTAAGAGGGACTGGGTGTGAAATTCCCTCTAAATGACCTTAAACTAACAAGAGATTGGTTTTATTTTTTTTTAGCAGAAAACACTGTTAATCATGATTGGTATGATAAAATGTTGCTACTGTTCAGAAATGAAACAATAAAGTATTTTGAATGTACACTTCCAGAATACTAATATTAGCTCTGTGCCACTTCATTTGCAACTATTTGAATAGTTGGGAATAGCAGGGAATCACACAGCTGAATTTAACTCACTAGGGGCATCTTGGCTTATACCACAGACATTTGCCTTGTAGAAGCATTTGTTTGGTCAGCTAAGAACTGGCATTTAATAATATATCATACCACTAGAAACACAATGCAGTATGATTAATAGGACAATTGCAGAATTACATGTCCTTAATTCCATGGGCATCAGAATGTGTGCCATACACATACAATATGATGGTGAAATGTTTGTTCTAACATATGCATATTTATTACCACTAACACTCTTCCAATAGTATTTATGCTGCAGAATTGTATTAAACTGTTCAGCAGTGTAGCAGGATTGTCCACATAGACCCACCACTAATTCCTTACTAAGAAAACATTCTTTGGACTTATATTTTGCATTTTAAAATGATTTAGTATTTTATCTCTGAGTAGCTGAAGTATTTTTGCCAAGTGTAAAGTGGAACTGCAGTGAATCATCTACTATACGGTATAATCCCTTCTGTCAAAGCAATGGGGATCTGTAACACATAGATGACAAGTTAAACTATATGTGTGAAGGGTGCTTGCTGGCGAACTCAAGAGCATACACAGCATCACTTCCTAGAGTGAAGTGAACTACACCATAACTACAGGATCTTCTGCTTCTATACAGAATTCTACACTGTCAAGGTTTCTATGGAAAGTGATACCATTCCTGTAACATGCTCAATGCCCTGTTAAATGTATACCTACAGTACATAAAACACACCATAATTCTAAAGGTATTCCATGTAAGACACATATATGCCCCTTTCACTGGACTACGTTAACTATGAAACAGCTGTTGTAGGCAAAAATGCTGAGGCTGCTTCTGTAGCTCTGCCTTTAGACTGTAAATGCAAAGAAGAACTAGAAGTACATTTACATCAGACATCTCTAGCCCAACTCCTGGAGAGCCCCATTCAAACAGGTTTGAGAAGTCGTCATTAAATTATCACTTTCTAAAGACTCTGAACAATTTAATGGTTTAATTTTAGTTAAATTCATTTGGATCAGAAACTGCCAACCACAAAGGACCAGAACTCCCTTAAGTGGGAACAAGTTTTGACATTTATTTCAAAATTTCAGGTTTTGAAATTGAAATGTTGAAGTTTATTATGAAAGGCTCTCAGGACAGCACAGTGTTACCAGCATTCACATATCAATTATCTCTGAAGCACAGACATTTCTGACTGCTTTTTATTCCAGGGACCGAGGACACTTCTTCAGGAACAAAAGGTCCCGATTTAGGCATTTCTGCTTTTTATTACAGGCAATCAATATTCCAATTCCTATATATGTGACCTCTTATTTAAAATTTAGACCTCAACATGCAAAGTCTCTTAAATACCTTAGAAAGAAGTGAGCAGAGCTGACATTAAAGACAATGTTATTTCTGTATCTACTCAAACAAAGCCATTTCTATTTGAACAGTATTGAAATTTTAGCTTTCTTGACTAAGGGTTTGGCTTGGTGGCAAATATTTAAAGATGCTGCATATTTTCTCACACCTCACCTCTTCTGGGAAGAAACTTGACAATTCAAAATCTGTGAAACCGGGGCTTAATTAGCAGCACTGTGTAGCCGCATACATTTAAATACATTTAAATAAATTTACACATAAAATGAATGCCCCTTTCCACAGCAAGAATATTTTCTGATTTAGAAATACACAATGTTAGCAAACTCTGACATGATTCTTAATAATAATAGTCTTATTAAATATGGTAGATACACAGAGAGTTACCATATATAAATGTGATAATAAAATATCCCATTTTAAATTTTTGTTTTCACAGCAATTATTTTAAAACTTCATAGTACCTAAGGACAGACTGTATATTTACAAACTTAATAAAAGTAAATTGAGAAATATGGCAAAGATGTGCTTCTTCCTTTAGTTTAGAAACTGGACAATTCTTGAAACCTTAATATAATATAAAAAATTATATGTTTGCCCGTTTATAGTGACTTTCATGATGAAAATGGCTTTGTTTGAATACCACGATGAGCAGAAGGATCTAGAAGGTTCCTAAAGTTTCACAATCAGGAGCTATCTTTTGTATGGTGAACAGCCAGACGTCAGATTCAGTAGTCAAATAATCAACTGCCAAGGTAAGCCTGTACATGTGAGATGCAGTTCTGTTCATGTGGTCATACTTGGATCACTATACAAGCCTCTGGGTGTGCGGTCTTCAAATTCAGTACCTTGGACAGTCCCAATCAACATAATGCTGTGATAAGTGGTAAGTCACCCACACAAGATCACTATACATCACACTAGATACTATGCATGCTACAGTAGCTACAGTATAACACTCCACCAGTTATACAGTAATTCCAGCGCAGGATGTAAGTCCATCACACAACCAGACATAATGACAATAAAGAAAAACTGCCCTTTTGTAAACTACAAGGAACTCCAAAACTACAAGGATCCCATCCTTCAGGACAACTGTAATGTGCTGTGCACTGGCAGTACTGTCAATTCACTGTTATAAATACTGCAATTGTTCCTGCACCATTTGAATGCAGAAATATCCCAGGTGATCATAATAAGAGTTACAATAATCAGGGTCATCTATAAAGTTGGGCTTTCTCAAATTCCACTTGGCCCTGTCTGTGAAAAATGTATGTGAAGCAGGAAATGTGAAACAGTATCATCTACAGCATTATCAAAATTAATAAAATTAATTCCTTTTGGTCTCCACTTTTGGTTAAAAGTACTCTGCTTCATTTTTTATAGGGGGGGATACATTTACACAAAAATCAAAATGAGTTCCTTCCCTTTTGTAACACAAACCTAATCTCTAATTAGTTGATCAAAGTTCCCAACAGCAGATCTTTTTTTTTTCCATAGTGACATTCTGTAAATGTAATATGAAAGGTATGGGTCACGGTTTCTATTTAAGTTGACATCTGCAGTAGCATGTTCAGTCACAACACTGACAGTTCCCTAATAGTCTTTGAAGGTGCGAGTGTTTGATCATTTTAGTGTTCACTTTACCGCATAAGATTCATAATGGTTTCTGGACAAACTAATTACAAGCCCCCCCAGCAGGGTGACAGTGAAACAGATCAGGCTGGAGAGTAGGGCTTCAGAGATATAACCCAATTGCTGTGCACATGATACTGCCATCTTTAAGTGAAACAAAAAGTTTGTGTTTTCTCTAAAAAGTAGTTTTTATATATCACAGTAGACTGAAAGGTTATTCAGATACCCCATGTGACTTTCTCTGTACATTTACCCTACAGAACACAGTCTAAGGGGAGGCTATTTTGAATTTTGCAAGCAGTTATCACTGCACAAGCATTGATGAGCTTGAGCATGATTCATTTCCATATTTTTACTGGCTTTTGGAAATCTGACATAGATTGAGAGATGAAAGTAGGTATAGTATAATAGGCATCACATAAATTATATAATACAAATACAGTTATTATACCTAAGTCAAACCTTTGATCATCCTAGCAATGGGTCTACAGTATGTATGAGGAAAATGAGCTGTCACACTGTTTTAACAGGCCCATTTGGAAATACCATCCTCAATTCTTTCTTCTAAGAATAACCCTGATATACAGCATTCGCCACAGACTCTAATACAAATATTCTAAACACACAGATAAAGGCATTGTGGTATAATATGTGAAATTCTAAAAAGTATTAGAAATTAGCATTAAAATATATTAATAGGACCTCACACAACACAACTAAGCTATATTGACTTTTTTGGCTTTTATTTTTCTGGATCAGAAAATACTTTATTTAAAATCTTATATAGCTAGCTAATTTGAAGTAAAAGTAACAGCATCAAAGACCATTTATTACAGGTATTGCACTTCATACAATCCCTTCTCCCTACTCTTCATACACTGCCCTCTATCCTTAAAGCAGAGGACAGAAGGTAGGACTCAGAGCACACATCAGCTCTCCCCCTGAGCGCAATGCCAGTCCATCACATAACTACAGAGAAAGAAAAGGCAGAATAGCTAATTAAACCTAGTTAACATTGAGAGGTGGCAAAAAAATCAGAACGCCCAGAGAAAACCAAAGAAAACACAGACACAACTCCATATACTAAAGACCAGAACTGAACTCACAGACTCAAGACCAGAACAAAACTCACAGGCCCAACATCAAACATACATATGCTATTCACACACATTTTGCAAACCCATTTGTAACCATCCAGACTTCAGTTTAGACATTGAATTCATAATGTGACCCTTTGCATCACTGAACCTACCTACTGTACAGGATGTCCAACATTTTCAGTGAAAAGGTGATACTAACAAGGCACAAGGGAAACAAAAAGCATCTTCATCAAATCGTATAACACAGACCTGTCTAAGCAGGGGGTGACAAGAAAAAAAAAAGCTCACCTGAGGCATTTTTCCCAAGAATTTCGACAATAATGACATTAATGCCATCGAACTGTGGATGTGTTTCATTTGCAGGGGTTCCCTGGAGCTCAGGGCTTGCTGTAGAATCCATAGCCTGAGCAGGCGGCGTTGGCTTCTCACCAGTGTAAGGTCTAGTGGCTGTTGTGAAGTATTCAGAGTCAATGTCAGGTACAGTGTCCGGGCCTACACCTTCCTCTTTTGGAGATTCTGGAAGTTTGGACTGTGACTCTTCAATTATGACCATGTCTTTTGTTGTGTCATCAGCTGCATCACTTTCAGTGAGGATTGGTGGCGTTTCAGTGGTAGTTTCTACTTTGGAATATGTGCTACTGTCTGGTACAGTCGTTACAGCTGACATTAAGAACACAGTTGATTGAGTGGTTGACACTTCTTCAGCATCTGCAGACCCTTCAGTCTGTTTGAAAACTATTACTGTTTGTCCTACATGTTGAACTGATGAAACAGTGTCTTTTGTAGGTTCAGAAATATCATCTAGCTCAATGATTTGCCCTGTTGTTGGAGAGTCCATTTCCTGCAGAGAGCTTCTAGTTTCTGACATAATTGTCTGTGTTTCTTTATCAGAAGGTTTTACTTCTTCATGTTTTGGAACAGTGGCTTCCTCGTGAAGATCAGGAGTATGCGTAATATAGTAACCTTTTGTAGATATGACTGATTGTGGTGTTGTGATATCTGTGGGAGATGCAGTGCTTGTTTCATGTATTATGGAACTTTCTTCCTTTGTAGGTGATCCAACTTCTATAGGCAGAAATGACAGAGTCGTGCTTTCTGGAAGTGTCTGAATATGTTCTGGAGTTGACATAGCAGAACCTTCTGCTGCATCTTGTTCCTCACTAGCCTGTTTTTCTCCTGGAAAAAGAGCAGCTCCACCTAGTGGCAATTTAGAAGGCTCTGGCAAAATGGTGATAGTTTCTGTAGATACATAATGTTTTGCAGATTCTGTAGGCTCAAACACAGAAGTAAATTTTTTTGTTGTGTCTTGCACATCTGTGGTATCAGAAGTAAGTTCAATATCTACCGTTGGAGTGAAAGATAAGTGGGTTGCTCTGGTGGTAATTAATTCTACATGTTTTGGTGAAGTTACATAAGAAGGGAAAAATGTTCCAGAGCCATTCTCATCATCAGGGGATGGTTGAGTGGGTGGTTGTCCCTCAACAAAGATTTCAGTTTCTACTTTATCCAGTGGAGTCATGGTCTGGTCAAAATCAGTTTCAGGGCTTGCTGTTGATTTGTAGTCTTCCAGAGTCTGAGTGGTTGTTACCTCCTTCTGCAGAATGGAGACTGTTGTATGTGTGACCGAGTCAATTTCAGAGCCAGTACTTCCTTCTTCATCTGTGACTGGTAGATTCATATATTTGACTGTGTCTACAATCACAATCTTCTCTGAGGCTGATGTAGGTGCAGTCTCTTTGCTGCTGACAACCTCTTTCACTAGGTCCTCACTTGTCTCAGTTGAAATGATATTGGTTGTGTTATGTACCTGGAGAGGGACACTAGTTTCTTCTGCAAATTCTGGCCTGCCAACCGTAAATGATATTACTGAGGATTTCAGAATAGTAGACTCAGTGGGAACCTCTTCTGTTGACCTTAGCTCAAAATATGTTTCTGGGCTCATGCCACTAGATTCCTCGGAAACACCTGACTGCATTATAGTGACCACAGGGGTCTTACTAAATAACAGTGTTAAAGGTGTAGAGGCCGCAACAGAAATCTCAGGTTGTTCAGTAATAGGCAAGTCCTTTAATTTCTCTGAGGTACCTGCTCCAGAGGTCTGAGCTACAGATGATGTAGATTCAATTGACTCTTCTGTGTCAAAATCTGTAACAGCAGATGATAATGTGATTTCTGGAGTAGTTATAAGATCAATTACAGTAGATGATTGCTCGTGCCCTAAATAATCATTTTTAGTTGTCTGTGATCCTACTGTAATGGGTTCATAAGTTGCTATTATTCCGTTTCTTTCTACGTGTGAATGATCAGGTTTGGCTTGTTGTGTAGGCCTTTTTATTTCTCTGACTAAAGATGTAGTCAGAGTGCTCTGGGAGTCTGCATCTGCAATGGCAGCTACTGTTGCATCTTCTTTATACAAAGGTGACCCTTCAGCTTCAGCTGTTAGTGCAGTGGGGTGAGCAGATGTTTTTTCTACCTCTCTGATCAAAGGTTGGTATTCGGTTATAAATGTGGACTTCACTTCACTTCCTGGAGGCTGGCTGCTGATAAGTCTAGTGGTTTCAGTGGGTACAGGAACATCGCCAGAGCCACTCAGCAATTCATCGGAAGGCTGGAAAGAGCTACTTAAATGTGAAATAGACATCGTAGTCACATACTCTTCACTCCTGCCTTGCTCGGGTCCTTCTGTGGCACCTACTGCATGAAGGACTTTTTCAGTCAGCTTGACAGACAATGAAGCATCAGGAGAAACAGATTCAGGTGCCACATGAACATTTTGTTGCGTGTGCGTCTCTGTGGAGGTTGTGCTTGCGAACGCATGAGGCACTGAACTAGCTTTGAGTATTTCACTCCCACTACCGTCTTTAGCTTGGTCGTCACCCTTCGGTTTCTGATCAGACAGGGAAGTAGGTGAGGAAAGGAGCTCAGAAATAGACACACTTTCAGTTTTATCTTCCTTTACAGAAGTCATTTGGACCTGCTGCCTTGTAAACATATCAGTTTCATTTTTTTCTGGATATTCCATTGCATCATCTTCAACATCGGATTGTGGAGGGAACGTTTTAATTGTGAGTAAACTTTGTAAAACAGGCAGCACAGGTGTAGACTGTAGATCGACATGGCCAGCAAACTCCGAAGTACTGACTGAATAAAATGTATCACCTCCTTGTGGGAAGGCCTGCAAAGGTATTTCAGTATTCAGGTCATAATCCACTACATTGTCCACTGTAGTCATGAATGGTGTTTCTGTTTTCTCTGTAAAAATGTCATCTGTTTTGACCACACCTGTAGCTGATGTGACTGTTGGTACTATCACTATCTCACTAACCTCGTCATGTTCGACAGGCCTGGCAGTGAACTCCTTGAACGGACTAGCCATGCTTGTTGAGAACATGGATGGTGAATCTGTGGCTGTTTCTTCACCAGTGACTGTTTCTTTGGCTCCAGCATCTTCAGGAAAACGAGTGAAGGTTTTTTCAGTTCCAGGCAATTGAGTTCCATCTGTTTTAGATTCTGGAGTAACAGAATAGGCCAAAGCGATGGGTGAGGAGATATCTTCATCTAATTTAGTGCTATCTCCTTCCACTCTTCCGTCATATGATGTAGGCTTCACAGTTCCTGCAGGAGCATAACTTACACCTGCATCAGTTTTTGAGTGGACCTCAGGTTCTGTATCAAATTCTTTCTCTGGGCTGGTGGATTCCAAAACTGGAGCCTTTTTTGTAGTTGTCTCCAACAATAGGACAGCTGAAGTGGACTTTGCAGGTGTGGATGATGATGCTTCAGAAAGGGTTATCCTTTGGGATGGTTGCATAACACCTTCCACGGTTAGCTCAACAGCAGTGGTTTCTTTTATGGGCTCTCTACCTGGAAAACAGGAATACAATCGATCCATATCAATTCAATGAAATATGAATATCCAACATGGTTTAAATATGCAAAGAATAACATCTGGTGTATTCCATGCCCTTTATAGAGTCAAAATAAAAAACACAGCAGTTTAGAAGCTATTTCCACACTTCTATTAAGGATCTAATATTTGAACTGAGTATGTTTGGGAAGAGGAATTTATCTGAAATGAAATAAACTGACAAAGCTTGATCAAAGTGTTTAATCTGCTGTTTACATTTGTAGTACAACAGATGCTAACAGTTTACATATACAGCGTTGAGAAGAATTTTTTTAAACCTAATAGTTTAGTCCACCTTCTCCTGTATTCCAGACCTAACATCTTATTAGATCTCCATTAAAATAATACCATCTGAAGATAACCTGATTCAAAACATAACACAAAGGCATATATCAGATTACTTAATCAACAAGATGATCAAACAGTAAATACAGTTGTGTGTATAAGTATGTGATGCTTCAGACTCACAAATTTGTGGGACCTCATTGTGCATCAACTAGACATTTCCTGTAACTGTTTATCAGTCTCTGGGCTTTTATAAATTTAAGCCCATTCTTCTTTACAGAACCACTTCAAATCAGTGACAGCTGAGGCTTCCTTGACATGAACAGCTCACTGCAGGTCCTAACATTTCAGTTTCTGTGTGCAGACTTTGACGTGGCCAAGGTGCAAAATGCAAAATGTTTCCTTCTTCAGCCATTCTGTTGTAGATCTGCTCGTGTGTGTAGGATGATGGTCTTGTGTGACCCACTTTTGGTTCAGCTTTAAACTGGACTGTCCAGGTGCTCTTTAGCAAACCCGAGACAAGCAGCAATGTTCTTTTTAGAGAGCAGTTGTTACTTCCTGGCTGTCTTGCCATGAAAAGCATTCCCGTTAAGTCCTTTCCAGACGCAAACACAGACACGCCCACACTCATGCCAGGGACAGTTTTCCCAGAAGCCATTTAACCCACTAGAACACGGGAGGAAACTATAGCAATGGAGTGCCTTTATTATTTAATATTGTATTAATTACAATACTGTTTATATGTCTGTTACTAGATGACTAATTTAGTAGATTATCAATTTACACCAGAAATGTTTTCTACCACAATAACGACTTTGACTTTTATTAATTCAGCTTAGTTTAGGAGAGAAGAAGTAAAGATCGTCATTAAGCAATCTTCATCAGAATCTTTACCAACTTGTGATCACAGCTATTCTACTGTACATGAGCTGCCAATCCGAAGCGTAGCTAATTCACCACATGTGCCAGTCAACTGTAATTAACTCACTGTCGAGTTTTCATTGTAATCAACACCTTTTGGTTGTCTCTTCACAATCAATCCAATCCATTTTTGTTCTTCGTAACCTACCTCTATTAGGATTAACAGTTAGGTTAAGATAAAATGACTACAATTTAAGTGCATTATTACCATAGAATTGTACTTTCAGCAAAAAGAAGAAAGAATACTGAGTAAAAAGAGTAGAACAATACAAAATGTCCAGGACTACAATGTTTCACACTGCAAAGTCTTATATGTATATAACAGTACATATAATTAGATATTACATATATAATTTAATAACTATCATATTTATATCCAGAAAACAATAAGCTTCTCCATGAACATTTAAGCTTTACTTTTAACAGCAGGCGTGGCACTTTTCCTTTCTGAGAACTAAGACTGCTAGAGATCCCAAGACCTTAAGATGAATGCTTTGCAAATATATCCCTTTGCCAGTAGCTTCTTTTTTAGGCAACATCATATTTTTTCAGGCTACGACTTAGTTTTCTCTAATTTTAAATCTCCCATTCATCATCTGTCAGATGTGAAGTCTTCTGGCAAAGTAAATAGCATTTCTGTTTCCAGCACTCAGCCAGAACACAGTATAAATCACATTGCCTAAATTCACACATTCACAACCATAATGTACAATCAGATAGTTTCACTTGTCTGAGTATATGAATTAACAAACAGACAAAAAGAGCACAGAGTCACCGCAGGGAGAGCTTACTGCTTAGTGAATGTGTGGATACATCAGTCACGCTTAACTAACACATTTAACTAGGCTGCTAGAGCTAATTAAACAAACAACACCAATGGACATACAATTTTTCCTCATGAAAGATGAATTTGTAAATTACAAGTGGTCTGTGAAAAAATGCATGAAATAGTAAACAGCGAGTACAGATATACTATATCTGTGGATACTCAAACTGGAGTAATGTAATTAGTGGGGTACTGCAGCGATCTATTTTAGGGCCACTGCTCTTTATAATTTTCATTTAGTAATAATAATAATAATAATAATAATAATAATAATAATAATAATAATAATAATAATAATAATAATTGCTTACACTTATATAGCGCTTTTCTGGATACTCCACTCAAAGCGCTTGACAGGTAATGGGGACTCCCCTCCACCACCACCAATGTGCAGCATCCACCTGAATGATGCTATGGCAGCCATAGTGCGCCAGAACGCTCACCACACATAAGCTATCAGTGGGGAGGAGAGCAGAGTAATGAAGCCAATTCACAGAGGGGGATTGTTAGGAGGCCATGATTGGTAAGGGCCAATGGGAAATTTGGCCAGGACACTAGGGTTACACCCCTACTCTTTTCGAGAAACGCCCTGGGATTTTTAATGACCACAGAGAGTCAGGACCTCGGTTTTACGTCTCATCCGAAGGACGGATAAATTAGTAAATAATAGTAAATTTAGTAAATGAGTCAGGCTTGCAGATGACACCAAAATGTTTCTAAAGTTTTTACTAAAGGTTTAGTAAAAACTTTAGAAACATGAGGGCAGCATGGTGATTAGTATTACTACCACAGCACTGGGCCTGTGGGTTCAAATCCATTACTGACGTGCTATCTGCCTGGAATTTCGCACCCAGACAGTGAGGGACGAACTGGCAGGGCAGGAGTGGCAAGGACAGAAACCCCAAGAACCGGTACAGTTGTAAGCCTGTATTGGAGGCTATTGAGGACGCAAGTGGAACCTACTGTATGTGGAAGTGCATTTAAAAATGAGAACAGTTATGCAAAGTGTAAGGGTTATGCAAAGGGATGTGGAAGTATGGAACGGGCTATCTAACTATGTTGTTGAGGCTGATGAGATATTTGGATCAATAAACTAACAACTGCTTAACATCTTCTCGTTTGTAACCTTTTTATGTTCTTAAACTTTGTTTTCTTTCTGGGTACTCTACAGTTAAAATTGTTAGTATAAAAGGAAAACATGCACCTGAAAGATCCATTTGCCACAATGATATACTGTAAATGGTAACTGACAGATGTTAACTGCAGAAATGTGTCTTCTTTGTGAGACAAGGTCTTTTAGTTGAAATAATCTCTCTCCCAACAGCCTTTGACATCACACCAAGAAACATTTACACCTTGTCAGTGTGATTATTATGCTTCCATAAGAAAACAAGGGGACACAAATGGAAATGATGTCATTCACATTATGCTCAAGCTTTTGAACATGGCCAAGACAAATGTGTTTCTCAAAAAAAAGTTTCCCCAGAAGAGATCCCACTTAAGGCAACCTCTCATCCAAGCAAAAAAAAACATAGTTTGTTTTCTCCCATCTAATACAGCAATATACAGGCCCTAGCAACTATTTTAAGGTAATTTGCCAGTGAAAATGACAGGTCTAATAAATAAAACTTTTAAAGCTGAAAAGAAAATGAACTAAAAAGAGAATGGAACATGTTCATTGTTTTTCTATTTGATCATCTAAGAGCAGGGATTATGCCAAAGCGTTTGCTTTGTGTCCAGATTTTTTGTTACAATTGTGAGACTGGTATTGCTCTACAGGATTCTGTCAGGCTGTCGGCAGAATATTATCAACAAGGGTTAGTTTATGACTGCAGCAGAATCCAACTGCTTTTTCACATAAATACCTGTCAGCTCCTTGTTTCCTTAGGTGCCACACAGCACATTATTTCAGGAAGAAATTAGGAAAACAAAATGATCAGGTAGCCAGCACCAGTCCAAAAGGATTGCAAACCGGCAGGTTTTATGCATCTCTGTAAATAATCAATGGCTTTAAGAAAAAGGAAAACAGGGCTAAAAAGGTTCACTTAGCAATTAATTAGTTATTAATTATCCAATTAAGAGCTCAGGTGCAGAACAAACTGAAAGACAGTGTGGCCCTGTACAACCCAGATCTAGTGCACAAAAGAGGAAGTTCTATTTTAGATTCATTTTTAAGAGGTAGTATTTTATAGTCTCAATCTGTTCTCTCCTTTTCGTGAGAAGTATATAAAATCTGTAACAGATCTAAATGTGGAGCCTGCGAAGAAACAGGAAAAATCCCATCACCATAGGAACATCGATACATAACAGAAACTATTCTGCTCTTTTTGTCTGTTCTCATGTTTTATACTTTGTAGGGATTTTGTGTATTAACACAAAGCTTCTGCTAATATACATGTATCTGTCCCATTCTCATCCATTTTGAAAACAAAAAAACATACTGTATACAGTGTATGTACAGAACTAAAATATATACTTATCAGTCACCACCTCCATACACTGTTTGCACTTCAGGGGGCCTGAGAAGTATGGCCTGCGGCTTAAGCAGGAATAACTCAGAAAAGACAATAATAATTACTTTATACTAATGTACACAAATAATTATAGACATTTACAGGGAAGATCAAGTAATTCCTATACAGTAGTTTTATGCCAACTACTGTATATCAGAAATGATTTCCATGATGGAGTTTTCTCCATAGACTACAAAATACAACAATTTTCAAAAGCTCATCAACACCATTGCTGACTAAGCTCTGCCTAAGCATTCATCAGTTCCCTGTCGACTGCAAGGGCCTAATATCACTCTACACTCTACACAAAAGCAGAACGTACAACAAAGAGAAACAAACAGCCAGGAATAAGTCACTAGCCTTCCAGCACACTATGGTATTACTGGCCAATGGGTTCACCCTCTTTTCCATAGAACAAAATCAATAGCCAACGGTTTGTCCTGGAAACTATTCCTCAACTCCAATCCACCCTGAACTTGAAAGTTACAATAATATAATTCAAATCAAGCTTTATTATCCTCTGCAGGACAATTTGTTCTATGGCACAGTCCAACTCAACAACAAATAGATAAGTCAGTTACTTTACAATAAGAGAGTTCATTTACAAACTACTGAGGTTGCAAAATTGATCTTCACCTTCTTGTCCAATGGCATAATAACGTGTTCTTCATCTTCTTGTCCAATGGCAAAGTAATGTACCAGTGCTACATGAAATGGATGTTATTCTGTCCAACTCCTTTCCATGATATTTATTTTGCCTTTCAAGCTATACACTGAAAATTGTAAAGCATTTCAGTAATTAACCTTGAGAGCTGTCTTCTTCAAGCTGGTTGCCAGCCATCATGGTGAACATGGCTAATAGTTTAGATATTTTCAGGCTTGGTTATTTTATATTCATCCACACTTTTCATTCTAATTGAACTTTTCATTCCAATGCCCTGCTTTCTTCACTCCATAGAAATGATATTATATTAGCTTTTCTTTCTTCTATCTCTTTTTCAAGTCTGATTTTAGGAGTGTCTGCTTTGAATGTCTTTCTGTGCTGATGTACAGCTGTTGGGACTTAAATTCATGCTGCTGGATTTAATTTTAAATTCTGAGCTCAGAACACATTGTTTCAAACGATTAACTGTTTTCAGTTAATATTGTCTCAGTTGACACTTCCTGACGTACGGACATTAAGGGTTGATTTTTTTCAGGTCATTGCTTGGATATCTTTTTACATCTGATACATTTTAAGTTTCAGCCGTGAAGACACTTTGGGTTCATTGCTTGAAAGTGTACACCCCAATGTTCTCAGTTCTCTTGATGACAATGATGAAGCACTCTGTATTCATTTTGGGCAACAGGAACAAATGTGACTTGAATTGTAATTTAACATGTCGCATAGGTGCAATACAGTACAAACAGAAACCACTGTTTAGGTGAACACCTTCAGCATAACGAGACATATCAGACATTAAATACCATTATTATTCAGATTGAGATTGCAAATATCTAAATACTGAATGTTGTTGTTTGCAGAGACCCCCATGTGAAAAATAAGCTTTAGCTTTACAGGCCCTATAATCAATACTTGGATACAGGGAATAACATTAGGTTAAAAAACTTTCTCCCTGCCCTACCCTGTAAGAGTAAAGTCATTTGAGAAACTTTCCTCTCTGACTTAATGGGCTGTCTGGTGCTGTAGCCAGCTGTTACACATTAGAGGCATGTTACACATGTCTTATTCTTGTTCTCAGCGGCTATCAGTGATGTAAGCCATGAGGCACATTTTCCTAATAAAAGTGCAAGGATCTATTAGCTGGAAAAAAAGCCAATTATCTTGCCAGTGTTTGCGTATTGTGGATGGACTACGCATTAGTTTGCTGCAGATTTGTCTTTCAGATCCGAGTTGAATCTTTTTTTTTCCTCCTTACTGACACTGTGCTATATTTATTCACTGCTCCTTGGCGTGGATGATTAAGGGTAATATAAAAAAGGTTAATTGAAAATGTTTACAAAGACAAAAGAGGATAAAGCCAGAGAGAGGAATGAACAGAGAGTTTAGATATAAATATCAAATATCTAATTCTAGGTACAAGTAACGTACTATGAAGAACGTTAGTGCTTCAATAATGGGTAACAGCTGATTGAATTAACTTCAAAATGTATGATTGGTTAAGGGGCATTGTGAATTAACTGGGACTGAACAAAACTGAGGTGACCTTATCCAGCAGTAGGGTAAGTGAAGTTGTGTCCCTGGCCTGGATTGTGCAGGCAGTGGGGTTAAGGTCCATTTTAAAATGAATCACAGTCCAAGACTGAGAACCGAACCAAAAGTAGTTGTTCCCAAGGTCACATTCCGCAGTCCAAGAGAGAATATGGATTGTATCTTCTACATATATTCAAAAGTCTTCACTTAGTCCCTCAGTGTTACTTCAAGAATTGAAAGAGTTTATTTAATAATTTACAGATGCTTAGTTTACACTCTCCACAGGCACATTTTTGGCAACATGATAAAACAGAAGACTTCAAGAGGAAAGTCCACTCTACCATTCAAGACATCTTAAATACCAAGATTAGAAACCAGGAGTAGTGGTTAAGAATCTGGATTCCAGACTGGGGTATCAGAGGTTCAAAGACCAGATGGGATGCTGTTGTTGGCCTTGTCAGCAGGGTAAGTACTCAGCCTGCTCTAGTAAATGCCTAACTGTGTTAATTGTATGTGTAAATCATTTACTGTGTAAACTGCAACTTACTGTGCAAACTGTAGCTAACCTACCTGGTTAAATAATGGAAATACCACGAAACATACACTTCCTAAACACCTTCAAATTAATCTCAATCTTGAAATACGGACAATATTTATAAAATATGTACTAATTAGCTTTTTATTAAGAAGTGTATTTATTAATATACTCATTTACAGTTACCTGAGAAATCCATAGCTTTATTTGGGCCTTCACAGAATGTCCCTACTGAAATGTGGCTTACTCAGGATTCTGAAAAACCTTTTTTTTTTGTAGATTACGACACTACAATTACTACAATTACTAAAATACAGGACACTTCCCTGATGTGTCCCTATATCCAAGTTTCTGTTCTGTGAAATATTTATTGTACTGTACGTACAGCATGGATATAACTTCCACTCATGTTGCATGATTTATTGTTGTGGTACAGTAGTTGTTCCATAATTTTGGATGTAAACAACAATCAGTTTAAAAAAATGATAAAGGGTATCTTCATTCCACAACCTGCGAACTGTCATCACCTCAATATCTCCAGACTAGAGGTTTTCCTCTCTGGTTCTGAATAAGCTCTGTGTCTTCTGTTTTGCTTTCCATAGGAGCTCTCCTTTACCTGACAGCTTAATTTGCTTGGTGGAAACAGTTAGAAAGGTCAGGTTAAGCGGACTGTAACTTCACTTAAGGTGTCAAGTTTATAGCTCGGCTAGAGAAAAAATCAGAATACACAGGTATCTTTTAGAAGAAAAGCTGAGAACCCCACCCCCGCATAAGTAAGGGGTAAAATAAACACAAGAAGAAATTAGTTTGATTAAAAATAAAGAGAGAGGGGGAAACAGCACAAATATAAATTAACCAGTCAATGAGGTTTTCAATACTTTTAAATGTTTACTACATAATCAATGTTTGTTAAAAAAATATGTCAATACAATCACATATTTTTTATGATGACATATTTATTTCACTCCTTCGTAACACTAAAGTGCTCCCAGAAATGTAGAACTCTAAATTGACATCCATGATTGAATGTTTGGACTTTCCCAGTGTTTAATCATCTCATACAAACCCATGTGCCAAAATGAAAATGAAAGCATCTTTTGGCTTGCTTTTCATTTTCTTTGAAGGTATGGATTTAATATAAAGAGACATAAAGGGTAAAAAATCAAATAGGAGGACAAGCAGGGGAAAAGAACTTCTTAAATTATACAATGATACTACATTTTTAAGTGCTGCATCTGTTGTGGAGATAAACTAGGCAACAGAAAAAGATTAAGGGAAGAAGAATTTCAGATGTTCATTCAAATCTGTTGAATACAGGTTAAAATGACATTTTTAAAAATAATTTAAATGGTAAAAAAAGGTTTAAAAGATTTCCTGCAGTGCATTCACATACTGTTACCCATTAACTGTTGACTTAAATAATAAAAACCAAGCTTAAAATATGATTTAACTTTCCTGTCAGCTAAGGCTACATTGGATTCTAAGGATAGTGGCCCAAACCCAACAAGAAACCAAGCGATCAGAGGACCACCAGGGAATGTATACTGTATACACTAAAAGTAACACAGGCCAGAACGCTTAAGGCAAGTAGATTTGTCAAAATACTAATATGAACCTTAAGATATAATGCTTAGCGGCAGCAAAACTACTACAGGGGGTAAATTACTGAGTCCTTTCTTTCATGTACTGTATGGGCTGTTTGATTCCTGCCTGGGATGCATAAGAACATGAGCAGTAAACTCAGGGGATGAATGATCTGGGCTCCTACAGTGGATAAGAAGAAACCAGGAGAGGTGACATCACTCACAACCTGAAGTCGGAACAGCTGAACCACAGCCAGACGCGGCCAAGCTAAAATGGTGAGTCCTGCTTTTTCTTAAATGTATTTTCATACATTTAAGAAGGGATTCTACAAGATCTAGTTAGCAGACAAATGTCAGTACCACGTGCACTATTCTATTGATTCATACTTTGACGGTTTCGTGAGGTTTTTTTCTATGGGTCGACATACAGGTCAGGGTGTCAGAGTTCTTAAACTCTTCAGAAAGGTTCATAATCAATATAATTGATCCCTAAATAATGTATTTAATTTTAATTCAATCTTTACTATCACCCAAGGGAAAATGTGTTTTATGGCACAGTCATATACAACAATAAGGACAGATGAACATTGCTAACAAAGACCATATCTTGTTGTTACAGGAAATAAGAGAATTACTTTCCAGTGTTTGAGAGAGATATGGCAGGGGGACACCTGGGAACACAGAGGTGTCTTTCAGAGGGAAGAAGTGTAAATTCACAATGGAGAGGGTGATACACAAACTCCATAACGCTCTTGGCCTTCTTAAAAACCTTTTGTTAGCAGAGAATTGTTAGCTCACTTGATTTGCACCAAGGATTGTGTTACTTAATTCAACACATTTTTCCCAACCT
This sequence comes from Lepisosteus platostomus, assembly GCF_059453375.1. Lineage (NCBI taxonomy): Eukaryota > Metazoa > Chordata > Actinopteri > Semionotiformes > Lepisosteidae > Lepisosteus > Lepisosteus platostomus. Next base: position 72,196,084 of record NC_142614.1, on the reverse strand, counting down.
ATTACAATTCACAATACTGATCTTGGCAAACCAACAAGTGAGACAGCACATCAAGACAACTTCCAATAAAATGATTTAAAGAAAAGTGTAAAAATAGTTATATTTTAAGGTTCTGTTGGCCTTTTTTATAAATGGTGTCACAACATTTGTTCCATCTCACATTTCTGGCTATGACCATACAGCACAAACAATTTATTTATTTAACATTTATTTTTTATACCTGACAGAGCATCCTAACCATAACCCTAAAACTACATATTGTCAGGGTATTTATTTTTTAATTTTTATTTTAATTTTTCCACATTTTTGACTGAATACTGTAGTATTTTCCTTCTTTCTCCTCAGTGTTTGCAAATGCAGATTCCTTAATGTAGTATATACAGTACAATAGAGTACTTCAGATTCCTCAGTCTCCAGATGAACAGATGAAAAATGCCACTAGGAGCCCATCACTGGGTAATTTACATGATGATTAAAAAGCAACAGCAGGATTCAAGCCTCTTGAAGCTTCTGAAGATCTCAATCCTAGAAGATCTGTTCACATTTTTACTCACGATTCACAGATGCTGTGAGACACACCAGCTGACATCAACAAGCTGTTTTTTCAAAGGGCTACTAGGAAACTGAATCTAAGGCTCAAGTCTCCTGCTGGGAGTCAGATTGCTGCACTAGCACATCTCTCTGTAGATAAAACTCATCTCAAGCTCAGCAGGACACAAAGCAGTTCATTTAATCTTTTAAGAATTAGAAAAGCATACTTTGACACTCTGGCTAGCTGTCAAATCTTTTCATAACCTACTGATCCTTCCACAATGCTGGTCTACTTCTTACATCCACTGGCCCATTATATTCACACAAAGCAGGTGTGATTCTCCAAAACGGACAGCGTGTATGGCTCCTAAGTGGGCCACTCCTTGATTAACATCCAGTAAACTCGTTTTACCCACATTGTGTAACTTTATATTGTTCTTTGTGAACAAATCAATTCATTAATAGGTGAAACATTAACCATTAAAACACTTGCTATTGAACAAGAACTATGTGAAAAATTACCTTTGAAGCAGTAGGCGCCAAACTTTTCTGTGGGGTTAGGAAAGCCGGTTTGGTTCCTGTAGCGGTACAATGTCCGGACGCCCAGAAGCCCCCCCCCACACTGGGTCCGGGCTACGGCGATAGGGTATCGAACGCTGCCGTCAGAGAGCCAGCCATAGTCACACCTGTCGAGACCATTTCTCCAGGCTGAGTGAAGGTGTCCAGTGGAGGCAAGGACAGCGCCCTTTGTCGCACACTCTTCCTCGGCTTCCTTGAGGGTCACCTTGGAAAGGGCCGGAGTAAAGAACACTTCGCCTGAAGAGAAAGCAAATTCCCAGCGTCACACACTCAGCTTTTCTTCACTTTCGGGAAATTTAAACCATACACAAACTGTTATTTTTTTATCAGGAGTCACGCATTCAAGCCAGGTCTGATTCCCCTTTTAACAGCCATTAATTCCACCGTCATTATCTTCAGAAACACTTGTCTGTTCCTAAGCCTTTTTAAAAATAAGGTGTTTGTGAAGTGGACTTTGAGTGATTGTTCTTGAGATGTATGAGGTTCTCAGAAATGTGAGGGCCCAAGAGCATGTAACAGACACTGCTTGATCAAAATTTGGTTTATCATGTCCATGTGCTTTCTAGAAAATGTATGCTGTTAAAGATTTAAAACCCTGACTAAATATTCTTATAAAGAAAATAATAATCAAATTGCACAATGTGGTATTGTATACCATCATCAACAGATTGTTTTAGATAGATTTGCAGCTTTTCATAAAACACCTAACATTAAACAATAAACAGTCACGACAATAGAATACTTAAGTGTGTATGTGAAAGGGACATTCATCGCAGGCATTTTTCTGCTCCTTAAGCATCTTTTTTATGAGCTAGCTAACAGAAAACAACAATACTGTACATCACAGAAAACGTTTTGTCTGTGCATTGTGGGAGGTAAATTCTTACTGCAGCTAAGTTTCAAAATAAGTTCTTTATTTGTAATTTTAATTTGTAATGTTTATTATATTTGCCTAATGACACAATTACAAAGCCGTTTATAACACCATTAATGTTTTAAAAAACAAATGGGCAGTGTTTGATCCAAAAAGATTTTAATTTAAACAACCGATTAACTCTTGACAGAAAACTAAAGGGCAAAACTAATGGCCTAAAGACTTTTCTTCAAGAAGATTTGGGTGTAACCTCAAGAATAAGAGTTTGCAATATTTAAATATTTACTGTCAGATAAAAACCCATTTCATAATAGACCCATTAAATACAATAACCCAACATTTGTGTTTAAATAGCAGCAGTACAGTCAAGCTAAACATTTATCAATTCTCTGTCTGTTACAAAAAGTAAAAGAGGAGTATAAATATGGTGCATTTTCATGATACTTCCATGTCTGCATGATTTAACTTAGCTTTTCTTTGCTTAGACCAAGGCTGTCAGATCCTGATATGGTGAGGGTGGTGTGTCTACAAGTTCTTTTTTAAAGCAGTAACACCCAAAGAGCTACAGTAGGAGAAGCTGTTAAATAGGTCCAATTAAGCTGGAAACCAGCTGATTTAGCTCGATAAGAAATGAACTGGAGTGAAAATTTGTATTTACACCAACCCTCCAGAAATCTCCAAGCTAGGCTTAGACTGGCTTCTAAAACATTTTCTCATTACTATCTGAATGCATACAGGAAATATTAAGTACCAAACTCTATCAATGAACGTATTCTTAAGCTTTCAATTTTCTGCTAGCAAGAAAGGCTGAAGAACTACCTTAGAAGTAATATAAACAGGAACACACAAGATAAATTGTTTTTTTTTTCATAATGAAGAGAACCTATTGTTAATCATTTGTGAGGCTTTTGGGGGGAATTCAAAAGAAATTGTGATAGTATTTATTCTGCAGGCTAGAGATGTTTGGGCTGCTAAATAAATGCCTACAATTTACTAACTGTTTACAGTATTGTAAACATTCAAATAAAGGTTAAACAATTTCTAATTTACTCTTCTTCAGATCTCAGAAATTGTCCTATGGATAGCATATACTGTAAATCTGACTGGGACACACTTGATTTGGTCTTCTGTTCAGAGACTATACAAAGGATGTAATTTTTAATGTCAATAAAATAATTACAATAAGTAATATAAAATAAAGTGCAAATTAAAGCAAAACAACAACAAAAAAAATGTGTTTTGATGTAATACTGCTTATTCCAAAGTCTTGTGTTTGTAAAAGAGCAAGCCTAATGTTAGAAAGTATAGCGTGGGTAACCTTACACCAATAAACCTGTTTTAGAATGATTTATAAGGGGTTAGTTTGTAAAAGAGGTCAACCTGAGCATTTCACAGTTTGACGTGATCTGTGTGGTCTATTGTCAGCCACAAAAGTTTTGTAGTCTCTCCTGGTAACTTATAATGCAGTAAGAAATGTTATACACAAATAGGTTACAGGATTGGAACCTCTTTTATCCTGAACAGAGAAAATTACAAGGATATATGATACAAGTGAAATTTGAAAACTACTGAAAAAAATAACCCACTGCTCTTCTTGTAGAATAAGAGTGATACACAGACACAAAGCTAAGACTAAGTACTTTCAAGTCCACATCCATGCATGTCTGAGCATTAAGAGATGTGGCAGTCTGGAGCAAGCATCCAGTCATGCTTCTACTGCATGACTGTAGAAATTTTTCATTAGACTTTTATAAAATGTTTGGCTGATCAACAAACAACTAAGTGAGTTGCTACAGTATATGTATTGCATGGTTGCCTACTGCATGTACAACCTTTATTACATTCTTAACTGCACCAAATGTAAAAAACAATTTGCAGCCTGAGGTTACATCAAGCCTCGCGACTCATGTACAATAAGGGGAATGCGATCTTTTATTAGCAAACTTTGTAAAGTGAAGGTTTCAGCACTGTATAAGCCAATGTTATAATTAATAATAATTGCTTACACTTATATAGTGCTTTTCTGGACACTCCACTCAAAGCGCTTTACAGCGCTTAATAAACAGTACATAAATCCACGTTGTACTGGATTTACACATATTTGCCATGTTGTAATCAATTATAATATTAAGACAGTATTTATTATTATTCATTATTTAATGGCATGTGAGCATTTATCCAAACCCTAATGTGAACAATTAAAGAAGCTGAAAAAATTATTTATTAACGCTCCTTTAATAAATCATCTATAGGCAATAAATTAGATCCACTGAAGTGAATATATTAAACATGAAAGCTTCTGGTAAGAATTTAAATTGTTTTAAGTTGTAGTGAATGGGAAAAATACAATAGACGTATTAAATATTATATATACACAACACTGAAACATAAGTGGCCTGTTTCTCTGGCAATTAGTATAATACAATTAAATGTGTTTATAGTCTAATCCAGGTGGATCCTGCACATTGGTGGTGGTGGAGGGGAGTCCCCATTACCTGTAAAGCGCTTTGAGTGGAGTGTCCAGAAAAGCGCTATATAACTGTAAGCAATTATTATTATTATTATTATTATTATTATTATTATTATTATTATTATTAATGTGGACAGCACAAGCTTGAAAGTAAACTTTAGAATAGCATTTTTATTTATATAAATATGTGACTTTCTCTATAGCACCAGGTTTTATTCTTTTCTCCGAAATGTGATAAATCTGCCAAGTTCTTTATTTCCTGTATCACCTACTGTATACTTTGGATGTGTGATGCACCAAAGGCTCAGCTGTGGCACTTGGAATGACCTTAAGCGGCCTAAATAGCTGGTTTTAATTAGGCCTGTTATTATTGTGTTCCAATTCTAAAAGCCGCATGTTGAGCTGGGCTAAGAAAGTCTGCAAAGTCAACATCATGGAAAAAACGAAATAATAAATGGCTGTTTTCTCATGACGATTTCCTTATGTTACCACAGGCATTTAATGTTTTAATCAAATCATCCCCCACATTTTCAAAGCTTTTTTGCTTTATAGAATAATGACTTGCTAATAGAGAGAAATTAATAGTTTGGCTGCCTGTTGGCAGTGAGCTCTTTTGTGTCAGAAAACCTCTCAGCTCTCATCTGGAAAGAGGCTTCCCTGACACAAAGACTTGCGGTAAATGGTCACACCTCACAGTGCCATGTGTTGCATTTAAAATTAGCACCCTGGGTTTGACACAGCTGCTCCACTTCGAGCCTGCGGGAGATCATCTTCTTACCTTCCAATTTGTCTACATAGCAATACACATCATATGTCTCCGTGGGGTGGCGGACTCCATATGTTCTGACACCAGGCTTTCCCATTTTATCTCCATAGCAACCCGCCCTGGGTTTAGTAATTGGGTACCTGCCCAGATGAAATTGTAAACACTTCTTGTTACACTTATATAAAAACCAAACAGTTCTGAACTGAAAACAACATGAAAACTGATGGAGCTGGTGAAGAATAATGGGTAATAGTTTAGGCCATTTAGGATGATTTGTACAGTATATAGACAGACAGAGGATAGAGGAGTTTATTTGCCACATGCACAATGGGATTCTTGTTCACACCCTTCTCTCAGGACAACAGACAACGCAGTACAACAATTAACAACACACAACGTACACGGTCATTACAACCACTACAAAACAGGAAATATAAATAGTGACAGCACGCACAGACAATAAACAAACAGATATTTCCCAGATATTTTGGTAAATGGCCTTCTGTGAATCTACTGTACCTGACAGTCTGGTCTTCCATCCAGCCAGCATCACACTGGTCAAAGCCGTCTTCGTAGGCCGCATTCAGCTGTTCCACAGAGGCTATGGTGGCCCCAACATCCTTACAGGTCTGCTTGGCCTGCTCGAAGGTGAGGGTGTACCTGCTGCTGGAGGCCCGGTAATGAAACACAACACCTGTACAGACACACAACAGAAATAATTAACTGTAAAATTAAAAAAGAAAATGTTCATTATCATTAATATATTCTAGGCAATTCACTATTTAAAAAGGACACACATAAAAGACTTCCAATGAACCAGCTCAACCTGTAACTATCCCTTAAATAACTATTTCAGATTAATTTGAATGAATATGCTCCATGTCAATAAATGTTACAGCTAAACTCTCTCTATCTCTTATTTCTCCTGCCTGTACAATTGTGACCTGTTAAAAAAAAAATAATGTAAATGAAGACTGTTATAAAATGTTGATTGGAATGAATTTCCCAGCATGATGAAAAGGATGGAATAATTATACAGTGCATGGATTACAATGTGTTTTACAGATAAAGTGCATGTTTTACATTCATGGCCTGCTTTACAAGCTTCTGCGCTTTTTATACCACAAGGGCTACTACCAGATAATAGAAGATACATATTCAAGATGTTATGAGCTGCAGTGTCTGAGAATACAGGCTGGCAAAGAAAGACCACGCTGTTTATAATACTGGGACATAAAGTTACCAATGCACCTTTCCAGTAGGGAGTAGCTCTCAGACAGGTTTGCCTGGAAGGCAACACCTCTATAATTGCACCAAAATGCAACAGCAAGTGTAGATTTTCGTCTTATATATTTCCTTACTTGTATGGGGGTAGTGTGAAATAAAGCTTTCGCATGCAAAGGAATGAGAAACCAATTTGTAACTCAGCTGTTACTTAAGTCATAAAGGGATTTTTTAAGTCTTTAACAATTCCTGCTGCTTGGAATGTGCAAGAGACGGGCGAAGGGACAGCTTTGTGAACTTATTATCTGAGCAGAAGGTGCTGTGTTAAACTGCTGGTGTGTCTGCCGACAGACACTTGATATTAAGTTTGACAGTCATAATTCATCACAAGCCATGCTTTATATCAGCTCATAGATATGAGATGTATTGACATGTCCAGGGCTATACTGACACGTCCCTGTTGGTCTTTCATCTTCATTTGGAATGACAAGAATTCCCCATGGACTGCTTCCTTTGTAAGTGCATGGCTTAGGAAACTGCCATCCCATCATTATTTGGGGTTCTACAGACTTTTGTAAATTTTAGCAGCTGCCAGGAAGATCTTCATCCTAGACTAGCCATTTTGATATATTAATGATGCAGACACCACATGCAAATTATTCTGCTAACTTTATAATTAAACTTTCGGAGTTACTTATTGGACAAAACGTGGAGGTGCTATTTGAATGAAGATCAGGTTATTAATAAAAGGAATTTTTTTAAGTTTATGTCATTGACCTGGGCTATGATAAAATACTGCTGAGTATGCATCTCAAGGTTATCAAAAAACATTTCAGAAGTTTAAATAGAAAAATAAGGAAAGATCTTATATACAGTAATCATATGCATGTGGACTGCTACTGTAAAGATAAGCTTGCACTTTTATTCTCCTATGGAGAAAATGTAATACTGTACTGCCATTGCACTGCGGGCTAGATAGGGCATATGGCTTCTTCTTGATAGTAACCTTTTTATGTTCTTATGCTCTTATGTCCAAATCCTTGGACATAACCAACAGAGATACTCATGCCTGCGGATCAAGAGATTTTTTTGTGGCCGAAATGTAGGTACAGTAAGTCTTTGTTTCCATTTGTAATTCCCAAAATTTGGGGGGAATGTAATGCCTTCTGAAATCAGATTAATCAATTTCATTATGAGTATGACCCTTTCACAGGGAGTCCTTCAGAGCTTGTCAGATTCTTGTCCAATTAACACACTGCAATCGGCATACTGTAGTATATTACAAGACAATTAGCATCAATTGGAAGACTATCACTAATACCACTGCAAACTCACAAGCACCCAGCTAGTCTCAGTGTTTACAAGCATAGCCAAACCCACAACACCTCAGTTGACTCAAGCCTATCCAACATTGGAGATACTGGCTAAACGAGTGCCACCAGCTGGGAATCAAACCAACAACGTTTGGACAATAAGACTCAATGTGCACTCCGAGTGACCACATTTACTCACTGAGCCACTCTGGAGCCCCCTGGGTCTCGTTGCAATGCCCAAGAGAAGACAGAATATTATTACAGCCAGTCTATAATGTTGTTTTCATTGTTTCAGCACACATTTCTTAGGTAAGTTAACTCACAAGGTGACCAAGGGGCAGATTTTTTAACCACACCATTTGTTTCAGCTTTTAGCTACGGCTCTTGAGCTATTGCCTTAAGATCACCAGGGCGTTATACTTTCAGCCTTGTCAGTTTCACTTCTTCAGAGCCAGAGGTTTTGTAATAGCTTGACATTAAAAAAAATGTTCCTTCAATATTCCATGATATCATCCTTACCCTTTACAGACTTCAATACCTCTGAGTATTCCTCTTCCAGAAACACAAATTTGTTAACACACATATTCATTCTCACAGGTAACATCTTGAAAACATGAAAAGATGATAGATCGATTACTCTAATTTCAGATTACTCTTCAAATGCTTTTCCTGATAGGATTAATATAATCGCTTTAGCAGGCTGACGTTTTCCCTTCTGTTTTCATTCCCAGAACTAATATCTCATCATGTCCAGCATGCCTTCTCTAGCCCTCTGTGTAGTCTGCTGGAGTTTGTAAGTTAGCAGCAGAAAAATCTGGAGCTGAGCATTTAACTCAACATGGGAAACATTATTTTAGCAGTCAAACCATGAGAGACCGATAAATTCTGTCTAAAAACAAAGACAGCTTTGTGTAAAGTGTGTCATCCCCATGTAAAATACATCTTATAATAAAACACAGTTTTGAAAACAAATGTTAGGTTAACAGCCTAACGGGAGAAGCATATGTGACCTGTGTTATTTTCAATTAATTTCTTGTGCTAACTGATAGTACAGGTGATTGTCTCTAAATTCTTCTGCTTATATTATTCACACCTTTCCTCACAGATACTAAGTCTCAGATAGAACTTCAAATTCAAAATCAAATTAATGAAAAAATCTATTACAATTATGATTGCATTACAAGTTTTCCACTTTGCAGCCTGATCCAGTCAGAACTCAGAAGATAACCAAGGATGGGTCTGGTCAGTACTGGGATGGGAGATCAAAGGAAAACCAGATTGCTACTGGGGGGGAACTGGTAGACCATTATAGCCCATTATAGCCCATAATTTCCTGGCCAATGCCTCAGTCTGATGACTGGGGACACTTTGCTGTTCTTCAGGTGACACATTAACTTCTTACTTCTTGGTCATTACCATGAGAGACCAATAATATCTGTCTAAAATCAAGGATGGCTTTGTGTCAGGTGCCTTATCTTCACGTAAAATAAATCTCATAAGGAACACTATCAAAGAATGATATGTAGCCTGTATTTTCAGTTAATTTCTTGTGCTGAATTATATTATCCAGCATTTCATATGAGGTAAAAGTCTTAACCTCTGTGCCCTGGCTAAATTCCACTCTGAATTTGTACATATAGTCTTTCTATACTTCTCCCTTAATTCAGATGGTGAAGAAAGCTCTCTCACCCCCACACCTGCTGTCTACTCTAGGTGCATAATGGCATCCATGCATCAACCACATGCATGCTGGTGAATGAAGGGAATCCATGCTATATGTACAGCGCTTTGTGGTCCTTAGGAAGTACTGTCTGAATGCAAAGAATAGTAATGAAGAGATAAGGGGAGGGACCAGCACTTTTTATATTGGCTTCATGGGACTTTTCTCATGGTTTATTGAGTTTATAAACTGATCCAGTCAAAACACTTTTTGGAACACAAGTGAAAAAGAGGCATATGTATCTGTCCCAAAATCTCAAGTTAAAAAAACAAATCTTATCCTCCAGATTCTGGGCACAGCTAAAAATTAGAGGCCGTGACTTTAGAGCACAAAGGTCAGCTCCATGTTTATCAAAAGAAAATTACCCTAATTAAGATGGAAGAAAACGGCCAGGGAAACAATACAAGCCTTTTTAGCTCTGAACTTTAGATTTTATCTCCCTGGGAGCATTTTTCAGAAATGGGTAGGTGTTCAGATACAGTTTCTTGCGTTATACAAATTATAAGGAAATACTGTGTATGCTAAAGGCCTTTTCTGTGGATATCAATAGATCAATTTTTAATTGAATTTCTTCTGGAATGTGAGAAGGTCTCATAAGCATGGAAAGAGCACAAAAGGGCTAGTAAAATAGTGTTAACTGTGTGAAACCTAATCGCATAAAAAGACTACAAACGAGAGGAGGTCATTTGGCCCATACAGCCTGTTTCATAGTTAGCTGCTAATTGATCAAAGGGATTACATGCTGCTATTTCTTGAAAAGTGAGGACATTGGCTTCAACAACATGGATAAGTAAACCGATCTACTGTATGCTCCCAGAACCCAATTACAGGTCATACGCCCCCCAAGACAAGACAAGCCTACCGAAAGACAAACTCACCATTAACATCGAGTGTGACAGTGTCCTGCGTGTCTTCAATTCCATACATCACTTCACAGCGGTAGAGGCCAGCATCACTTGCCCGGAGCTTAACAACCGTCAACGAGGCATCACCGACGTCTTCAGGGTGGCTGGGCACCGACACCCTGTTCTTGTATCCATGACCAATTTTAATTACCCCGTTTTGTGCCACAAGTACAGTTAACTCGCTCCCATGCTCGATTTTGGTCCATTTGATTCTCAGGTAGTCGGTGCCTGTTTTTTGGCTGGGTGACGAAGTGGGCATTGTTGAAAAATGACAGGGAAGCACTACTTTGCCAGATAGAGACCCACTGACCGGGGGGCTTTTCTCCATCTTCATGATCACTGTGCTCTCTGGGAAGAAAAAAAAGAACCAGAAATACTGTTAGATGGGATGCAAAATAAAACTTTTGGCGCAACAGGAACTTCAACAGGAACTTCAATTACAGCAGTAATTTCTACTCTTCTTTTGGAATATTTACTCATATCTTCCTTAGGTAAAATCCTTTATAATGGTGTTCCATATGCATTCTACTGCACATGGCATAATAAACGAGTATTCACACATAACCTCTGTGTATCATTTTATATGTTATAAAAATCAGTATTTAGTTGCACCTGAGGGGCATTAATAATGACGATTAGTATATTGGCCATTTGGTATAAGAGCCTAATATAGAAAGCCCAGATTATATGATGTGCTTGTCCTCGGGTAATGCTTCAAGAGTGCGCTTTTAGAGGATTCTTCCTAGCAAGACAATTCAGTCCTTTAGGCATTGGGGTGAAGATATTGCTAGCTGTACTAGAGAGCTTTGTTTTATCACAGGCCCTGCCTGCCTTCACCCACAGCCTTACAATGTCCACAGATGTTTAAGAAGCTTGTTTATAGGATATAGGATAATCACAGCTGATCATGGGCACAAATGCAATTTAAGTGTGAATGAGCACAATAGCACAGATTTGAAAAGTGCCTGATGGCTCAACTTCACCCACCACTGCCAGCACGTGTATTTAAAACTTAGGTACTGTACGTTAGGTAAGCAAACACTGACAAGACTCTGACTATGGGAGAAGATTCTTACCTTGAAGTGCTGCAGCAGACAAAGGAAGCATGCAGCATAACCATAAAATATGTTTTATATTTAATAGCATCTTTGATCTGAAAAGATAAAAAAAACTGTTAATCTGTGGGTAACCAGTGTTTAAAATGGACATTCTCATGCACAATAAGGTACTGTGTAATACAAGGACCGACTGTATGAATAAATAAATTGCAGTTGTTCTCCAAAGCAGTACAATACAGAACAATATGTAACACAGTATTAACATTTCCCAGATAGAGCTGAGTTTTCAGCGAAGTGCTTTACTTATGACTGTACATAAAAAGCCTTGGTTACACCATGTCATTAACCAATAAGAATAACAGATTTCATTAGTTTTTTTTTAATGTCCCTGTCATTTCCTTATCTGGCAGTGGAGCTTTACTTGGTCATCATCTGGTGGTCTTGAGCAATTTGTCAGCCCAAGTATTTCCTCTAAGTGGGTGGTGAAATAAAAAAAAAACAATTGATGTACCACCAGGAGGTCAGTGCAAAGATTTGTGGGGTGCAGGGACAATGTACACCCCCTCCAGGCTTCACATGTGCTGTGGTTAGTGACAAGGAGACCCTCAAATCATTCAGTTTTGCTTCAGTATCAATCCTCCCTTTTTTGCAATAAATCTGTGGGAGTTCTGATGAAAAAGGCTCCTTCCCATCAATCACATTTCTTCCCAACAATCTTTGCCTAGATCAGATTTCTCTTTGCTTTTCCAAGATAAACCATGAAGGTGTGTTACAACTGTCAGCAGTAGTTTTCATTCGTCTCATTTCATGTCTTAATTATAATTCTCCAACACCTACAAATGTGTATACCAGAAGGCAGAAGAATGACTTAGAAACAATTAGGAAGTCTTAACTGCTCCGAGCTGCTCAACTCACCTAAACAATTACCATGGGTTTCTTTAGATACAAAAAGGCATAATTTGTATTTTTTTATTCGTTTTTACAGTTTTGTGGCTTTTACAATTCCGTACTATCTACGTGTCCCGGGATAAGTGCTTTATTCAGATTTTTTTTTCAAAAGAGTTCTCACACTTTTGATTCGCAGGCAGTGATATGGAGCGATTAGCTTCATGTGGTTCTTATTTTTTCTGCACGTAAGGATTGAGTTTAAAGACAAGGAATGCGAACAGCGAAATACGTCTATGGTTTCTATAAGCATGTTACATTATTCTGACACATGCACATTATTGCCAGCCATTAATCATGTTCTCACGCTCAACCTAAAACCTCAACTGGCATACACACTGCGATTGACCCTGAGACTAAATCCACGTTTCTTCCCTGTCTTGCAGATGTCTTCTGTTAAAAGTCGCGCAGCATGCTCGTCTTATCGCTGGCGATAGATAATATACAGCACCTCAACGTGAGTGCAGCACGAATTGTTGGGTTAGTCCATCCTGACATGTTACCTGTCCTGTCATCAAAACTCAGCTTTTTGTACATAATTCACGTCAGTTAGTTAAACTTATGGTCGTTTTTAATCTTGACGATATCTTGGTGCTTAAATAAACTTTATTTGGAGACTACAGAACTCTACAGAAGGGTAGTTCATGGAAATATATCCTGTTCTTTTAATACAGCGTGGATTGGTGGAGCCTCCGACTTAAAAAGGGAGAGTAGAGTTTAGCCAGATACCGGTTACAGAAGACGTGTTTTATATCGTTAAACCTAAATCAAGGAAATTCATATGGCAGTTCTGTTCAACAAAAGGTCAAACCAACGAGGAGGAAACGCCTCTCAACAAGCTGACAGTTTCTCTGCGACGTCAGACCCCGACCGATCTGTAATCACTGACCTGAAATCCGACCCAATGTGAAGACTTCAGAATTTAGCAGGGCGCGGATCTTAATGTCAAGCTAATTTCCACGCCTGTCTTCGTAATGTTTTTCTTATCCTTCTCCCGGATCCCACTGAAAAGTCCAGTTGATTTCAGTTAATGTCGAAAATCCGTGAACCTAGAATGAATACAGAGCTTGATTTGATTTAATCACAGCGTAGCCTGAACACTATGAAATACAGCAAGTGCTCCACAGTTCACACGTTATTTTTACGTAAATCTTTGTATCAGAATCCGAAAAGCAAGGAAAATGCAGTAGATTTTGAAGGAAAACAAAGAATGGGGAACTAATCATCTTGAACATGATCAATAAATATGTTTCAAAAGTTCATTTCATATTTCTAAATATTTGAAAATGATTAATTGCTATTCGAAACTTTACCTGATGTCACCGCTAGAGGGTCAAATCTACGGTTGACTCAGTACAGAACAGCTTTCGAATTCCTCGGCAGTACTACATTATAGTCCAACACACAACCCCGTGGATAAATTGCTCTCCCTTATACAATTTGTCAAAGTTGTGTCTCATCTTTAATAAGGAGGGGGTGGTGGTGGTTACAGTATCCTTTGAGTATTGTCTTCGAGGTTTTTTAAACTGTGTGTAATCCTTCACGCACCTGATCAAAGTTTTCACTGATCTGTTTTTGCTTGCTCTTATACATTTTGTTTGACAAAATCTTAGAGCATGTAGTTTTTCAAACACAGTTTACCTTTTTTCCTATTGAACTTTTAATGCACATTTCAGCGCCACGCCGAGTGTATTTTATGATGATGTGCATGAATTTTTCGTTTTAAAAATATGCTTCGATTCAGTGGTAAAAAAATGACAGTTCTGATGCGTACAACACGATTCTAACATCTGGTCTGGAATCAGTTTTGAGCGTGAAATAATTGTTCCTTTTTTTTCGATCTTAAGAGTCACGCCCAATGATGAATAATATAGAATCACCATACAAGCATTGCTCCACAGCTGTATAATTGGTTTCAGGTTTTTACATTAGCCGCTCTTGGCTAAATACTGACCGGCTTGGGAGGTTATGAGGAGCAGCTGTGACACTGACTGGTGTTCTTCCACGCTGAGATTTGTCTTCAACGAGAGAAGATCAAGAGATTAGTTCTCTGTAACGCCGTTAACACCAGGAAAGATATAGAATTTCAAAAATGAAATTACCAAACAAAATAACATAAAAAAAATCAACGGGGTAAACCTTCAGTGAATATCCTTTCGAGTAGGTGGCTTGATTTGCCTTAAATACAATAGTGGACTAAGACACAATTTTTGCCTTGACCCCCGACTAAAAGATCGGATTTATCCCTTCACAGAAACGGGAGGGGTGTTGCTCCAACGATTAGGTGACGAAATCATCATGAACACTGGAACTGAAACTTTCGCTTTCTCTCGCATCCCTCTCCTTACAGAATAGCCTGTTCCTCCGGTTTCATCCAGCGATTTCACGGGCAGCTGAGGTAAGTGCGGTAGGTTGGGATGCTTTCTAGGAATAACTGTTCACAGCGATTCACCTTAAAATGCTTGAAAAGTATCAAATACATCGTTGCGGCGTTTTTATAACGGGACCATGCACGACACTTTTCAAACCAGTTCATTTAGGTAATTTTTTAAAATTATTTTTGTCGATCATTCTTCTAAATATATATTTTTTACTTGAAATTCCACACCTTTGCTATGTACATCCCAACAACAACAACAACAACAACAACAACAACAACAACAACAACAATAATAATAATAATAATAATAATAATAATAATAATAATAATAATAATAATAATAATAATACCTCAATAGTCTTGTAACTCCAGAAATCAAATCAATTTTCAAATTATATCCTTAATTCCAGTGTGGTCCAGTGTGAAGCTGCATGAAGAAGCCCCAGGACGGTTCTCCCTTCCAGGTGATTGAAGACGCTTTCTCGCAGTGCCTGCTCCTGTTATCTCCTTCGACAGCCCCGCGGCGAAGGGTCCGATTCCAGTTTGTAGCCTGTTCTGATCCGGGGTGAAAGAACCACGGAGCCAGGCGGCCGCAAGTTCAAATTCTACTTTTTACTCCCACTATTTCGTCATTGAGAGAGGAGGAGCTCACCCCCCCCCCCCCCAACTTAAAAATGAGCGGATACCCAAAAAAAATGACCAATAATTACACCTCATCGATGGTACCAATCTCGAAATGTAAAGAGGTTTAGCTTTTTTGCATTGTGTTGGGGACTTTTACACAATTGAAACAGTCACCGGTCTTTATAAATACTTGTTAAAAACGCTATTTTAATTGAGATATTCTGTAATTCACTTAGAATTAAAAAGTACTCTGCCCAGAAACTGATCCCTAAGTACTACAGTATATCAATACGTAAAAAGAAATCCATATTCACGAATATCTCTGTTGTCTCCGAGCACAAAACCCCGATTTTCCTCGGGACACAAAGAGAAGAAGAAAGGGGCTGCAGATACAACGAGCCCCTCCGCTGTATCTTTGAGAGCGGCGAACAATGCACGTTCTTCAGTGCACCTACTGTAGGTGTGGACCTCACCCAGAGCGGCTCATCCGTCTTGTGCAGAGTGACGGACCGAGAGAAAGCGGGCAGGGGAATTAGAAAAGCATGCCCCCCACGCACGGAGCCTAATTGTGTTCAATACACCGAGACTTCAGACTCGTTGTCTAAAAACACTACTTGTACTGTAAGTGTAAAGATGCGGATTTAATGTGAGATGGTCTAAACGCCACAGCAGTGTGCGGAGCGTCTCGTTTTCTAGTCCGTTTAATTTCGAAAACCCGTCTTGTTCACAGCTTGGGTATTAAGAAATAAGGGTGCGGATGTACCTGCACGCTTGTTCTTAAGGTACAACCCGTTTCTTCTGTCAGACTCTGCAAGATGTTAGAACAATGAAGTTCCCCGCATAAAACACCACCCAAGCCACGTGGACGAATTATCACACCAAATCTCAGGTTATTTCTGGGGGGTTTTAATGAGGACAAGCTCGTGGTAAAATTAATTTCAGGTCAGGATTAGCTTTACAGTGCCCAGGTGTTATCATCGCCAAGACTGTGGCTTCGCTTCTTGTAGAGAATAAATTAAAACCCTTTAAAAGTGTGTATTTCTGAGTCTCGGGATTTGTGTGCTTCTGTATTCCCGCAGCATCTTGACACAGCGCCCGATGGAAAATTGTCTGTTTCGGTAGAGTCCACACGGGGGAGAGACTGGACTGCAGTTAGTGAGAAGCGCGGTAGCGGCAGCAGGATCAGTGAATTCAGCAGCTGGGCGAGAGATGCGTTCTTTAGGAGGGTGATTTCTGTGCCTCGCTCCTGAAACGATCTTAAACCATCCCAACATGGACGCGAGGGCTACAAAATATCCTCGTTATATAGGCTACCAGGGATGAAATGGCCAAATTAGCAGACTACATCTTACAGCGTTTTGACTATTTTAATCATGCGGTACCCCAAACATTCCCCACTAGGCAATTAACATTCACAAAGTCGATGTATAGTCAAGTATATGAGTGTTATACATAGATGAAACATTAGTTTAATCTCAAAAATAGAACAGTTATATAAAAATAGCTTTATACTGCACGATCAATTTGCGCCATTAAAAAATCTAGATTATAAGGTCTATATACTGTACACTATGGTTTCATTGTTTAAAAACAACAATACTACAGCTTCATTTATGGGCCGCTTAGGAAGAGCTCAAGGCGCCGTGCAAACTCGAACAAATAAATCACGTTAAGAAGTGAAAAAGAAGTCAACAACTTCAGACCGAGTGCAACCAAGATTATACACTAAACAAAAAAACGCCCTAGGAAAGCAAAAAATATATTCTAAATAATACCATGAGCAGAAGAAGCTCTGAATTTCACAGACAGCCAGTGCGAGTTACAGAGTGTGGGAGTTATGTACCATATAGTTTAAGACGACCAATTCTGGTCATACTGAAGCCTGTTTAGTGCCTTAGATACCGCACCTAATGGCGCATCACTTAGTAGTCTACGATTGATTAAACAAAGGTACGTACTGTATCAATATTTCAGTACCAGCCAGGCAGAACAAAAAGCTAGAGAGGCAAATAAACCAGTGGTTTGTTCTGAACAAATGTGCTGTCTTGTCTTCTTTTCATATTGTGAAAGACGTCCGGAAAGCAATGGGTTTTCCTGTATTGCTGCTATGCTGTGGTTTTCCAGCCTTCGCAAACGCTGTGACAAGACAGAGATCGCGCATGAAGCTGTCCGCTTACCAATCAATGAATAATCCTCCCCCAGATCATGTGGAGAATAAAACACAATTTCCTTAATCTCTAGGAAGATGAAAATGATGGCGACGAAACTGGACTGTTTTGCAGTAGAAATGAATGTGAAGTTTGGGGGGAATGGTTGATATGAATTGATCTTTGTAGTTCTACTGTAGAACCCTATGACCGTCGAAAAGTTCCAAAATACCTATTTATAAATTAAAAATAAATGCGAGGGTTATTAATAAAAACAATACATGTTCGATACTTTGGGAAATAATATTATCTGGGATGTGTTTGATGAAACGGACTGTGCACGCCGAAGCAGAATCTCGGTAATGGTTAGAGACCAGTTATTATAACATGGATATTTTCTTTGTTGCAAGCTTATACATTTAATATTCTATCCAAGATAAGGTCTTCATGTTATAGTAGGAATGTGTACCATCTCTAACATTATGTTACTGGTACAACTACAACTATGAATAACAATAGTAACCTTACTTGTGCCGGTAATTGTACACTGAATCTGGATTTAAGAATCCTATGGTGGAATTAAAAACTCGGGCAGTTTATGAAGTTCCTAATATTAAACACGTTCATTTCAAATCATCTTATCAGTCTGACAAGAAAAAAAATCATATCTAGTGCCTAAATGTCTTCATACATAAGAAATTGATAAGTGCATTTTTATTTTTAAATAGCCTTTGTGTGCCTGTTATAATGCCCTGAGAGGCTATTAAAGACTGTGGGTCTTCAGCAGTTATTGTCATATTATTAGTACTTTCTTCCTTGTTTTCCTGACAGCTCATCAGACGTCATGCAGTAATGGAAGGATTTACTGCAGCTCCGCTGTGACTTGAGACGATTTTCTCTGCCTGGCCTCTTCACCCTTGAGTTGGAGTGTTTCCTTGGCTGAAGGGAAGAACGAAGTCGTAGCCCCTGATTGCGATTTGAGTCCACACCTGATGGCAATACAGACTCCCCTCTTGCCCGTTTCAGAAAATCCCCGCCTCTTCCGTAGAAATTCCCCGGGGTGCGATGATACCAGCTCGGGGTCTCCGTGGTGTTAGTGACACATGTGCTGCTGTCCAGGCTACTGCCAGTGTCAGATCCAATCCAGTGCCCTCTGAAAATACCCCCCTTCAAAATGCGCGCACGCCGTTACCTCAGGGACGCGTGGTTTTTCCTCGTTCTTCACATATACAATGATGGTAATAAGCTATACAGTATGTAATACACATGGAGAAAAGGTGTACTGTACGTCGCCTTTGTGAGTTTTCTTTCGGGTTGTCTTGTGTAAGGATAACTTACTGGACGTTGTCAATCTCGGGGTGGCAGTGATTTTTTTTATACCATTGCTCTCTCATCCCTGGCAAGCACTTTAAATACACAGAGAAACCGATATAGCATAAACCTTTCGGTCCGTATCGTCATAAGCAGATGCACAGGCACGCACGCAGGAGCTGCCTGTAAGTATCCCGGGAAGGTGTGAATCGCGTGGGCGCGTTATGGAAGTGTGTGTGTGTGTGTGGGGGGGGGTGCAGATTTCCAGGGGATAGTGAATGGGATATGACAGCAGGATTTGATCGTGGGCGCTCGCCGTCTCCGAGCGCGGACTGTGTCTCGGTCAAGACAGCAGGCGACTCGGCTCTGTCAGAAAAAAATGATTCCTCTGGATTCTGCAGTTTCGGAGTTTTAAACTGTCTAGAGTTCGGGGGGGGGTGATGCCACTTCTGTAACTGACTCCTTACAGGAACCCTGGGTCTCAAACGAGTGTCCAATGACCTTTGTATTAACCAGGTTATCTTTATTAGGTGCGCACCTTACTGAGAGACACGCTGAAGAAGTGTCATGTGACATTCACATGGTTTTACCTCACAGCTCATTTGTCACCTACCCTGGATGCTGTATGTTTTTGCTTTCTTCCCCTTTTCACTATGAGTTTCTTATTATTTAACCACCCCTGACCTTTGGGAAGAATGTTAACTTTTATAAAAGTTAGTTACATGCATGGCAGGTAAAGGACTTGAATGCATCGCTTTAGGATGATTAAAATGAAACTGCTTGATTTGTTCCTATTGTTGCGCCAGCGTCTCCCATTAATATTGTTTTCTGCGACACGGGTGGGCGCTTTAAAACATTTAACAGATCCTTCCAGACTTTGTGTGTGTTAAGGTGGGAAGCCAGGTAATTACAGTAGAACAGCAATCTTAACTTATTTGGAATGAAAATGGACAAAAGAGATTTAAACGTTTTTTTTTTTCATTTGGCAGAAAGCAAATGAAACACTAAAAATGGGGATGACCTGTCAACATTGAGGAACCATTCAGAAGCCTGGTAATTCCATTTTATTTCAGTGAAATCTTATATTAAACCAGGGAGGAATCTGAAACTAACACAGTGTTTACTAGAGATATTATCTTAGGATGCTTAGCACCTTGTTTGCTTTCTTGTTGGTTCCAATTACTGAGCTCCAATCTAAGACATTCACACAAAATCTTGTATAAGTATGACGAAAGAAATTGTGCTTCATTACAGTTAATCACTGCATCACTTCTCAACCTAAAAAATCAGTTTATTACTGATATAATAAGAACATATTATAATGATATAACATGACAACTGTATTGGCCACATCCAATTTCTTGTATCAGGGGCCCAACAGATTAGAATTCCTCTGCACGGGATACAAACCGGCAACCTTCTAGGCACAGGCACAGATCCTTAGCTACAGAGACATCGCACCACCCATAACAAAACAAAAAATAGTCACATTAGTATGTGTGCTTCATCTTGCAGGTTTGCTGAACATGTTGTAAGAACATGTAAGATATTCCCAAACACATTTGTATACATGCCTCAAGTGACAACAGTGAAAGCAACTATGAAGCATACAAATTAGACTTAACAATTATGGTTTTAGCTATTTGCCATGAATAAAGTGTGGAATCTGATGCCTTCAAAATCCTGTATGCTAAACTAAAGCAGGAGATATATCCGAGTATACCTCCTCTTTGTAGACAACGCGATAAGGTGATTTATGTGAACACAGGGATTTTTAATTCCACTTTTATTACCCTTCCAGGCTGTGAATGGTGGCTGACAAGTCTATCGGATTAAAGAGATCAAAAGAGATTGTGAGTCCGTGTCTTGGTGATCAGTTAACACAGTTTGAGTACTATATTAGCCCTGCCTGTAGTAGAGTCTTGGCTTATTGTATTTGCAACAGGGAACTGACAGGCACCTCAAAGAACTGTCACCCTGAGAGTCCATTCAGTTACTGATATAAATTGACTTAACCTACACCTAGAAACACCCAACTATGAAAAAACACACCGGAGCCATATGGTACATAGGCAATACTTTCCATGAAACTCATACTGTATATTAGCTGGACACTTACTGTTTATCTAGCTTGGGTTTCTATTTTTCCACTAAGAGCCAAGCCTTCCTTCAGGTATTAAATCAGATTTACCATTTGCTGCCAGTGTAGTGAACTGTGATCTAGAAGCATTCCTGCAGAATTTTCTGGAAAGTAATAAAGGAATAATTTATTCCCTACACTATGTGCTGAATTAATTTTTAAAGGCAATGAGCCTTTATTATAATATTGTAAAGGACATGTGAACTCTCTGAGTTGGCAAAGAACATCAGGACAATGGCAGCAAAGAACACAAAATGGACTAAATGTCAAACACTAATATGCATTAACATCACTGAGACTTAACTCCATGCCTCAGCCACCACCATTAATACAGTCAGAGTAAGCAATTTGATCTACAATAAAAAAGAACCCAACATTCTTAATCTTGAAAGCAGGTCCCATTGTGTAAGGTATTCAGAAGGATCATCATCAATGGTCATTTGTTTTATCACTGTGTCAGTAATCAGTAATCAGTGGATTAAAAATTAAGAAGATACCATCGGCACTGGCCTTCATTATTTCCCCTCACAATAAAAATCTTTGTTATTTATTAGTCTATAAACTTCAAACTGTCTACTACTGAATATGTTAAACTGAAATGAGTATTTTAAAACAGGTCAGAATTTCGCTACGGCTAAAAAAAACCTGATTTTATTTTTAAACCTAGGAACTAGAGCATGGTTCTCAAAACAGGACAGGATATTTTGCAAGACTCAAGTTTGTGCAAGAATGTGGGTGTGTGTGTGGCACATGCTAATGAAAGTCCTCAAGTTTGAATTATTCTTGGCGTCATACAGACCTGATTATGATATTATGTTCTTGTTCCTAACAGTTGTGTAAATTGTCATTAACAAAGCTACACCACATGTCTCTTTGGAGGGTGGAGCACTTCCAAGCAGTGTAATAATCCTGGTGAGATTATCTCAGGAAGTCTTAAATGTTACTTGAGCAAAGCTTCCAACAATTTAAAAAGAATTCCAATTGAGCTTTTACTTCTCTTCTTCGTCACAGTGCCTATTGTTACTTACCACGACTATATTCTTTTACAAGTTGCACTGGAATTATGAAATGGGCATTACCGAAGTCACACCAGCATCATGTTAAGCACCACGCTTACAATTAAAACATCTTTCTTCTGGGTTTATTTGCATCTTTATCAAAATTTATTTTCCAGCATGAAAACAATATAAAAGTTACAGTTCAATATATTTTCAGACACTCCATTTACTTTTTGGCATATATAAAATACTCTTACTGTAGGTGTTATTGTTTCTTATCTTGCTGCATTTTGTTCTAAAAAGTACACAGTAAAAGCAGGATTCCCTGCAGAGCAGTCCTGTACTGCTTTCTGTGCACAAAGTTTCAAAAACTGGAATCAAGGTACAGTGTGACACTCAAGTGCTTTCATTTCCCACAATCAGCTGTCAAAAATCTCATTTTTGCTGAATATTCTTTAGACTTCAAGAATTATTGCTGAAGTTCTAATACAAGAAGGAGAAATCAAACGATTTAATCAAACCTTTCAGTAGTTCTGTACAAAGTCAAAAGCCTCAGCTTGAATGGTGGAATTTAATATTCTTTTGAAACAAAAGAAAATATCTTTTCCTTTTGACAAATTCGGCACAATCCAGTTTTGTAAACGTTTTATCTTAACACAGCCTGTAATTAAAACAGTTCGTCTGTAATTACAAATCATTATCTAAAGCTAGTTTATTTTGCCGACAAACTTCACTGACATTAGCCCTACCATTTGTTTTGTTTTAAACAAAAGTAAAAATTAGAATAATTGAGTGTTAACAATTTCCTGGCTTAAAACTAAATTGTTGTGAATAATGCTCAAAGTAATCAGAACTAAATAAGCATGATACCATTTTAGTAAATGTTCTCTACCTACCCCTGAACACTAGCTTTCCTTGTCCTGGAGGAACACGTCTCGTCTATAGTTTTATATTAGAATGTCATGAGGATTTTGTTTTCATTTTTAGTCACTGTACTATTATTCCCAAATGAAGTATCAGCACTTATTATACTGCAGTCTAAATAGGAAGACATTAGACGTTGCAATTTTGGGATAATTTTCTATCATTTTGCACATGAAAGAAAAACAGAACTCTTTGGAAAGTTAATCTTGTGGTAGAAGACGTCCAGGCTAGATGTCATCGAAGAGATCTTCTGGTTCAGGGGCACTGCTGGCTGTGTTTGTAGACCCCTGTGGTGCTTCATTGCTGACGTCAGACGTCTTCGGTGCGAATTCCACTCTGTAAGAACACACAGGTGTCAGAGAGAAAGTGGGTCATTATGAACATGCATATGGGGGGCAGGCAAATTAAAGACACCAATTAGCCTGGAGGGCACGTCTTCGGACATGGGAGGAAACCAGAACACAAGCAGAAACCCGACCCGGGCATGGGGAAACCATGCAGACTCTCCCTGGAAGGCACTGATGGTCAGAGGTCTGAGGCACTGCAGGTAGCGGTTTAGGATGCAAACTTGTGCGAAGAATCGGAACTGGAAAAGGAAGTTTCCCATAAGCAGACGATCCCAGAACCATTTTGACTTCCAGATGATTTTAAAATTGAATTAATATGTCCACACCCTTGTAAGAAATGTCAGTAAGTAAGTCATATCTGTCTACTTACTTGGGTCACTATTGTCCCGCTTTTCTGCATAAGAACACGTGGACAATTTTCCAACTCCTGTCTCTGGTTGAGTGTTGAAACTTTGTGCTTAACAGCCCATGAATATAGCCTCTCATGGCTTTGAGAACAGATGGAAAGCACCTTTCATCCTCTAAGAGTAGTGCACTTATTTTTAGACACCTTTCCTCATTTTTTATTGTTCCTTTGCTGCAGCAGGGAAAAAACGGTTTTGTATCAGGTTGCTTCCATACCATTACTCTTTTCAATCTCTCTAACAGCCTTTGGAATAGATTTATTTGACTTACGCTGCATTGCACTTTTGCAGTTTTTTTGTTACACCTACAGTACAAAGTGCTTTTACTGGCATGTTTTACAATCAATCCTTTGATATATTCAGATAAGATAAGAAAATTTTATTAGCCATATACAATTTATCTTTTGGGTACCCCAACTTGCTCTCTATAAGACACACAGACAGGGAGAGAAGCTTGGGGTCAGAGCGCAGGGTCAGCCATTTATACAGCGCCCCTGGAGCAGCTGGGGTTAAGGGCCTTGCTCAGCGGCCCAACGAAGTAGAATTCCTTTGCTGGCCACGGGATACGAACCAGCAACCTTCCAGCCACAGGCCCAGATCCTTAGCCACAGAGCCACCAGTTTCAATACGTTTTCTGTATTTATGTTTGGGATTCATTTGCCTTGTTGCGCAAAAAATATTTTTTGAATTATGTTGTCCATTCTCTACCATTTCTATCTCCACTGTCCCACTGTTCTACTTTTCTGAAACTCTCACTTCTCCATAGTCTGATTTCCTGACAGTGTACACCATAGTTGTGGACTGTAAAAATGTGGTTATTAAACACACCTCAAAAGATGCAATGCTATGATAACAGCCCCATAATCGTTCTTTTGCCACTTTCTCGATCCTGTAAATTGGATTTGAAAGCAGGCACTGACACCTTCTGCTACTCATTGTGGGAGAAACTGAAAAGTCTCCCATTATAACGATCTCTTCTTCACCCAGCATATTCCTGACACCACTGAATAATGGATAATTTTACTGATTTTTCACTTACATTTTACTCCTGCATACCTAAATATTCTATCCTGTGATCTAATAGAAGATCTTCTTTTTGGTTGATACTTATGATTTGTGATGCAGTTCTGAATTTTCTCATTTCAATGATATATTCTTATTATACGCCAGTCTAGCACATGGCTATTTAAGGCACTGTACTAATACAGTGATATTGAATACTCCTCTTTGAACTCTAGCCCATCTAAGATCTGCTCTCTAAAGCTAAGCAAGGCCAGGTCTTGCCAGTAATGGAATGGGAGACTTCTGAGGAAAACCAGATTTTATCTGCAAGTGGTGTTAGTTGACCAGTAGGTGGCGCTCTTCTCTCTGGACCAGAATTTCCAAACCTGTGCCCCAGTATGATGACTGGGGAGACTGTTCTGTAAGATGTGCCCTGCTTCAGGTGGGATGTTAAAATGAGGTCTTGCCTACTTGGAAAAGGCACTGGTTGAAAGTGCTGGGGTGTTAACTCTGTTGTCATATCTGACTCCCACTCTTGGCTTTAAAAAATTGACTCCCTAAAGTTCCTTCTTAATTCAATTTCAACATTTCCGTACCTCATCTGTATATCTGTATGAAGAGGAGGCTGCACGACAGCGGTGGATGAAGTACTATATACTGTACGTAAAGTGTTTTAGGTTGGTAAGCCCCACAGAAATGTACAAAATTATTATAATTACCATTAGTTTCAGACTGTTTACATTACTGCTAAGCATGGATCATTCCATTCTTCATAACTGACTGTTCTTTGGCTTGTCTGGAGTTTTTTCTTTATATTAAGGATCTGAGCTTTGGCTCCATGTGCTAGTTAAGGCAGCACATGCCAGCCATAGACTTTTCTTTCAAGGTGGAGAGTGTAGTTTCTCCATTAATATCACTCTGAATCTGAATCAAATGCACTCCAGTCCACTCTGACAAGGGTTAAGAAGTAAAATAAGGAACCTCACCTTGGAAATCACAAAGGAGGATGTCAACATGGACAGAAACTGGGAACTGATTGCCAAGAAAGATGAAAAATTAAGTGAAAGGCGATACCCAGACAATAATGCCAAGATAGATAATAAAGTTGAGGATAAAGTCAAGGAAGACAAGACCCAAACTAGCAAAGATTATGGCACAAGTCTTTGTAAAAAGTTATGTTTAGAAAAGAAAATAAATAAAAATGTTACTTTTGTAGGGGAGAGATTTTCACAATGGAATTCAGTCTTCAAAGATAAACCAGACTTTTAGCAGGAAAGGGAACAAGGAGTTCTCAGAAGTAGATAAAACCACCTACAGTACTAGC
Source organism: Lepisosteus platostomus (assembly GCF_059453375.1). NCBI lineage: Eukaryota > Metazoa > Chordata > Actinopteri > Semionotiformes > Lepisosteidae > Lepisosteus > Lepisosteus platostomus. The sequence continues at coordinate 72,170,098 of NC_142614.1, read as the reverse complement.
AATAACACAAATAAGTGGACACCTTCAATACTGTAAGTGTGAGATTCCACTAAGAGCAGAATTCAATGATTTTGAGAAAGCATGACTGTATTTACAGCATCTGTTTTGGGTGCTGTGAAGAACAAAGTCAATAAAGCCATAAACTAATGAAAACAACACTATTTGTAATGCTACAGTATTGTCTATTAGGCTGCACAAGGGCTACTGTAAAAGCAGAATTGAAACACATGTCTGTCAAGGTGATATAATATCCTAGAACTAGTTTGCAACCACACTTCCATGAAACACAATCCATGGAATCTACTTAAATCACCTCTGGTTCATTAACAAACTCAAAACTCAAACTCAAACTGTGAAACGAGCATTAAAAGACTAAAGATTAAAGAGTATGAATATAAAACTTAAGAAAATGAAAGTGACATTCTTAATGTTCTAAATGTAAAATGAACAATGCCTTGGTATCATTCAGTGCATTGGTCTAAATAAATGAACTTTCTTGTGCCAAAGTTTTAACATACAGTTAATATAAGCCAACATTTTCTATAATCCATAGTAAAGGTTGGCTATCAACAGGAATAAATTAAAAACCATCTTTAATAGCAGAACATACTGTGGTTTTGTAGGCCTTTTGAAAGAGGACAGGGAGAATAAAAGGGACTTTATCATCCACTTTTCCTGTGGAATTCAAGATGCACAGCGTATCATATAACCTATTAAGGAAGCTAATGTCTGGTATTGCCCTAGTAGGCATACAATAAAAATTCACCAGAACTAATTTAAAAAAGAACAGATTCCTGTTGTATCTTCACTGCATGTGTGAGTCTATACTGAAAGGCATAGTGTATATTCCTGTTGCTACCATGTTTCAAGAGCTGATAGACAGTGCAATCGATTAATTGTAAAAGAGGGGGAGGGAACTGTTTAAAATCCTTCTGATGCAGTGAAAATTATTTTGAAATCCCTTTGCATATATATTGCATAAATACCTATTTTTCAATGCTAATGCTTTTTTTGAGTAGAGTCATGCCAAAAGGCAGTAGAAGTGGGCTTGCCAATAAGAAAATGGCCCAGAGGTATTTGGGTACTTTAGCTCTCCAATGTATGCTTTAAATATCAAGAAGAAATGCTACAATTTATACTTTTACTTAGATTTTACATTTTATAACTATGCAAGTTTAATGTAAACCTATGCCATGTAAAGCAGTTAAGGAATATGAGGATGATACAAAAATTTCAAAACACCTGGAGAATTATTTAATTACTCTGGAGCAGCATAATCATTTTCCTCTAATAAAAATTAATCTTATACAGTATAGCATAGGCTACGTAAGCAAAAGAAAGACTGACAATGTCAAAAGGATGTTCTAGAATTCAACTTTTTTGTTCAGTGGCTCCTCATTCCATATTTTGAACTAAAAAATGGATGATTGCAATAAAGTCCTTCACTGCAATGAATCACTGAGCAGCAATCTCAGAAGGCATTGCTTTGGTGCCAGTGCTACAGGAAAAAGATTGCTGGGAAACCAGTTTTAGATGAGGCACATTAACAGATATATAGGCTGCTGAGCTATTTCTTGGATTATCACACTGAGAAAAAGTTAAGGTTAGATTTAGATTAAAAATCTTCAAGGAGTAATAAAACACTAAATCTTAGTGCGGTGGGTCCAACAAGAAGGTCTCTATGAAAACAAATCCTCCCTACTTCTCTCAATGGTTTCAAAAAGGTGTGAACCTCTGTATTTTCTATCTTCTGTGATCTCCAAATACCCCCTGTTTATTTGTAAATGAATATCCTTAAATGCCCTCACAGAGGGCAAGTCATCAACTGCTGCACTGCAGTGCACAAAGAGATAATCACAGAACTTGGCTTGTTGCAATGGATATTTTTGCTTTGGTGCACACGATAAATGGTGATGCTTATAATTTCCCAAGACTCTTCAAGAATGAGCTGAAAACCATCAATGTCACCAACATCCCCTGGTTCACCACAACACAGGAGTCCCTCTGCCCACAGATATTAAATCCAGATCTGTAAATCCTGCTATTTGCAAGGGCTTCCTTAGTATTATCAGAATAGCACCTTTTGTCTTCACCAGCCACAGGGCATGTACATTCAGAACGGCCTTCTTGACAGCCCACTGAATGCAGAGCCGTGCTTCAACAGCTGCAGGGAACATACAGAATATGGTTTTGCAAGCTTAAGGCAAACAGCGGATCGTCTAAACCTTTAAATGGATGTTTGGAGAAGTACTATATTATGCAAGACTGTGTTTCTTGTCCACATTGATTTAGAAGTTAGATTTTAAATAGAGTTAACATGATTTTATTGTTATTCACTAAAACCATAGTTACAGCACCAGACCACCCACACCAGATCTCTGCAGAGTTAAAACTAACAAGCCTCATTAGTCACTTTCGAGCAGATATTAACCATGCTCTCTTTGTTCATATTCAACAGACCAGGCCCAGGATTGTAAATTAATTCAACTATACATATATACAGTATAGTGTATATACAGTATATACACTTACAGTATATAAAAATAATAGTTTTAATTTAATTGTAGTAAATTTTATTTTTGCCACAAACCTACAGACTTCAGTGTTAAAACAGCTATCAAAAAGGCAGAATTCCATTCTTGTTCCATCTTCATAAAATCTTACTCCGTTTAAGGATGTGCTAAATAAAATAAAGACGATTATTATTTTAATCATATGGGATGAGTCAGCTACAGACTAAGACAGCAGAGGGTAAAGTCTATACTCTTCTAGCTCATCCTGATTTTGGTACAATTAGTACAATGGACTCAAGAGCATGACTCCCCTCTGGATGGGACGTCAGTACATTTCAGGGCCTAAGACAGTATTATATCCTTAATCCTTCCTCTGTCTCTTCAGCAGTGAGTCTCTGATACATATTATTAGTAGCTTATTTGTTTGTGTTTTCCTTTTCTGGCTTGTTTTAACACTCTTTTTTTTATTCTTCATGCCCCATGTGACTCACTCAATGTTTGCAAGCTGTATAGAGCTGAGTTTTTTCTGAATGGGTTTCAATATCTATATGGTGTCTATGCAGTAGCTAAAGCAGCCAGATAGGTTAGGCTGTCAATGGGCCATTTGCACCCCAGTAGTAATACTGGCAAGTCCTTGAAACTTTCAGCGGTTTTTCAGTAAGCTTGTTCTGTTCTTCTCAAGAATGCCTATTATTGCAAAAAAATAGAACACATAAAGACAATTTCCTTCCAAATACATGTGTGACAAACAATAATGCTGCTATTATATTTGTGTTTTTACATGTATTGAGAGATTATGATACCATGCAAGACATACTGAAATACATAATTAACCAAAACTGATGAAAACTGATTAAAAATAATCAGAACTACAGACCTTTAGTGGACTGCAGACTAATAATTAGTAAATAGTAAACATGAATTGCATGTGCATTAAAAGTATATGGAGTAGGAAGTATCAATATATTTTGTAACAAAATAGCACAACACTTTAAAGAGAGAAAACACAAGGTGCTTTAGGTGGGTAGCTGTGTCAGCATGCGTAGGCTACAAAGGAACAAGTAATAGGTTTATTCCATACTGAAAAAAAGAAGAAAGAGAACACAACGTTTCGGCCATGGAGCCTTCTTCATCTGAAGAAGGCTCCACAGCCGAAACGTTGTGTTCTCTTTCTTCTTTTTTTCAGCATGGAATAAACCTATTACAAGGTGCTTTATCTGTGTTCATATAATTAGTTTAGCAAAAATTCATATTCAAAGGTCTTACTTTTTCCTAAGCTATCCATTCCACCTGTTGCGTAAATGCCAACTGCCACAGTGTTCAACAGGGATCATTATACGAGCCGGGAGTTGATAGCTACTGTAGAAAGGCAGTTCAAGATGTACAGTAGAAAGCAACCTGGAGGACATCCATGGCTAAAGGAAAAACTGTGAGAAAACTAAAACACTGTTCAGTTTGTTTATCTTGCAGTAATGAAGGAAAAAAAGTCTGGGTTCCCATCTTTTGTCCAGCTGTTGTTTTGGACTCCTCTATTCACTTCAGATACAAAGACCCTTCCTTATGCCAGGTTGATCTTGTAAAGAATACAATGCCACCCATTCATTTCCCATTAATAAGTAAAAGAGTTGAATATACTGGTATTAAAAGAAAAACGAGACATTGGAGCTGCTTGTCAAGGCAGACATACAAAGGATGAGGGTATTCCTACACATCTGGGCTTTGCCAGGAGAAATCTGCTGTCAGTCATCTGACTGTTCACATGGAAACCAGCTGCTGTATAATAACCCTAGGTGTTATAAAGATGAATCACTGGACACTTAATTACATATCAGTGCATACGATTAACAGTCTTGCCACTAAGGTTAATTCCAGCTGGTTCTGTTCTTCTAAAGCACTTGACAAAAGTCTACAAAAAACTTCCTTTAATACTTTTACAAGGGGAGTTCATCTTCTGAGAAGCTGTAATTATCCTGTCCCCTTTCTTTTACATTAAAACTGAAAGGCATAATCAAAATAAACTTTAGAGGTTTGCAGCTTGGCATACATCCACTGATACCCAGCTTGTTTGGATGTTGCTCTTCCGTTCTCGTAAATCATTTTTTACAACCTTAGTAGCTATGAGTAAAGGTTTTGATTTACAAACGGCTTGATGAATTCATCTTTCTGCTTTCACTGGTACACATGTTCTACCAGGGTCCGAGTAGTGAGCTCCATCAGTGTGTGTTGGCTGCAAAGGAACAAGCAACTTCAAGTGACTCACACCTGAAGAAGGATCAACAGCAGGGTTTCCTCCTTCTTGATTTCAGCGTGGAATTAAATTGTACTCGTTGTTTCACTGTTTCACAAATATTTCCCTGTCTGCCAAATCTTAGTAATGGCCATTAAAGATCCCATGAAATTGTTCACAAGAGTAGGGGTGCTAACCCCAATGTCCATCAAGCAAAACTCTTTCCTCTAGACCAGGGGTTGGCAACCTTTCACAAGAGACGTGCCAAGAGTTAGCTCATGCACTTGTTTTTACAGATTTATGTACCATAGATACTTTTTTCAATGTCAGTTATATCCCTGTATACAGTCTGACTACCAATAAAATGTATTATTAAAATATAAGAATATCTAAAGTCAATACATTGATATGCATGTCTTACCATTTAGTGTGATCCTTCCTCTTGCTTTCCCTTGCTGCGTTCTCCAATCTCAGGCTCATAGCCTGACACTATAAGCAGCATGCAAGCCTCCAAGTGTTCAGTAGTTAACAAGCTACGTGAAGGACAAAGAACTGACTTCATGTGAGAAAATAACTGTTCACAGAGGTATCTTACACAAAGGTAAGAGGTACAGTATGTTGACCCAAATTTTGCGAGCAGTGAAAACACCACACCAACAGATCATGACAGAGATGCTCAGATCATGTTCAGTAGCCTCACATGTGTTTTGCAGATCCCGGGACTTGGAGTTCTGTAAGTTCTTGTATGTACACTCCAGACCCGGATTGTGCAATGTTTGAGAGTTCTTTGTCAGCGTCCTGAGCAAAACTGTCAAATTTTGCAAGAAATGCCCTCCACGTTTAGAAAAGACCCATTAACAGTTTGATCTGTACCCTACAGAAGAAGGTTGAGTTCATTCATGTGCCTGGTGATGTCAGCTAGAAATATTACTTTTGCAGCCCATTTTTCATTGTGCAGTTGGGGGTTGTCTTGACCTTTTTCCGACTAAAACATCTTGATTGGATCTTTGTTTTCTATACCTCTCTATGGCCCGCTTGAAAGACTCAGATTTGCCTGCCTCATCCCTGGAAGTGTTTCTCATGTTTTTTGTTTTGAAAAAAATGGCATTGGTCGCTTGATGTGCAACAAACAATGCTCTAACAGCCTAGAGCACAAACAGCATGGTCTGTATGCTGAACAAATCCATATTCATAATTTCACTGAAATTAGTGAACATCTAAGTTTGCCTTCTAAGCAACTGCTATTTTGTCCACAATGCTTGACTGTAATCTTAAGTGTGAAACATGTTATCAGTTGCACAGATTAAAAGCTTTCTTGTGAAAACAATAGGCAAGTTAATCTTTTTTTGTTCTGCAATAAGGAGCTACCATTGAATTGTCATAGAAAATCACAGAACAGTCATGCATAGTCTTTTATCTCGGTTTCTTTTTTGGCTTATTAGAATTTTATTACACGTGCCGCCTTCGTTGTCCTTTGCATGCCAATTATGGCAAGTGTGCCGTGCAGTATGTTGCCAACCCAACCCCTGCTCTAGCGTCTCAATGACGAACTATCGGGTAAGCTGGCAGGGAACACCGTGCTGGATGAGGCGCCATGTTTTGATTGAAACATGAAACTGAAGTTTAAATTCCATTCTTGACCTACCTAAAGCTCAGCCTTAATTCCATTGGTTAAGCAATACTTCAATGGTGGATGATATGTATAAAACTTATGTAAAAAACTATATGTAAAAAACTTTAAGATCCTTTAGAGATCAATAGTCTTACCTACACACAAGGAATAACTAAATCTGGCAACAGCAGTAAATGCTGGACTACCCACTGAGCTACAGCATGCGGTTAATGCTGTACAGCATATCAGAAATATCTAATTAAAGAGCCCTATTAAATCAACTGAGTCTGAACAGTGCGACTTTTCCAGTGTTCACCGGTGAAGCAATTTCTCACTCTTCCATCTGACCTGCTGTGCAGTGGGGCTGCTGGTCCAGAATAGCCACACTTCACTCAGGTGGGTGCTTACCTGCAGTGGGGGATGAAGTGGGTCTGATCCTATACAGTACGTATAAAGAGCTTTGGGATCCTTTGAGAGGAAAAGCACCTACACCCTTTAATTGCTTTGAAAAAGCTCTAAAAAAAACTAATTAATAAGACTACAACGGATTTTATTGAAACCAGCTGGTTCTTACTGCAAACACAGTGCAGACCTGGTGATCAGCATTTTTCATTATAGTAAGCACATGAGCTTTTTTTTTTGCTACAGCTGGCTTCCCAGTATAAAACAATAAACATTATTTTGTCAACATTTCAGATTAAAACACAAAACAGAGGTCCAAGGGATTTTATTGTTCATGTAAAAACTCTTGCTAGTTTAGTAAAATCCAATTTAATGAAGATTAATGTAAATATACCATAAGACATGACTGACTGGCTCCAATTTTCTGACTCCTTTCCACAAAATCAACTTACGTTTTCTGCAAACTAGTTTACATATCATACCTTCACAAACGTAGTTAAATTAAATTATATATCGGAAAATCTAATCTATAGATTAAATCTGCACAGCTTTTATTAATGTATCAATCATGTAAGCTATAAACATATTTTATCAACAACTTTTAGATTGGGGATCAGCTAAGGCTATGGAGAGCAACTTTTATATTCTGTTTAATTTTCTAATTATTGAACTGACCCATTATAACTGTGTTTGATTGGTCAATAGCTCTATTTGTCCCAATTATTACTGTTGCTAGGTGAGAGTCCAACATGTGGAACTGTTGCTTTACAGTAAGAGATGCACACACTATCCTGTTTTAAATCCTGAAGACCGAGTATCACTATTTATTCCTGCAAGACACAGTCTTTTTGTCACAAACCGCATTCCTACGACCACCTCTCACCGCCAGCACCGATGCCCTAATGGATCGATTGTCTTCCTCACGCTCTTCCCTGTTTATACCCTCTCGCTCCACTCAGTCCCCGCTCACTCGTGAGAAGTTCTCTTCGGCTTTCTCTGGTGCGCGCTACGACTCCTGACCTGATTTTCGGCTACCCGATCTTGTTTCCTCCTGCTTTGACTTCGCCTTGGTTCTTGTTTAGGATTTGGAATCACCCGACCTAGTTCTTTTGTTTCGACTACGACTTTTGCCTTTTGCTTCTCTAATTTGGATGCCAATCGGCTGCAAGCACCTCGGTATCCGCATAGGGTCTAACCTGGTGCTCCTAACGCCGTCGTTGACACCTTTTATTGCAAAACAATAAAAATATGACTATTTGTCCTCAGATATGAGTTTCTGAATGAGCACTTCACTTGCAAGAAAGGTGTTTAGAAACACACACTTCATATTGTACCAGAATGTAGTTCAAGAATACGAAACAGAATTCAAACTATATTTATTTAGCTTATTTAATTTAGGTAAACTAAGCAAGGAGAAAAACTTTTTTTTTATGCTTGTAATAAAAAAATAAAATAAACAGCGTATCTGATAATACTATTAACACTTTCCAGCTTACTGAAGGATGTCTGCAAAATGAGCTACAAAATGCAAATTATTCTTCTATTGCAAACTTCCTTGGAAAACTCATAAATCTGAAACCGAGACGGGGAAAAAATATTAGTGCTTTTAAAATATATGAGTCATATTTCAGCATCTGAAGGTTCTCAGTGGAATCCTAATAATGCTAGGCCTGACCACCACAACACACACTTGCCATGTTAACAACAGGCAAGCACAGAATTACACAATTATCTTTCCTGATAGGGTACTAATTTATTTAGCAGCAGCATTCCTCCTTTGAAGGTTGACCTTGTCAGAACTCAGCAAGGCTCAACCTAGTTATTAGTGGGATGGGAGACCTCCAAGGACAACCAGACTGCTGCTGCAAGTGGTGTAGATAGACCAGTAGGTGGCGCTCTTTTCTCTGGCCTGTGATGTCCAAACCAACACCCCACCATGCTGACAGGAGCACAGCTGCGCTGTAAGAGGCGCCAAGCTTTGGATGAAATGATAAAACTGAAACCTAATTCTGACTCTCTTTTGAATCCCAACCTTCACAAGTTACCCAGAAGGAGTGATATCCATTCCACTGAAACCTATTCAAGCTCAGTTTATCTGCTAATTCTCTCTTACTCAGAGTCGGGAGATAAAATAATGACCTATTTACTGTTGCATGCGGTGTGCATGTTATATTAAATGAAAACCATCCTTATGTATCACATAAAAGACTCAAATCTCGCAAAAATGGAGACTATTGTCATACTGTACATACATGTAATTCACAATGCTCTTTTGAAATGGTACTGTATTTTAGAATGATTACATTCTGCAAGAGCTCACCTAAAGAGCTGCAAAACTGTTATCTACTACTGTAGGTGTATTACAGTGAGAGAGAGGACAGCTATTTAGCTGAAAACTCCTGAACATGCAGAGTGAATTTGTAGAACTGAAAGGGCCATAATATAATGTCCAAAGTAAACTGTACCACCAACCTATACCAAGCATGTCAGACGAGTGAGTGTAGAGGGGTGGGAAGACAGAATCTGGATGTGTGAAAGTACACAAAGTCCCTATTTCTCCCCAGAGCTTACCTCCATGATCACGGTGCACAGATCTGCAATTACATTCCCACAGGGGATCCTCAACAGGACTCCACCAAAGCTGATCTTACCACACTGTTTATCCCAGTAATTTGACAGTGCAGGTTTATTAACACAGTTCACACCCTGCCAGCAGAAGACACACTTAAAAGGAACCCTTGGAAGAGAGAGGAGATTTGTGCTGGGTAATATCTGAGATAGTTATTTACATTGACAACATAATGAGCATGGCGCATAAAACAAAAGTGACTTACGTCTTTGAACGAAAGCCCACTAAGCTCCTATAGTAAAGCACTACAGAACTTCAAAGATAGGCAATATTATGATAAAGCTGGAAAACCCACTCATACCTGAGATTCAGTTGCCAACATACAGTACTGTACTGCTTGAATTTGATTCCCTGTGTTTATGTGTTTTCTGGAAAAAAGGATGAATAGTCTCTCTTAGAAAAGACGTGCAGAAACTTTCAAAGGATATTATTTGTTAAAAGGAATGCTGCCTTCCTTCATTGATCGTCAGTTCTCAGTCACATATTGTCCACTTGCATTTCATTCTTCGTAATATTATATGACAATTCACTTAGCATGCGGGATACAACATTAAAGAAAGGGTGGATAATAATGTCAGATTACTCAGACAAGAAGTTAGAATGGGTGTGCTGTTACCAGAAAAGAGACCTGTGACAGAGCCAGAAAGAAGATGTGTTCATGCTCTTTTCTCAGAGCCCCCTGTTCAAGGTTCAAGGGAGTGTCCCTTAGTTTGAGCGCAGCCCAGTTTTCACTGCCCTTCTGAGACACGCAGAGCACAACCACTGCTTCTTCAGGCTTTGTAGTTTCTGCACTTGTAAGGCTTCTTTCTGATTTGTAATAAACCAACTACATATACTGTAGCAACACTTCTTTCTGCTGTGTATGCTATATTTGGACTGACGCAATATTGACATACACTGCTCCAAGCCTGCTGAGATTCAGTCAAGCCTGCTCGGGGGCTCTTGATTATACAGAGCCGTTACTCCGCAAGAGAACCCTACTCTGTCGAGGTTTCAAAGGGGCGGCAACACCTTCTGTAGCAGGTTGCTGCACGCAAGAAAAGGTACAGATTCGTCACAAGAAGATAAGAAAGGTAATAAACCAGAGGAGGCTAGTGTGCTCGATAGTTAGTAGGTAATTTATCTGAGGATTTTATGTAGCTATTTCTTGGAAAGAATCCAGGGCCTTCAACAGCATGGCTGGGTAGCATGTCCCAGGCTCCCACAACCATTTCAGTAAAGAAATGACCCCTGCTTCCGGTTTTAAATCCACTTCCATGCAGTTTCTCTGGTTTGTGGTTCACTGTCCATTCTGAAGTCCAGTGGCTTGGTTTAGTGCCTTTGAAGATTGTCAATACTTGTATCAGGTCCCCTTTCAGTCTTCTCTGTTCATAGTCTAAAAAGATTCAGTTCCTTCAGCCTGTCAGAGTGGGACATTTTGTTCAGCCCCAGGTTCCTCTTCGGTGGGCTTCTTTTTATAATGTGATGTTCAGAATTGGACACAATATTCTATTTTGCAAAGCTGCACAATAGAAATAAAGCAAGAAAAAAAACAGTGTTTTGTCCGTAAGGATACGATTGATATTCTTACAGGACACTCTCACAACACTGAACATGAATGCCAACACGAGAAGACAGAACAATCTATAAAACCAGCAGTACTGAACCAACAAGAACATGAATGTGCAAGTAAAGAGCAAACTGAGAGGGAAACATTATATAAAATCAGTCATACATAAATCATGATAACACACAGCTGTAACTCTTGCAGGAGCTAGTGGAATTTTACTATTGTCTAAAACATATGAATAAAATCACACCACAGTTGTCAAATAGGTTATGTCAGTATTATGGGCACTGTAAAGTCAACACAAAATGGCACACACAGAATTCTTGGGGCGAATGGTCTCCCAGCGTGACAGTTCGTAGGAGCAGATCTTTCCTTTAATTTCTTATGCCAGGTACGCAAAGTGCAGACTTTTAAAAGTAGGTCAAAAAGCTGTTCTATTAAACCATGAGGCTCCGTACTGAAACTAATCTAAGTGAAGCAAGTACTGTATGTGGCTAATGCACAACAGGTGACACATGTTCTGTTTCAGGCCTGTTCCCGTTTTGGCATCCCCTCTATTCTTAATGTAATAAAGAGATCTTCCTGAATTAAGTGTATTGGCTCAGATCGGGGTTTTCTGCCTTCATTCCCCAATTGAAAGTAGAACACGTCTTCCCTACAGCGAACTGAACTTGCAAAACCAGCAATGTGCTCTTGTTTTCTTGGTTACTTTGCGAAAGACCTAGAGGATGCGAAAGAGCTAGAGTAGTCTCATTTTCTTCTTGCATTGTGTTTAACGGAGTTCTTTGTAAAAGGAAATACCAAATGATCATACTCCATAAAAAGGAAACTGGCCAGCGTCCCGTTTGACTATCTTGATTTATGCACTCAGTGACAAAAATAAGTGCAATGAAACTCATTACTGCATCATTTCTCAGAAATGAACCATTCTTGCGTAAATGATAATCTTAGTTTTGATAAAATATGGTGTTAATCAACAGCGATTTAACAAAAAAGAAAAATAATGGCAAATTTTTTTAACCTTTAACTTTCTTAAAATAATGTGAATTAGGTTATTTATGGTTATTTATTGGGCAGTCTGCCGGACATTATTCATGAAAAATAATTTAAATTGCTTCCTTTACAGCTGTGAGACTGAGGATGAAAAGATAGCTTACAGAGCAATTAACCTACTTTGAAGTTAGCCTACAGAAAAATCACCCCTACGGAGAAGGTACTGTGACCTACAAAAAGTTAGCCTACAGACAGAGAATGATAAGTGTCTTTCCAAACTTTTGACATCACTGTCTTTAACCCTCAAGAGGTTATTATGGTTGTAGATTTCAGCTGGGTATTATTATTGGATTGTACAAAAAAAAAAACAGGGATCCAAAAAATGATATACTGTGTACCTTAATGATTTTATTTTTTCACATTTAAATACAAAATGCCATATATGTGAGTCATACACAGTTCAGTCTATTTGGAAAATCGAAGTAAAATGTCAAAGCCTGTGGATATTGTATTTTGTCATTTTTGAATTTTTTTTTGCAACTTTCAAGAGAAACTGCAACCAGTTCCTTAACTGTCACTTTTGCTGACCAAAATATAATACGCACACACACTTAAAACACTCACACACTTGACATTTAAAAATGTCGGTTATTATTAGTATTTTAAAATACTCAGATAGAAACTGGTTTCATTTAAAATGTATTTCAATTTTGTTTTGTGTATTTGCTATGAAGTGATGAAGTATTTACAACAGGTAAATAATCAATTCAAATTGTTCATTTGTATGCAAATTCTAATAATAACAATAATTCCTTACACTTAATAATAATAATAATAATAATAATAATAATAATAATAATTCCGTACACTTAAATAGCACTTTTCTGGACACTCCACTCAAAGCGCTTTACAGGTAATGGGGACTCCCCTCCACCACCACCAGTGTGCAGCCCCACCTGGATGATGCGACGGATGAGTGCGCCAGCACACTCACCACACAGAGAACAGAGGACAAAGTGATGAAGCCAGTTCATAGATGGCTTATAAGCATTTTTAAAACCTCAGCAAACATCCAGAACAAAAGCTGCCATATTTACAGCTAGTAACATCTTTAACAGCAGGACAGATTTCCAAATGCTCTGGACCAGTGACATCTTAAAGTGTGTTTTCTCCATACATTAGGTTGGTTCTATGACTTTATGACCTCATTACTACATTCTAACCTACCTGTAAGAGACAAATAAATGGACACTTAGTATTTATTTTTGTAGTCATTACCACCAGGACCTAATTTTCCATTCATAAAACTAATCATAATCGTGTAATGGTAATAAAAATGTAATTTTATTTATGTGTAGGTTATAAGCCCAGCAAATCATTTATAAGCTTTATATCATCTTCCAGATCTAAAATGTTAGTTTGATGTCTATTTTCTCCCCTTGCGGAGTATCATTTGACTGGTGTTTGGAATAGCAATCAAAATAAGGGGAGTCAATAGGAAGGGCCCACAAATGCAGGGTTACAGACATGTATCTGTGAGTCTGTGTTAGCAAATACAGATGCATCTGTTATTTTAAAATAATGTCTCTAATCGGCATTAGTTTATAAAGCAATAGCAGGGTAATAATCTAAACATCTATGTTCTTATCCCAGATTTATTCTGCCTTCTACACATCTGGTGGCTGTTTTATTTTAATGTGAACACACTGAAACTGAAGTGCACGAACTGGTCTTGGGAAACTCTCACTTGACAGGGAAAGCTTGTTGTGACAGGGACTCACTCAAAGTACATCCTCCAGTGATCAGCATGAGACGGCTTTGTTACCCAGTGGGAAGTGAACAGAGGAACTTAACTGTGTTGGAGTCTGTGATGGATTAAGCAGCTGAATGGCTTTCAAAACAGTCTTGAAGTCACAATAATGCAAAGTGTAAGTGTTAAATCCATATTTGTTTCATCTCTCTCCCAGAAAAAAATAAACTAAAATCAAAATACCGTATATCCTCAAAATTACAAAGCCACTAGCCAGCATTTCGGAGTCAGATGAAAACGCATTCATCAAGTGAGACTGCATTTTTATATGCACACATCATATAACAAGGGTGCTTTTGATCCAAGGAAATATATGAGGAGAAGTGGAAGAAAACACAGCAGACAGAAATGGGTAGGGTAATCACACCAGCCAGCATAATCAATTAAGAGGGCAAGTCTTTTTTGGCAAACACTGATGTCTGACCCTCCCTCCTTAAAAATGCAGCAAGGTTTTTGTGCCACAATCCTTACAGACACACACAAATATCCTGCAGTTGAGTTCTTCAAGAATCTTAATGGGGCAGAACCTACACTAATACTTCAAATGTTTCAATGGGAAGATCCTGCAGGACTCATTCTGTGAGAAACATAAAGTGTAAGGATCTGGGGCACAACCAGCAGCAGTCAGTAGCACTGTTTCTTGCAGGAACCTTACAGGCTTTCTGAGTGAGAGTACCCAGACATCCCAAATCAGAATATCTTGATTTGTCACCCCTCCCCCAGATGCTGAGTCATGTCCTCATTTGAGACATGAATTTTCCTTCATTAACTATACTTCACTGTTTGTCTGGTTTGGGCAGCATTTTATTCAACATATTCAAGCACACAAAAGGCTTTGATTTGTTTTAAATCATCATGTTAGAAATACAGCTCTTAAAGTATTGGGCAATCTCCACCAAAATGAGCTGTACTTTTTGGATGTCAAGTTATTAGAAGAAATAAACATCAAAGCCTCATATTAACTCTTCAGAGCTTCCTTTTATGCTTTTTCCCAACCAATGTAGAATTCCAAATCACAGCACAGTCAACATGTAACATCATAAATATCGAGAGGTTAGAGCTATTGTTCAAAATAATTAAAATAAATTACAATATATAACACCTTTAAAATCAACAATGACAAAACCCTTTACAATCTATAAAAAGCACATTACACAAAATTAAAGACAATTTAAGCCAGGAAAATAAAGCAGATACAGAAATTAAAACAACACAAAACACAAAAACAGCTTTTTTATAAATATTATGCTTTTGGGCTGGACTGAAAAGCACCCAATGTGTCTCAGTCCCTGATCTGTATTGGAAAAGTGCAAATCTGAAGAACAAAAGCTGGGAGAGGGGAGGGAGCAGGAGGGGCAGAGAGGCAGAGGCCACTCAGGAAGTACAAAGTGGAGAAGGGTGGAGAAAGGTGTGAAGACAAAACCCGTATGTGAATAGAGAAGATCACATGAAAATAAGTTGGATATTGAGAGAAGGGGGAAGGTGTGAACCTAGTTTCAGGATGGGTTTCATTTCTGTTGTCTTTCTGCTGTGGGAGTTGAGAAACCCTTCTTTGAGAACAGAGACAGAGAGATCAGTGTGATCATGGCCGTCTGAGGTGAAATGAGAAACTATGGGCTTGGAGAAATCTTCACAGCCCTAACATGTTCTCTGAAGCGGTCTCCTAGTCTCCTTCTGGTGTCCCCAACATAGATAGCTGGGCATTTGTTGCAGGAGATACAGAAACTGAGGTTGCCGGAGTTACAGGATGTCATCTGGGTGATACGGAATTGACCTGAGGGGCCCTGAATGAGCGTGGTGTTCGATATGTATTTGCAGGTGATGCAGCGAGTTCTGTTGCAGGGTGCCTGGTGGGGATGATTGCCGAGTGCGGTCAATGGAGCTGTGAACCAGAAGTTTATGTAGATTGGGTGGCTGGCGGTATGTGATGATAAGGCGGTTAGAAAAGGTATATATAATATGTTATACACTCAGCGTGAGAACAAAAATATCTTTCGAAAATATGTATCGGATCTGAGGCTCAGTAATTTCTGTGGATACATAAAAATAATATAATATGATAATTTCCCAGCTAATAGAAATCGAGTATCTTAGTTCCAATTTGATGCCAAGACCAAGACCTGCAGAAATCCCTTTTCTTTAGGGAAATGGAATGGGACAATTTCTTTCTGCACACATCTTCAGTTCAACTTTAAGCGTCTCTTAAGGAAGCACAATTCATGTTTTCAATGTGGTACTAAAATAAGGCAAGAATATGAGTGGGAAGATTGGCAAGACTTATGTCATACAGCCTTAACAGACCAATTTTAATCAAGTGACCTCACCACTTGTAGACTGCAGACAAATCTGTTACGTAGTGATAGAAACGACTGGGATAAATTAACAGAAAAAAACAATCCTGAGACCATCCTCTGTGTACTGTATAACACTTTTTTAATCCTGATAAGGAAATTATCATTTAAATTCAACCCTCGACCTTGTCTGCTGAGGAGTGACATCCGGATTTCTGCACTTTAACCACACCGAACTACACTAAGTGAAAACCATGATCCGTCCACCTATCTTGAACTTGAACTTGAACTTGAACTTTATTGCCATATGTAACCGGTACTGGTACAATGGAATTCTTACTTACAGAAAGTCTCTCGATTGTAAAACAAGTGAAAAAAACAAAACAAAGTGCAAACAGTGCATCAAGACAATGTACAAACAATAGACAATGTGCAAGTAAACATGCAGACAGTTTGAATGTAAACAATACAGACGTGTAAACAATGACTGGAGACGTACAATAAATAAATTACAATGAGGTAGATGGTGATGGTGTAGGTGTGGTCCGAGGGGGGTGGCTAAATGTGTTCGCCAGTCTCACTGCTTGTGGATAGAAGCTGTTGAAGAATCTAGTGGTCAGTGTCCGTATGCTCTTATATCTCTTGCCTGAGGGCAGTGGGGTGAAGAGCTCATGCCCGGGGTGGTGACTGTCCTCTGTGATGGCCGGAATTCTACCACGGCAGCGGTCCTCATAGAGCTCGGTGAGACCGCAGCCGATGATCTTCTGGGCCATATTGACCATTCTCTGCAGTGCCTTTCTCTCTGGAGAAGAGGTGTTGCCGTACCACACGGTGATCCCGTTGGTGAGGACGCTCTCGATAGTGCAGCGGTAGAAGTTCACCAACACATGTATCTGATTCAGGGTCACAGGGGAGCAGGGCAGGCTACACCCTGGGCGGGACACCAGTCTACCCCAGTGAATAACACGACGCCACAAGCCTTAGAAATATTTTTCGTGAGGTGTCATGGTTTTTCCCTTGGTGTGGTGCAGGAAGTTTCACTGAAGCCACATTGAGACCACATAACTATCCTCTGGTGAATCTACCAGGGAAAACTACTTTACTGCAGATGGTGAACTGCTGCCGAGATGACGAGAATAACTAAAGAGGCAATCGGGTGTAAATGTGCTTCGTCAACAGCGGGGTTGCTATCTTACAGAATGTAGCAGATATTATGTAACTGCGTGCTTCAGAATGTATACAAGTATTGCACTTACAGTAAACTGGCACATTTTGTGATTTTGAGAAATATTATATCAAGTATGATGATGATGATGCCTGACATAGAACTGCCACTCCTCTCATCCTATAAAACACAAACAGTAGTGTACTCTAGTCTGTGACTTGTAGTGAACCAACAGATGTTGCTCGATCCTGACCATGAACCAACTGGATAACACATTAGTAACCATGCCTACATGAGACAGCATACAGCATACAGTACATGCTGTGCTTCTGGGATCCTGCAAGGGGAAAGCCTATGAACTATCATGTTTAGGTTGTTAAAATAGTTCCCTATGCTGGGCTATAAAACATTTTTATATGACTGTGCTGTAATGTACAGTAAAAATGGAGCTCCTGAGAACCAGCTGAGCAGTTAGGTCCTAAAGTCTGTCTTGGGTTAAATATTCAGTATAGTGTATGTGCTGAAATGCATTAATAGCTCAACAAAGGCTATTGGTTCTAATACTATTTTTTTACACTTCAATGCCTACTGTACATACAAAAGCACAAAGAAAACCAATACTCAGGTCAGTCAAGGTTCACAAAAAAAAAATTAAACATAGATATCAATCACTGAAAATCACTGACAACAAGAACAAAATTACAGATCAAAGGATCTTCACAGGTTATCAGTATGAAACTTGTTGACCTGTCAAAATAAAAACATTACAAAGTTAGCATCAGGTATGACCTCCCTGAGCACCCATATAATCCTCACAGTGTTGATGAACAGGCCTGATAAGCCTACAGACAGATTGCTGCTCTTCCTCTGTTCCCTTTCCATTCATGGTTTTTAAAGGATCACATGTCCAATTGTCCTCAAGCTACTGGTCAAATGACTGAGGGCAGCAGGACATTTCCCAAAGCTTTCTGGGGAATGTAGTTCAGGCTGGAGCTGACATGTTTCCTCTACTTCGCATCCTCACGGTAAGTTAACTGATTTATAGGCATGCCAATACTTTAAATAATATCAGCTGCTTATATTTATACAGTGTTTTTCATCCTAAAGGAGCACTTTACATAGTGAGGTGCACCCCTCTGATCCCCTAACTGAAGTTCAACAACCACTCTGGTTACGAATAGCAACTAGAATAGTGCAAACAGCCTACCTTCACAGCAGATCAGAAGAAAAAAATGACACTGCAGTTAACACCCCTGCTTTTATGAACAGAGCTATGTGATCCTTAATGACTACATACAGTGGAACTTGGTTTAACATCTCATCAGCACAGTATTTGTTCATACCAACACTGAATTAGAAATATACTATACATAAGAAGACAGAAAGAAGAAGCTTTAAATGGGTTTCCACATCTATTTGCAGACAGTGTGATACTGTAACATAGAAGATCAGTAAAAATAAGTGTACTCTGTAGTACTCTTGCAACATCTGCCCAACTGCAATTTCAACAACGAAGCCTCCATACTTCTTAACACAAAGTGAGACTGTTATACTTGTACAGTATCTTGTTCTCCAGATCCTGGCGAAGGATCAGAAAAATACTTATAGCATTTCAGCCCCCGGGCCTATAAGAACATAGAGTTTGGACAGTTTCACGTAAGTAATAAGGAAGCCTTAATACATTGGAACATTGATTTATTTTTTTGAGTTGTTTTCACACTTCTCTTTTTCATCCTATAGGACAAGAACAGCAATTTTTTTAATTGTTTCTACCTACTGTAATAACCTCATCATTGTGATATTAAGAGGTAAAAAAATATAAAATATATACTGGACAATTGCAACAGCACAGAGAATGCTAGGATGTTACAGCATTTTCAATTACACGATTTTTTGGCCATCAAGGAAAAACTCAAATCTCAAATCTCAAATGTGCTTTGAACAATACTTATGTCAAAACCACTGCTAAGTACATTAAACCTAACCTTACACACATTTCCTATAGCAAAGCTGGTGAACACGTTCTTGTGTCTTGGAATCACAAATAATGATCCATGTACTTTTCATGTTTTTCTGGGCTTAAACAGATTAAAACTAATGAAAAAAGTGTTTAGATATAATTAGAACCCAATGTTATTTAATACTGAGTCTGAGTCACTTTATGAAATGGCATGCCCTCCAGATTCAGATGTACCCTCAATGAAACAAGAACAAAAAAACATCATCTAATTTGCAGATTGTATAATTTGTCCTGCTGAAAAAGCCCCAAAAAAGCGCAAGAGTCACATTTATTCATGTTTTTGTTTCAATTTTGTAAATCCTCCTCTGGCAGGGCTTACACTGACAGTTTGACAAGATTGACAGCACGGCCCCTGTACTTTGTCCTATGAGTTTAAGGCACTGCTGAGGGGTGTCTGTTGAATATGGCTCCAGGCAGAACTGCTCTAGGCCCCTCATGCCCTTTTTTTGATGTTTGCCTTCAAAGTTTGAAGCACAGACCCCAAATTCTTCTGGTACATATTAGAGTTCATGAGTCCCCTATACAAAGGACTCCAGGAATTTGAGGTGAAAAACCATCCCAGAACATGAAAACCCTCTGCCACATTTGTAAATACCAGTCTCCTCTTTTACTAGACTCATCTTTGCAACCCCACTGCTGAGTCTACATCCATGCAGGTAGGGTCAAATGGTAGTTTTCCACACTTTGTATCCTAAAGTTTCCAGTGTGTATTTGATATTTAATACCTTTAATACCAACATCTTAATTACCTAGAGGGCTGTGGGAGTATGAAAGAAGTTACCCAGCCTTGTTGCTGAACCCGATATCCTGACCTCTTTCAAAAAAAGGTCTGGATGACATCTGTGGCTCAATTAACTACTAGCTAATAAATGGGCTACAGTAAATGGGCCTCCTCTCTTTTTTAACTACTCTTACGTTCTTAGCTCTAGCCGTTGCCTTTGGATTTACAGTATGTTTGCCTCCCAAACCACTTGACTTAGAGTCCATGTTGGCAAGGTACTGTACACTTGTGTCCTCTTCCTGGCAGTGGCCACTGTAAGCCTTAAGTTTCTTAATAATGGACACTACAGTGGAAGGAGGTAGGGTCAGCTTTTTGTGAATTCTTGTATTCCTATTCGCCAGCTTGTGGAGGTCATTGACCATTTGTCTACAGTCTTCAGAGAGCCCCTGATCTTAAATACAATGAAACATGCTGCTATTGAATTCTGTGTGTTACATAGTGTGCTTTTATACCCCAGGGACAAAGAAAAGTTTCTGAGGCTTCTGTATAGGTTCACAGGTTTTCACTGTACTTCCAAAGAGATGAATGTTGTCACAGATTAGTTTTTGTTAGAATTAATTTAAAAGAATACTTAGAAGTGTGAATATGCTGGCATTTTGTTAATTATATAGGATTAATGTGACTTTCCTCTGTGCAATGCAATTCGTCCAATATAACATCATTAGAAGTATTTTAAACCTTCTTATCCAATCTTTAACTTATGTTACGTTTTGTATGCCTATTTCATCAGAGGTATAAATAGATCTGGAAGGCTTTGTGGTTGTTTGGGACAACATACTCACACTGACACATCCACACCAAGAGCACAGTATATTATAAAATGCAATAACCAAATCTAAAGTCTGTGATAATTATGAATTTACAGTATATTGAAATATTGTAGTAAAGCAATGTGGCAATAATAGGTTTTAAGTAGTAGCTCTCTGTGTTACAGGCCACAGGGTGACAACAGAGGAAAAGTGCAGTCTGGTGTTCATCATGGTACTTTTTGTTACAAATATATCTGTTTTTTGTGTCTGATGCTTTTATCCAAAGCAAATTAAGTTCACACCTTTTACTGTTGGGTATGCTGTATTTTACTGCAGCAATTCAGCCAAGGCACAGTACCTTACTCAAGCGTTTTGAAGATGAGCGGAGAGATTTGAATCCACAACCTTCCTGCTACAACTCTTTGTGTAAAGAGTAATGTACAGAAGTAGATTTTAGTTCTGTCCAACAGTAGTTTTTATCTTATACATAAGTATAGCTAAGGAGATGACCTAGAACAGCTAGATGTTATAGATATGTTCATTAATGAGTGACTTTATGCAGTTGCATAGTAGCTTGAAAAGGCAAAAAAAAGGATAATAACTGTGAAAAGCTAATAACTGAAATGAAGCATTTTAGAAATCTAGCATTCAGAATCTAATCAATGCCCCATACAGTACCAATACAAATTCCACAGAACACTTTAAGCAAAAAAAACTTGCTCTTGCTAAATTTAATGTAGATATAAAAAACTGGCACTTAGTTAAAACTATAAAGCTATAAAAGAGAAAAAAACATAGATGGGCAGAGCTTGAAGGACAGGGGTAACGTGCAGAGGGAGCTGGGAGCTATGGAAGGGGTACAGACAACAACTTGAAAATGAATCCTTGCTTGCTTTTGTGGTAACTGAGAGAATCTTGCCATATTGTTAATTAGACTTCTTGTTAAATATTTGGTTTCTTTGAAAACAGTAGAAAAAAAGCTCTGGTCGAATGTGGCTTTCCTTTATATTGCTTAGCTTTCTGTACAGTAGGTTATTAACATTCATGAGGACTCACATATAATCAAGTCCAAACTTATACCATTGCATAATGTCCTATGGTATATAGTATGTACAGGTATGGTTAAAAGACATAAGCATACCTCCTTTCTACGATATGATAAAGTACTAATGCATTGATTTTAAGTTACTTAAAATACGATGGATCAAACAAAACAAAACAACAGCCATCAGAAACTTACAGTTAACAGCTGAAATAAGCAACATGAATCCCTCCTCTGTATCCAGCTGATGCCTGAACTTTATTATATTAAATTTATTAAAGTACATGGATCGTTCTCTCTTTGCGACCATGACTATCATGCCGCACTGTAATGAAAAGGGCAATGAAACTGTCAGGCTGTAAAGTCGTCTCCAGGCTGTCCTTCCTCTCACTGCAGACACAGAACCTGGAGCGTACGCCACAATACAAAAACAAGACCACGCTGAGATGCAGGCGCTCTGTAGTGGGCGTTTGGGAAGGGGACAGGAAGAAGCTCACGATCCTAGTCTGTTGCATGGCTAATCTGAAAGTTGCCCTCAACAACGTTTGGTTCGGTTTCACCGCACTCTGCTCTTCTGCCATCCAGGACCCCGACGTCATCCAGGAATCGAGACTAGGAGAATTTGCAAATGTTAAAATTTACAGATGTCTTCGAGGATTTTATACTGGAACTCTGTTTCACAGTTTCACGGTGACACTGTGTTGAAGACTGACACGTGTGGTAGCATGATTGTGGACATTGTTGCGCTTTAATCACTACAAACTCTGATGAACCCCAGGGGTGAAAAGATGATGATCAGGCAGCCGTTTCCATTTATGGAGGAATCCCATAATTTGCTACAGTAACTGTATTGTCACTATAAAGATACCAATCAAGCCAAGCTAGGAGCTCTTTGGTCTAATATAATTTGGACTCAAGTAATTTGCACTACAATGACCTGAAAACAGTTAATGACCTGGTTTGGGGAGGAAAATGTTCACAGCAACTTGCAAGATGCAGGTCAGCAGTAAGTTATTCATTGATAAAATTTACCAAGCCTTGGTATCTCAATCAGCACAGTAGTTCCTAGGACAGAAGTAGTCTAATTTGAGACAAGAAGAATGTGGCTCGATGGTCCATTACAATGATGCTATTCTTGGAGTTAACTGGACAGTAAACTAGAAGTTAACCAGGGACCGCATACTGCTAATGAAGAAAACAAAATGGTGGAAAGAAGCCTTATGTCTGTATACAGGAACCCCATATATTCATCCTTTGGGTATTAGAATTATTCCTCACATTTGTCATTAATTGTCCAATTTACTGCAAAGGCTGTGTGTGTAATGCACCGTGGTTCTCAAAATGGTTTATGACCATCTGCTTTTCAGGTGGAGACTTTAAAAAGCTTTGGTTGCCAATGAAGCATGACAAGTTTTGACTGAACTGGTGCAGCTGTTCATAACATTTTGATAAAAAAAACATGATATGGTGTTCCTACTGTAGTACTTATACACAGTTTCAGTGAGAGCATTTATGCTGTTATTTTTGATGGAATTTTGATATTCAATTTGACCTAAAGTTAGAATGCTGAAATATTCAACGAACAATGGTAATATTGCAATAGGTGAGTTAAAGTTACACCTTACACAAAATGTAAATGTTTAGCTGTTGCACTCTGTCTAACAAAATTTAAAAATCAAAGTTTGAGAACAAACTCTGGTACAGGGAACCCACTTTACTGTGCCACGAACAGATGCTCTCTGTACAGTAAATGGATGGTCTACTACAAATGCATGTAATTCATCTTCAACTGATTTAAGCAGCATGCTAGTAAACCTATAATCCATGAGGGTCTGTGTGCGATTAGGGCAATAAACTGGGTCTGCCAGCAATTTGTGCTATGAATTCCAATTTTACCACCAGGGGGAATATTAATGGAGGCATGCACAACAAGTACGAGGGGCTACAGGAAAGCTCACTGTAGTTCTAGTATTGCACCAAAATTAATTTGATATTTTATAATGTCCTGCCCACTGCTTTGCTCACATAATTCTAGGTTTCACATAATTAATTGCTACAGGCACCATGCTGCCCTACACAGAGGTGAATAATGCCTATTACTTAAAACAGAGCCCAACCAAATACATTCTCGGAAGGGAAAACTTGATTTTTTCAAGAGCTGCCCCCCTTCCTCCCAACATACATCTCCATTAATTATATGAAGTGTGTTTCTAATAATCAGTCTCCACTCTAGTTAATATCTTAAAAGTAGGCTTGTTTCGGCGAGACCAGCCCAGATCTCTTGGACTGATGATGTAGTGCTCGCAGTGCGCTGTGGAACTGGCCGCCGAGGAGTCTTCCAAAAAACCTGCATGCTCGTTTCACATTTACATGACATCAAGTGTAAAGTCAACATTTTTGCCTCTTTAAACGCTCAGCGTTTGCAATTGCACACAAGTTGAACTGAGGTTTAAATAAACACAGCGAGGCTCGTAGCGGAAGACGAAGGATGTTTCCTCACCACTGAGATGGCACACATTAGAAGAAAAACGTGGAGGTGTCAGGCTTCAAAGCCTATGTTATTTAACTAGTGCCACACTGAACTAAGTAGCTTGCTTGTTTCATTTGACATAGAAGGAATTCCCACATAAGTCAATTTTTCAACTTAATGTAAATGATAAAGGATCAGCCTCCTTTTAAAATGTACAGTACATTGTACATTATTTTGCTTTCTCATCGCACATGGTAGTAAGATTTAAAGACCATGCCACAGAAAGGCCTGACAGTGTTGTGAGCTTCCACATTTCTGAAGCAAGATTTTGTATTTCGTAGAGAAGGATGGGTTTATTGTTATGACTTTTTGAGGCCTTGAGCTCGAACATAACAGGAATGTCCGGAAAATAAGATCATTTTCCTTTTAGATCTCTGATTATACATATGAAACATTGTTAGGGACTGGATTTGTTTTAATACGCTTATTGCTTACCCATCTAAAGTTGTGAAATTGTAAACTAACAACAGCAGTGCAAGATGGACAGAAATACACATGTACTGTATTAATATATGTTTACAGTCCTGAGAGAAATCTTAACCACTGAAGTTGTAAAATAATGTTTCCTACAGTATATTGATGTTTATTGATATTAAGGGCTTTTAAGCAATGGAAATTTGACATACTACTTTGATAAGCAACAAAAACATGTTTCTTCTGTCGCATGCAGAGCATTTTGTAAATTAAATATTGTTCTTTGTTGCACAGATGATAAATTACAGAGGTCAAGGGGACTAGCAGTTTATTTGCTGCTGCTTTGTCAATGACATCACTTTTTAAGGTTCCTTTCCTGTGGAGCTGAAATTTCATCTCTAACTTCCTGCAGAGATCTTGTGTACTACCAAAGGATTCATAAAAGTCTCTCAAGCCTTCCTCTTTCAAAATAAAGCTAACAATATGACATTCTGAAAAACGACTTAAGAAGATTCCTAGAAAGCCTGTTCCCCCAAAGGGTTTTTAGAAATGTAAAATCCTTGTTTTTTTACAGCTAAAATTTCACAATTTCTGAAACAAACATGATAATTTGTACCCTTTCTTTACTAACAAAACAAGCCAATGCAAACACCAGATTGTGTGTGGTTAAGGTTTCTTTGCAGGATAATCATTAAATCACATTCCATTCCTGTCCTGCACAACTGACTTGAATGGACAATATCACATGCAGTCCTCAATCCCAAAATATTGATGTTGCAAAGAAGGTAAGCTTCTGCAGTATCCTCTTGGAAAGTAATATTTCGAAATACAGTATGTACTGTATATTGGTTATATTGCATCTGGTTCCACATGAGCCTTTCCTAGTGATTTATAGAAAACTAACCTAAAAGCACAGAGATGTTTTTAAATTATTTACTGTAATTACTAATATATCACAAAGCTAGCAAAAACTCTTTCTCGAACAAATAGCACGTCCTAATTTATAATATGATTTCTAAAACCTGAGACTGTAAGCTACTTCAGCACAATACCTCTGAACAACACAGGCATGTCTTGAATTGCGCTAAGGAAACAAAAGGCACTCTGTTTTATTTAGTACAGACTGCGGCATAAAAATAATATAGGCAGTAAGTATTGACTCATTCTTCACCTGAAGATGCTATGCAGGTGCAGTGTTAAGTAGAAAATGTTGATAACCTGGTAATTTGACATTTAATTTAGGGCTTACATACCAATCAACACTTTAACAATACATACTTATGACCCTCTTAGTTACTGCCCACCTTATTGGTGTCTTTTCCATTTTCAGCTACTGCAGAAGGAGATTACAGCAGGCCTTTTACATTTCCACAGCTGTGCTTCATGACTTAACAAAGAGTTCAGAGTGTGGTTTCTACATTACAATACATTTCAGGCAGAAAATACTCCTACTTTTAATTTAAAAACAGTTAAAACCCTTAAAACCCTTCAAATGTTAAACCTTACAATGCATGACTCTACAGGAATAATTAATTATTATTAATTATCTGTAATAACATGTCACGATATTGGTTAATTATCTGTAAACAAGATAGAATTGTCTAAAATCTAGCTTGTCAGGAGTACATTTTGAGAACACTATATATTGATTTTGTGCAGACAGAGTTCTGCACATGAGGGGGAAGGAATGGTTGAGATGTGGAAACCATTCAGATGTGGAAAGAAAAAAGAATAAAAATAAGAAAGCAGCACAACAGCTCTGCATATACCCAATCATCCTTGAGAACCATACTGTGAACGACAGCTTTCTTCTTGGGCATTCCTAACCAGGAGGACATGAAGAGCAAAAAAGAGGTTGCTACACAGGAAAAGGAGACAATTTAATCCAGTCCTGTGAAAGCATCCGAATTAATGGGAGCTGGTTTAAGGCTATTGAGTCAGCTTTCCTTATGTTGACTGTTGTGGGTATCAGGAATGATCCAATGGGGAGGAGGGCTGAAGGCTTTCTCCAAGACTGGCCTCTGATCTCTTGCCAAGGGATAGAAATCAAACTCCCAGGCACCCAGAAAGTCTGGCTCATTCTTCTGGGGCACTGTGAAAAGAACCTTGCTTTAGGAGATGGGTAACTGAATACAATCTCCTGCAGTTCCAATTAGAATCACATAGACAGTCTGGCTTCAACTCACTGCAATAGCTGGCTTCCGGAGACAAGACTTTGTATCTCTGAGCCGAAAAGGAAGATGCCATACTGATTTCGGAATTGAGTGCTCCAGATTTCGTGGCTACATGGCGATCACTATCGGAGTGCATCAATTGGGTATTGAACTCCAGACTAGACTAGACGTTGACAGGCAATGGCATCTTGCTCGCTAACTCCCTCACCCTTTTCACTCCCGCTGAGCTCACACATACTGCACCATGAACGACTGTATGGAACCACAGAAGTCCCACTACATGGGACCTCCATGGTACAGCTGGGTAACTATGGCTTATCGGTTTAAGGAGAGTTTTATTCAGGATTGTCTGTTTGGTTCTGTGATGTGTATTTTATTTAGACACTAAGCCTGACTGCTGAAATACCGCGTTTGCTAAATTTG
Organism: Lepisosteus platostomus; assembly: GCF_059453375.1. Taxonomy (NCBI): domain Eukaryota; kingdom Metazoa; phylum Chordata; class Actinopteri; order Semionotiformes; family Lepisosteidae; genus Lepisosteus; species Lepisosteus platostomus. Next base: position 72,142,774 of record NC_142614.1, on the reverse strand, counting down.
TACACTATCAGAGGAAATTCAATAAAGGCATTTATCATACACAGGGATACAAAAACAGGAATAAACAGAAACAACTGATCGCATGTCCTTTCCAGATGGTCGTGGTTAATCTTTAAACACATTACTCCTTCACATTAATGCTTACCTAAGAAAACCACATGGTTATTGTTTTCCAACGAGAAGTACACTACTCTGGCACCTCTGATCACACTCCAGCACATCGGTTATACCTCGCAGTGGATTATACTTTCTTTATAAAATACATTTACATTCATTAACATCCCTTAGTTCCTTCAAACTGTTTAACATGAAGGCAGCTTAAAGGTCAAACAATACATCAACTGACGCAGTGGCTAATTCAAGCTACAAAGGGGAATAAGGGCATCTCAGATTAACCTCCCATCATGAGCAAATGACCCATGTCAGGGATATAGTCTCCACAAGCTCCATTGATAAGTTAATACTGATTCCTTCTCTTTCAAAGGTCTTTCTCCTCTCCACCCCTGGGGCTTCTGGTGATGTGATTGGCGCCAGCCAAAGCAATAAAAGGCCACTTGTAGCTTGGGACTTTTTTCAAAATGGCACAATACAGTTTCCACGGAAACCAGGGCGCCAGTTGTAGCGGTCAGGTCTTTTGCTTTGAGAGGTGGCGGGCGGCGGGTGGCGAAGGGATCGGCAGGAATGAGCAGATTAGTGGTCATTAATTTGACTTGCTTTTCCTCTCCTTTCACTGCACATTTGCACCCCCCATGTCCTGAATGCAAAGCAGCTGAAATTCCTGGTTTGAGGTGAAATATGCTTCTCCTGAGCAAATGTAGATGGTTGTTTAGCTTCCATCTAACTTTCATTGAATTCTAAACACTTGGCATCTGACACTAATAATACTGCTATGTGAGTGGGCCTACAAAGCTGTGCCCGTGTTGCCTGCAGTATACTGTACGTCCACATGTGCATGTAGCATGCACTTCCTTCAACGCTGTAGTAGAAGTGGCTACTGCTTGATTTTTATGGGATTCCTCCTTTTATGGGAGTCCGAAATCTGTTTAACAAGCATAGTATTTACTGAAAAAATGCACAAGCGGTGCATTTAATCAGGCAATGTCATGTTGAAACATTAAATGTGATGAAGCTATCGTGCATTGAGAGACTTTATGTGGTGCCCTGTCTCGCATAGATGCTCAGAAATTATTTTCTGAAAAGGGATCATTTCAAAGTGGTGAAACATTACATTTTGGATTATTAAAAAAAAGACAAACTGATGGATTTTGTAGATATCTACAGTAGAACATTATTTCACATTAAAAGGGATAGGTACTGTATCTTCCCCAGTGAGATCATTTTGACCACTGCAGTTGGGGGGAAAACTGTGCTACTTGACAATCTGTTGCAGAACAGCAACTATGTCTTGAACTTGTGAAGTAATTCATATTCATGAGGTGAGATTTTATTAATACGACAAAATGGTTTAATGCTTGCTTTTTCTATTCCAGTAGTCTACATCACAAATGTAAAACTCACATAATTTCCATAATATCCAGCAAATGTTAAACCTCACAAACATAGTCAGTTATATATAAAATAACTAGTAATTTTTTCATAGTTTGTAATCATTCATATTTTGATCTTTTGAGAATGACTCGAACACACGTTTATATTTCATAAAAAGAAATATTGTTTCACCAAATAAAAAGAAGTCCAGGACACTTTGAGAGTCTTTTCACACTTTTAATCGCCACGTGTTAAACCTACACCACAGAAATTTAGCAGTGCATTAACTGTTTAAAGTAAATTGTAAGGTGGAAAATAATACATGTTTTTCTTTAGTTAATCATTGCCATTTCCAAAGTAGGGCTCTCCCAACAGTTGTTTAACTCTGCTCTCATTCTGAGGATAAAGCTACCAGCTTGCACACAGAAGTGGCACAGGAAGCTTACAGTACACTGCAACAGATCCCCTCAGAAGATGACGATGCCACAAAATTAGTATGGTGGTGCAGTACCATTACTTAATTCTTTGGAAGAGGCCTTTTTCTTACAGGACGATGTTGTTTTCCATACAATATGCAGAGGACTAAACTCCCCAGTATTGTTTCTGTAAGAATTATCTGAGATATTTCTCAGATCATTTTATATCACAGCACATTTCAATTCCTGCAATCAAGTTACAGGATTAACTGCAAGAGCGTTCTCTATTCAACATTGCGCAGCACTGTACTGTAGCAGGATTGCTCAGTGGGTCTAGCATGCAGACAATGGAGTCTTTTTCATGAAATAAAGAAGATGATCAGTTCAATGCTGCTTCTCGAAGCTGGGCTTGACTTACCTGCAAGACTAAAATAACAAACAGAGTGAGTGCTCAGAGTGCAGCTTATGAGCACAGATACCTCAAAAGTGTTGATTCCCATGCTCAAAAGAACTTCAGAGGGCAAATCTCCCACTTCACATTACTGTTTGTCAAAAACAGCTTCGGTCAGCAAAATGAGGATCTTTAATACAATTAGATAAAGAGATTTACACATCTAATTTCAAATCACTTTACGTCCCAGGGTATATACACCGTTAGCATCATGACCAGAAGCAATTGTAAGTCACTTTGGATAAATGTGCAGAAAGATGGGACCATCACCCCTTTGTGCCAGTCCAGAAGGACTGTAGCTGCTCTCCATGCAAACATCATACACAAAACTCTAATGCTGTGTTTTCAGCATTTTCTGTGGAACTTCATCCTCCTCCTGCTGCATCATCATTGTAAAGGCTCTTAATCACTCTCGGCAGTGATAGTGATAATGACATATTCAATCTCTACAGAAGTTACTGGTGGTATCCAGTAGGCTGAAGAAGACTGGTGGATCGCCTCCTGACTATCGCGTTTCACTATCCTTGCACTGAACAGCTTGGGCAATATCCTGCGGACCTCTCCTAAGGTGTCAGTTAGTTAGCCAGAATACCTCTGATGCCACCTGATAGTCATTCTCCCCAGCCCAGACCTTCACTTCAGCACCTGCAGCCCTCTTGGCCAGCCGAGACCACTCGGCTGACCAATTTGCAAGCACTGCTTAGAAGGCCCCCTTCTTTTACTTCCCTCATCACTGGAGTCCACCTATCGGTCCTAGGGTAACCACCACAACAGGTAGCCGCTGCCTTCAAGCCTCAAAACTGTGGGGCTGCCTTGATTAATGAACATGATCTGTTCAGACTTCTCAGTTCCTGCGCGGGAGTGGTGTGTGGGGGTTGAGGTCTTTCCACATAAAGTTATTCCCCAGAGGTTTCAAGGTGACCTGTACTGATTGTCTGGGCTTCCTCAGTCTATCCAGATGATGTCCTGGGCATCAGATACAGGTAACCACAGTGTAGTTTTAGCTAAATAGCTCTGCCCCTCTCTAAATTTGAGTGTGCAAAGCATGCAGCCTCAGGTCCCAAGATATGACTTCGATGTTATAAGGTACTCTGGAACCAGGGAGTCCATGAGAAGCACAGAAGTCCAACAAAAGCTCAAAACTCATGTTCTCAACAATCTCCCAGCCACTCAAGCCCACTGAAGCTCAGCAGGTGTGAGCCTGGCCAATACCTGGATGGGAGACCTCCTGGGAAAAACTAAGGTTGCTACTGGAAAAGGTGTTAGTGAGGCCAGTAGGGGGCGCTCACCCCGAGGTCTGTGTGGGTCCTAATGCTCCAGTACAGTGATGGGAACACTATCCTGTAAGAAAAGCGCTGTCCTTCGGAAGAGATGTAAAACCAAGGTCCTGACTCTCCGTGGTCATTAAAAATCATGGGGTGTTTATCTTAAAGAGATTAAGGGTGTAAAACCTTGAGTGGAACCCAGATGTCCTTGCCAAATTTACCACTGGGCTTTAACAATCATGGCCTCCTAATAATCCCCATCTCCGAACTGGCTCTGTTCTCTTCGCCACTGAGAGCTGATGTGTGGTGAGAGAACTGGAGCACTTTGACTAATGTCGAATAACCCAGGTTGGAGTCCCCACTACCTGTGGAGTGGAGTGTCTACAAAAATACTACATAAATGTAAGGATTATTATTAAATTCTAGTATGGGTTTTAGCATAGAAATTGTTGATCAACAAATTTGATTCAGTCAGAATGTTAGACAGATTTAATCTTTCACCGCATCTGTCCAGAACTTCAGTACTACCCTGATACAATCAGATATTTACTTATTTTTCCTATTAAAAAAAAAACATGAGGTGAACTCTGTCCAGGAAGATGTGATTTAAATAAAATGGCAGCCTGTCAAATACAACAAAAAGAGTAGAGGGCTGTTTTCTTCTTGGCAAGTAAAGAATAGTAAACTTCATTGTTAAAGAGCAACATGAGAAATAATAATGTTTAATGTTGCATCTCAAATGGGCTAAGAGCAGACAACGTAAAAGTCTGTTGTGCTTGCTTACTCACATAGTTACAGTAACAGATCCTGCAGGCTGATATCATAACTTTCCCCACTGCAATTAAAAACCCATCTGGCCAAATGAATGGAAATGTGCATGATCAGAATATGAAGTACCACCGTTCAGGGCACACCTGTTTTGAGTTTAACACATTTGCAGACTGTGATCAGCGGAAAAAAAACAAACAAAATCAAAGGACCCCCACCTACCGAACAAACAGTTTACGCAAAATCATAAATCATTTCTCAGGTGTAGTTAATCACAGAAAAAAAGGAAAATATTGGACCATTTAAACTAAACAAGTCTTGGATCGGAGCACAAGAAATGCTTCAGACCTTCTCTGCACACTGAAAATACCCTCCCCAGCAGCATTTCAAAATATATATAATATAATTTATATATATATAAAATCAAAATTTTCACCAAAAGGATTCTCATACTGTGCTTTTCTTTTTTGTATGTTCATTTTATGTCTGTTTCTAAAATACAAAGGTTGATCAAAAAACAACCTCTCTTAATGCAGTGTTTTTATTGTTTTGGGTAATGAAACCTTAATTAGATTCTAATGAAATAAACACAGTACCTCTCCAAGACACTTAACAAAGTTTAGTACAAATTTGATAGCATGCACATTTTAATTCAAAGAGGTACTTTGCCTGTCTTTGTATTTGATCATTTTCCCCACCTGAAGAAGGCTTCACAGCCGAAACGTTGTGTTTTCTCTCTTCTCTTTTCTGCATTGATTAAACCTATCACTTGTTCCTTTGATCGTTTTCTGTGCATGTTTCCCAATAGGTACATTGACTTAATCAGATGTGGTTCATGTAGACTAAAGGATTTAGTTTTGAAAAGAAAGACTCATGGAGCTCCAAGGGTTGCAATGCATGTACAGCATTGTGTGAGTCTCAGCATAATTGCCACTTTGAAAATGAATTATTTTGCTGACCTTCCATTGTTTTATTTTCTGATAAAACCTTGCTTGGAAGACGGTCTTGTGCCTTCAGAAATATTAAAGAGCTAAGAATATTCTCAGCGTGCATTACCGTGTTTTACACAGTTTAAAACGTCCCGTTCGATAAAATTGCATGGTAAGAAATTTTCCTGTTTACATTTCTGATGCACTTATTATTTTAGACACAATGTTTCTCATTAACATAAGGTGGATGTTGACTGCCAGAAAGCTGGCACTGTTCAAATGAAAATCTGTGTTACATTGTGTTAGTCATTCAGTCACTGCGTAGTACAGTGTTATCATACTTTCATATGTTTCCTTCATAAACATCAATATCATATTGCCTGGAGATCCTATTTACAGCTGACAACGTTCTTAAGGATTTGCAATTGCCAAAGGACACACTAGGATGAACAAATAAAAAAAATAGTCTGACAGAAGAAATGCAAATCCTAGACAGAAAATGTAACTACATTTTCACTTTCTTACCCTTCATCGATTTGCCATCCCCAAGAAACAAACATTACACATGATAGCTCGAGGCCACATATGTCTTTTTTGCCAAAAACAGAGCTGTAGTCTGAATCTGGCATTATATGGCCTATCAGCTCATTAAATGGGGATGTCTGAGAGAAGAACATAACTGCAATAAAACCTACAAATGAGGGGATTACATTCAGCCCATCTATACTATTTTTTTGGTTTTGTGTAACAAAGTACCTCTTTGTTTTCAGTTTTAAACACATTTTCAATGCTATTTACCAAAAGGATATGTCCATCCGAAGCCTAAGACATGTTCACGTCTTTCTTGGTAAACCAAAGTAGAAAATGACCACAGGTCACATCGCTGAATAAAATTTCTGTGCGAAGCAAGAACATATCAAAATGTCTACACCCTGCAAGAGAGAATTGGCTCAAAATGTGTATTTTTACCAAGCCTGAAACTTCTGCTTTCCCCGATATCGTCCTATTGAATAACAAATCCTACACAAAGGTTATCTCAGCTCTGCATTCACTGGAAATCATTTAGTCTTTTCTAGGTCATTTTTTAAAGATATCTATGAGAAAATACATACAAAGATATAAAAGCCCAAAGAATAACTTTAAAATACCCTGTGCAAAGTACTGCTGATTTTATTTGAATTCATTTGCTTGAGAAAACACTACTGTCATGACCACTCTCTTACAAGAAGCAATGTCACGTTATTCATGAACAGTACTTTATAAGCAAGGGATTATTTACTCCACTAGATACTTCATACTTCAAGTTCTAAAAACTGTATACACATCTCAAGGAATTTTCAGGATGATACATATTACCAAACACATCAGTCTGTTTTAGTAAACAGCAATCAGTTCCACATTTCGGAAACTGCAGTGATGGGGAGCTCAGTAAGCAGCCAGTAGATTTGAATGCTGTCCATTTTCAAAAATTCTACTTGCAAAATAGCGACATTAAAGCATATTGTTTGTATTAACGCAATTTCTAAAAAATTAAGTGGAACAAATATTCCCTAAGGTGGAGGGAGGTCATAAATAAACATTTTACATGGAATTGTATTCCAAAATGAATAATAAAAAACTGGAAAATATTATTTCATGTGTCAGACACCAAGTCGAATGTGAGCACTTTCCTTGGAGAGAAACTGAATCCAAGACAAACCTCCTTGCCTGCTACCTGTGTCCACATTGGAGGCAGAGTGACAATTTAAATAAACCCAAACCTCGCTTTTGAAGGACAAAGATTGCGCATGAGTGCAGTCAGAATTTGCCTGATGGATACCTCCTGAAGGGTCAAGGTTTCTACACAGCGCAAACGGAAACAGAGCCAAGCAACTGGAAAAGCAGCTTGCAACAGGGCCACTCTCTAAGGCCCAATAAAGAGACGGATCTGAAGGTCCGTGTGAGATTTTTACAGATGGTGCTGTCTCACAAATGTAGTCCAGCAACATTCAATCTGTACTATCGGCTTGCGGTTTTGGATTCTCCATTTTTTTGGGACTTACTGTACTTGCGTATTCAAGGTAGCAAAAACAAAATCCACATGCCTCTCGCCTAAGTTTAGATGTTCTTAGAGTATGTGTTTGACAGGAGATTTGTGGATTGTTTATATATTACAGGAACATATTCCATGTCAAAGAATGATTCACTATTGGTTTTCTTTGCCTTATCGGCTATTAAAAACTGAAAAAACACTATGGATACATTCAGTTTTTTTTTTACAAAATTACAAGAAACAGCATAGTTAAGAGGAACAATTTCACTTAAACGAGACTAACCTTTTAAATGCTCTCCATCAAAGGTGCAAAGAAAGCAAGCTGAACGATAGCTTTTCTATCTCACACTCTCTTCTGAGTCACAGATACTCACTTGATCCGCTTGTGCTGGTGCCGGAACCAGAAGAGAAACAGTTGTGCTTTTGCACCGAGCAGAGGACTGGCACAGACACCTATACATGAAGCACTGACTCGCACACTGCTGCATCTGAGAATCCCATAGCCGACACAACAAGGCTCCGAGCAGTGCCACCCAAGACTTTCAGCTTTAGAATTTCAGCCTTAATGCTAAAGAGGCAATCTTGCCCTTGGAATGAAGGATTTCCACAGATGAGGTCGTGTTCAATTTCTTTTTGATACCAACGTGACCTTGGCTCAACCAGAATTAGCAAAGTCATATTTTTTAAGTCAAAGTCAACTCTAACTTTGATCACCTTAGCACCTCCAAAAAAAGACTTAAGCACGTGGTGGATTATAACAATATTTATTGAACCTTCATGACGTTGCATATACAGCACATCGATATAAATATGTTTAAGAAGAAGTAAGCTCCTCAGAATGTGGAGGAATGAGACTGAACAGGGAAAGGTGAAGAGGTCCCCAAGATAACTGTAGTATGGCTGGCAACACTTAAGCACATTGTGCATGGTGCAAGTCTAAGTTAAAGAACAGAAGCCTGACTTGGCAGTTCTGGTGAGAATGAAGTCAAGTTTCAAAATTGCTTCCATGCCTTTGGCTCAAAACTGAATTAGCTTTTCTCTTTAGTTAGTTATTTATTTCTTCTCCACAGGAAACACTCAGGAAGATGAGCCACTGTTGTCAGTAAACCACTGACTTATTTATATAAATTCCCTGTAATCCTGAGGAGAATGTAACTCACAGAATTATGTATACAGCAAGCAAGGGAGAAGTGTGCCATTAATATCTTTGTCTATGCAAGTTGTTTTCATGCATCACACTAATGATAAGAGATGGAAATAATATTTGACAGCTTAGATTGTGTTTATAATATCTGATGACTGAACACTATTGATGGCTGCTAAGCTCCTTTTGGTATTAAACCCTTTTCTATAGTTGTTGTTTAAAATGGGATCTACTGAAGCTTGTGCTTAAGTGTGTTATAGTTTATGTCTTGTTGGGGGAAGACGGTCATTTTACCTGTTCAAAATTAGTAGGAAAAAACGGTGATTACAACTATGATTTTAAAAACCAGCATTGTCACCCAAACGGTTCTATCACACGCACAGTAACATCAATATTTGTATGTTTATATTTTGAGAATGAAAATGTAAATAATCATCCCGTCAGTGTTTTTTAATCATAACAAACCTCTTTACGATTCAAAGGAAGGAAAGGAACTACAAAACCGCGGCCATAAATGCGTTCATACTGTATCTTGTCAAGTCTTCAGTTATTGCTACAGTATTTTCTGTCAGATGAAAACTTCACACTGTTTAATTATAAATTATATTATTACCATTGAAATGTGTGGAGCTCTCAACTCTCTCACAGTGTATGAAAAATACATTTGTTGGAAAAAGTAACGCTGTTTTCCTTGGTAAGGTCTTCACTTTCATGATTTTGAAATCGCCAATTAGTGGGAGTTTCACGACATGTTAATTAGAAATCTATTCTTTTTAGAGTTTTTTATAATGTTTTTTAAAAATGCTGTTCGGGGCATCTGAGGACACCACTGGGCTGACAAAGTTTTTCCACTCATAAGCATGGCTTTAAAAATTCCAAAAGCCAAGCGACAGAAGTACTTTCTTTTCCACTCATGACCGGGGAGCTTGCCATGGGAAAGTGATCTACAGAATGCTGTGACTGTCTACCAGAAAGCATAACGTTCATGTGAAAACCTCAAGTAACCTCAGATTCAAAAGTTATGTGAAAACCCTAACCTCTGATAAAAAGGAAAATATAAAAAAGAGAATAGTCATAGAGAGTGATGCCGACCGAACATGCAGTCACAATGAATTGTCGGTATGAATATTAATTAACACTCATCAAATCACAAGAATATAAGAGACGGAATTGTCTTCAGACTTCTCATTCCACCTTTTAGTACACACTTAAAGTCAGAATCAGAAGGCACACACACACAGTTGTATAGTAAAGCTTATTAAACGTTGTGGGACTCAAAAATCAATACTGAGCCCTACTGTGGGACCTCAGTGCGAGATGAGTTGAGAGAAAGGCAGAGATACAGTATGTGGGTTTTGTGCCAGGATGGATACTTCTACAGCATAATGGCTGAAAATGGCTCACTCTTCACCCTACACCCATTCAAGATGTCACTGCTTCACTGCACTCCTCTTCATAGCCTTTGCACATTTCTGTTCATTGAACCCCAAGAGCTAAGCAACCCCAGTCATTTTTCAGTCATTATGCTGTTTCCATCGCTTTGGAACAGGTAAAGGAATAACAGGTTATTCCATGCTGAAAAGAAAAAATCTGTAACCCTTTCTTTTCAGCATGTAATAAACCTTTACCTGTTCCTTTGCAGCCTACATATGCTGATGCAGCTCCCTGCTTGAACCTCTTTGATCCCTTTCCCATTTTCATTAATTAATTTATCTTAATTGTCTAATTGACAGTTCAGCACATCAGCTGGAACAAAGACTTCTGATGGCTAACTAATAGAAGAGCCATGACTGCCCATCCCTGCCCTAAACAACAAGACCTGACACAAGTGCCAATCCAGATTTCAGGGTAGTTGAGGTTTTTCTACTGCAGTTTGTCACTCATAAACTGAATACAAAGTCAACCAAATGAGCACATCTGAGCAAAACAAGAATGATAAAGTACACCCATTGCACTGTATGCTCACACACAATGTGTAATACAATGTGCAAAACAACCCCTTCAACAAATTAGCCCCTCTTGACCCCTTGACCTGTAATGTACAATACATTTATTACAACAACATAGTAGGTGACTACCTTACTTCAGAAAGAAAATATCACATATCTCTGGAGCAGCTGGGGCTGTGCGATGGCATTGTGGCTCAGGATCTGCACCTGTGGCTGGAAGGTTGCCGGTTCGTATCCCGCGGCCGGCAGAGGAATCCTACTCCATTGGGCCCCTGAGCAAGACCCTTAACCCCAGCTGCTCCAGGGGCGCCCTATAAGCGGCTGACCCTGCGCTCTGACCCCAAGCTTCACACCCTGTCTGTGTGTCTCATGGAGAGCAAGCTGGGGTATGCGAAAAGACAAATTCCTCATACAAGAAATTGTATATGGCCAATAAAGTGATCTTATCTTATCTTAAATTCATCCCAACAGTAGTCAGGTTAAAGTTAACCTTAGCACTTTTTCAAATAAACAAGAAATATCTCCATTCCTTTTACACTACTCCATGACTGGAACAGTTACTACTGCATTAACAAGCTGTGGACATCAGTGATCCTTTACAATTGAATAATCTGTTGGTGTAAATGTTCAGCTACCCGACAACTGCAGTCTGTAGGGGGGCCCTTCATTCCTAGGAGTCTGAGGGAGCCCTGGGTGCCAGCCATAGCAGGCTTTGAGCTGACGTCTCTGTGTTTCTGATTAGAAGAGAGGAAGTGATTCAGAGTCTCGGTGACAGATTGTGACTAAAAAACACAGACTCTGATTAATGATACACGTCTTGTTGGACTGTCCTTTTATCTTTCACATTCACTGAGCAAACCAGCACGTGGTTTTCATTCTGAATCCGGGCTCCATCCTGGGATAATTTACTCCATTTTGAGTCATTTGATTTCTGTTGCTGCCGGACAGTGATACGTTGCATGTGTTTGCCCATTTCGTCTGGGCCAAAACTTGCCTGTTTCTATTAGCATCACTGGTGGAGAAAATGCACCAGACCTTTAAAAGGCAACTGGGTTTTGGAGTTATAATAAACTGGCAATGATGAGTGTATTTCAAACCACAAGTACATGGTAACTTTTACAAACCTCCAATTTACACTAGAAATGAGAGGATGTAAAACATTCGTAGCATCACATTGTTTTCATTGTCTGCGATTCAGATTGAGGCAACAAAACTTCCAATGATGTAAAAGTGGCCAAATTACAATGTAAAGGTGCTTTAGACCAATTAAATTTTGCTACTACATAACAGTAAATATTTTCATGAAACCGACAGATAGAAGCTGACATTTTTTAGATACAATAAATTATTGCAAAAAAGAGCAACTTGCCAACCAACCAAAATCCACTCATCATAATTAATGCAGCCAGGAGACCATGTTTCTCATTTGCTTTCAGAGACTAGTGAGCAGCAGAGGGCCACTTAGCACAAACGCTCGCTCCCGCCCGTGGCCAGACCAGTGGATTGCAACAACGTGACGACCATACAGTACTTTCACAAAGTTCAAGATTTTGCACTGAATTCGAAATTTGTAAAATTCCGCGATACCGTCCATTAATTAATTTTGTTACCTGGATTTAATAACCGGTCTGAGAAACTGGTGACTGAGATTCCCTTTTAATTGATTTTCCCGATCTTCTCTTGTCCAAATTTCCCAAACGCAACGTACAATTAGCGACAAAGGAAAAAAAAACAACTGGGTTTGTCGGCTTTATCAACCAAACGAAAAGTATAAGCAGACTTTCCTAAAGGCCTCACAAGGTGACAAGCTTGGGGCTACAGTTTATAAGACAGAAGGTCTGTCTTTAATTTAGAAATCACAGGACAAAGGGGGCTTGAGCTCTGGCTCCGATACTGGTTTCTCTGTGTCCCCCTGAACAGGATCACCTTCACCGTCCTCCATCCGCCACAAGGGCTGTAGCTGTGAGCTTCGGAATGCATGGCCCATCACCGGGCCTCTGACCATGTCGCGTTTCTGGCAAAAGCATGTGCTAAATTCTGCAAACTGTGTCGGACAATCGGAGCTTTCTTTGCATGAAGAGCTCTGAGACTATCACAAAACACAGTTCCTGATTCTATTCAACCAACATTCCTATGGAAAACACTTCCTCTGATCAATAAGGTGCTCATAGCTACATACTGTAATCCAAAGTAAGGAGGCCAGGGGGCCAGCTCTCACTTCTCAGATTTCTTGGGTTCTTCCACTTCTAGGGGCCACATCAGTCATTCTGCTGTTTCCATACAACTACTTGAGATCATGCCTCGAACTTACAGTACAGTACAGTACGAAACACTGAGCTGTCAAACCAACTCAGTTTTGACATCAGCGTTTCATGACACTGACAGGAAGAATGCAGTTATAAAGTGCAGCGAAATCTACAGTCTCGCAGAGTGTGCTAATTGTTAACATCAGGGAAAAATGGGAAAGCACATAATTGCAATCTGAGTTACAGTAAGAAACTTTGAAATAGAAGACCACTGTGAGCATCTAAAGACACACGGGAGGCATAGCCTCCCCCAGTTTCATTTATTACTATTTATATAATAGTTTTGACATTTTAAAACTCAACTAAGGCACATATGGAAAACATCAGAATTACAAAAAATGAGGTTCTGTTCATTAAACATCCTCAGATGTGTGAGATTTTGCATTTAATTCCCCTTCTGAACTCAATCACCTAGTGTTCAGACAATAGGATGCTTAAAGGATGAATTCTGGCACATTTGTCATTTAGGCTTGATTGATGTGGTGCACAGTGATTATGTTTGTATACCATGTTTCACTCTCCTGCATAGGCCGTAGCTTTGATATTTATAAGGTGATCAATCAAAATACACTCATCTAATTGGCTCATGGCATGATATGCAGACATGGATAAATACAATCAAGATTAATCACTGATGTTTAAAAAATGAATTCTTTAGATCCATAACTAACATGATGAAGATGACGGTATACTGCCATGCCTTAACAAAGCAAGCCATGTCCTTATCCACACATTTATACACACAATCTGAGAAGATTATATGTGGGGGAAAAAAGGACAAAAAAGAAGCAAAATGGCAAATCAGCTCGGAAAAACTCTGATCTTACCGTCCTTTCTCCTGACCCTCCTTCGATCCTTTCTTGGCGTCTGACTCCTGACCTCTGACGTGGCGCTGCCGTCGTTTCCTACTGGGAGCCACATCGATGGTGTCATTCAGGCTGACGTCCAGGGAGCTCCGTCCCGGCTTGTCTGCCAAGGGAGAGCAGCAACAATGGATCCGGGAGGGACAACAGCAGCATGCTATGACCTGGCCGATGTAGAAGTAAAACCTGTTTCTCTGCGGTGTCAGCAAGAAGTGATTAAAACCTGCCGTTTGTTTACAAAAGAGTGCCATGCAGTATTTACTGTCACTGAGTATTTCACTTTCACAGCAAAAGACAAAAGACTGTAGCTACAATTAACATTTCTGATTGAACTAGAAGCACGTGTTTGTGACAGGGCCCTGAGTGTTGGTAGAGCCCGAGACTCATCATCTCAGGGTAGTGGGTTCGTGTCCCACGTCGGGCATCAGGTCCTCCATGTTGGAAGTTGGGCTAACAACCCTGTCCCGTAAAAAACTAATGTTATGGAAACAGCAACAGGATCCCATTATGCTGGAAGGCATTACAGGCAAAACATCCAACATCCTTCCATATGTTTGTGAAGAAGGAAAAAAATGCCACCTTCTTTAATGGCAGCGGTTATGCCATATTCTGAGCTTGGCATATACAGGCATGTGCAACATACTCACTAGTTGTCACTTCTACTGCAAAATAACTCATTCCAATCTGAAGATCATTATATGAATAGGCAAGAAAGGCTGGACTATTTCTGAAACAGCCTTAATTAAGCCAACAAGTCAAGTAATTCCCCAATGAAACACTGACTTTCCCCCCCAGCTTGATTACCCATAGACTCAAACACAATTATCTAATGCAATTGTTCCTCGGAGGATAAAAAACATGATCTGACAAGCACCACAGTGGTCTGCAGATTCAGAAAATCAGACTCAGAGTCAGAGTAAAAGGCACTTGACTTTGTTCTAGTACAGTAAGTTACAGCTGGTTTTAATTAGTAAAACCAAATGGGCCAAATGGTCGCTTCTCGTCAGTAACTGTTCTTATGCTCTTAGTAAATTGATTAAAGAGATTGAAAAGCTGGTAGAAATGAAAAATGATAGCAAACCTTTGCAGGGATTTATACTTTTATCTGGGTAAGGTTTCATGGGGAAATTCTTTTAGTGCAGCAAGTTGGTTTCAAGATATTTCAGAACATCTGTGGATGAGAAAGTTACATCTCTGAAAATCATTACCATTATTTCTTCTGGTTTAGTAGATAAAACTCTTTCATATAATGGGAGCTTATCTTAAGAACTCAGGACAATGTTTAATCTTAGAAATTACTTTTCTGTCAATTGGCCCTGGTGGAACGATTCTTTAGTGTAGTGGCTCAACTGACTTTTTTCTTTGCACTAGTCCATACGCACAACCCACCCTGCTTTTTTAGTGGTTTCATGATATCAACACGCCCAGGCTATGAATAATACAACTGCAATGGAAGTCCTCAGAACAACAAATGGGCTCTCTTTTTAAGAAAAAAGGAATATTCTAATAATATTTGTGACACCTTCCAATACCACAAGCAGACCAGCCTTTCTGCGAAACCTGTTGAGCTGACTGGTGCTTTAAGCTGCCCTGCAAGTTCAGCTCCACTCTACCAAAAACCGTGAATTTCTCTGCTGCGATCACATTGTACTTCTCAGGGGATCAAGTCTCACATGCATCGCTACGATGCAGACAAAGCATGTCTCTGATGTACTGTACACTTTCACAGTTCCACATCCATCCATCTTTCAACTGCTTTATCCGGAATAACGGATTCTACCCCGGCCAGCAACAGGCACAGGGCGGGATACGCCCTGGATGGGACGCAAGTCCATCACATCCCAGGGTGCATTTTCCCAGAGGCCAATTAACAGTGTGTCTCTGGGCTGTGGGAGGAAACCCGAACGAATGCAGGGAGAACATACAAACTCCACACAGACAGCACCTCACGAGTTAAACCCGGGGCCCCAGTGCTGCAAGGCAGCAATTGCACCCCCACGCCATTTAAGGGTTCACACTCCACATGTACAGTCAATGTTCATTGTTTTTTTTTCCCCTGTATGGTCAGAAAGGAAAGTTATTTTGCTTCTTGCATTACTGCTGGCTTCTGCACAGCAAACCACATACCGCAAATAACTGTTCTATCAAAAGGATGCACACATCTAAAAGTATTCATGTACAGTATTACATTTTTTGTTATAACAGAACTTAATATATCAATGCGTTCAGGTGGGAGCTGCACCAGCAACGTTTCGGCGGTGGAGTCTTCTTCAGGTGAAACGTTGTGTTTTATTTCTTCTCTTTTCAGCAGGGAATAAACCTGTTACTTGTTCCTTAATATATCAACGACTGACTAGAGACTATCTAGTCTGCTTCAATGTCTCTATTCGCTATAGTTGTTATTCTATATTTCCTAGGTATAGAGTCTGCAGTTAAACTACTGTTTAGGTGTAACAGAGATAATTATGAGAGCTTTGCCTCTCCTATATGACCCAATACAATATTACAGCATTAACATGTACAACACATTAATAAAAGCAAAGCACAAATCTGCCCCCTTTGTCTGAACTGATTATTATACAATTTTAATAATATTGTTTATATGCTGAGACACCACTCTTAATACCTGCATAGCAGTAGTGACTGCCTAGCAAATACTGTACCCTTTTCATCCAAACTGTGCATCAAGTCATCTCACCCCACCCTGTACTTCACTGTACACAGACATAGCCAATATGTTTTGAAAACATGGAATACATTACTTCACTTTCAAAGGCCGTTCAAATGTCCCACCAATTCCTTTCAACTCCATCCAAACCCTTTTTTTCCCGTAATAAGCTCCCATTAAACGCTAGAGCTTGAAGGATTTTCTTTTGCCTGAAATGTTGTTAAATGAATGTGTGAGATCAGAACCCAAACAATAGCTTTTGTTATAACCTCAGAAAGTCTGATGTGCTGTTCCAAACTAAAAAAGTGAAACACCATAGTGTACGTGAGACTTGTGAGACGAAGCCTTTAATGATACAGTATGCCATACTAGGGCAGTAGTGTGGAAGAGTGGTTAAGGCTCTGGGCTTGTACATATAAGGTTGTAGGTTCTAATCTTAGGTGGGGCTAATTTACCCCAAAGCAAGCAACTTCACTCAGATTGTAACGGCAACATAACAGCTATAAAATTGAAATCCGCAAAATAAACTAACAACAAAAATGTGAAGAATACAACAATACCTTTGCTCTCATAAAGAGGTCACACATTAAATATATAAGTATCAGGATGTTTTGTTACTGTTTAGCAGTCTACAGTGCTTTTTGAAAAGAGTAATAAGAGGCTTACAGAGTGAGTTACAGAGCTGAGTACAGGATTCCCCACATGGCGGCACATCATTAACAGAGTGCTTATAGGGGTGTCTGGCGTTGGGTACCCCGAGGGACAGGGCTCTCTCCACTCACACCTCCCTTAATCCTGTGAAGCCCACAGTGTCACATAGAGATGACTCAAGAGGGGAGCGGGACAAGGTTATCTGTCCCTCCTTATTATCTCTATATCGTTCAGTACAAAAAAAAGAAAATGAAAAAATACTGTACTTAATGTTCAGAACTGCTAGTCCTTCTATGTCATATCGGATGTAAGGGTTTCACATTTCCCCAAATCCACAGCTTATGCAACATTTCTGTGTTGTTACAATAGGAAACAATGCGAAACAGCTGGTGACAGTGAGATTAAAAGCCACTGTTCAATTTTAAGAGCTAATCTACACCAGCGCTGTTTTAGAAATGTTTTGCTTTCCATGCATGTCTGCCATCTGCCTATAGCTTCTGCTGGTAGTGCATTGTTGTCAATACTGCAGTCTACACTGACAATAATAATAATAATAATAATAATAATAATAATAATGTTTCTTTATTAGCCCTATACAATTTCTTGCATTAGGAATGTGTCTTTTCGCATACCCCAGCTTTTCTCCAGGGAGACACAGACACAGAGACAGGGAGAGAAGCTTGGGGTCAGAGCGCAGGGTCTGCCATTGTACAGCGCCCCTGGAGCAGTTGGGGTTAAGGGCCTTGCTCAGGGGCCCAACGGAGTAGGATTCCTCTGCCAGCCACGGGATTTGAACCGGCAACCTTCCGGTCACAGGCGCAGATCCTTAGCCACAGAGCCACCGCTCCGCCCATATGAGTAATGTGTATAAGTAAAGCGTACAAACATACTTTTTCTACTGTATATAATGCAACACAAGATATTTCCTTTTATCATTATACCACCACAATACCATGTGTCAATAATTCACTAGCCCCCGAAAATGTACAAAAGCTCAAAGGGGTGCTGGCCAGCCCAATCGCCCCATTTTCCTGAGTGGTCATCTGAAGTGGACGACTGGCTCATGAGGTCATGGGTCAAGTGAACAATGGTGGTGTCCAACCACGCCTGATCCCGTTTGATTTCAGCATAGAGTTCAGGTCGAGAATCATTTCAAAGATGAAGAACTTTAAAACCTTTTGTTGAAAATGAGAAGCTCAACCGCAGAGGTCCTTCATAGAAAAACATCAGCAATTAAAACAAAAAAGAAATGACAAAGAAGTTTAGGAGCTCACGTTATTAACCAATAGGTAGTGGAACAGGAGACGCTTCAGACATGTAACTCAATGTAGCTCACCAGTGGCCTTACAAACTTAAAGTGGAACTGCAGTCCCAATTTCTCAGACCGGGTATGAAATCTAGGTAACAAAATAAATTCATTGACAGTTTAGCAAAATTTTACAAATTTTGAATTAAGCACAAAATCATGAGCTTTGTGAAAGTACTGCATAGTCGCCATATTACCGCAAAGGGCTGGTCTCGCCACAGGCAAGAGCAAGAGTTCACGGAAACTGTGACGTAAAGTGACTCTTCCTGCTCAGTAGTCCCTGTTAGAAAATGGGAAAACTTGATATCCGAACAACGTTAATCCTTTTTTGGCTTTCTCAGCTGCTTTATATATTTTAAAAGATGCCTCATTGTTGAGCATTTGGCTGTACAGAACATAGTGGTCACACACAAAACAGAGGATTGGATCAAGAGAGTGTCAAACTGTTTCCTTTTCCAAGGGATATTCAACTAGCCAAGAGATGGGTAGTAAACATGGGCACTGATGTTGGTCCTGTCGACAAGTTTCTCAACAAGATTCAGCGCGATGTATGAGCGAATAAGTACAGGTTGTGCAGCATAGAAATGGTTAACCGTGATATGCAGAGTTAACAAATACAGTAAGTAGCATTTGTTAACAAAACCATCTCAAAGTTGATATGTTAAATTAAATTCAGTTGTACTCAAATTGACAGTTTAAATAAAGTATATAAAAAACATCTTGCTTGTATGTGTCAATTTCATAACTATATATAATACAGCACTACATCAATACATCAATACAGCAGCAAATTTTTTTGGAATAAAGAGTGCTTTATTGCAACAGAAATAGATTGGTTTTATAAATATTGTCATTTTGGGATAGGAAATGTGTGTTGATATTTTCTCTGCTTTGAAATTTACATGATTATGAAGTCTGATAGTTTGTAATATGAAATATATTTTCATTTCAGATACCGAACCGAACCTTGTGCTCAAACCCGGTTGGCCATCGGACAACCTTCCAAATTAATCCCAGCAGCTCCTCCCAGTAATCATACTACAGTATCAAAAAACATAGATCAAAAACTGTAGTTCATCAAAAGGAGCAGGAAGTTGGATCAGAACCCTTCACATGATAACACTGTCTAGAATCTGAAGACAAATAAAGAGTCTAGTCAAACCGTCACAAGAAAGCAAACTAATTGACCGATATGAGCAACATTGACACTCAACAAGCTGATACCCTATAATACAACATTCAAGAGATCAACACACTTCCAAAACAGGATTTTTAATGTTAAAAGGAATCTGCTCTTTACATGTAATGCTTTCTGTGCTGTGCAAAGCAGTATTTAAAAAGATGTACAGTAAAAGCAACCTTTTATTGTGGTGTATCGTTGGTTCTACAAAAAGATTTCATTCTACACCTCCCTGCATAGACAAAGGAGTAATGGGATTGCTGTCATACACCCATGACACAGAAAATACCCTATACAGAAGAACATTTTGTTGCCATTCTACTGTTTCTGGAATGGATGGGCAAAAGTGATATCAATCAACACACTGCCCTTATGCCTCTTGTAACTTTCTCCTAAAAGATCCACCAGGTTAATTGTGTGTTTGTTCACCTACTGTATGATCATGGGATCACTCACGCCCTGTAACAACCCACCTCAAGGCACTCATCTTGGAGCAGAGTGCAAGGAGTGACTGTACCCTGGACAGGATGCCAGTCCACTGCAAAAGCTCATACACAAGGACGATTCACAGACACCCATTGGCATGGCCAGCAAGTCTTCTGGGAGGTGGGAGGGAATCGAACAATCAAAACAAGTATGGCATCGAACCCGGGACTCCAGAACTTTCAGAGAGCAGCTCTGTCCTCATCACAATCACATCACCCCTGTTAATCATGTAATTAACTATTATCAGTAGATCATTGCTGATTATATTTAAATTACCACGGGAGTAAAAGTCGATTGGAAAGACAGCACATTGGAAAATCTGTACATAAACAGTGTTATGGATTTCCTGCTATTATATTCCAAAAAGTGGATATACCCAAATCAATCAAGCCATCTATGAAGCGTAAGTATGTGGTATATACACATTAATACAAACAATAGCTCTTGCACCATCTACCAGCAGTATAAAATCCGAAACCTTGCTAAGAAGGTGTCAGGCAAATTGATCCCAAAGCCCAGTGCTTTCTCATGCCCAGTGCCTGGAGAGAGACCCCGTGAGAGAGTGGTGTGTGTGTGTGGGCGTGTGGCGATGAGGGGGAGGGTGGTGTGGAAGTGAAGCAGGACTGTGGGGGTGGGCTGGAAAAAAAAAAAAACAACAGAGAAAGAAGAGAAAAAAAACATCTGGAGATGAAACCAGCGATATTACAGACATCCCCAATTAAAACAGCTGTCCATTTGTTGGTAGGTCACTGTGGCTTTCTTCAAAACGTAGAAATTATTTCACACATCCAGTAATAAAGCTGACAATTTTCTTAAACGTACAGTATTAGTTTTAACTCAAACAGACTTTAAGAAACATTGTGAGTGACATGCAATTGTTAAAAAAAATTAAATGCGGCTACACGCAACTTTTTTTTTTAAAGCTTCGAGTTTATTAACGTTAGGAAGACTTGGGGAGGTTTGCGTTTTACAGGATAATCTCTCTTGGTGGTCCCACTTGGATAAATGATTCAGTCAATGGTTAGCAACGGGGTTTCTGGCATCAGTCAATCACTGCATATTACTGAGGGTCCCCCTGCTAGGTGTCGGACCCATGCAATCTTTTTTTATTTTGACGAGCAGATCCATCCATAAAAAAACACAGCTCTCACTCAAAGATCTCTCAGAAAACATTTCATTCGGTAGAGTAACCAAATTTTCATTTTCGATTTCCAATCAAACCCAGTTTCCATACTATATCAACATCTGACAGTTCTTTACCACAAAGTGTTCTTAACCGGGGTCAGCAGAATGAATTATGGAGATATGTGCTAAACAAACAGTGGTATTTGGTAAAATCATTTAAGGAATTATAGGGGATGAGGGAGGGGAATTTAAGAGAATATTTATAGGCATGTTTACAATGCCACATGTGTTCGAGAATAAGCAGACAAGAGGATACATTAGATTTTATGTGGTATAATACTAGAAAACACATTCAGGAATAGTCCAAGAATTGAGGATGCACATCAGTAAAGCTAGACTATTTGCTAATTTAAATTAATTCAGAAAATATTATAGTCAGGGGCCAAAAATACTGTATGTCCAGAGGGTCATTTTACTTCAGTAAGCAACGGTACAGTGAAAGTTAAAAAGCATGCAGATGTCCATGCAGATGTTTTTGAATAAAAAAACATTTGGAATTTTAGCGGCCATTGCATGGACACAACTCTGACGAGAACAACAGTTGACTACACACTGATGTTGACAGCAGCGGACCACCACTCCAGGGTGTGATGCTGAGAGGGAAAATGGGAACAGTCTCCTGCTAACGTGAAGATTAATAGGGGGCAAGGTCACTGGACTGGCAGAACAGGTTGTTTATTACTATTCTTCACATGTTATTAAGGAACAAGTAAAGGTTTATTCCAGGCTGAAAAGAAAAGAGACTCAACATTTCGGCTGTGGAGCCTTCTTCAGGTGTTGACATTCAGTGCTCTTTGGTCATACCTGAAGAAGGCTCCACAGTCAAAATGTTATGTGTTTCGTTTCAGCCTGGAATAAATCTTTACTTAATGTACGAGGCTACCTACAGTACTGTATGTGAACATTTTATGAGATCAAGATCAATTATTTCACAGGTACAAAGTACAGGAGATCAAGAATGTTTTCCAAAATGGCAGTATCAAAGCTCACGATTAACTATATTATCTTGGTCAGCATTGTTCGAGCATCAAACATTTTTGGCAAGGCTCCCCAAGAGGAATGACATCTGATCAGTTAGGTGCAGCTGGGTCAACTCATTAGAAGCACTGAATGTAAATATCAAGTCTGCCTTTAAGCTAATGGCCTTTCAAACCCACAGACGATGGCTTCTGGAAAGAGATCTTATGTGAAAACTTGAGACGTGCTGGTTGTTTTTGTGAGGGGAGTTGAACATATTTGACACTTTATGTGTGATTTTATTTTTTTTTCAACAATTTACAAAATAGCTTCAATTGGAGTCATTTGTCCAACTAATCAGATAATACTTCTCAGTCGGATTGGAGATCTGCCTTCAGTTCATCCATCCATCCATCCATCCATTTTTAACTGCTCTATCCAATACAGGGTCATGAGGTAGCCTATTTCAGCAAGCTTACTTAATGTGTGTTATGCGGTTTTACAAACCTGGATCCAGCAAACGTGCTTGAAATTAAACTAGACAAAACTGTTTTTCCCTCATCAGGTCAATAAAGCTTCAGATTTAAGACTGTCAGTTTTTAAGATCATTTTTTAAGTAACAAACTTGTAACTCATGTTCGGCTTGATGCTGAAATCGGCTGAGTGTTGTTTATTAATTTGTGAAACATTGCATGTCTCCGATCAACCCTGTCCATGGTATGATGCAGAGAAGCAGATTACTTTCTTTTAAAGCTTGACCATTGTATTATTCTGGTGGCTGAAATTTCTACAAAGCTGCTACTGTTTATATATATATATCCATTCTTAGCTTCACCCCTCTGAATTGATAACTATATCTTGCTGTTGATGAAGTCACTAAATGGTCCGAGTTTCTTATTGTGCCAAGAACAAAATTACCGAAAATGGAAGACTGTGCCTTCTGTATTGTAGTCCCACACCTTTGGAACTCTGATGTTATGAAAGATGCAAGTACTGTATATGTCTCAAAATCATGTACAAAGACTACATCTATAAACTGAATTAAATGTAAGATGATTTATGGGTAGTTCTAACGTAATTTTGAGTTCATCGTTTTGAGGCTCTGTTTTATTGTATTTTGACAGTTTATCCTTTTAAATGAAAGGTACTATATTATCATTAGAGCTGATGATGGATGGGTGATTACTGATAACCCCCCACCCCCACCCCCCTCACTAACAAAAAAGGCTTTAAGATTCTTAGGTTGAGCATTTGCTTCATTTTAAGAAGCACCAAGTTGCAATGTAAAAGATTAGCTGATTAGAGGTGTACTCATTTGAAGATACACTAGCATGAAAAACCCCTGCATTTGTTTTAGAAGTATGTCTTCTTACGCCTTCTGGTCTAGTTCTTTTTATTCTGAAAATATACTGTACCCTGTCTTTCCTGTGCCCTGTTCCACACAGAGAAAACTAAAAGGCATCAGCTTGGGGAAATCTACTCACCAGGGTGGGGGAGGCATGTATGCATAGGACTGCTGTTAATCTTTCAGAAATTAGTGCAGGTATTTGTTTTAAGTAAGTTAATTAAGCATAGGCCATTGGATCCTCCAGGTTTGTTCTTGCAGGGCTTGCTTAGATTGAAATGATAAAAGTAATTACTTTTCGGTCTTGCCTTGTTGAGCAATCTGTCATTGCCTGGCCCTGCATGGCGGTCCAACAGCTGCTGTTTGGATGTGAGAGCGAGTTGCAGTGCATAAAATTAGGAATACATTGACAAAAAAAAACATTTTTATTATCCAACGCTAGCAAAGAAAACAAAATGGAATACTAACAAACATGAATCATGAATCGGGATTTTCAGATTAGTTGAATAAAACGGATTGTTTTAAATTTCATTATTGATAATGTGAATACATCTGAATAAATTGGAATCCCCTGCAAGTCCTAGAAGCCCTATTAGTTCCTCAGTTCTACCTGCTTCAGTAATTGGAACTGGAGACACAAAATGCCAGGAGGGATACATTCCCATAATGACAAGCAAGAATCACTACCTTAGGCAGACAGTATAGTAAACAGCTTGGGCATTAACTCCTTTAACACAGTAGAGACTGCTTTCTCATTCACAAAGGTACAGCCTCTGCAAACCACAGGAAACTGTGGCCTAAAGCAAGCAAGAAATCATTGCTTGCCTTATCTACTTCAGTACACAGTGCCCTTGTTTAAAGCATTAGTATACTGTATGCAGTAATAGATAGAGTGATACTTTATGACTATCAGCACAGAATGCACAAGGAATTTGTCCCCATGTTGCAAACAGCCATTCGGTTCAATTTTACTTTCACTTAACAAGCAAACATGCACAGTTGTATACACATATACTGTTGCTATTTTACACTGCCTACTACAAACACATCAAATACTAGGGCAACGTCTTAAGACTCCTTCAGTGGGTCAATTATTTTGTATCTGTATAAGGGGGGAAAGGATTCATCCTTTAATAAATCTAAGAAGCTATATTTGAAGCTCATGGCGCAGCCAAGTCAATCAAATTATTTAACACTATTAGAAAAAAAATACTAAAAAAGTACTTCAAAACTGATGGAGCATTGTTAACTTACAGAAGGTTTGTTTAAATGAACATTTGCTGCATACTATGTACTTTATTATTTGTAAGGGATAATCCACCTTCCCATTAGGAATAACAATGGAATGTTTTGCCTGTGAACAATTTATAATTGTTTCTTACCAATGTCTTCCTTTTCAGTGTGTTTTAAGAAGAACTGTATGCTGTCTTAGAAGGATGCAATACAGATGTGCACAATTAAGTGTTAAAATGGGAGATTCTGTCTACTTTTTTGGGTCTGACACTCATGATTAATGAGATGTTAAGTTATTTTTAAGTTAAGTTATTGGCCTGAAGTATCATATTCAATAATTTAAACAGATTGAATTTGCAATGGGATTGGTCTGACCTCCAAAAGGAACCAGGGACCTTCCCTATAACTTGAGAAAAAAACAACAGAAGGGGAGAAAGGAAAGTCTCATGTAGCACATAAAACAAACGTTTCTATATGCTACTGTTTCAAAAATAAATTTGGTAATACTGATAAATCCAGTCAGTTCCTAAGCTGACTATCATTTTCAGAGACAAAATTAATTAATCAATCAACCAATCAATTCATTCATTACATGCAGGACTTATTCAGTATTCATTCTGAATCATGTTACTGGGATCCCCTCTACCTTCATCCTCTACATCTCTTATAAGTTTTGCTGTACCT
Organism: Lepisosteus platostomus; assembly: GCF_059453375.1. Taxonomy (NCBI): domain Eukaryota; kingdom Metazoa; phylum Chordata; class Actinopteri; order Semionotiformes; family Lepisosteidae; genus Lepisosteus; species Lepisosteus platostomus. The sequence goes on along the minus strand of NC_142614.1, from coordinate 72,117,468 downwards.
CCCAGAGTTCTGGCACAGAAGGCATGCGTTGTTATGTTGTAGTGTTGAACTGCTGCATTGTTATGTTCTTGCAGCGTGAATAAGAACTCCAATGTACATGTACACATGTCAATAAACCCCTCTGCTGCTCCACTCTGCTGGCGCTGTATCATGAATAAAGAGCTCTGATGCTCCACTGCAATGTTCGTCCTACTCTCTGCATTGCCACCACTATCGGAGTTCAGAGTGGGAAATCCGAAGGCTCAACAGAGATTCTTAGAAACAGCATAAAATATAGTCAACATATAGGAACTTTATTATGAGCTACAATTGTACGCTTTTAACAGGAAACAATGTTTACACATCAGCTCTGTACATAATTTGTTATTGGACATAACTGATTCTGTATTTATATGTTTTTTGTTCAGACTTTTATTATAGTCTTTTCACAGATGCACAGTTTTTCCAGTCATAATCTGCCAATGTTATTTTTCCTGGTTAGCAAGGATTAACCAAACTTTTGTCCACTGAGTACATACATTTAATTCTATTGGAGTAATATTAAATTACACGTACAGTAGATAATGGAAAGTAGTTCTGGAAATCTGAGCATTGGGCCTAGGTTCTGTAAATGCTATATATTGAAGAGAGGCAGACAGAAGAGAGTAGAAACTAATCTTTATGAGAAATGGTAGAAAGTTAAACAAAACATCCACATCCGAAATATATTAACAAGACCTGTATACTCTTTTTTTTCAGCTGGGTTTACTGCATATACAGTACATACTTCAAACGTCTACTGCATTCCCACAGATCGGAATTATATAGTAGGATTATGAGCTTTTTATTGTAGTACAGAATTCTTTAATAATCTTAAAGTGTACAAAAAAAAAAAGATTTACTCCTTGAGAAACATTTTTGCCGGCTTTATCACTGGTGAAAAATGAGCAATTTCTATCACTGTTTTCCTTGATATCTGAGACCCAAATGAAAACACATCTGTGTTACTCCTGCTTTTACAGTAGTTTCGTTGGGGGTATTACTTATAATTCCACTTTGGAGAATAAGACTGGAGTCGTTTGGTCGTTGACCAAAAATCCTAACACGAATGCATATATAAAACTGTGCTGTTTTCTTTTCATGTTTAAACCGACATCAGCTGTCGAGAAATGGCAATAAGCAGCAACTCTGCGAGGGATGTGTAATACCTGTCATAGGGACAAGTTACTCGGTTATTTCCCGTTCACAAATAACCTCCGGTCATTCACAAAAAACTTCTCTCTGAGTTCTTTTTTAATTAACTACAGAATGAATAGGGGCAGCACAATGACACAGTGGTGCAGTGGTTAGCATGGCTTCACAGCACTGGGGCCCTAGGCTCAATCTCTGGAGCCACAGTCAGCCCAAAGACCATCTCCTCTGGGAAAACTGGCCCTGGTGTGGGTGTGTGCATGTCTGTGTCAGTGTGTGTGCCTGGCGACAGACTAGTGTCCCATCCAGGGTGTATCTCGCCTCGTGCCTGGTTGCTACCTTGTGCCTCGCCTGAGACAGGCTCCGGCTGCCCCCCACCTTGTACTGGATAAAGCAGATGGAAAATGGATGGATGGACAAAAAGAACTGTCATTGCTTCCTTCTTTTTCCTCAAAGGCCAACTGTGTTGGTAGAAACCACGCAAAACACTGCATTTGCCTAACAGTTACTGACACTTAAGGTTTCCAGGTGCCCTGCACAGATCACCCACTTTCATTCATCTCAAATGTATTTCTAGTTGACAAACCATTTTAAGCCCAACTGTAATTGGCAACAAAATGATCTTTCCTTGATACCAATCTTTCATGGATGTTAGACTCAAGAGCTAAATATTTAAAAACTTGTAAATTTTGAAAAATATTTGTACAGGACTTTACAACAGATACCACTGGGGCACGGAGAGAAAAAGTACTTTGCATACAACATTTGGTAGAAAAGATAAGGTCACAAACCATCGCGTTAAGTGTTGGAGCAGAGTTGTGTACAAACATCAGGCCATAACTACACCATTTAAACGCAATGCTTATTCTAAAGGGTAGCATAGTTAAATTCTGCTGGGTGTTTATCAGTTAATGCAGACCCCAACATTAAAATCAGATAAAAAAAACTACAGTATAGGGTAATATAAGTGAAGTAATTTGAATTAAAAAAAGCCAAAAAATAAAATAAACGAATTTTCACTTGGTGCCCTTTATGTTTGCTTCAGATATCCGTATTTTTACAATGTGTGTTTTTATCCTCATTTTAAAAAGTGTGTATGTTCTACCAGTGTTTGCTGGGTTTTCTCCAGGTGTGCCCATGCACTCCGACCATCCAAAGACTAGCTGGCCCAACTGCTGTCTCTGATTTGTCCCTATCTAGTTCGAAGTGGGTCCCATCGTGTGCCCAGTGTCTTTGTGACTGACTCCAGAGATCCTTCCAAGTGGCTTTCTGATAATTGATGGATTTGTTTTACTATTACAGCAACAGGATATCTTAGAGGTTACAGTTGTACACAATTACAAAGAGATACACCCTTATCGACCTTGTGAGAGGACACTGGCAAATGTCACACAAATTTTAATAGCTGAAAATCTGCTGCTTTATTTCTACAGCATATACAGTAATTTTATAATAATTACTAATGAGCTTGACCTAAAGATTTCTGAGTCAGTGCATCCATAGTAGTAAAACTAACAGCTGCAGAGAGCGTGACCTGATCTTTCCACGTTCACTTAAGGAGGTGGAGACTTGTTTTTTTATGCTTTGTCACGAGATCCCATCCCTAGTTCTACTGATGAAAGAATTAATATAGATGTAGGTCATAACATCTTGATTATATCTCATCTGACTGTGTGGCATACAGACATCTGTCCTTACAAGCCCTCTGAGTTTAGACAAAATTAAAAATAATTATTTTCACAGTAAGTATAGAAAATATTGGCTATAGGTATAGTTTTGTGAGCAAGACATTACATTACATTAAATTCATGAGTCATTGGTTGTGCCTCAGTCCAAAATCTACACATTAAATATGAAGTAATGTGTCTGCATTAGTGAGACAAACTCAAGTAGGTTATTAAACAAAGGTGATCTTTTTCTTGATGTCAGATTCTAAAGGCTGACATACTTTGGTGAAAGCACTTTTGTGCTTCAGTTACAATTGAATTATTTTTCCTGAAAAAAGATCCATCACTCCCACTGAAGTTGGATACTGTAACTAAATATTACTGAACTAGTATTGTAGTTAAAAAAGCACGTTTATTATTTTTCCCTGCAATAAACATTTGAAAACATGGCCAAAATGCACTACTGAAACCAGGAGATACTTTAACACATATTCCAAAAATGTAAACAGAGTTTTAACTGTTTCTCCTTTTGTAATTACACCTTGGAAACAAAGTGTTTATAATAAATTTTACTAGGGTTTAATTAACAACTAAGAAAGGATACAAACAAGAGAAGACCAATCCGATCTATTCTTCTTTCTCATTTAGGAAGCTGCTTGAACTAGACGGATGAGTAATTTTCTGACACCCACACCATTCTGTGTAAAGAAGGGCCCTGTTCTCAGTCCTAAATGTTTATTTTAGATCGCAAGTGCATCCTCAGACCCTTGTTTCAAAAGTGCTCTTCACCCAGTCTCTTTCAGGATTTCAAATAATAGTCTCAGTCTACTCTCTCCCAGGATAAAGAGATTCAGATCCTTAAACCTGCAAGGATATACCTTTAAGGTTAGGAACTGTCTTTCTGAGTCTTCTGGGGGCAGATTCCAGAGCAGCAATGTGCTCTCTGGGACTGGGAGTTCAAAACCATGACACAATATTCAAAATGGGATCATTCTAGTGTATCCCTAACTTTAACAACCATTGATTACAATTCTTCACTTTCACTACATCCTTTCACTTCTCAGTGTTTTTTAATCATCTGACTGGATGAACATGCTGATGCATTCACATACACACCTAAATCCTTTTGTAAACTGATTTTAAATCAGCACCTCTCATGTACGGTTCTTGCTGTTGTGTAAATATTTGTCTATCTATATCTATATCAGATTTGATTTTACAGGAGTCACCACACACTGTAATGGTATCTGATTATTTTAAACTCCTTTTCTGTTTCTATGGTATGTGTCAGTCCCTCTATTTTTCTGTCATCTACAAATCTTCATTATCTTTACTGGAATCTAGATCATGCAAATTGATGTAAATCAGGAAGAGCTCAGGGTATAAAACAAGTCCCTGTGGTATCCTACTCATTATCTTTGTCCAGTTTAAGCTCTCTCTCCTCACTATCACAGTCATCACACTATGCACATACATTATCTTGGATTTCCACAGCTGTCAATTAAAGACCAAATGCTTCATGCACAACCTTATCAAAGGCTGTGCAGAAATGTAAATCTACCACATCATAAGCTTAACTTATATCACATGTTACTATTATCTGTTCAAAGAAATCAAAGCAACTATTTTAACAAGATATATTCTTTCAAAATCATACTATTTCAGTATAGAAACCATGACCTATATGTTCACCATTACTGAAGGAAACGGATAGAGCAATCAGACTGACCCTGTTGTTCAATGGTTTAGTTTAATTTCACTTGTTAGAGGGCCATATGATTTTCACTTTTTCAATCAGTGGTACAGTGAGTACCTTTGCTCCACATGCGTGTTGAGAATGCTCCTTTAAGGGTATACACATACACACAACACCGTTTATTTAAGATGTATAGCACACAACCGAGTATATTTGTTAATTCTTATAGATGCTAATACCAGTAACTTGATTGTTTTCTTATTAGCAACAAAGATCTTTTTTGTTAGAACAAGATCCTTCAAAAACTGAACAGAAACTATCATCAGCCTAGGGTATGTTGCTTTTCTATATACTACTGTAGTATAAATTCGCCCAGTGGTACTTTGTTACACACCTTCTTTCTGCCATTAAGGTTACGGGTTTATGAGCTGTATTTTTAAAAAGACTTTGCTGATATCCCTTTGACTACCATTTGCAGCTCACTGTACTTTTCTTTTTCCTTCAGACACGGAGGTTTATATATTCTATAAAGTGCTTTTGTTTTTACAAACATGTTCCTAATTTATCTATTAAACCAATAATTTCTGAAGGCCCACCATGTTTTTCTACGAATTCCTTGTTTATTAGACGTGTTTATAGATAGTAAACCTTTCCTAATTCCTTATATTCTGCTTTCTAAAATTATTGCTTTTTATTTTATAATTCACCTGAAACAGTTTAAAACAATAACTATGATACTCTTTTAATAATAAAGTTGAAGCCCTCCATCTGTACTGTTTCCCCGTTCCTGTAAATTATTCCTATTTGAGGTCTGCAATAGACTCATATTGTTAGACTTTTGAGAGTTAGCTTTTGCATAACTTGTAGTTCCTGAAGTATCTTCCCCATCTGTAGAGTTTTGTCTTCTCTAAGCAACGGCACTTGTATTATCACTTCCAATGTGGAAACATAGAAATTAGCAGTTTTAAATTGACAAGCAACACACAAACCAATGTATGAGCTCCAACACATAAGCAGACACATTCAGCCTTCGCACGTCTTAATAAAAGTTCAATTCATTTAAAGACTGTGAAAAATCAGGGATTACCACGTGAGAGCCAAGAGAGCCATTGTCTAAAAAAAACAAAAACGAAGCCCCTGCCAAATTACACTGCCAGAACTAGAACTGGAACAATTCTCAACAAACTGCGTTAGTCACTTCATGCTGCAGCACCAGATTTTACAATAAGGAGATATTTGTTCCAATTAACAACAGATAAGTTCCTTTAGAATTTTTTCTCCACTGTGGGAGCTGCCAGTAAGTGCCCATCTATAACTACTTTTGATCTTAACATGGGTTAGATCAGTTTACCCTGCACTTTGATTGATTCTTTCTCCTTCTTCTTAGCTGAAGCACAGCTCACATTTCGTGTGATCTTCTCTATTCACATGCAGGTTTCGACTTCACCCCTCTCTTCACCTCTCCCCACTTCGCACCACCCGAGTGGCCTCTCTGCCTCTCCCCTGCTCCCACCTCCTCCTCTCTCCCGGCTGGTGTCCTCCTATGCTACTTAATCTTTGCTGTCTGCCCTGTCTTTCTCACACCCAAAGAAGGCTCCACAGCCGAAACGTTGTGTTTTCTTTCTTCTCTTTTCAGCATGGAGTAAACCTATTACTTGTTCCCGCCCGGCTCACATGACTTTCATCCTTGAGACTGGCATGCTTCACTTACTATACCTACCAGTGGTCAGTACACTGACATACCTGTAATGTACAGAGATCACAGATGTCAAACCAACATGCTCTCAATTCAGGTGTTTCGACACATGAATCCGTGATGTTCCACACCTGCTGTTGAAAACGCAATTCAAGTGGACTTTCTTTGTCCTACTATTTTACTTCCAAGGAATGGAGTCGAGCAATAGGGCTGTATTTGTTCTACATCCACGTGTAACCATGAATAAACATGCCCTTGCACCCCTGCCTCCTTGTCTTTTGACACAGATTCAGCAGTGGGGACTGTGACTCACGTTCAGGGTTGCAAAACAACATTAAAACTTGGAAACCTGCTCGGCTTTCCTCCTTTGCCAGCCATCAATCACAACCTAATATAATCAACGAAAATGAGCCAAAGCTTTTTCAAACTCAAGCAGTGAAAAGACTGACTTACTGCTTGCTTACTTGCTTAACTTCCTTCCTTACACAATGTACCCAGTACCAATATGAAGTCAGTTTTTGTGGTTTGAATATACCTACAGTACTGCAGGTCTCACTTCTAGCCTTCTGGCATAACAGCATCATCTTGTTTCTAAACACTGTAACTGAGCATAAAATAACCTATTGTTGCAGCGCAACTCAGCTAAGCCAAAGCAAACAAAAGCTGGTCATTTGTGGAAGCCCTGGAGAGTAAGAGTTACTAGATATTACCTTGGTTCCCAGATACACTTAAGAAACACATCCGCACGGATCTCACTTGGGCAGCCCAGGGTGTTTTAAGGAACTAATTATAGCATTATTTCCATTCTGTTCTGTACAGCCCCATTCCAATACGTTTTCCGAAAAACAAGCATATTTTAGTGGGGTTTCACTTATTGTCCCTTCAATATACTATTTTATATCGTAACCACTTTTAAATTTGGTTTAATTAAAATTCGGAACTGGGTGTTGGAAGGTAATCTCTTTTAAACCTAGCAAACATGAAAGAATAGCACAGTGACTCAGTCCCATTCCATGCTGGGCATCAGATTAATTAACAGAAAGACTAGACAAGACCTTGTCTTAAGAATAGGGTTATCACTCTAAGTATTTTAATACTGGCAAAAGAGCAAGTAGTCTTCACTGATTTCTTCTGTTAAATAATGGACAATAGCAATTATACTGTTTAGCAAAAAACATTGCCCTGTTGCAAAAAGGCACTGGGATATAAACAGAATCTAAGACTGTGCTCTGACATTACAATAGCCGATCAGTATTTTAACTCAGCAGTTAACACATGACTCTCGACCCGAGTATAATATGATACTTCTAGGTCTCATTGGGCTCCACTTGAATAAATATGACATTAGTGTAAAGGAACCCTAAATAAAGATGGCTCTTTTGAGAATACAAAGGGCAGCAGGAGCTGCCACTGACCATAAGGTTGGTTTTACAAGAAAGTTTCAGGTCAGTTTAGTGGTATACAAGAAAACGTATATATAGTTTATATTACTCTTTTTATGCATTCTTCTTTCTTCTTTCTAATTGTTTTACTCCACTAGAAATCCTTGCTCATGAAAGGCGTGGTTTTACCAGGATTTCAAACTGATCCCAGTCATTTTAATGATCAAGCCATCCGGGGACAATGCCATTGTTGGACATGTCAGCTAACAGGGGAAGCCTTTGCCCTTTTGACCACACATGCTTTCAGGAACATGTCTGAATCCCCTTCAGAGATACGGAGTCTGCGTGGAGGACTGACGTCAGGCAGCTAGCTGGCTGGAACACCATCATCGTCATGGATAAAAGATTTTGTCTGCCTCCTACTCTGAACACCACCTCTGGTCTTCTCCCAGTGTTCCAGAGGTCAGCTGCAGCAGTCTGAAGGGAAATGTAATTACATGCCTTGACCCCTGGCTTCAGATCACAGCTCTTGTGAGATAAGCTGCAAGGGCAAAAGTTTTACTTTAGCTGTTGCAAGTTTCATACATAAGCCCACTAATTAAAGAGTGTTTTACTGCAGTCGTTAGGAGTTCACTTTATTTCCCTCAGATAGCCATGATCTTGTAGATAAGCAAATGACTAAAACGCATAAGCTTCTCAACAAAGGTGTTCAATGTATTTTATTTTCTTTTTCATGGTTCAGGATTAAGTTATTTATCTTTCAGTCTTTATTTTAATAAAAATAACCTAACACCTATATAATATAATCCTTTGAGAATGACAATGGTTTTATTTTTGCCTTAAATGTGAAATATATGTAAAATAATAATATATATTTTTTTAATGTATAAAAAAGGTTCTGTCATATTTGTTCCCTAACATGATGTAATAACTGGCTGTGGAAGACATTGGTGGTTAAAAAAATTTGCTTGAGACATGTACACACCCCACACTGAAAATCCTTCACTAAAATGTGTAATGGTCTGTGTTAAAGGCAGCAGCAGTGTGGAATAGAGGCAATGGCTCTGGACTCTGGCTGGAAGAATTGTATATTAAAATCCAGAGTAGAATACCGCTAGTTGCACCCCTGACCAAAGCACTAAACACAAGTGCCTTTGTGTATATATTTTATATAAATGAATCTTCAGATTGCCACTGTAAATAAAAATTTGTTCTGAGTAACCTGGTAAAACAGTAATCTGGACCAATTACAGGCAAGCAGGAGTCTCTTAAAATCCACTGTACAGGGAGCCAGTGCAATATACAGAGGACAGGGATTATACTGCACACTGATACAGATTGGTTTTGGATAGCACGAGCTCAGAATTTGGGCCATAAAAAGATACCCCAGAAGGTAAAGTGCTACCCTACTCTTAACTTGAGTAACACAAAAAAGTAAAGGTATAAAGGCAAATTTTTCTGCTGTTGACAGACAGAGCTAGCAAAAAAGTTGTATTCATAGTGACTGACCGTTATATAATTTCATATACTGTCGCATTCTTCATATATCTTCAGGTGGATGCTGCACATTGGTTGGTGGTGGAGGGGAGTTCCCACTACCTGTAAAGCGCTTTGAGTGGAGTGTCCAGAAAAGCGCTATATAAGTGTAAGCAATTATTATTCTGGACACTCCACTCAAAGCGCTTTACAGGTAATGGGGACTCCCCTCCACCACCACCAGCGTGCAGCCCCACCTGGATGATGCGATGGCAGCCATAGTGTGCCAGAACGCTCACCACACACCAGCTCTCAGTTGGGAGGAGAGCAGAGTGATGAAGCCAATTCAGAGATGGGGATTATTAAGAGGCCATGATTCGTAAGGACCAATAGGAAATTTGGCCAGGATGCCAGGGTAACACCCCTACTCTTTTCAAGAAACGCCCTGGGATTTTTCTGAGCACAGAGAGTCAGGACCTCGGTTTTATGTCTCATCCAAAGGACAGGGCCTTGTTACAGTACAGTGTCCCCGTCACTATACTGGGGCATTAGAACCCACTGGGACCGCAGGGTGAGTGCCCCCTGCTGGCCCCACTAACACCTCTTCCAGCAGCAACCTTAGTTTTCCCCAGGAGGTCTCCCATCCAGGTACTGACCAGGCTCACACCTGCTGAGCTTCAGTGGTTTGCCAGTTGTGAGTTGCAGAGTGATACAGCTGGTGGCCAATACAAAGACACAACAACAGGGAGGCAGAACACAGATTACAGCAGAACCCTCACAGCCGTCCACAGTAGTATCAGGCATTAGGGAGAAAGGCAGACAGGTAGTGAGAAAGTCTGAATCTCAGAAAATCATACTGAGACGCTCGAAAGTAAAATATACAACCGGAAAGGCCATGCTTAAGATTACAAAAACACTGCAAAGAACGTCAAAGTTAAAAGAGCACAAACAAAATAATAAAAACTGTGCAGGTTCCTGTGTTCACGTCTATGAACTAGATTTCCAAAAAGGATAGTGCTGACCTGGGAGCTCAGATACAGCACACCAGAATATTTCATCATCTCAATTTAATGTTAAACAAAGTGCACTACTGTATGTTTCTTTAGTATGTACACGAGGGCATGATTCAAGCTTTCAAAATCCTCTTAGATATTAAGGATTAAAATAAAAAGGTGGTATAAAAAGTCTGTCCAAAAGGCAATAACAAGCTTACTAATAAATCAAAGGAGTCAAGTGGAAGTTAAGAGCCCAGGCGTTTATTACCGAAAATATGAGGCATGTCTTGGCATTATAAGTGCTGGGAGTCTGGATCAAACTGCATTATCACAATGTTGCCTTTAATGCTCTGGGAACAAACAGCTGGATGGTTTTCAAGGACTGATCATTGCTTAGTAACCATTTAGAAAGGTGCTGAATGGCCTCCCGGATTTTGTAACCCATTCTCTATTTCTCAGCTTCTATTTTACAGTATGTTCACTCATATACTGTAATTCTACTCATAGTTTGAATGTAATCATACAGTATTCATATGAACTAGCTCCTTGTCTCATTCTTAGATGGAAAAATAACAATGCTATTAGATGTTTTTTTAATAGTAAGACAAAACACCTTTGCAAGACTTTAATTCTAATGGTTCTTCACTCTGTGCTATACAAATAATTAAATTTTACCTCCTCGTTACACTAACCTGATAATACAGCCTATGATATTTAGAGCAGAGCCTCTACATGGTTAAAGCACAACAAATCTTTGTTGCCCTCACGTTCGCCAGAGAAAATGTTAAAGTCCTCGTGAATGTACCTTAGGAGAACAATATGCACAAGTTTACATCTAGCCTTTATCTAAATATTCAGAGAATGAATAAATAAACCCAACTCATTCATAAATAATACTACCCTTAAACGAAAAGTAAAAAAAAACAAAACTGACTTATCTTTTAAAAATAAGTTACTGAAAATGCTGGGGTTAAGTTACCTTGGTGCATTTAATAGTGTTTTTTTTTTTCAGAAACAGAAACCATATACTTAAAGTTCCAATTTTTTAAGCTTTATGCAACCTCAGGATTTTCAAGAAGGAGCAGCTCTCAGTTAAATGCAATTTCTACACCTCTCCCAGACTTTTCCCTGCTGTCTGAAAAAGGCTTACACTTAGAGCAGAAAGTATTTCCACTGTACGGTCAATGAAGATTTTATCACTCACAGAAACCTGGGTTTTGATGAAACACTGGCAAGAGAAACAGCAGCCAGGGACACACTCAGCGACAGAACTCCTCTCCGTAGATGCAGTCTTTGTCCATCACTTGAAAATCTTACCAGCGGCAAGCGTTTAGACACTTCTTTGCTTGGAATAAACGCATCCCCCCCTTTCCTAAACCTAATATTACTGCCACTTAGGTTAATTTCCTCATTCCCAGATCACTGGTAGAAATGACGGCCTTTCTGTCTCATCAAGTGACAGACAAGCTCCCTCCCAGAACTACAGAGACAAACAGACAACAGGAGACGCAGGAGGAAAGCCGAAGAGTCGTGCACACGCCCCCTTTATTTTGTCAGGAACAGCGTCACTACGAAGGGTATGGACACCTCAACGGACATGATTGTGATAGGGCCACATCCCCATCATAAGACCACTCATTAAAATATCAACTGATGAGCTAATATTTCACAGGAAGGTTTTGCAGCTGAACCCACAAAACTAAGCTTACTGGGAAATAAACTCATTTAGGGCTGATTATAGGAATCCTTATACTTTTAGACACATTATCACTGATATCTGACATAATGTGTTAAAGGAAAATACACAGAACACAAAGTTTTCGTACAGTAAGTGTAGGCACATACTGTACGTATAAATACAAATATACAGTACATGACTACTTCATAAATGTACCAACCTTAAAGTTCACCAAGCAGGATGAATTGCAACCACATACTGTAGTATAAACCTGGGTTCTTGCATTACAACCAAATATACAGCTTCTCTAAGCATCTGGAGACATTCAACATCTGGCCCATCTGGAGTTCTATGAAGGTGCAGCTCTTTTAAACATTTAAAAAACACAAACTTTACAGGGGAGCAAGACGTACAACATATGGCAGTTTTTTTTTGTTCCAGGTGTAAAATCTCGTTATATTTTGGCATAAAAGTTAAATTGGACAAAAAATTAATGAGCTAAAAAATTAGATTCTTATAATAAATTGATTTAAAAAAAGCATAACAGATCCTTAGATCTGTCATTGAATTCTGCCAATTTATGTTCATTCTATAACCACACATAAATAACAAAAAACAAATTTAGATGATGAAATGTTCACTCTCCAAATATTTAAAAGACATTTGCACCATGTCTTTGCTAAGATTTACTACTCAGGGATAAAGATACACATTGAGTAGACTTACAGCTAGAGTGATAGTACTGTTTGAACTGAAAATGAAATCGTTACCACAAGGATACATCACCCTGAATATGTAAATCAATCACACTGTATGACGTGTAAAACAGGCCCTTCTGTACCTGGCTCTGCAACAGAGTTGCTGTTGATGCAGTCTGGCCTCTTAATTTCTGTAACCTACTTTGTAAAACATGTCTGCCAAATTAATTAAATTATTAGTAACAGCAAGAATAACAGTGTGGAAAGAAAAAAGCATAGGAGAAATAGGGGATGAAAAAGATATTAAAGACGTTTCCTCAAAAAATAACAGGTTGGACAAAACAGGGAGGGATTTCAACAGATCGGTCAGGATGAAAGCAGAAACAGCCCCCCCAGAATCAGCCAAAGAGGACAGGCAGCAGACCTGAAGAAGTACTGTAAGACAGCGGTGTGGCCATCGTCCTGCAGGGGTGTCTGTGTCTCCAGGCTGAGCAGAGCAATTAAACTGTGGCCAGAGGGTGCAGAGCCTCTGCTGCTCTTTGGAAAAGTACCAGGGGGACCTAGAGAACGTACCAACCAGATGGGGCTGTGGTTTTACATCTTCACCCATGGGGCAGAAAAAGAACAGGCAACCAGCGCACAGCACTGAAATGCCAAGAGCGTCCAGCCTGTTTTCAGGCAAAAGTCAAAAGATTGACCCACAAAAATCCAGGGAGACTCTCAAAGTAGCAATAAGGCAAACCACAATTACCATATAATTATACATATTCCCCTCCTGAAGCAATGAAACAGAGGAAGACCTTTCTTCCCTTTGAAACGCTGTGCACCATTTCTTTGCTAACATTTGCTACTCAGGGATGGGCTTTCTCAGGACTTTTATTGGAACAACTCCAACAGGTTGAAATTATGGCAATTATCAAAAATCAAATGTTAAAAACCAAGTGGGAGAAGGTGGTTCTTAACTTATTTTTCTAAACCTCTGTTATTCACTTACTACCTTTAACTAAAATATCTGTTTAGAAAGCTCCGGGTTGTGAAATGTGGTGCACACTGTAGGTTTTCAGGAAACATTTTTTGAAGGTTTGCTCCACTACAGAACAAGGCAAACAGTCAAACTGATTAAATAACTAAATGTCGTCAATGTGAACATCATTAGGTTGACTGGATTGGATAAATAACCTCCAAAAGAATAAAGCTGTGGTTTACATGGTGAGGCGTCAACTGGAAGACACAGAATAAGAAATGAAAAAACTCATTATAAGAAAAAAAAACAACAATCAGCCATCTCTGTGTTTCACCACGAAGAAAAGCAAATAACATGCAAAACAAATCTCTTAAATTGGATGTACTGAGTAAGTCTCCATACCATTTTAAGTTGATAGCATAATAGCAACTAAAATATTGCTTAGAAAAGTCCTCCTGTGGTACAGTATATTGGTCTAATGGGCAGATGTAAAACCTCATTTTCTGGTTGGCACAGCTAGAATGCAACCACCCAGCTAGCAAAATAAAAAAAGAACAAACGACATGGTAAAGTGTTCACAATATTCTTTTATAGTCAAGGTTCATATGTACAAAAATAAGAATGCTCATTTTCTATGTACTGTAGGCTATAGATGGCAACAGAATCTAATTTTGTATCACAGAATCTTTGGTTTGGTAGGCTGTCTCCAAACTGTATTGCAGTCCCCATGTACTAAACTTTCATAACAGATTCCCTGTAAGCCATAACGAATGCTCAATGTTCTTTTGCAAACTTAATTGAATCATTAAAAATCTTAACAGTTTATACACTAGTACAAGAAACGTATTTATCTTTTTTTTTTTTAGGAGGATTTAAGAAACGGCTTAGATTTTTTTTTCTTCTGAAAGCCCCTAAGTAAACTGCTGTTTGTAATTTTGTTGAGTAATGAGAAGCTTGTTCATAAGGAAATGATTAATTCTGGTTTGGCTCTGTTGTAGTCCACCCTTACATACAATATCTGGTCATAATTTTCCCTGGAAAGGACAAAGGCCTTTTATCTTACCCCTGGCTGATGCTGAAGATTGGGAACAAGCATTGTTCTCTTCATTTTCTTCATCCGTTGTTCCCTCATAATCTGGCTCTTCGGGATTTTTCCTTTCAACCGTGGCAGTGTCTCTTCTAGACAGTAAAGACATAGAGAGCATTCAGCCACCCGCCTGATCAATGTAGACTGAAGACTGTGTGGCTCAGGGGTAATGGGTAAGTCATTTACCTGCGGGGCCATAATTTTAACTAAACAAAGATCGTTATATTTTATGTCAGCCAGGATTTCATAACAAGATGTACAAATTACAACCAAGAGCAGGCCACTCAGCCCCCCCCCCCCTCTCATTAGGTAGCAACCAGCCTTCCACAGCAGCCTTTGGAGCAGAAACTAGAAACAATCTAAGGCTCCACTCTGTAAACAGAATAAAGCTGGTGAAGGCAACCTTCCACACATACTGTACACAGACTGGAACCCTTTGAAGTCAATCGCAAAATGCTGCAATACGAAATTGGATTTGCTGTAGTTCTCTCTGCACCAAATTATTCCATGGCGCTCTGCTCTTCACAAACTGTTTTTTTCCCCACTTAATCTGGTCCAAGAGCATTTTTCAACTCTTTCTCTCCTCCTGCTCAGCAGATCACACTTCCTGCTGAAACAGGTCCTTCTCACTCTTACGCTACGCCATAGGCTGGACTTTACTAGTTAGTAGTTAGACATACTACTTCCTTGGCTTTCCTCTTCTCTTCCTGCCTGGCTCCACGACAGCTCTGGCCTGAAACACCCTGCTATCAGCACAGTCACCCTTTGACAGTTCTGCAGTTCCTCTCTTGCCTTTCTCACCTTGAACCTCTCAGTTAAGGCCCTTAATGGAAGTCCTGGACTTTGAAGTCCCACCTCACAGGGCAAACGTATTGAGCTTATACTGTTTTAACAAAAATATATACAGTTTTCTTTTCCCCCAAAAAATATATTTGGCAAACTCGATTTAAGGGAAAACCGAGACTCCCATTGCCTCCCATGGTGTCTCTGATACTTTCTGGTATCTCTGGGGGTGCAACTGAAAACTTTTTCACTGGCTCTCCGCCGGTTTGGATTTCTAACGTTGACCTTTAACTTACAACCACTGCGACAGTCATTTTCTTCTTAAACGCAGTGTAAACTAATTCTAAAGCACAAACAGAATAAACTGTGCAGAGTTAGTGACAAAAAAAGATCAAGATTATTAAAAAATCCATGAATCACATAGCTACTCAAAATCAAATAAGCCACATGAGCTCCTGTTTGTGAGCTTTCCTTTGTTGTATTTTTACAACTCACCATAATTGTATGTCACTGAGATTTTGTGACTAATTAACCAATATGACAACCGACCACTTATAAAGATGCTTTCTATATACTGGGTACCCTCAACCTGAATGTGCTGTTAAGTTTCTTAAACAAGCCATAGCTTTACTAGAAAATGACCTGCTGGTGGCACTGTGAAAGGTATGCAAGACATTGCCACACGCAAATGTGAAGGAGATGTCTTACACAGACAACCTTGAGTTAAGTGGTGCATGCCACCTAGATCTCGCAGGGTTTTTATACATATTGGTCACCATTAACTGATGCGTGTAACCTAGAGTTCACAGTAAGATTACAGTTTTCATTCATGCTGGTCACAGTTAACTCATGCATGTCACTCACCTAGTGCTAGCAGTTAGGCTTGGAAGCTCTAAAGCTGCTTGCAACATCTATTCTATTTTTTTAATCAAAGATCTTAGGTGAAAAAAGGCAATAATTATTATTAATGCAAATGGCATGGCAGGAGATTGTTCAAGAAGGATTATATATTTGAGGTAACTGGCAATACATCCACTGTATAGAAGTAAATGGGTCTAATTATCCTGCAGCTAAAAAAGTACATCAATTTGTTCACAACTGCAGAGCATTCTACATTTCAGTCAAGGATGATTAATGATCTGTTTATTTCTTGAGCAATAATCTGAGGTGGGGATGTGACTCATATATTTATGAAACAAGAAAAGAAAAAAAGGCTGAGACTTCAAGACGTAAACCTTCTAATGGTCTTGTAGAACTGTTTCTGGGAAAAAGACCTACTACAGCTACTGTATATTGCCACTAAGACAAAATAAAAACCTTATCAAAAATACATCAGAATGATACAGCTTCAGAACAGCACTGCAACAGTTTGTTTTAAAAGCATTTTTTTTAACTTCTGAAGAACCCCATTTACTGATCCACTGACTGACTGAGATACTGTATACAGTAATTGATAGCTGTGTACATCTGCTTATCTTGCTCAGTATTCGGTGGATAGCACACATTTAAAACACTGGACATGCGTGCCACAAAAAGGGATCTGCTGGATCTTGTTAATACAAGGAAGAGTCCCCCATAGGTAGTGTTTATTTAGAAAAAAATACATAACATAATGATACATAAGGCAGCTACACTTTTAACAGATTGTACTTTCCTGCTTCATGTGTGACTGCAATCTCCTACATTGTTGGCTTCTCTAATACAAGAGGCATCCTTTTAGAAAGAGCAGATAATTCACAGGGGTAATAAGCCATCAAAACCGCACAAAAACCACACCATTTTTTGGTCATCATAAGAGGTAAATGCCTTGTCAGTGGTATAATGGATTGTCAGAGTGGAAAGTAACAAGAGTCACGTGCGCTTCAACATTTCAGAACTTTAAACACATCGATCAAACACCCGTTCCTTTTCTGCTTTTTTGGCTTTTTTTCTCAAGTTTCTGTTCTTAAAAATAAACAATAAAAACAAACAGGCATAGTTTTAAGAATGAATAAGATTGAAAGAGTAACCCATGCTTTATTTGTGGTGCGGTGGCTCTGTGGCTAAGGATCTGCGCCTGTGGCTGGAAGGTTGCTGGTTCGTATCCTGTGATCAGCAGAGGAATCCTACTCCATTGGGCCCCTGAGCAAGGCCCTTAACCCCAACTCCTCCAGGGGTGCTGTATAAATGGCTGACCCTGCGCTCTGACCCCCAGCTTCTCTCTCCCTGTCTGTGTGTCTCATGGAGAGCAAGTTGGGGTAATCAAAAAGACAAATTCCTCATACAAGAAATTGTATATGGCTAATAAAGTGATCTTATCTTATTCTTTAAAACGAATGTAGATCTGTGTAAAACAGGAGATTTGCACAGTGTTCCACTCTGAATAGAGTCTGCCATCCCAAACTGAGACCCTGCCGATCATATTTCCTGCTAACAAAAAAAAAGCCAACAGATTTTGCTACTTATTTATACAACTGACATTTGTGTGTGTTTACCAACCAGTGCCATAAGTTTCTCAAGGGTAACATAGCAGTGCCCCTATCTGGGATTTGAACCCAGGACTTTCTGACCAGCAGTCAGCCCTGACCATTGCTCCACTATTTCACTGCTACCTAAACAGACGAGCTACACAGTAATGTTAACTGCTACACAAGTTTGAAAGTTTTCAGTGGCAAACTGTTGTGAAGGATGGCACAAGTAATTGACTGGTTGATTTATTGATTGATTGATATTGAATCAAGGATCACATACTGTAAGCAGACCGGCAGGACAGATGGCCATCCAAGATCCGGTTGCACTCGAGTGACCACACCAGAGCAGGACCCACACTTCGGACTGGTCCATCTGAGAGATCGTTTCAGATCTGCCACCTGTACTGCTGCTGAAACTGCCGGCAGACACAATGCCCACATCAGTGGCAGGACAGTGAGGCTCTATGCTGCAGGCCTTAGAGCCTCAGAGCAAAGCGACCTGTCAGAGGCCCTCTGCTCACACCTCCTAGACGTCACACCCGACTGCCTTGGGCCAGACAGAGGCTGCGATGGACTAGTCAGCAGTGGCTTCAGGTCCTCTTCACGGATGAGTTACTCTTCAGCCTGTCCCACGCAGACGGGAGGGCAAGAGTGTGGAGGAGGAGGTGTTGCGTTTCTTTTTTCCATCAGTATACAGTATACAGTATATGTACTGTAACTACAGTTTATCTGCAATGTCTATTTTTCATAGATCTTCAGAGGAAAAGTATAACAACACTGTATATACTGTACTGTATAAAATACTCTGCTGGTTACCTCGGCACATTCACAGATTCCATATCCCCTTGTAGGTGATTTAACTTCTGCTCCAGGCTTCTTATCTTTGCCTTTTTCTCATTAAGGACAAGTGCAAAGCGAGTGTACAGGTCCCCCTCGAGTGTCTCCTTGGCCTGGACATACTTCTCTAGTCTGCAGACAGAGAACAAGGAGGGTGAAACTCTGACATCAAAAACCCTTCATGCAGGTACGCAGTGCAGAAACTGAGATTCAGAGGGACAGTTCAGAAACTTGTGTTAATGGCCCATGTTCCCAAACATCCTGCTACCTTTCAAACGAAGTGCACATGTGAAAACATCATAGGACCAATGTTTGATCAGTTCCATATGGTCTAAGGACATCAAGATTGTATTTAAATACCTTAAACATATCCTGATAGCCCATTTAAAGCTGTTCATTAAATATTTATTTCAATTTGAATGTTTCTGATTAAAAAGTACAAACTTTATTTCCTTAATTATTATTTTAACAGTATGACCTAGGCCAAAGAAAGGAAGGCATTCAAAATTAAAAAAGGACACAAATTAATTTTCATCATACTGTATATTTTAGACATTTTACTATTGATAAAGACTTACTGACATATAAATCAGTGGCCTGCAAAAAAGGCAAAGACATTTAAATTGACAAGGCAGAATCTGATAACTGGTTTAATTTATGTGCAGTGCCTAAATGTACAGTATTTAGACCCTTTCTAGGATGTACAATTTTGTGAAATTACAAAATGGTACATACACATCTTTTTAAATGTAACATTTATTAAAAACCTGAAAGCTCAAACTGAAGATTTCTAAATTGAAAGTAAATCATAGCAAACGTCAGCTAAAACTAGGAACAAAAAACTGAAATCTGTTAGTTGCCCAAGTCAGGACTGTGACTGGGCTATTCAAGGGCAAATCCTTTCTCATTCTTAAGCTACTCCAGTGTAAGCTCTGGCCTTGTGCTCTGGACCATTGTCGTTCTAAAGGTACATTTTTGCCCCAGTTTTCACCCTTTAGCAGACTGGAGCAGGTTCTCCAATATTTGCCAGTACTTTGTTTCATTTGAGAGGTAAATATCAAGACAATCTTCTATCTTCTATCAATCTCTATCTCAGTGCCTGCTCTACCAAAATGGTGACAACAGTGTTATTTCTCACGAGACTCACAAATTTGCAGTAAAACCAAAAAGTTCCCAGTTTGTCTCACCTGACCACAAAACAAATTTCACCACATATATACAGGACCATGCTTTGTTGTAAACTCCCTCCACATTCACTGTGTATGATTTGAGATACTTGTCTTTCTATAATGGTTTCTTTCATTCCATTCTGCCATACGGGCCAGTCTTGACTTGTGGTGACTATCTCCCATCTCAGCCACAGAACACTCCAGCTGTTTCAAACTTGCTCCTGGCCTCGCAATAAGTATCGCTAACCTGGCTGCTCAGTTTGGAGGGACAGTCTGATCTAGGCAGTGTCTTGGCATTGTGATACATCTTCCACTCTCTTAATAATTGACTTCACTGTGCTCAAAGGGATATCCAGTGTCTTAGCCTTCGCCTGATCTGTGCCTTTTCTACAACTATCCCAAAGTGGTTTCATAGAATCTTTGCTTGACCGAAGCACCTTGAAGAGACACGTGTATTTATTCTGAAATTATATGGCTCAAATAGAGGCCACTCAACTAATTGTGTGGTTTGTTAAGGCAATTTTGACCACCTTTAATTTAGGTATGCCTTAGCAAAGTGTTTGAATCATGACTGTTATGACTTTTCCAGTTTTCTGTTATATCAGTTATCTATTTACTTTTTGTTGATTTCTTTGAGTGTAAGTCATACTGTATGGTACACTGTGTTTATAATATATACAGTATATATTAATTGCCACTTCAAAGTATCTTGACTGCAAGTTTTAAAGAACCAAAAGTTGAAAACTGCAGAAGGGTCTGAATATTTTTTCAAGGCACTGTACCGTAAGTAAACCTTTCTAGGCAAGATGTTTTTTTTTTTTTTGTGGTGGAACATAATTACAAAAGCTTTTCCCAACATTCCTTGAGGTTATGGAACGGAAATTAAGCTTATTCATAGTGCTTGGATGTTCCAAAATTTTAATCGAAGTGTGACCTATCAAAGTGTGCAGACAGAAATTCAGTAATCAAATAAAAAATATGCAGCATTACGTGTATTTTATTTATTTATTTTTTTGGGGGGGGCGTGTTTTTCTTTGTTAAAGATCAAAAGAAATCAAGCGCTGGTAATCATTATATGCGATCCTGTTAAAAAGAAATCAGACAAATTCAAAGGTTACAGTTTCTTTTCAACAAATTACATCAGTTCCCCTAAACATCCTAAACATTTTTTTTTGTCTTTGGCCAGACATAAGCTACACTCCTGTCTGATTTCTGTGGCGTGGCTCAGGGTCTGACCCTGCAAGTCATCGTCCTGAAATAAGAGCTCTTGTAGCTACAACATGTCCCAGAGTGAAGCTTTACTGGGAGGAGAAGGAGATGATTCGACACTGGCTCGAATCGTGATTTAGCTGGTCACCCAGAAGACAGCGAGCAGCTGGAGCAAGCTGGAAAGAATGTGACTGCAGCTAAGGATACCATAAAAAACAGTGTGAAGGGAGAGCTGCAGAACGCTGTGGAAGAAAGACACTGAGCAGAGG
This sequence comes from Lepisosteus platostomus, assembly GCF_059453375.1. Lineage (NCBI taxonomy): Eukaryota > Metazoa > Chordata > Actinopteri > Semionotiformes > Lepisosteidae > Lepisosteus > Lepisosteus platostomus. The sequence continues at coordinate 72,096,242 of NC_142614.1, read as the reverse complement.
GTGAGATCATTCTGACCAGAGGACTGACTGTTTTACAACTGCAAGACGTATTGCAGAGGGACCCACGTCAACTTGAGCAATGTAACATGCTGATAATTAGCTCAGCCCAAAAGACACTTTTGGCCAACAAGGCTTGTTCGTGCAATTTCTTCCGTCCCACACTGAAAACAAAAGTAGTCTGTTTTCCAGCAAAGGTGTACAGGCTTCATGACACTGCCTCAGAACAGCTCAGAAACAGAGTCATCCACAACGCTCCCAATTCAAGAGTGTGGAGAGAGCTACAGTATTTGGGATAAAGGGGGCAGGTGGTAACAGCTACATCTTTCAAGGAGGAAACAATGCTTATTTAAGTAATGGGTCATATGTTACAAATCTATAATGTTTGCTGATTTGTTACTATTCAATTCAACATTCTTCTCGTTCATTCCGTCTTGTATCTGTTGTGCTCGAGTATGCTGAAAATCAAGATTTGATGATTTCTGAAGATGCACAAGTGCCGGTCTGAAGACAAAACAATGTGGAGCAACCTAGAGAAGGAACAATTAGTTACAATCTAGCTTTACTTCTCATTGAAGGCCAACAGCAGTGAAACGAGGAAAACACGTATCCTCCAACAACTGTGCCCGGCCTGTAAAGTTGAAAAATAGTTATATCAGATACATGCACTACATATACCTAGTCATTAACATCTTAAGCGTCTTCACCAGAACATAACTATGAAAACTAGAACATAATTCAGAAAAAAGTCTTCAATTAAAAATTCAAGAGGCAGGCATCAAAGACACTATTGCACTTTGTAAATTATTATTACTATAAATAGCAATGCATGTCAGATCTCCATTTAAAATTTCAATTAAGCATCTGTGCATGTTTGAAAATCAATTCATGCAGCTATAATAATGAATGAATTCATCTGATTAAGGGTATTTTGCAAACCCTTTCTTACTTAGATAGAAATGTACTTACTCTCCAGTAACATACTCCCATTCACGTCTCAGTTTCTCATTCTCCTCCTGCAGGTGTTGATTCCTGGCTTGCAGCTCAGTGCTGTGCTCCAGTCCATGGCTAATCAGCTCTTTAATAACTTCAATGGGCTCTGCGACAGCATGCAGCTCGACTGATCCCAGTTTAAACTAGATGAGAAGAAAAACAAGAGTTACTGTGTCCGGCTGCACCTGGGAAACAGGCTTGGACTGAAAACAAGATCTAAGGCTCATAAAGCAAGGGCACAGAACATGGTTACTGCTCCATACTTGCATCTTAATGTGTGCGGCATCACAGCAAATCCAATATCTCTTTATAAAAAATGTCACAGCACGCCACTGTATGAGTTGTACGTTAGATTCACTGCCTTATTTTGTTTCATACCATGTTCATAAAAACATCTTTATTCTTTATTTTATTTCATGAAAATGTTATAAATTTATATATTATAAAATGTACTATACAGTTAACATATTGTGTAGCATAGTGTAAAATGATGGGTAGCTGCGTCAGCATGCGTAGGCTGCAAAGGAACAAGTAATGGGTTTATTCCATGCTGAAAAAAAGAAGAAAGAGAACACAACGTTTTGGCCGTGGAGTCTTCTTCAGGTGTGAGGGTAGTAGCTCACACCTGAAGAAGGCTCCATGGCCGAAACGTTGTGTTCTCTTTCTTCTTTTTTTCAGCATGGAATAAACCTATTGCTTGTTCCATAGTGTAAAATGGGTAACTCTCCAGGTCAGGATTGTGAAATTTGTTCCCTACCTATATGGTTAAATAAAGGATTTTAATAAATCATGATGCAGTATCTCATTCGATGGATCTGGTGTATTGCCTAACTTTACATTGGTGAGACAAAATATGAGGGAAAAGGTTTGTCCATCACAAATGCCACCTGCTCCTTCTTTGTTCTGCTGAAATGATGTCACCTCAATGAGATGAAGATGGGTTTGCGAGTGTAAATGCCAATGATGGGCTGTCCTTTATCACATAAGTGTCCGGGTTTCTCCAGTGTAGTATGGTGTTTGCATCCAGGAAGCTGTTTTTCATCACTTGTACAGTGACATGGATAAGTGCTGTGGCCACCCTTTGATCTACAGCAGAGCTATATTCACAATAGCTCAACAGAGATAAAGGTATGGACACCTCAGATCCCACAGGAACACTTACAGGCTAATGGCCATGAAAGAGTTATCAGCTCAGTCTTTTATTTTCTTCCTTCTGAAGGGGACCGGGGAGATAAAGTGATGTACAGTATATACTGTATCTCAAGGGCTTGGTTGCCTGGCAAAGTCACTCCTTGGACACTCAGCTCTGGACTCCCAGACATACAGTATGCACGCAAATCAATTTTTTTTCTATTAGTCACTACATTTTTAAAACCAGCACAAGATCCAACAGATTAAAATAGATAAACATTTATTTCACAAATGCTTGCACATTTTGAAATTTTCACATGTAAAGCACATCTGCTGTGCTGTTTATCACTAAGTCTTTATAACAAACTCATTTAAATGTCGGTCAATGTTGTCATTGACTTCAATGCCTTTTTTTTCTGCACCATAGGATTAAACTTTTACCCATGTTGCCAAACTCATTCTTGAAACAAATCAATCACTACAAACCAGACAGACTTCTGCTGGACAATTCAGAGCTGGATAGCTTTCAAGATTTCTCTACAATGAGAACCATTTAGCAAAAGACACCTGGACTTCTTTTCCTTCAAAATTGTCAAGGAAAAAGTGGGAGTATTGTATTGCTGTACAGGCCCAACAAACAGTGACATCTGCAAACCCCTTTGGATTTTGGAACCTAAGACCCAGATTATTTTAGAAAAGGCTTGCCCAGCAGTATCAGCAAGTGCTTAAATATTCTATTCAGTGTAGTTGGGGGGGGGTCATTCATTTTTAGAGAAATTAAACCACAGAATCTCCCTCAAACTCGTGTTTTATACACCTGAGGAATATGACAAAAAAAAACTGCAAAAACGTCGGTTTAGTCGGTATAGTCAGTGCACTGATCAAGAGTAGGAAACTGAAATCTCAGCCATAATGTATATGGCTTGATGTGTGTGTACTGCTTTTTTGCATAAGCAGCTCGTACCAGCTGTGTGGTTCCACACTCAGACTTCTGAAAATGCTATTTTTGTCAAGGAGCATTTAAAATCTCAATTACATGTTTTAGGAAGTGTCTCATTGAACTGTACATTACGGTTTTGTAAATGTACTAAAATGCAATTGCATATTTCTTTATATCTGTCTAATACTCCCCTTTGCAAGACCTGAACCTTTGAAGCAGTACATCCACTTATAAATAAAACCCCACAATCCCTACAGCTCTCTCGTTATCAAGACAGGTGCTGCTCTATAGTCAACACAGACAGCACCCTAGTGAGCCAATAGCCCATCAGAGCCGAGTGTGGTCCGCTGATCAGAGTTGGGGTCCAAAGGCACTAGTGCTCTGGTAAAAAAAAAGGCAGATGAGAAATCAGCGGAGTTAGGTTGGTATTATTAGGGTTTTTTTAATATATAACTGTAGTGTCTATAATATCATCCACCATGTTTATATTGGTAACTCAGTCTGTTCAAGATGATATTATGGGCAGTCAATGAAACCAGTATGAGTTTCAGTACTTACAGTACACTGCATAAAACCTATGTGCACATAAACCACTTTATGTTAAATAAACATCTTGTTCGGTCAAAATGATCTATAACCGATGGTTATTTTACAGACATTGTGGTCAGCAAACATATACTCTTAGCCACAGAAGCTATTTTCCCAAAGGTCTTTTTCACTTCATTGTTTCATATGTCTTTTAAGTACACTAGAGTCTTATAGTCTCTATATGGTTATGTACATTGGTATTAATTTTATTTCTCCTTTACTCAAGTCATTAATTATTAACATAATGAAAACAGATACAGAAAGAGCCTTTGATTTACATTCTCCCACATATACAAAGTTGAACTAGTGCAAGACTACAAGTTGTTTTCTAGATTAGAATGAAAACAGAAACCAAAAGGCCTGCAGTTTTTTTTATGACATTTCCCTACGTGAGGAGCATCTTTAGGTTGCAATGCCTAGACTGAATTGCCTTGGTCTTCTCCTATAGGCTGTTGGATAAGATGCAACATCAAGACACTGGCCACACGTTACATTTAAATAATTTCCTGGTTAAACTCAGGATCATCACTGTACACATTAAGAGTTTCAAAACTGGCGTTCAGTTCCTGTTTCAAAAAACATGTTGTAGTGGTGCACACTCCTGTCTGAACATTTGGAAGACAGGAATGTGGAAGCTGGACAGGCTGTGGGGGCACAACCATGTACAAGGCCGAGTGGGGGGTGCTACCTTGCAGATAAGCTTTAATGTCAGTGGCTGGTGCTTTGGCATTCAGCTCTCACAAGAAAACACCCCTGACACCATCTTTCACCAGCCCTCAGAAAGGTCAATGGAAAGGGAGAGCCCTGTGTGGGAACAGGAGTATTTCGAGGGTGAAATTTATCACTGATCACCTCTGTTCAAGCATCTACTGTATCATGTCACTAGGTTGTTTTCTCTCTGATTTACACCTGACTAGAGGCAACTTACAGTACCTAAAACTGAGAACCCACTGAAACTACTGCTTTATCTCACGATACATATATACAGTATAACGGTATATGTATAAAAGCAATGCAATGACTGTCCACTATAACCCTTAAGGCCAAATTCCAGGAAACCCTTACAATTCTCAATAAAAATCCATACTTGAAAAAAAGGCAAATACACTGGTGGTGTCAAAAAGCAGTGGCTTGTATTCCTGCAGCAGGGTTTTGAGAAGGTGCCATGTTGGCAGTGAGCTCCAAGGTTTGTCTGGTGAGGCAGCAGTCTGGCCTGTGCGTAATTAAAACAATCGCCTGCTCCAATTACCGAAACCGAGAGAGGGTTTACAGTGGATTAAGCCACTGTATTCCACATTGACACCTGAATTCATTTTAGATCCTGAGGGGTATAATAAGCATCTTAATCAGAGTGTGTGTGTGTGGTTTCTGTTCAGCGTCATATGGTGATTAACCACAGCCATCGCAGTTTAAACAGACATTATTCAATCAGCAAGGTGATAAAAATCAGGGTGATTAAAGCTTGTGTGTGCTTCTAATTCCATGTTCCCTAATGAAGTTCCACTTATTGCTGGCAGTTCTGCTGCCCACCGTGATTTACACTGCTAAGACTCTGGCTTTATAACAACCAAAGTCATAAAGCAATGTGCGCATTTTCAGAATGGAGAAAGCCAAGCAAATAACTGAAAATATAAAAGCCTAATTATTGTCTAATCACCCTTCCCTCTCCCCTCTGCTGTTGGCAGAACAATGACAACTGTTCAAACAGCCCCTGACATTAAACAGCAGCAGGCACACATGTGATAATGCTTAAGTAAGCAAACTCTGAGCCATTTTTTTGAGATATTCAACCATTTGGAGACTAAATTATTCACAACATATATAAACTATTATATATTTACTGCAGTTATAGAACTAATGTATCTTACAAATATATTCACTCCCTGCAAAGTTTCCACAATTTGTTGCTGATTGAGCTTGCAAGCAATCATGATATTTTAGAATTAGAATCTACACAACCTACTCCAAAAATTATAAAGACAAAAAAGCTGATTGTGTTTTTAAAAGCTTTGTTTTTTTAAAGAAAATTAGAAAATTCGAAAGTGCATACTGCAAATATTCAGCCTTTCTTCCTACGGCAACCCTAGATCAGCTCAGGTGCAAATCAATCATTTGAAAAGTCCCCCAAAATAGTGTAATGATATCAGCCCGTGTGTAAGCAAAGTGACAAAGACAGATATTGAATTTCAAGCCACAACTCACAAGGAGATAAGACAAATTGACCATGAAGCTCCATGAAGAGCTTTTCAAACAAACAAATCATGGAGAGGCACAGATCATTAGGATGCTTATCCTTCTGAAAACAGTGAAATCCTTCATTAAAAACTGGAATGTGCAGCATACTACCCAAACACTACCTGGATCAGGTCACCCTTCTAACATGAGCAGCCAAGCAAGCAGGTAAGTAGTTAGGGAACTCAGCAGTGACTTTGAAAGCTTTACGAAGTTCCAAGTCTCAGATGTTAGTCATTGCTCGTACTTTGCTAATATCCTGGTTCCTACAGAAAGCTGGCCTGTATGGGTGAGTGGACAGACAGAAGACGTTACTGAAAGAGACTCATATTAGGTCACGCAGGTAGCTGCGTCAGCATGCGTAGGCTGCAAAGGAAAAAGTAAAACTATTCCATGCTGAAAAGAGAAGAAAGGAAACACAATGTTTCAGCTGTGGAGCCTTCTTTGGGTGGGAACTGTCTTTCACATTTTCTGATATGAAAAAATGGGACAAATACATGAACAATTAGAAATAAAACAGATGAAAATGTAATATACAGTATAATAAGTTACAAAAACTACACACATCTTGTTAAATTTCACAAGAAACCAAAACCACTTGAATTAATTCCTCTGAGAATGAGCACGCACAACAGGTATTTTTTTTTTCAATTTACATTTCACGTTGAGGTAATATTTTTGTGTTTCTGACTAAAACTTTCCATGAGAAGTGAGTCATATACCTGACTGCCTCCTGTAACCTTTAAATGTCTCTGTTAGTAAATCACATTTAAACTATGTAATGCCTCCTGGAGACATGGTATTAACACAGCAAGGTTTATTGAATATTCAGAATCGTGTTGATTTGGGGACCTTCCGGTCTATAGGCGAACAGTTTCAAATATTAGCTTTAACAAAGAGAAACATCTAAAAAGGCAAAGCTTATATTATCCACGACAGCTATTATAACACATCCAATATTATTATGATGTATTATATTACTTTACAGCATAATACCATATAATTTATATTACTTTAAGTACGGGCATGTGTTATATACACATAGACATAGGCAACAGATCCTAAAAACAAAATGTGGCCATATAACAAGAGCTCAGAAAGGTTTTGGATAGCACTATACTGTATTTACTGAAGTTTGTAAAAAAGTACAAAACATACAGTATAACAAAAATAAAACAGAGCAAAGGACAGGAGCAAATAAAAGTCATTAATTAATCATAATGGGAATGCCTGGGTAAGTGGCTATTGGCACAAAGTATTAACTAATAATTAAACAATGCACCAGTGTGACTCAAATGCTGAGCAAAGAACTTGAAGTGACTCAACACAAAATTCAGCTAAAGGAGACCATTGGGACCATGGTTTCTTGAAGCTGTGGATCCCATCCAGCCATTTCTTGGAAAAAGCTGGGGTATCACCTCTTACAACAAGGTTAGACAGCCTGCTCCACGCTCCCGCCAACATTAATGTTAAGAAGTGCTACTGTACCTGTCCTCAGTTTTAAAGTTCTTTCATATTAAAAGCCTCATCTAGATTAAAATAAACTAGAACTGTTATTAATTAAAGGGAAGAAATGATCCCCCTGCCTACACTGACAATGTGCATATTAGCTTTGTGGCAGAAAATAAAATAAAATAAAATAAAGACTTCATTAGGAGCACTCAACTTAAAAAGCTGGAAACCTAAACAGTAACCAACCAAGCCTTCACATCATTTAATTTCATAAATGTAATTGAAAAATAAGTAAAGGAAATCTATTCATGTTCAGTGCAGTTCAGTGCAGAGTTGCAGACATTACACAACCAGGGACAATAAATGTTAATGTCCATAAATATAAACTCTCCAGGTCCCTATTTCCTTTTAATTTCTAAATGATGCCATTTTTCATGTGCTTTAAAACTGAATTAAGGATGCTGTCTACAAAGTGTTTGCTCTAAACGTGCATTTTACTTTCCTTTTTCAATGACTTTGCAGCGTATACTGGTATTGAGCTTCAGTAATCACTCTACCCATGTATCCTTTGCAATAAGAACCTTTACAATATCTTACAATATTTAAGGAAATGGAAAAAGAATGAACTCAATACATCTCTGCTTAAAACATCTACTTAATAAAGGTTTCATTAAAAGTCTGAATTATAAAAGTCAATCTACATGAAGTGCACAAATACTGAAACTTGAGCTAGAATTTTAATCACAGTAACTGAAGTAATTTTCTTTAATCGGATGCATCTGTTTTTTAATGACTTTATGAAGTCCTCTCTTTCCCCTTATTTTTTTTCTCTACAGGACTCTCCCTAGTACCCTAGAAACTCTCCCTAGGGATGCATCTATTCTGTGCTTCATTCCATCCATTGTCCACTATCCTATGTAATACATACTGTAGCACTGAGAGTTTACACCTCTCAAGCTCTGTGTCCTTCCTTCAAAGTATGCCTGTAAGCTGTACACTGGGGAATATGACTCAATTGTTCAGTTTCAAAGAATACTTCAAAGTACACCATATGATGATCACCTCTTTTTACCTTACTCTTTCTTGATTAAAACTGCCAAGCTTACATTAATACTGTATCAGCCTAAAGTTTTTTCTTCTCTTCACATCAGAAAGTGACTTATGGAGCTAATTCTGCTTATTCAAACCAACAGTAAAGGCATTTAAAGCAATTCCACGCAGCATTTGTTTCACTGATTGTGGTCACTCAGAGGAAATCGACATGAACTTGCCATGAATGATTAAAGGAAGATTTTGAACTTTCCAGTTTTTCATTATCACTTGGCATTTACTTTCAAGTTGGATTTTGCTATGACAGCACAATCAAATGTTTTGTTTATGATGATACTTTGAAAGAGATGCGTGTAAATTGCATTGCATATACAGTAATTGCAGAATGTATAATAAAGGTTTATTCCTGGGCTGTGGTTAAATAAAAGGATATTAAGGGATTCCGAAAAGCAAAAGTACAGTTTGTCCTAGGGATAGCAAGTTTCAATATCACTTGAAACTGTACACCAAATATTAATATCTAATTGCAGAGCTTCATATCCAATGGTAGTGTTTCAACACATCCCTTATTTACCATATAGATCACAGCTTTCTGTACAAATGTAAAAAAGGCACAATCCTACTAGATTTAAAGTTGCTCTGTATATTAAGTACACTAAATACAATAAATAATATTTTAATTTTGTACTTCTCTCAGATATACACATTTTTTCATTAAAAGATACATAGGAATCTTTTATTAAATTTAATTTGGTCCAACACACAAAATATATTTTTTTAAAAGTATCTGAACCACTTCAGGCAAGAGCAGGATTTTATCACAACTTCTCTCTCAGAAAAATGAATACTCATTGGCTTTGCTTTCTTGCCCACTGACATTCTTTGTTCACCTCCGGTCAACATCATTGAACATCTCCTGATCTGTGAGTTATTCATTCAACAAGCAGGACATGCCCATCTTCCCTGCTTTCTTACTGTTTGCCTCAGCAGAAATCAGAGAGCAGGCTCTGTGGCATACAGTAAGTCCTTCAGTCTTCAGACTTTCCTCTGCGTTAGGTGAGGTCTTAACTGGTAGCAGCCTTATGTGGTTCAGTGACAGGACTAAAAAGGCATACAAAAACGCCTTTTATTATTAAGCACTTAAGTCAAATACTCTGAAAAATTGCATAAAGAAATCTATTATTTCCCCATGGATACTAAAGTTAAACATGCCACAACCCTAGATTTCATGAAATCATCACTGTTTTCTTTTGAACCAACGAAAGGCCTGCTGGAAATTATGAAAACAATATTTTCCCTATTAAATAGTTAAAACATCCTTAGCAATACTGTTCACAATAAGTTGGCATAAGAATATACAGTACATCAGAAAACTGTGCACCATTAATTCAGAGCTATTGATGTGTTAATTCCCACAGTATCTGGAAATGAAAACTAGTTGTAAGGGAAGGGGTTATGTCAGAGTGGAGCAGGGTTAATAGTGGGGTACCAAGGGATCAGTTCCAGGACCACTGGTCTTCCATATTCCTATCAACAATCTCCACTCTGACATGGTGGTTAAACACGTCAGATGTACAGATGAAAAAAATAGAGTTGCAATTAGACTAAAAGTGCAAGCAACATAAGAGGAATTAGATAAGTTTCAAAACATTAGAGGCAGAAATCTGGAAATTAAATTGAGTGTGGAGAATATTAGATATAGGACACACAGACTGAAACATCAAATGTGAAATGGGCATAATGAAAGCAATAAATGAGAACGACAGGATTTTATGTTGATCCATCACGTCAGATAGGTATCATGGGGAGAAAAACAAAAGGGCTGACAAATGTACGGGAACCCAAATTAAAATTAAAGCTTGGTTTTAGTCACCAGATAATACGGATAATGCATCCATCCTATCCATTTTCTCACTTTTTCATCCGATTCGGGGTCGCAGGGGAGCTGGAACCAATCCTAGCAAGCAACACACACAAGGTGAGATGACGCCAGTCCATCACTAGGTCGTACAGTGGAGAGCAAACATGCTTACTTCTGGTCAGAGGGGACATTTTTGCCTGGAAAAACGATTAGCTGGAGTCAATTATATTAATTCAGGAATGACACTGGTCAAGTCAGCTCAAGGGACTCTCTAAAGATCCGCACTCAAGTAGAAAATTAAGTTTTGGTTATTTAAGATGGAATACAAGATGGAATACCTGTGAGACTCTGGAATCAGTTCCAAAGGCACGCTGTTGAAGCTGACTCTGCAGGACCCTTTACGATACATGATATAAATGGACTTTTATGATCATTTATCCAATAGCAACTACAATGCAAACTGAACAGGAATGGCTTTCTCTCATAACCTTTTCTTATATTTCTCTGTCCGTGCCTGATCTGGTCAGATCTCAGAACCGAAACGAGGCTGAGCCTGATCAGTAGGGATGCGAAACCGACAGTCCAGCACTGCGTATGGAAATCCAGGTTGTCAGGTTGCCTTTTTGGCCTTGGTGGACCACAAAGTGCTCTTCACTCTGAAGCAGAACTTCAAACCCGGTGTCATAGTGATGATGACAGGGGACACTGTGCTCTAGGAGGTGCCATCCTTCAGAAGAGATAATCAACTGAGGTACTGATTATCCGGGGTTAGGATCCGATGGCACTTGTGCTACAGTAAGTAGGAGTGTTAACCCTGATATCCTGGATGAATTCTATTCTGGTCCTGCACAATCTGGGATCTCAGAAGTGTCCCCTTAATTCACTTGATGAAGTCATTTCTCACTGCTCTACCCACTCTGCTGCTGGGCGGCTGTTGGAGTACGATGGCCACAAGGACACATAGCCAAGTCATGCACTTACAGTAAGCAGTGGATGAAGTGGATTTCATCCTGCATGAAAGGCTTTTTGGACACTCTGGGACGAATTACTAAGAATTATTAAGTAAGTGAAATGTATATGGCAGTTATACTTTGCTGTACGTTAAACAATTACAAAAACCTATTAATGCTGGTGTTTCACAATGGCTGTTGATGTTTCCAATGAAGACGTAAACAACTATGCATAACACAAATATGATATACTTTGAATTATATGCATGACTTCTCTGCTCTCTCCCTCTCTCCTCCACACTCCTGAAGGCTCCACAGCACAAACGCTAATCTTCACTGTTTTTCTCTTCAGAGAGTCACTTCTGCGTATTCCTTTTGTAGCACTGACGTATGCAGCTCCCCCACTCTGACCTCCTCAGAGCATTTTTGTGTTATTATAAGCTGGAATGTATAGTTGATGTTTTTCAAAATCGATTGTATTGGCTTTTTTGCTAGCAGAGCTGAAGAGGAGATTGACTTCACGGCTGACAAGATGATCCAGTGAAGTGGAGTGGGAAAAGCGGAATAAGTAAATGCAAAATACTATAGGATGTGAAAAGGGAAGTAGGCTCTGGGTAATTTTAATGGCCACAAGCTTAGCACTGAACGGTAGTGGCACTCTTGGAGGCCTGTACACAGAGCCAGCATTGTTTCTTCAAGTGCCTAGTCTGGAAAGCATTAGGAGCCAGTATTTCCATAATCAATCAACCTGCGCATGATTTCGGTTCGCGAGTGATGCCATCCGCCTCCGGAGGGAGAGTTGCGAAACACGACCCATGACACCTCCAGGAGCGCCGGGGAAACGCCGCGGATCCTGGCTGCTGATGCCACATCGATGCCAACGTCACAAATGTGACAGAAAACAGGGTCAGGAAATGCTGATAAAGCTGGGCTAAAGGCCAAGGGGGGTTACATCATTATAAAAATAATAATACAACTTGAAACCTCCCAAGCAAACTTGTATAATTTCCAGACTTCATGACTGTTGTGACCACAGAAGTAGCGTAAAATTGAAGAATAAACTAAAGAAATGGCGTTCGATCCCAAAGCTGTTGGTGACCATTCATATGTAGTGACTCACAAGGAGCTCATTAGCCACGTTAATTCATATACGTACTTAGGAATATTCTTAGACGGCAACCTGAGCTGGACTTCTCATGTTGAGAGTGTTTGCGCCAGAGTTCAGCAGCGTTTTTTTACGAAGATTAAAAGTGTTTGGAAGCTGATAGGAAATAAAGCTCCTCTTTTACCATGCTGTAATTGAGCGCGTGATTAGATAAGATATATCAGTGTGGTTTGGTAATTTATCGGCCCAGTTAAGATCAAAAGCATCCCGGCTTGTCCAAGCACTGCCTTGACCTTGGGGGTTATGGGAGTGAAGCAGCACTTCTCCATGCAGACAATTGTTGAACAATCCATGACTGGAGGGGCTGAAAAAATATATCAGATCCTTTTCATATTCTTAATTCTGAATGTCAACTTCTTCCCATCGGAAACCGTTTTAGGGTTCCAACATGTAGATCAAATAGATACAAATATTCATTTGTTCCCGTATCTATTAAATCATTTAATACAAATATATTACAAGGGTAAATGCAACTGGGTCAGTATAAACACTTTATGTAGTAACAAACTATGTATGTCTAATACGTCATTTTTCTTCAATGAGTTAAGCATTTATGCATGGGCAATGGTTTTTTAAGCACACTAGATATAAAAGGTCTGCTGATCTTCCCTGAGGTCTCCATTAATCCTTTCTTATTACCATTGCATTAGGAAAACAGTAGTTGCTGCAGTGATTTCCACAGTGGCCAAGGATCAGTGCTGCTCATTACATGTTCAGGCCCCTGAGAATCGGAGGAACTAGGTGATCTACATATTGTGCGATTTATTTCTTCTATATCGCTCTGTTGTTTCCACATCCCATGTTTCTCCAATTATACTTCCGCTCAGGTTGTTATTTCCCATCCTGGCTGTTCCAGGGAAAGGGAATAGTTCATAATGGGAAAGACAATAAAACAGCAAAGAATCACTCATACGGAAACACATGGTCTTGTGTGGAAAAATGAAGCTCAAGGAAACTTCAAACAGCATTCATTACACCCTTAAAACATTTGTACTCAAACCCTGTGGTTATAAACATTTAATTGACTTTGCAGACTCTCAGGTATTCAATTCCAAACTCTGATGAAGAATTATAAAGCTGTTACAGAATAAAATATAACTCTGTTTTAATTAATCCTTATTAAAATGTGCAGCTCTCACTGACTGATCACAATATATAAACGTTATATCACAATTAGGGGTTACGTATTAGGGGAACAGAGCTCAAAAACTACTTTTAAAAAAGTGGGATTTAACTACAAAAATAAATGCAAAAGAAGTCTATGTTGATTTAATCCATGTCTTCACACACAAAATTCTCCAGACAGACAAAAATAAAAAGTCATCATTCATGTCTAATAGCAGACACTTTAAAATAAATTCTAGATTGCAGATTTTATATGCAAGGATTAAAATGAGAAATAAACTAAAAAAAATGTATTTTATATATAATGAAGCTTTAATCAAGTCACCTCATATAATGGCATCTGCTGGATACACACACTTTACACAGAGAGTAGGTTTAAATATATTTATACTTTTGATGAATTGTAACTAAAAGTGAATTTAGTAAATAATTTCAGGTGTACCTTCAATATTTTTTGACAGAAACAAATCAAAACTTAAAGGCCCATATCATCTCTAATATTACATGTTAAAACATCTGTCAGACATAGCTACATATAATTCTAAATGCAGTATTTACTGTATGTATATATGCTTATGGAAATTTATTCACACCCAGGGTTTGATACTTCCCCAGCCTTTTATTAAGTTTTTAAACTTCTCACAAGCAGCGTTCAGCCATTCCTAAAGGCACAATCCGCACTTGACTGCTTTCTTCAGCTTCATACGATTAATGTTTTACGAGGGACCATGACGGCTATTCAATTCCACTGATTAGCATGCTCTCTTAAATATTTGGTCACCGAATTTGACACAGACTTTGCATTTATCCTGTTATGAACTGCAAAGTTAATTTTGTGATTACGCTTGGGGTCCTTAACAGAGGGCAGCAGTTTAAAGCTGAGATATCCAGGTAAACTTTGAAAACTGGCTGTCCCCCAGGTCTGGCTACCAGACCAATACAAACCTACTGTAAGCGAAACCATTTCAATTTCCTACATGAGCTTCATCTTTCTGTGCTAATCATACTCCCGATTAGACTGTGCAGAAACCTGGTCTGTCTCATCCTTTTCATCCTTGAACACCGGGTGCCTTGGGAATCAATTACTGTAGGTTCTACTTGTTAAATTCATGTTTCTTTTTCTTTTTATGCTGGCAAAGGAGCTCTGCCACAGACACCAATTTCTTGTATTCAGCCTTGAGTTGTAGACTCGCAGACTTTGTATCCTGATGAATCTGTTTTTAAATAAAATCCCAATGCTTGCTCTTGGGTATATGTTACTATCCCACGTGACTTTCCTGACCACACATATGGGTACAACATTCTCAATGACATACACTAAAACTGTCATTAGCATGATGAGGTTGACATTTGATCAAGTTAAATCTTTGGACAATTTACTGACTTTCCCCATAATCATACACTACTGTTTCTTTTGTGTTTGGCCTTCTTTAATACCCACAGTAATAAAGGTGACTTCCAGAAACATCCACTGTATAAACTTTCTAAGGCTTTGTGAATCTAAGAGGTGACTACATTACATTTAAGGATTACATTTACAGCATTTACGTTCATCATAGTTACAGGGTACCAACAAATTTGAACATTGTTGATTTACAAATATTGTTTTCAGTTTTTTGCAAGTATTTTTTTGTACAAAATCCTTAGGTGTGGTCAAGTTAAGCAGTGGATAAAACTACATGAATTAACATAGGTGACTTTTTACTTTAATAACAGAACATGCTTGTTCTAGGTGAATGTTACAATGCTTTACAACAACATTTAAAAAATGCAACAGGTCTTAACAATGAAGACTGATGCTATTGCTATTTATCTCCCACAACAATGCATAAGAAAACCTGGGACACTCTGCTGATGCAACCTCTGGGGCATGCTCTAAGCATACTCAATAGAACAGTGTTGATCATTCCCAGTGATAATCTTGGCTTAATATGCAAATGCACTCACCATCAATCAATCTCTGCATATATCTCAGGAGATTTTTAGAATGGAGAAATTGGCATGACTGTGAAATATTCCAGTTCATTGTGCCTAAGGGCCAACACAGAAGCAACAGAATAGGAAGAAGCTGCTCAGAAAAAGGCCACAAAAACAGATGCACTATAACATCATTACATCACAAGAAGAGCTACAGTACTATTACCAAGTCTGAATTGGTATTTTCTGCTGAAAAATGTACTGTAGATAAATGGGGTTAGCTAATAAAGCACTGGAGAGAATTTGATGGGGTCTATTGCTCTTTGAAAAACAGCCTAGATTTCACTATTGTGTTTTTACGTCCAGTTTGTACTGTCATTGATAAAAAAAAAAATTTAAATGGACATCAAAATGTAAAAAAGAGTAAAAAATACCTTGAAAATAAGTCTGTAGAGTAATACAATAGCAAAACCACAAGATACATGTGATTAATACAGAAATAAGTATTTTCTCAAAATATGAAAAAATAAATACTTCATTTTGTTATGGATCTTTCTTTCCACATACTGTAATCTTTTCCTACAAGTGCTACTATTCTCATTCAAATACTGTAAAAGTGGACAGACCTCAAATTGATGTTATCATAGCAGCGATCGTAGTAATAGTAGTAAAAGTTATGCAGGAATCACAGAATAATCCTGTTTACAAATTAAAAGCATTTGCACAGATGGTAAGAGGAGGGGATTCTGTATGTTTTTCCATTATCATTATGTAGTGTTCCCTTGGGTGTAGTGAAAGTTATTGTCAGTCCTAACACTCTGGAAACAAGCTGGTAGCAGCAGCAATAATTAATAGAGATAAAAACGCTTTTCTTTGAAACATTATTTGCATACAGTATATACATGGATTGGATTTTAAAAATGAAAACCTAATCTGAAATAATACCTAAAGGCTATTACGTATGAAATTGGGAAACAGAAACTAACTTTAACTTGGAGACCTCTTTGGAAAATGAAACAGTTTTGCAATGTGAGTAAAACAGTGAGTATCCCATTTTTAAAGCTTACAGAGAAACAATCTGATATGAACTATGAAACAAGGGTGTTGCCACACAATTAATGCCCTTATGGTGACAATCACTTTTATCAAAAAATTTTGCAAGGGACTATACTTTCACATCATGTTGGCTTTTTATCTCTTCCTGACATTGACTAGAGGAGGACCTTGATGTGTTCACATAAACACCTAAATGCTTCTTTTCAAATGCTTAAAGTTCAGTGCTTCTTACCGTATGTACAAATCTTGCTCTCCGAATGTGATCATTTGCAATAATTTATATCAGAATTGATTTGCCAGATATCTGCCCAATCTTGAATATCTTAAATTAAACTAGGAATCTATTGCTTCTGCAGTACTTATAGGTGTCTCAATGTTTTTGTCTTCTGTAAAAATATAACTGCACACCAGAATCAAAGACAGAATAAGGACTTGGCTTGACAAGATTAATATACGACTCACCTTCAAATGTTGTCTATGTCTATCTTTAATTACCCCCAAAAAAATCCATACTTTTGTGCATGCCTACTGTAGATCCATTAAATCTGCACTGCAGTTTCCCTTTTCTTTCAACATATTGCCCAGCTGGTTCATGGAATCTGAATTTTCATTATATTAAGCGGACTAGGCTACAGAAAGCATAGTGCTCTTAGGTTTTTCAGTTCTGGTTAATATGTTCTGTCTGATAAATTTTACTTCCCCAACTCATAGCAATTCCTAGAGACTAATGCATGCTCGTTTGCTACCTACTGTATGTATTCATTATAAAAACCTACAACAAAACGCAAAAAATGTACTATTCCTGTGTGCAAGTGTGGTTGTCAAACCATCCCAGAACTCACTGAAAGCCTGAGTATAAGGCCACAGAATTAGAGATTCAGAGCATAGCATGCCAAAGAATAGGAGAGCCTAAAATAAGAACACAAGTCTTTCTTCAGATAGAAAGAATACCTCAGATAACTCCAAGACCTGCTTGGATAACTTCTAATACCACTGAAACATCACAACTCCTTTTGAACTCACCATAACATTAATACATTAACCTTGCATTAACTCAGTGAGGTCAGCTGTGCTATAAGAAACATATCTACTTCTAATGGCCCCCTAGAAAGCCCTACTTTTGCCACAAGTCCCCCTAATTAAATGCATACGCCTTCAAATTCAAAGAAGTTGAAAGATCACTTCAAGATTAATGTGATGTAATATAACCAATAATGCTAAAATGTTACGAAGGCAAACATTTGGCCCACTGCTATCTTCACGGAAAGAGAAACTGAAACATCTGTAAATCAGAATAGTTTTTTTTAATTTCATGAATCTTTTGCATTTTGAATGATAACGTGTGAGTTAACAGTCACGGATGCTGTGGAATCGTTCTGACCAACAGTTGACATCCATATAATTATGGCTAATTTTTAACTAACTACACAGTTACAGAGGTAACATCTGCACTGCAATGTCCAGGTGGGTCTGTTATTTAAACTCTTTCTGCAAATTTAAAACTACGTCTTCCAACACAATTCTAGTTACTGCATTGAAATGTTCTTCTTAACTGGACATTAATCTGGATATTGATGTTAAAACCATCAATAATCAAATCAGTTACATTTTTATTTCATATTTAAACCTAAAAGTATTCTTTCTTGCTGCTCTTCAATTAGCAATATTGTACTGCACAAAGCACCTACTGTTTTACTAATTTATCTCAATAAAACAGTAGAGCAGTGTTGGCAATATTGGAAGCATGCACAAAAGGCCCTTGGAAAACCACTTCGACACAGGAATGACCAGCACTCCTGGTATTCACAGACTTCAAGACATTAATCAAGTCTATCCAAAGAAAAGTAATTACAATAAACAACATTATTATTATATTATTCTATAAGTGCTGTAAGATCAATGATGGCCAGGAGGGAGAGATACATACACAATAACTGTGGGAACATGGGGTATTTATTACCCATTGTTGGATATAGCCAAAGGCTTTTCCATGTTATTCGCTTCCCAATTCTGGGATGCATTATGTACAACATAATTAAGACTTCTATCTTAAAGACATAATCCTCTGAAAACACTCCATATGTCCTAAGAGCAATGTTCCCTCTAATTTTTAATGACCTGTGTGCGCTAAAATTTCAAGCTGTGCAAATCTTTTCCCCAGTACAAAAACTTGTGCGCACTAAAGCTAAATGTAAAATTGTAAACCTGAAATTATTTTTTTGTTATTATAGTCATCCTCATACAAGCATAGAGATCCAAAAGACTGGGACAGCGATTCCACGAGCCCAGTCACAGAGACTGAGTGTCAAGCGAGCATGAGCACTGAGGTACGAGACTACGAGAGCACAGATATCGATGATCGAGCAGCAGTAATAATGCACACAGCCAAGTTGGGCCTCTCGCAGGCCGTCTCATGTGGTCGATTTAGCATTTTTCAACTGACGACCGTGTTTGTTTTGTGCACTGATTTCATAACCTGTGTGCGCAGAGGGAACATTGCCTAAGAGTAAACATTTTTTTAGGTTGATACACATGTACAGTGATTTGGATGTTTTAGGGTTTGTATTATACTGTTACAGACTGTACTTACCAGAAAATATTTTATTTGTTTTCATCAGGCAAACTATGCTCTGATTTATGTGCTGAAAAAGAGCATGTCTTTTCTTTTATGGGGTGCCTGACTCTGGTGCAGGGAAAATAAAATGGGCATGCCAACAATGGCTAAATAAGGGAGGTTCAGAAATGACAGAAGAGCATACAGTAGTCTTCCAGGTACAGTATCATTCTTTTAAATGGGTGTAACAGCCAACCACTCAAAGTCCAATCATCCAGAAAGCCCACAATTCACAAGGTGCAAGGTCCGGAGCTACAAGTCAGGCTACTCCCACAAAACAGACCTAAGGTCCTCAATTGTTCCTTGTGTGTTTTTTGAATGTTGGACAGTCACAAAGATGCGAATGAGGTCTTCTATAGAGGTGTGTCACATACCATGCCATGCAAATACCATGAAACATTTAAGAAGGTAGCCAGGAATAGTAAGATCTAATTGTAGTTAGCTGTGGACAGTGACAGCAAGCAGTCACCTATGACGACTCCACTGTACACG
Source organism: Lepisosteus platostomus (assembly GCF_059453375.1). Classification (NCBI taxonomy): domain Eukaryota; kingdom Metazoa; phylum Chordata; class Actinopteri; order Semionotiformes; family Lepisosteidae; genus Lepisosteus; species Lepisosteus platostomus. The sequence goes on along the minus strand of NC_142614.1, from coordinate 72,076,679 downwards.
TTTTACATCTCATGCAGTTCATACTGTAAATTGTTTATCCTAAAGGGCCTGAATCCCATTACTGTGCAAACTAATTTAATATTCCGCTCACCTCTTCAATACCCTGTCCTACAGTTGGCAACATGCTAGAACAACTTCTAAGAGAATCTGGAATTCAGTCCAAAAGGCTCCTCAAAGAAGCCACCAGAAATGCATTTCGATAGTTATTAGCTGTTCTGAAGAACAAACAGATGTTTCAAGTCGGGAGATGAGGTGTGTGTGTCTGAGTGTTTCCAACCCTTCACTGGGAAAAACAGAAGCGTGCAGATTTCTGGAGGCAGAAGGAAACTGTGGTGTTGGATGGGGGTTTCCATAAAGACATCAGCACATCTTTCAGAAGCACTGTGTGTTTTTTTAATCTTGCAGAGCACTGTGAAGGCTAGGCCCATTTCACAAAAAGAAGATGTCAAAAAAATGAACCTGTCACGACCTGCCTGCTTCCGAACCAGCAAACAGAAGCCTTTTATCTGTGACATCAAAAGAAACAATACAGCCAGAAGCCACGACAATTACCTTTCTCCTCGTTTTCTTATTCCACTTACTTGACTTTAAAGAACTAGAAGTAGCAGTTTTAACTCAATCTCTGTGATCTGCCATGTCACTGCTCTGTAAAACACTACAAAAAAATCAGCTGGACACAGTCTTTTCTCTTTAATGATATGACTGAAAAGAGCATTTCCTTTTAAAACTACAAGCACAAATGTTTTGAAAAATGATTTCCAATACTATATTCAGCAGAGGCCAATAGCAATGTGTAAAAACCCTAAGGGCAATCTGAATGCAGTTTGTCCTCAAAATCAGAGCCAATTAAGTTTCATGTTTATCAATATAACATGAAAGACATGCACAGTACAGTACATACTACGTTATGTAACATACAGTAATACATATGTTGACTGACAATGAAATAGTGTTTTTGTTAAATTCATTTATAACTTCACTGCAACAATCTGTCTTACCATTACAAATGTAGGCAGCAATATTTCTGTAAATGATTCCTCTATATTTTCAGTCATGTTGAACTATAGCTTTTCATCTTTTCTGCCACCCTTGTGTAGTGCTCCATTTATTTGGAGTAAATAAAATTAATTATACAGAAAAACACTATTTTACTTTTATTAGTATAGACTGATCTTAGACATATGTAGCACCTGTGTTCAAAACAGGTGTGCAAATACAGTATCCCTCAAAGCTGTCAGAATGAGGAAGCGAAGGGAGAGTGTCACTATGACCAGACTGCGCAGTTCACAACCGCATGTCTGCTAAGACAACGCCTGCTCAACCTGCTGCAGTGTGTGCAGATCCCGTATCGATCTTATCAATCGCCCTGGGCTTCATTTAAGACAATCATCTTCAGCTGCAAGGCATAGCCAGAGTGACTACTGAAGAAAACAAAGGCTTAACATGGGTCAAACCCAAAGCATTCTTCCCTAAATACTACAAAAAAAAACACGTGTGTTTCAGATCCCCATATATATCTTTCACAACCCCAGAATCTATGAATAATCAGAATTAGACCCATTGATCTATAGTTTAGTTTAAATACTTTTTTTAAATACCTAGGCCTCGTTCTACTGTCTCATTATAGCAACAAAGACTGCATCAATAGACTACTAAACGAACTAAAATAATGTTTACATTAAATTTTTTTAACAATTTATATCAGTAATCTTCCTCATCTTGTTACAGGTCATTATTTCATCCATCTGTCTGCTGAAGGAAGCCAGGAAATCCGCTTCAATTAGAGATGGCCTGTTTTAACTCCCACAGCCCTTTCTGTAGAGAAAGGCCTCCTGTCGTCAGTTCTAAATGCTCTTCCATGAAGTTTCCACTTGTGCTGAAGGATGTTATGTTATAATTGTACAATGCATTATTAAGACCTCACTTGAAATACTGTGTACAATCACAGTCGCTACATTACCAAAAAAGATATTGCTGCTCTGGAATCAGTCCAGAGGAGAGCTACTGTACCAGATACATTCTTGGGCTTAAGAGAACGTCTTACATTGACAGGCTAAAGGGCTGAGCTGTTTTAGTCTGAAATGGAGAAGTCTACAAGGACCTCATCCTGCTATTCAAAATCCTCAAAGGTGTTGACAAAGCCAAGCCAGTGGACTTCTTCAGTCTCAACAGCGTAACACAATCTGGAGATCACAAGTGTTGCGTGGAAACACATTTAAGTCATACGAGAACAGGATGGCAGAAGTCTGAAAAAAGCCGCCCACCCCTGTTGTTGAAGCCGATGAGCCCAATGGTCTCCTCATTTTTGTAACCTTTCTTAAGTTCTTAGCTCGTCAAGCTGCCTTTTCTAAAAAGTTGACTAACCCCAAGAATTTTAATTTCCATATGAATGCTCCTCCAGTTTAGTTCTAATTATTTTCCATAATGTTGCAGGTAACAGCTATAGTCGATACTTGCTTGATTCGGTACTTGGCCCTTGGTGTTTGCCTTTTAAGGAGAGGGTACTGCCATGCTCATCGGCGCAGATGAGCGGTAGGGCAAGCTAGTATCTACACGGCAACCAGCCATCTGTCATTCAGCGCTGGTTACCATGGTAATTAATTCAACAGCACTCTTGTACCACATGGAGGCAATTATTCCCCAAGCCCGCCTCAGGTGGCTCATGACAAGATAAGCCGTGATCTGGCAATGGTCACGAACTCTGTCAGAGAGTTCGCTACGCTCCTAGCTCTGATCCGAGACCCCAAGTTCTTGCTGTTTGTCTCCTAGATTCTGGACCCTTGCTTTGCCCTGACTTTGTGGAACGGATTCCCCCCTGGTGGTTTGTACTGTGTCGTGTTGTTTTACAGACTCTGCTTGTTTTCCTCTGCTCCTAGTTTGGATTTTCCCTTGTGCTCTGCTTTCATGTTCACCTGGCTTGGACGTTGTCTGGTTTTGGTTTATGCCATGGACTGCGTTCAACTGGCTGTACTACGCCTGCCTTTTTTTCTGGTGTCTATCTGCAGGCAGTTGAGTTTATTTTATGGAAAGTGTCGCTTCTTTGTTACCTTACCTACTGTACTTCCTGAGCAGGCCAGAAGTCCAGAGCAGGGTTGCTAAGCTTAGGGCATGGCGAGACACCAAACGAACCATAAAATATGTCACACTTGTTGCAGAGCTCACTGAAGTACTGCTTGCGGTACAAACTCAAAAGAGGATGCTTGCTCTACATGCACTGTAGTAAAGTGTCATCGATAGTGAAGTCCTTTCAGTGCTGCTGTTTTTTTAAGAGCCACATAAGAGAGACTGAAAGAATAAGAATATTTCTGTATTATCAGTAATAAGGATGAGTATTCTAAAGGGCTTCATAAAAAGCAATTCACTTTCCTGGGACAAAGGAAACAGCCACCGCAGCCCCTGTGTTTTATGGAGCAGCCTAGGTAGCAGAGTTACTCCCCACATCTTCGATCTGTGAACACAGCAATAACAACCCTTAGGGTTGTATGCAAAGTGAAAAACACTCATGCTCTCCTTGTAAGAATTCACTGTTGTTATTATTGTCATCGGTGGCATTAGTCTCATTAATTATAATAACTCCTCTAGTATTGACATATTATTTCAACATTATATTGCTCCATATGTTAAAACCAGGGATTTTAAAAAGGGAAAAGAGATCATTTTTTTCCATGACAAAAGAACTACCAGACTATTAGCACTTTTCAGCTTTGTGACTAACAATTTGCAAGAACGTGCATGAGAATATTCTGTTTACAACTGAAACTTTGAATAGTAAGTGGAGAGATCCCTGCACCAATACACAGCACAATCTGAACATACTGTAATACATATTATAGACCTATATAACATAATGGTTATTGTATTCTATACCACATGATGTAACTTTAAAACTACACAAGATGCTAGATTTTCTAACAGAGGCGGTTTGTATTAGATGCACATTAATTGTTGATAAGATAGCACGCATCTCTCCAGTGGGAGATTTCACTAACGCCCTGGTCAAAAGGTAAAATGTGGGAACTGGAATTTGAATGCAATCAGTCATCCAGTCCGTGTAGGCACTGGAAAAAGAAAAAGAAGTTCAGGAGAAAGTCTTTCTTAAAAGCACACTAAATTATACCCACCCAGGTTCTAATTAGGACTGCTAGAGGACAAAAGCAGTAGGGCAGCATGCTAATTTCTTACTGTTGGCGCCGAACACCCAGTAGCTATCATGCAAATTGTCCTCCCCAATCTTTTGCTGTTTACAGCGCTGATTCCCAGTTCTTTCTCTCCTCTCTCCTTTCTTTTACGTGTTTCACACAAACTCTACCTTGTTGGGATTACAACAAGATGTAATGAGGGCTTAGGAAAACCAGACGTTAACACTATCCTAAATCTTGTTAAGGTTACCACGGGGTCAAGCTCCCACTGTAATAAACCCAGGGCTTCAGACTTTGCCTTGCCACAGTTCTCTTGTTTGTAATGGCTTTAACTGTCCTGACAGGCCACCAGCTGTTATCTCCAAGTCTTCGAGAACATTTTATTGCTGCTGTGCCTCTCCTGATACACATCAAAAGAAATAATGGCTTCCTGATTTATCCTCCTGCAATCCAACGCATTATTTGAGACTACAGCTGCGCGTCTAGGAATTCAGGATTTTGTACTTTTGTATACAGTAGCATCAGAAATCAAAAGCGAAAAAAGACGTGAACAATTTCAAAACTAAAAAAGTATTTTTTTCAATAGAGTGGTGAATAATGACATTTATATTATTCTATAATGTATGTTCCCTCACAAAAGGTCTCCATGGTGCATGAATATTATTAATACTGTCTTCACCATACTTCACTGTGTTTTACTTTGATTATACTGTTTTAGCATGCCTTTCCCTGCTTTCATTGAAAGTTTTATATAACAGTGAGTTTTATAACCGATCAGAACATTTCTTACCTTAAATACATACTATATACTTTACAGTGGCTTTTAAACACTCTAGACATATTGTGTCAGTGATGCAATTTTAGTTGGTTCTATTGCCCTTAATACATGAATGTTTTGATCTATTTGGTTAGTCTTTTCTCTTCAAAATAATTAACACGGAGCTTGTGTGATTCTCGGTACTTATGACATGCTGCTGAAACATTCAGACACAGATATTAAACTGATACCTTTGTTTCTTTGTAAATGCACTGTTTCATTTGACTGCTGTCCTTTTAGGGCAGCACTCATAGCTCATACATGGCTTCCCATGTTAAAATCACTCACCACAAGAACAAAACTGCCCCCACGTTGCAGGTTAGATGATGCGAGTAATCCAGCCAACACATTTTGTCTTTAAAATGCAAAATGCAAATGATTTAAATGTAAAATGCAGTGCTTAAAATGAAATGATTAATTGGATTTATATACAATTATTTTCTAAAGTTTCTCTTATGGGTTTATGTTCAAATGTGAATTTATGAGCTGAAGTAGAACTTGTTGAAAGCCTTTTTAAAGGAATACATAATGAATGCACATATTTCTGTATTTTTGCTGCATACAATAGTTCCTATAATATCGAAACACTTTTTTACCTCCTGCTTCCACATTGCAAATAATTGATAATAGGAATATGTGCATGACCATGAATAGATCATAGATCATAGATACAGTATATAATAGTTGCAAAGCTTTTTCCTGCTTAGTGCTCACAAAAATACATCGGTGTTTTTGAGGGTAAGGACCACCCTGATTTGCACACATTAGAACAACATTTAACATGATCTTTCAGCATTGTAAAATTAAGATGTCCTCAAATGAGCCTATACAGATATAGAGCTTTTCATTTAAAAATATGCATAAACTAATTCAGACCCAATAAGGACCTCCCTAGGTCTGGTTCAGACTCCTTGTTAGTACAAAGTCTTTTTCCCATGGTCTATGAAAGAGGCCGTAATAATACACCTGGAGCCTATGGTCCATTATAATCAGCTGGTAACATACCAGACATTAACTTTAGGGACAGCCTGCTTCTACAAGCCTTTCCACCCCTAGGATATTTCTTCGAACCAAAACATACAATTGCAAATCTTTACATGAATTCCTATACCAGAACTTGTCCAAGAAATCAGCAAACCCATAGATTACTTCTAATGTGGGCAATTTAGTCAAAATCTCCATCACTCTTGTTATCAGGAAGGTTACAGATTTTGTGTCTGTTGCCACAATTGAATAATTATGACGTACGACGCCAGAATGCACAGATTAAAATGGAAAAGGGCTATCATTACTATCATATCACACACATTCCCTTATGTCTTTATAATCTTTTTTATCTTCAGAGTAATAATTCCCATCAACTAAATAACAGAATTTCATGTTACTTTCAAGAACAGGGCTGCTTTGTCTGCCTAGTTATCACATTGTGCAAGAAAAATCCCAAAGTCTAGGCACACTAAAAAAAACAGGATTATGAAATCCTTCCTTGACTAATTTCAGGACAACTGGTCCTCTTGGGAGAAAAAAAAATGATTTAAGTTACAGTTAGTTTTACATTGCCAATGTTTGCTTTGGACATTCAGGTAAGCATAGATCTATACAATACAATCTGCACCTACACAGCACAAGGCACCCCTGAGGTGCTCAACAACACACAGTAGCCACTGTGCTACAGCAAGCATTGGCTTGTCAATGAATCCAGCTCGAGAAATGAGCTGAAGAAAAATACAGACTGGGATGGAAAGCCGTAGGCAAAGTGCGGGACAACTACCTTCAGAGAACATGTGGAGTACACATGTTCTAGTGAGCTGGCTTCCGCCTGCTGCAGCTCAATAGGGGTGGATGGACTCCTGAGTCCATGAACACCTTCACGGAGTTCATGCACTGAACACGCAAACAAGCACTGACAGGTGTGATCAGTGGATTTCATGTCCACATTGCCCCCACTCTGCGGCCTGCTCCCGATTCCCCTGGCTGCTTATGCCCCATGCTGAAAGCTGCAAGTCGCCTCGTCTGTTGGTCCTGCTCTTGGGTGTCACGGTCCTGCGCTTTTAACCACTGTAGCCCTCTGCTGGCAACGTCTTTTCACCCCTGGAGCTGCATGCTGACATCGCGTGAGGCACCGCTGCTCATGAAACATCAGCAAGTCGAGCTCGGGGACAGAAGCTCCAGCCAAACATGCCCCAGCGATCACCACTCTTTCAGTGTTACTGAGGTCTCCTGTTGCAGACATGAAGGCCATAATTACAAGCAACCAGGCAGGTCCAGCAATTGTATACATGACCCTAAGCATGAAGAGATGTTATTTGCTTACCTACAGTAACACATGGATGCCTTTCTTTTATACTGTACTTGGTATTCCTCATTTATCCAATTATTTCCATGTTTTGTGTCCAATACCTACACAGTACCAGTTTCAGTTTGAAGTTTGAAAAAGTGTCTATCCATCATTATATCATTTCACCCCTTATAAAGGGCCTGAGTACTTTGCAAAGGTACTGTACCGTACAGAAAAAGAGAAAAGCTTACAAAGGAGAGAAATTAGCATATCGCAGGGGAACCTACAAAACAGAAAACAATGACCACTGAAAGAAGTCTTTATTTTACACCAGTTTAAACAATGTCAATTTGTTTATTTCACCCAGTGTGTTTCTTTAAGCACTAGGGAAGACGTATGGACTTGGATAACGCAGTCAAGAGAATGGTCAAAGGCAAAAAGGCAGCCAAAGGAGAGTGAGAAAATGGGTAGAAAATGACATAGGTTGAATAGATGCCAACCTTTCCCTTAGTCCTAGGGTTTTGGGAAATGTCAAAAGTACAGCTGCTTGAGCTTAGAAACACGCTAAAAAATCATTCTTTTCACAATACATTTTCCTACACGTAACAGCGCTAAGACCCAAACACTGTGGGCCCTGTTATACTGCCATGGGTCACTCGATGTTAATGAGAACCTTAGTGCCTGTTTTGTATCCACGTCCCTGCACAGAGAAATGCTTCATCAGAGCGACTGCTTCCCAGAATTCTATACACAGCAGACAGGAGCTCACAGAATCCCATCCCATGAAGGCCAGACTGTAGAGGACAGGGATGTTGAAAGACAAAACTTTGAGGTATACTTTCTGTTTTCTAGAAACAAACCAAACTTTTCATTCTCATATTAATCAAAAGGTAAGGGCCACATGTAGAGAGACAATTGACATTGTCGAGGACACAGACAAAGGTGATCTTGCCAGTGTCTGTGGACAGCAATCTAATAAATAACACCTTTCTCAGGAGAATAAAAGGCTGCGATGTGACTATCACATCTCAGAATCATCAGACATTGCATTTTCCAGAAACAATTTTAAGAAAGCATGACTAAATAACAATCCAGCACTATTATTACCACCATATTATGCTTTCAGTTATGGTTAAATTATTGTTTTGAGTTACTTTTCATTTCAGCTATCTGCAAAGTGAAAGGTTGATGCAACATTTTCATTTCTGTTCTTTAGCAGATGCTTCACTTTCAGTTTTCCATTCTGTCATTGTTGCTACAGCAACCGAGCAGAATTCCATGTACTGCTTTCATGCACCGTGAGTGAAGTCAACTTCCTTCTTCTCCACTGAAAGAACTTTTAGTTGAATTAGCTTACAACTTGTGAGATTAAAAGGAAACGTCATGGAGAACAGGTTCAACATCAAAATGCGTGAGCAGGAATAAGAAAAAATCGTGTCGAGCTATAAGTGTTGAGAGGCAAGCAGGTACTGTATCAGTCTCTGTGGTTCTAATATACTACAGAACAATCCTTTTTTTCTCTGTTTCATTAGCACAAATAAGATTACATTTCAGACAATCCTAAACTGGTTAAATAGTGCATAAGTGAATACAATTACTTTCACTAGATAGTACCCTTTCTGGTGTTTTCCCAACATAGACATGACCTTTAGAAGTGACCTGTTTTGAAAGAGTAGGTCTTCTATTTGAGCTTAAATGTACTCTTCAAGTACAGAATACAAGACAATGGCTCACAATAAATAATTTTCTGCACACTCTAAATCTGTAAGTGTAAAATAATGAATAGCTACTAAATAGTTCATTAAAACAATGAAAAACAGAAGTATCAAAGTTATTTATCATGGGAAGTCATGTCAGGATTTGCTATCACCAGATCTGCTCCTGAACTATTCAGTTTCATTGAATGGCACTGGTCCAGAGCTCTAAATAGTTAGGGACTTCTTTAACTTTGTCTGTCACACTACTTTGAGAAACTCGTAAGTAATCGTAATCAGGAAAATACAGCTGCTTTTATTTCATCTCTTTATTCCAAACGTAATCCATCACTGCACCCAAAACTGTGACTGGGGCATGTTACAGAATGTCACGTCTTTCCTTCAGAATATTTTGCTCTGTCGTCTGTTGGCTCCAGTTCATGAATGAGCCAGTGGGGTCTGGAAATGTTCTCTGCCCACCATTTTACGTCTCTGTGTGAGGTGGGAAAATAGTCCAAGGGGTAAGTATGAGTAACCTGATAAAAGTCTTGCATAAGAATGTGTAATTTAAAAAAAGGGCAACAATGTGCTTTTTTCCTAGCTATTAAATCTCGCTGACAGGCTTAAGGTACTGCATAGGTACAGAATTACACAGCAGGACTTGAGCTAAGCTATCTTATCTTGATTAGGAGGCAACAGCAGTCTCACACTTTTGTACTCGTAGAAAGTCATATAAACGTTAAGTAACATAAGTAGAAAATATAAATAAAAAGCAACATAGACATTATAATTCAGATAAAAAAGATCTGAAAGATAAACTACTTAAAAATCAGATTTAGAGATCAATCAGAGCAAACACTGTGGTTCCTATTCTTCTTTGGTTAAAATAATAATACTACCCACCCAGAGCAGAAGGACATCCAGGAATATGGTAGGATGAATACAGATTTTGAAAGAGACCAGAGTAAACCAGCCAGAACTGATGAGAGTGGTTAATTAGGAACTGAAAATCTTTATTCTCGACTCAGAAATACCTCTGGGACATCTGTGACTAGGGGAATAAGAACCGTCAATACCAGTCCCTTCTTGAAATTCCTAGAGCAAGAGCTAGGTGGCGCAGTGGTTAGCATTGTTACCTTGCAGAGCTGGAGCCCTGGGTTCACAACCCTGTGTTTGCGTGGGTTTCCTCCGGATGCTCCAGTTTCTACCCACAGTCAAACGACGTGCTGGTGGGTTCATTGGCTTTCGTGAAAACTGGTCCTGGTGTGAGTGTGTGTCTGTGTCTATGTGCCCTGCGACAGACTGGCGTCCTGTCCAGGGTGTATCATGCCTTGTGCCCTGTGATGGACTGGCGTCCTGTCGAGGGTGTATCATGCCTTGTGTCCTGGGATGGACTGGCATCTTGTCCAGGATGTATCCTGCCTTGAGCTCTGCGATGGACTGGCATCCTGCCCAGGGTGTATCCTGCCTTGTGTCCTGCGATGGACTGGCATCCTGTCCAGGGTGTATTCTGCCTTGTGCCCTGCCATGGACTGGCATCCTGCCCAGGGCGTATCCTGCCTTGTGTCTATTGTATGCCAGGATAGGCTCCTGTTCATCCGTGGCCCTGTACTGAATAAAGTGCTTAGAAAACGGATGGGTGGATGGAAGAATATAAACGATGCCTAAAAATAACCCTTTCAGCCTTCACTATTTCAGACTTGCACCTTTATTTTAAAAATGAGTGACCCTCTTCGTCTCAAAATCAAATCATCATTGGTCATCTTGAACTCACCAGAAAAGAAAAAAAATCATTTAATGGTGAAACTATACTGTTGTTTAAACAAGTTCAGAGAAAAAAAAAGTATTTTCTGTGATCCTAAGGTGCTGGCTTCAATTCAAAATGATACATACAGGATGAAATGAGTAGGCAGCATATCAGCCAGCCGGAAAGTGCAGCCACAAAAGGGTTCGATTCTGGACCTGGACTTTCTCCCAGAGCTCACATGGTTCTTCCTCCGACCTCCTAATCATTAGACTTGGCGAGATTCGATTGGCTACTTGAAATTACTCATCTCTTTCTCTGTGGTCCTGTAATGGTCTTGCATTTCAATCAGGAGCAGAGCAGCCATGCCCTGTCCAGCTCTGTGCCCTCTGCCTCTGGAATAGGATCCCACTTATCTCAAGCCTCACTGGGCTCCGTGACAAAGCATGAGTGAAATACTCAATGTCAAGAAAATATACATTCATCTTCCATTTGACTTCATATGGATTTCCATTATGAGTATTAACTGGAAGATGCAAAATGCTGCAGTGGTATATACAGTACCTACATAAACTGCTCTAGTACAAACATAAAGGAGAACTTTATTTCAGAGTAAACATCTAGGCACATACCTGAGTCTGTGAACTGTTAGTTTGAGGAATTTCACACCTCCTCAGCTGCAATGCACAATCACTGTCACCTCCACTGAGTGGAAGAGAGACTACTCACTAGGCCTCACTGCTGCAACAACAGATGGAAGGCCTACTGCCAACTAACCTGTGGCCACGGGTAACTTTCCCACACAGCTCTGTCAATCACCAAGTCTAAATCTAAAACATTGATGGAAAAACATGACTTTAGAAGCATTACTATGCACATTACAGTAATACACTCAGTGTTTGTGGGACACTGGAGAAAGAAACATCTGGCTCCCCACCATTAAAATCTGCAGTCAATTAAGATAATAACATAAGGTTTGTAAACGAGAGGAGGCCATTCGTCCCATCGAGCTTAGTTGGGGAATAATAATCACTCTATCCCCTGTGTAAGGCAATGCTTGTTTAATGCTCAAGGGGGGGTGATAGTCCCAAGATCTGTACAGATTCATTCAAATAAACTAGTGATGCCAATAAAGAGCCTTAAGTTGAAAAATCTGTTTAAAAATGTAGAAGAATTTTGAAAGAAACTGCACTGTGGTTTACAAGATGAATAAAAGACCATAAGATCTGTGCGTGACCACAGGTATTTCCCACTCCAGGCCTTTTCTATCCCTGCTTCTCAACATCATACTGTCTATCACTCTGTGACAGGGGTGGTCAGATTTGGTGCCTGGGTTCCTCGATATTAAAGGATTTTGAGATTTCAATATGATGAGAATTAACTGATCTTCAATTATTAGCCCGGGTGCTGCAAAAACCGTCAACAATTAAGGATCAGCTACAGCAGAAACGTGCAAGTGCTCGTCTCCATATCCCTTGCATTATGGATCTGCTCAAAGCTTTTCTATGATTTCAGTGTTATACTGTAAAAATAGCTGGTCTGAAGGAAAAAACTGCCCTGCCCCCAGTGTCAATGCAAACAAGTCAGATGTAGAAGTACTGAGATTTACTCTTTACACACCAACACAGTAAACAGCTCTAATAGCCTTTTTTGCAGGTAGCAGAGAGGAGCTGACGATTTGACTTAAAGAACACATCTTCACAATTCTCTTCAAGCTTGTGTCTCTAGAACAAAAGAAAAAGCACAAGCTCACTTTAAATGTATTCACTTCTAGAATAGTTCTCCCTGCCCCTTCAGGGTGTTGGGATAGATTGCAATTTAGGATTTAAAAATTCATATGCAAAAGAGTTGTGACAGTGTATTAATTTACTTTATTCGTTGAATGTAAGAAAATGTGTACTGTATTGCCTTCTCTAAAGATGTCATTCAATATTACACTGAAGAAGGCAACACTATTTGTTTTACTTCCAAATGTTCAAATGAAAAAAAAAAACATCTAACAGTACCAAAGCACCAGGAAACTAGGTCTAAAAATGTAGTGCAGTAGTTGTTGGAGGGATGGGGTATGCTGAGTTTGTACAAGGATCACTGCCAGTAAGAGGCAAGCTAGAAAGACACCAAAGAAACTGTACAGAGTACTGTATGTCTACATTAAAACCAGCAGGAGGGCAGTCATAATAAGATGATCAAAGAACACCAGCTTCCACAGACAGATCCTTCAGTAAGCGCCTGACTCCCTCCCTGCACGTCTGATAACCCTGCTGCCCCCAGCCACAATGCTCATATGGCTGTCTCTTAACCCTGGTCTATCAGCTTGATAGATAATGACATTTCTTCCCCCTTGAAGTGATAAAACCAATTTTAAACATCCGTAAAGATAAATGCCTGCACATCCATTTAGGCTCAGCCTTGCTTTATACATCTGCTTCCCTTTACTGCTTCCGCCCGTTGCAGCTCTACAGGAAACTTCAGCTTCAAGTGGAGAGTAGGGCAGTGAAGTCAAAGATAGGCATTACACTTCACGGGTCGACCTGGGCTAGAAATGGGAGCCAAGAGCCACGACTGCCTACTATACAGCTGCAATCAGCTGCAAAAAAAGGCTAATTAAAGTGAAAATCATCAGCACAATCATGCCAGCAGCCATATCACCCTGCAACTCACAAGTGGCCACCCACTGAAGCTCAGGAGGTGTGAGCCTGGTCAGTACCTGGAGGAGAGACCTCCTGGGAAAAAGTAAGGTTGCTGCTGGCCTATGTTTGTCCTCCTCATGCCCCAGTATGGTGACGGGGACACTATACTGTAAAAAGGTGCCGTCCTTCGAATGAGACGTAAAACCGAGGTCCTGACTCTCTATGGTCATTAAAAACACCTGAATAAGGCTCCACGGCTGAAACGTTGTGTTTTCTTTCTTCTCTTTTCAGCATGGAATAAACTATTACTTGTTCGTTTATGGTAACTGTTGATCAGTCCTGCACATCGGCTTGGAAGAATTTTGGCCCATTCCTCCTTACAGAACTGCTTCAACTTACTGATGTTGGTGGTCTTTCTTGCATGAACTCCCCGCTTCAGGTCCTGCCACAACATTTTTATTGGATTAAGGTCTGGACTTTGACTCGGCCAAAACACAAAATTTCTTCTGCTTCAACCATTCTTTGGAAGACTGACTTGTGTGTTTAGGGTTGTTGTCTTGCTGCAAGACCCACCTTCTGTTGGTTATCCAACATTTTTTACAATGCTATTCACAAAACTAAAAATCATGTCACGGCACATGTAATACACAACAGAAGCAAAACAAAAGGCAATAAATTGAGTCAAGATGTGAGAACACAAAACTAGATTACTAATTAAAAGCTCAATCTTTCAATCTTCAGCCTTCAGTCAAGTTTTGAAAATGTTGACAGTCACAGAGTCTCCAACTGATTTGCACAGCATGTTTTACTTACTGCATGTGAGAAGTCTGGTAATCAACAGAATAAGAAGGAATGAATCAGCTGACCACAGATCCAAGAGTTGGACTCAACACATGCAATACATCTTTAAAATAATCTGGAGCTAGATTCTTTGTATGTCAGCAGTAGGACCTTAAAATCCACTCTGAATTTCACAGTGTGTCAGTGCAGTTTATAAAGAACAGGATTTATGATCTGATACACAGTGATTTTGTAGTCTTTACAAGAATACACTCATTACACAAGACCCCAACATTAAGCTTCAAAATTCTAGACATGTAATCTGGACATAAATGAAGGCATTACAGTCGACTGATCTTGAGTAAGAATGTAATATTTTAGCTCCCACAGCTTTCCACTTCGTTTTAGCTTTCAATATTACAGCTTCCACCCGACAGAACAAAGGCCTTTACAAAACAATGTTCTGCAGGTGGAAGAAAGATACACTTGCTGCATTCCTAACATGCCCTTTAAATGATAACACCACATGAAAAATAACGCCCGTTTCTCAAAGTTCAACCAAGTTTCAGTTTCAGCATCATCAACAGCATTCAAGTTACCAACTCTGTGAAGCTGATCGGAGTCTACAACCTCAGTCTTGTCCCGTTTGTACAAAGTTTTGTTGCCTCCATATGTCAGACTTGTTCAAACGTATGATGTGCCGTGAATGCAGCAAAAGTATCTGGCTTGGTTCACAAATAAATTTGCAAACATTCATTCAGTCTACTTATTACTTTATTGTGTACTCCGATTTGTTTGTAAAGCTTCACTGATTGTTCCTGAAATATTACCAGAATATATATAAATAGCTGTTAATTTGTTGATGTCTGGGACAATAAAAGACCTCCTAAGACTGTTTACTGTAGGCAGTATCTTGAATTGGTTGTCCTTTTGATCATTCACTAGACCTTTAGCTTTATTTATGAAAATTATGAACAGTCTGACCATCTGATTAAAATGATGAACAACATGCACTATCACTTCACACTTATTTTCATCTTTAATTAATGCTTATCTGCCTACTCCAACATTAACTTCACTAAACGCCTGTACTACACCCAGAGTCTGTAAGGCAGAGGAGAAGTTTAGGGTCCTCAGGACTGAGGAAAGGCACTGGGAGTTGTTTTTTGCTCCCATGGTGTAGAATTAGAAATGAAAAAAGACAGATAATTAAAACGTTAATACAAGTGAAAAAGTGAAAAATTAAAAGCAGCTAAGCAGCATTGCAAAGCACCAATGCATACTGTAACCAGTCAAAATCGTTTTTTGAAACAATCATATGTGTTACAATTTACTTGCGTAAGGGATTACTTTTTAAAAAATAAACAAGAGGTTGGGGAAAATAATTATAACATAATCAGCTACAATGATCATACGGAAAATGACTTTCTCTTTATAGGAAGCTTCACATTAATTAAATAAAGTAATGCTTTACATAACCACGTAATTGTAATAGATTAATAATAATAATAATTGCTTACACTTATATAGCGCTTTTCTGGACACTCCACTCAAAGCACTTTACAGGTAATAGGGATCCCCTCCACCTCCACCTATGTGTCACCCCCACCTGGATGATGCGACAGCAGCCATAGTGCACCAGTATGTTCACCACACACCAGCTCTCAGTGGGTAGGAGTGGCCAGACTACTGGCAAAGAGGTGTACAGTACAGTATGTTGGAGCTTGCAAGGTTATCCTCAGCATGCCTTGCAATACCAGTCAAGCAGCCAGAGGGCATGATGTTTTACAGCCTCTTCCGTCCTCCCTCTGATGTGACACTGTAGTACTGGAGTTGGTCATATGTGCCTGCAAAGCAGACCTGGAGCAGAAGGCCTTAAACCTTTACTTATCAGAGGACATGTGGCCATCTTCAGCTCTGAGTCAAGGCTTGGCGATTCCAATTTGTGGGGATAAAAAGAAGCAAATAAAATGGCGATTCCCCTAAAGCACTTTGAGCATGCAGTATTTATTCTATCATGTAATGTATTGGATCCATTTGGGTTGTGAGTTGTTGTTATGCTGTTATGTTAATGTTAGTTAACTGAACATTTTAACATTCATTATTGTTTACAATCGGCCCGAGGCAATTTTTTAGTGCTAAAGCACATCATTTTTTTGAACAAGGAGAAAATGATAGAAAATGAAGGAGGAGAGTGCGTTAACAATTTTACAATTTGTGCGCGTTTTTCTGCCTTCAGGCAATGGTCACTGCTGTTGCACTTAAAATCCTTTTTCACTACCAGGGTAACAGACTTCTAATAAAATCTAGCAGAACAAATCAGTAATATTCAATATGACCTCATTATTAGCCACTGCCAGCCAAAATCTAAACACTTACATCAGAAAGCAGGTTATGAGATGATCCGCAGATAATGTGGATAAAAAATAAACAAAACAATGGTTAAGTTTTACAAGAAATAATTATAAACAGCGAGAAAGAATGGGTGCAGCTTTACAGAAGATCATGGAAATTTCTATCTGAGCCAGAGATTTTTCCAGTATGGCTCAGTGACAGATTGCAGCAAGGAAATCGTAGATGGGAAGTTTCTGAATGAAGCAAGGCAGTCTTAACCTTTAGCAAAATCCTTCAGACACGGAGAAAGTGATGGTTACACTCGTATTTCCACAGACCAAACCCAAAACTTTCCAGCTCTTCTCTGCTGAAAATAAACTTGTATCTCGAGGAGAGCAAGGCAGCAGAGGTGAGATTTATGAGCTCCGGCTTATCACCAACCCTGGACCAACATTTCCACCTCCCCCCCCCCCCCGTTCTCCACCTAGTGGAGGCGTTGAAATGATAAAGAGTGGGAATTCAGGAGGAGGCACTCTAGACTGATATGCTGCCAGGCAGGATTTCCTGGCGGCAGGGGTCAGGGGAAAGGAGTGAAGCAAAGCAGAGTACCAGGACCGGCTGGTCCATGGTGCTTGTCTGCTTCTTCTCACAACAAGCCCACCACAGTGACTACAGGCCAAAATTTCAAACGCTTGCCCCTGCAGGAACTTCAATGAGAGAACGCACAAACTCCAAGATAAGATCACTTTATTGGCCATATACAATTTCCTGTATTAGGAATTTGTCTTTTCGCATACCCCAACTGGCTCACCATGAGACACACAGACGAGGAGAGAAGCTGGGGGTCAGAGCGCAGGGTCAGCCATTTATATGGCGGCCCTGGGGCAGTTGGGGTTAAGGGCCTTGCTCAGGGGCCCAACGGAGTAGGATTCCTCTGCCGGCCACGGGATACGAACCGGCAACCTTCCAGCCACAGGCCCAGATCCACCACACCGCCCGACTCCAGACCCCATGAAGTGACCATCCTCTAACAGCAGTCTTCGTGGGCAAGCATTTTGTTTCCAAGTGTCCTCAGCAGAACGTGCTGCTCAGACAGACTCTGGGCAGCACTTCAGCTTTTTGGGAAGTGGGCGAAAGCAACCGATATAGCGGCAGCTCTTGAAAGGCCTGATATGACTTGGGATGTTTCAATGCTGTTTTTCATTTACTGCCAGAACAGAAGCACTGCAGTCACATAAAGAACTGCTGAATTCATTCTGAGCTTCCTTCCATTTTTAGTTAGGACTGAACTAAGAGTGTCTGGCTGAAAGACAAAAAGCTAAGCTTCCATGAGTCAAGTGAAAGTAACAACTTTATACGGTTTACAGAGAAATTCTGGGAATATAAAGCCAAGCAAATGTGGAGAATTTATTAGTCTGTGCATGGAGGTCCAACAGAACCACAGGTCAGGCCTTAGCAGTAATGGAACAATATCTACTGCTGCAAAAGCAGGAAAGAACAGGAAAAGTAAGAATAGGAAAATTCATCAGGACTTGATATAACATAGGCTTCTCACACCAGTTAATCACAGCAGGGGTATGGAGAGCTGTACTTGTGATACAAACATAACCTAACTACTATAACTACTGTCTCATGAGACAGCACCATAGTTGGTAATGCACAAGAACACAAAAGATACGTGTATGCACAGCTATCATTACAGCAAGAAAGGAAAATCAGGGTCAGGATCGTGGGCAGTGAGAGCGTTCAGTATTTCCAAATGAGTTATTAGTTTATGAACAAAGTTAAGCAACTTCTGAACACTTCAACACACTGCACGCTCCAGGCTGGGGGTGTGTTTAACACTTGTAAACCTGTACATGTAAAAGAGTTTCCTAGACTAAAATACCTATGCTCTGCCACTAATGCTTCAACTCTCCTAAAAGGCTTCTATATGAAACATAACTGGTATCCTTTAGTCAATAGTCCTGTTTTTCTCCAAACTCTCGCCAAACCAACAAATAAACTCACAGCTAAGAAGGTGATAGTTTGCTTCTAGTAATGCAGTCCAATGTAATGCAATAATGCATTACAAAATAATGGTCCAAATATTATGTCAGATTTTAAAGACCAACATTACCGGTGATTATCACACATGACCAGAAATAAACAACAGGCCACCTTATCCCTCTTTCAATCTGTGGGAAAGACAGAATCTGTGCTTAAGAATAGGAATCTAACAAATTTGAACCTTAAATGTTATTGAACCCCAGATTGTCCTCATTCACATAACGCAGACGGCAACAAACACACAGAAGTAAAAGATGGGAAATGTCCTAGTCATATCCTACCACTGTCTGTCCCCTTTCTCACCTTTAAAGACACCATCTACAGTACAGTAAGCATGTGGCAAAGGGTATTGAAGATCCCTTGATCATCTTCCTCTAATGCAATATGGCCTTACAACAAGTACCTAGCCAAGGTTAAACCTTAATACGATTAAGTCTTTGTTGTCTTGAGAAAATAAATTGATTTCATTTACACTGCATATGAGTTCAAAGGAAATCTCATTGTAAATCAAGGAATGTTACGTTGGAATTGTCATCATTTAAAGTGCGCAGTGATGGGTCATTATGGAGGAAGAGTTCTGAGTGGAAGTTAGTTTAATTTTTTTCTCACAACATTCCAGTCCTCAAAATTGGTTTAATATGACCCATCAGTTTCATGTATTATAAATCACTTTAAAAAATAATGATTTAACTAACTCATATACTACATCCACAGGGAATTCTGTTGGACGATTAATAAACCTCTTTTAGAGAAGGGAAAAAAGCTTTCTCTGTAAAGAAGAAATAAAATTAACAGCGGCGCATGGTCTCCTTGTTTTTTCCAAATTTGATGCCCGAGTTCCATGGTGACAGCCTGTGTCAATAAGGCATTTCCCCTAAAATGTAAAGAATAGGATTTCAATTAATAGCACATTGTCGGAGTTCAGTGCTTTCATTTTCCAAAGATATAGTGCGATATTGTAATAAATCCAAAACGTTCACTGTGTGATGCCAGCCTCGTCAAGGACAGCAATGTTTCAGCTAGAACAGGCAGCAGGTGATCAGCAGCGGGTTAATCACACTGGTGTAAGTGGTGACCAGAGGTACAGACTGAACTACACCGGGACAGCCCCCCCTCAGGAAAGGAGGCAGGCAGCCAAGTGTGTGACTTCTTGAATTTATCACCAGGGCTGCAATGGCTGCACAACTGGCGCCTGTGTGAACTTTCTGGAGGTGTCATAATCAATATTTCAAGGTGCTTTAGCTCTTGTTTGTTTCACGGCTGAAGGCGACAGGGCTCAAAGTCAATTTAATTCTTATAGGTACTAACTCTGTCCAACTGTTAATTTGGGCAATAAAAAAAGGTCTCATGGTGTTTTCACATATGTTAACCAGTTTTCTCCCCCCCTTTGTATATATTTCCATTTCATTCCAAACTTTCTACTGATTCATTTTTGCACATTTATATCGGTGGAATGCAGAACAGGGAATCAATACACAAAAGGGCTTGTAAACGGACATCGTTTAGTCAGTTCCTTGAAGCACAGCCAGGCACTTAGGGTAGGCAAGGTCTAGTATCTGATGTTCAACGGGTGGAGAACTGAAGCCCAAGGAAAATCAATACTTTAAAGCTCAGTCTGTTTGTAATAGGATACAAGATTTGTTTGCAGCTATCTTTCTCAATTTAGACTCTCCAGGCCCTTCTTTCGTATCAATTATGAGAAGGCTAGCACCCAGATCAGTGTTCTCCTTCCTTAACACGGCAGAACAGCTCCCTTGAGCACTGCCCTGCACAGGGTGGCAGACTTAAGGGACACCAATTGGAAGCAGAAAATGTCTGACCTCCACTGTCAAATCTCTGGACAAAGACAGTGGTTCCACTTTACCACAACTGATTTACTACGCAGTCTCAAAAGACTGTGTTTCACCAACAGCAACAGGCTTTTAAAAAACAGGCTCTACATTTGGAAATTGGTGTTACAGTTCTGGGCCCACTGTAATTTTCTTAGTGCAAACTTCTTTTTTCTTCTCTGATTGCCTTCAGATTATTTAATTGTTTCATTATGATTTTTACTTTTATACTTTTCGCCTTAATTCCTTCTACATTATTCACGCTCTCCATGGCTGCCTGTCGTTAATTTTTTAAAGATCCATCTGTCAAAATACCCATGACTGTTACAGAAAAACCCCAAGTGATTTACTTTTTTAACCCCCTGGGATCCCCCCCAGCTAAACATACTAAACATTAAACAAGAGCTGCCATTTTAAAACATCTTCCACCAGTCGAACTTTGTCAGTTAGCTTCAGTGCTGGATGAAGCTAACACAAGCTTGCTAATTTTACAAATTGATTAAGGAGAGCAGACGATGTTTAAAGAGCTACAAACTTACTGACTTTCTTGGGAGCTATTTAAATAAACTCAGAAGTAGCTCTCAGAAAAAATCGTTATTGTAACCTGAATGTAATCAGCAAATCCATGATACTAGAAGCAGTGTTGCCACTTTGTAGGCTGATTTTATTCAATCTAGGCAGCTAGGTGTAGCGGAGCTAGTTTGGGCACGGTGACGTCATCGCCCTCCCTGTGCCTAGCAGGGTCCTCATCCGCCTGGGCTGGGGGAGGTCTCCTTTAGCTCACTCGGCTGGTTCCCTGTGGCGTTACGCCGGAGACCCGGGTTCACACCCAGGTGCTGCGGGACAAACCGGCGGGGTGGAGCGGCGAGGGTACGAGCCCGCGCGGAACCGCGACGGTCACATAGGCAAGGCCAAGCCTGGTGAGTCATGAAAAAGAGGACCTCAGGGGAAAGGTCAGGTTGCTGCTGTATGTAATGCAGGTGGTCCAGGAGATGGCACTTGTCCATCCTGCCAAGAAACGCAGTGCTATGGGAGATGTCTTCCTTTAAATTAAGTATTAAATCAATGTCCTGCCTTTATCGTTAGTGAGGTCATGGCACTATGCATCAGAAAAAAGTGACCCAACTGAAGTCGCTCAGGGCTTCCAAAATCTGGGTTTCCTAAAGTTGCTCCTTAATTCAATTTTTTTGTGAAGCAATGTTTAAAATTCACTAGTTGCTTTGGAGCCTGAAGCTCTGAAATCTATTATCAGTTCTCAAGCCCTTATTCACTGGATGGCCGAATCTAGCAACTGACTGAGTTGGGCAACTCCCATGATTCCTGGTGAATTGGCAGGTTTTAGTCTTAATGAGCTCAATCAATTCATTATTAGCTTAATTGGAGCAGAGGCTGCTGCTCTGAAAAAACATGGGAAATCTACAGACACACTGTCTATCCCAGATCAGGAGTGCCCACAACCCTTTGTAAAGGAAAAGAAATGGATGAGCTCCAGTGGTTGAGGATAACTAATACATTTCTTATTTTATCCAATTAATTTAAATTCTTAAATGTCTCAGCTATGAGATGTCAGCTCAAAAGCTGCTGAATCTTGAGTTTGCTTTTGATGTGATATGGTAATCTGACTATGTTTGTCTCTTGATTTTTCAACAGAAGAGGTACACAGGAGATGAGACCGGGTGGACAGCTGCAACATGACTGGTCCAACGTTAACAGAAACCCTTTAAAACTATTATTCAAAAACAATATTGTAAGCCTAGCTTTGATGATAATTAAATCCTTCTTTTAAAAGAAGGACAATATGATTCACGATAAAATCAATATCAATGTCAGCAGCTCCTTAAACCTGCTGCAACAACAGATAGAAATAAGTACAGGGCTTCCTCAGTTACTGATAAAAATAAATTAATAAAATAATAATTCAATTCATAAAATACTAAATTCTGACTTCTATACTCCACAGTCACATATTCCCATTACATACAATTATTATTGTATTGTAAAGTCTTACAGTATCTATCTATTATGATATCACAGGTATGTTCTACAACTTCTTTCTTTAACTCTATATGCCAGGTAAATGTGGAATTAATCTGGCACTGAAGTCGTGTCCTTATAATGTTAAAGGAATAAAATTAAAAAGAATAGCATGAGATGATGCTTAGAGTTTTTGCCATATTTAACTCACCTCTGTTCAGAGCACGCATTTCCAGAATTCAGAGTCCAGTAAGTGACCTCAGTATGACTTTTTGTTGTTTTTTTTAACAATATGCTCTCATATACAGTATTATTGGACATAAATAATTTAATCAAAAATAAGTCATTTCCTGTTCTATTTTTGCCATTAATGAAGGTTCCCACAGGAAAAACTTTATATCTGAAATATGCAGTAGTAACTCCTGGTTGACAAGAATTGCAGATTTTTGTAGTTCCACAATGACATATAAAGGCTGTTTAAGATTTTCTAAACTGTTAATAACCTTGTACCAGAGGAGAAACAACAAATGAACAAGTATAGGCCAACTTACTTTTGTTGGACTTGAACCTCACCCAACAGCTGACAAAACGAATCTAAGCACAACATTACATATCTGGAAAATCAAACACTAAAGCAAAAGGAATTCATGTTCAAGCTGGAGAACAATTGAAACAATAAAATGCAAAATTTCACTAATATTCTTAAGCTCCTCTTCGAATCTTCTAGTTGCACTTTAATTCTTGCTAGGTCAAGGGGAGTGATCTATCTCTGCTCCTGCAGGTCTTGATTGTAACTCAGCTAATAATGATGTGAGTTGGCGTGTTAGAGGCTGAACTAACCAATTTTGAAGCCTCCAAACAAATAAAGGCCTTCACCTCAGCACAGGCAGGCAGTGGCTGGCTGGCTGTCTGTGACCGAAGTACCACTGACGAAATGCCCCGAGAGTAGGGTGGGGTTATTTTGCTCTCAGCGACACAGCGCCTCCTGTGGCATCCCATGGACGCGCAGGCATATGGCTCAGTAACCACAAGCCTCCTCCGATTGGCACCGAACCTCCGGTAAGGGGCTGTGCTGCTTGTGACGAGTTGGGAGAGTTCAGCTGACGAAGATCTGCACATGCTCACTGTCCCTAGTGCGTAGCTACTGAGCTGAGACGTGGAGAATACACATCAGGTAGGTAAAACAGAAAATCTTCAACTCTACAGAAAAAAAAACAATTGGTCAAATTATTGATGAATAAACTCCTCCCAACTCTTTAGCTGCTTTGGAAAAAAAAATGAAAAAAATAGGAAACCTACAGACTCACTAGCCCTCCAGGACTGCAGCCAAACCATCCTGACATACTGTGAAGCATCCAAGCAGGATGGTTCGCTAAACGAGGTGATGCACTATATAAAATAACATCATACATAACAGTTGATATAAGATTTTGACCCGTCATACAATAAGTACAGTAAATCACCAGATTGTGGTGTTTCCATCAGAAGCATTGTTTCTTTTTCTGTCTGGCCCCACCTTGGCAATACTATACATTGATTGAAACACCTAAAAGATGTTGCTTGGCTTCAAAACACGAGAGAAAACCTTGCCCTGGTTCACAGTGCTCAAAGGCCCAGCGACACCACACCTTCAGCAGGGAAAGGCCTCTTCCTGGAAAAACGGCACAAATTATGCAACAGGCACTGAGTCCCCCAATGGCATATTACTTTACAGTACAGTGTGAGCAAAACTAGAGGGAGTCTGAAACTACTTATGAGGCTGCACATGCATCTCTGGGGGCTGAACACATTTTCAAACATTTCAAAACCCCCAGCCATGAATGTACGGCAAAAGTTTCATTAAACATTTCCTTTTAACACATCAAGTGCTATCATTACAGTATTGTGTTTCCCTGTCTCCAAAGTAAATTATATTCTATACTACAGGTCCCACCCAGACTTTCATTCTTCTTCACACTAACATTGCTTTGCAGAAAGCTTTCATACTAAAAGCTCAGTGTTGAGTCTGAAAGAACAAATTCATAGACCAAAGGAACCTGCGTGCTGTATACATCTAGACCTGTGTGTAAATTGTGATTGCTCCATTTCTCATCAAGGCTCACAAATGTTTACAGCAAATGTAGTTGTTTTTTTCTTCTGAGTACAAAAATTTGTTTGAATTTTAGATATACTGACAAGACTTTTATTTAAACCAGACATTGTTCTAGAAAAGGTTTGCCAGGCAATTTCAGGCAAAATTCACATGAAAAATTAGCAACATTTTTATACCGAAGAGAAGCATCTCAATATTCCAGATGTCTGAACAAGGGAGATGTTATTTCAAGTATTAGGTTATGCTTGCATTGTGTGAATAAGCACTCAGGTACCAAGAGAAACTGCATTAGTTTTGTAAGTGCATTATAAATACAGTAGCTACTGCATTTAGTTTTGGTTTTTTTTTGCCAGTTATGAACCTTTTGAGATACATAGCTATTTTTTGCTATTTTCTTCGCAAATGGACAATTCTTCCACATTGAGTGATGAGGAGAGAAAAGGCAAAAAGGTAAAAAGGTAAAGCCCATTAACTGAGTCACAGTGGTTCATCAAGCCAGAACCCATCCTGGTTTCGTCAGCGTTAAACAGACTAGAGAGTATATAACTCCCCACTTTCCCACCTTCCGGATGGGATATTGGTCCATTGCAGTGATTATTCCCTGACAAAGCCGGTCTCAACTCATACAGCTGTAAAGGAGGAGCAACTGGGCTAAAGTAACCCACTCAAATAGCAGTGTCTGCAGCTGGGACTCGAGCTCACAACCTATCAGCTATGAGCCTAAAGCCCTGCCCACTAGAGTAATCTTAATCTTTGCTGTGAAAGATATTGGCTTAAATATAATGTGTAAAATCTGGATTTTTCAAACAAAACGAGCTTCTGAAAAGAGTCTAAATTTGTCAGTCTGTAGACTGTTTTGACACTGACTGTGCTTTGTTGTACAGACAGATATATGGAGATCAAACCTTCCTTCTTATGAGAAGAGGATCACCTAGGCTTTGCCAGGGCCAAAACACAGCTCATATCTACTCAGTCTGACAGAAATATAAGGATTTAATTCAGTAATTCATTACAATAGTGAATAAGAGAATAGAAAGAATGTTTGAATAGAGTGACACACTCAATGCAGTTTCTGCAAAGAGAGAGGGGGTATTAAAAAAAGCCTGTAATAAGTGTCCAGGGTGACCTAACCCCAGCTGTACTAGGGTGACCGGGGTCTCCTATGACATAGGAGTGGGGAAAGGGTGAAGAGGGGGGCAGGACCGGAGTCACAGAGAACAGAAACAGTCCCAAAGAAAAACAATCTGATTGTGTTCTCAGCTGCGCAAATGATATGGGTCATAAACCCCTGGCACCAGGGCTCTCAAGGCAGAAGGCAGGACATGTCTTTTGATTGAACAGGCATGGGTGGCACGACTGGACGGCACACTCCCTTGCTCAAAGCCATGCTGAACCAGGATCAGTGCCACCGCAGTGCAAAGCCAGCAGCAGGGGGGTGAAATTGCCATTAGACAACCCACAGGGGCTGACCCACATGGTGGGCCATTCGACACCCAGACAACAGGAGCTGCCACCAGCGACTGTTTGCATTAGACCAAGTGACAACTGTTCAAATGCAGCTTGACCTGGAGAGGTTTCTTTACACAGAAACCACTCTTCATTTACACATTCTTTGATATTTTCATTAGAAACGTGACACAATTCCCGCAAAGTGGGGGAAAAAAAGGGAAAGAGCACAAGCCATCAGCACACTTCAATGGAATTTAGTTTTGAAAGAGAAAGAAGACTTAATGATTGAGGGTAGCTTGTTCAAATCACTGCTTTGGCAAGGAGACCATGGCCATGTCATCAGAATCCAGAGCACTACCTCCGCTGACCACAATGAGGACAGCATGGAGACGCTCACCCCACTATCACAGTAACAAGTAATAGGTTTATTCCCTGCTGAAAAGAGAAGACAGAAAACACAACATTTCGGCTGTGGAGCCTTCTTCGAGTGAGAGTCGAAATGTTGTGTTTTCTTTCTTCTCTTTTCAGCATAGAATAAACCCATTACTTGTTCCTTTGCAGCCTATGCATGCTGACAGAGCTACCCACCTGAACCACTGAACCACACGCAGGCTCCAGCTTGTCACAGCCTCCAGTTATGGGAGCAAGATGCAAAGATTCTCATATCTCAGAAAAAGTGTGCCTGCCAGCCTGCCTGCCATCATCTCAGATCTGCGCTGGGGTGCAAGAATCACACATTTCACAAAACCGCTTTGTAGCAGCAGTCTCTCACTGCAACAAGATCGCTCTCTTGTAATCTACAGTAGCTCTTTTTTATACGGTTAAGTATCTTACTTTCCATGAGGGATGTAGAGAGTTTTGCAGAAGGACAATTACTGGAGAACTGAGAATGAAGGACTGTGCTCAAGCATCCTACCTGGATATGAACCTTTGAACCTCCACATTCTCAGATATGAGCCCCAGTTATGATAAACTGACAATATAAACAGGCATCTCGAACTTTCCTTAAGAGTTTCATGTGAAATCACAGTTCATATTTAGTAAAACCTAGTGCAATTCTATTAAGGTTCATGGTTTTGTTTGGAATAAGTAGTATTAAGGAGCAAAATATTACTGCAAAAACAGATCAAGTAACTGCCTCGTTGTTGGGTATAACGTCTGCTGTAGTTGATACAATTATAAATTAAACTGAAAGGTACTGTTTGGCAAATGCTGAATTACTTAATTGAATGAAAACAAAAGACAAACGGCATTGCTATAAATGTATTTAAAGTTTTCTATAGTGTTTTAAGTGTTAAACCAAAAAAAAGACCACAGAGATATGCATAGGTATGGAAATATACAAAAAAGGTAATTAGGTTTCACAACTGCTTATGTTTCATTATTTGTGAGAACCTTAAACTGTGATTTAAAGCAATATCATTAAAAACTTAAATACCTTAAAAACTACTCAAAAGTGCATATTCGTTTTTAAATTGTAGTGTAAAGATAAGAATATTTTAAATCAAAATGTATATTATTTAACGTTTCCAAGTTCATCTCCTTGTCCTTGCCATGGAACACAAGTGGACCACAGAGCAGGACGAATGCACTACCGAGCAGGCCAATTACAATGACTAACGTAAGATCAACATGGCCATCGTGAAGAAAACACAGAAAAAGCCAGAAACCCATCAATTACCGTTGGAGCACTTGAAACATCTCATCTTGGTATGCATGGATCAAGGTTTTGTTCAGGCACAATATGTGTGAAAGCTGGTGTGTGGCAACTTTTCCATATGTGGCATATCTTCTGAGTCAATATCTGCTCAACTGGTGTGTGCGTGGATACTGTACTGGTCTTATCACTTACAAGACAATTATCCTCAACCACTAGGAATAACCAATATTGTGAATGTTGAATGAATGGAACATTTATAATTCCTGTACATCTTAAAAGAGCAGATTATATGAGGACGTGTAGCAAAGTTGCCTCATCTCCATGTAATGTTGCAGTGTAATGTTGTAAGTGTAAGTAATGTTCTTTAGGTGGTGATTCGAATTGTTCTGCAGCTAGGGAGTAAGATACTCCCTGTAAGATACAGCACAGTAAGATACTCTTTGTATTTTCACCTGATCTACGAATCACCAAACAACTAAAGAGCAGGACTGATGTCTAGAGTCATTTTCTTTTCCTCTAATGCCTTTTCAGTTTTAGTTTTCTCTTAAATTGAAGATGTAGGAAATAATGACTGCTGTTCTCCAGACAGAGGATTGCTTAAGTCAGAGATTTAACACCAGCTCCTGCTCTGAGCACGCCCTTGTGAATGCTGGTCATTACAAGGGACACCTGGGAGCCGGAGTAGAACCTCTATACTTAAAATTTCCTCGACTTCATGGAAATGTGAGCTTGGATCCTTGCCCGATGATGAGCAGAAAGACTTTGGCACAACCTTTTTAGGGCTGTTTTCTCAGCTGTTGTTTTTTAGGTAGCTTTGGCTGGCAAAATCTAAATAAAGTCTTGTGGAGCTGGGAACAAGCAATCTCTGGCCTCTTTCAAGAAATGGATGGAATCCTCAGATCAATTAACTACTAAAAGCCAAGCAAGCTAGATGGATTAAATGTCCTCTCAAACATTCTTACTGTATGTTCTTAGAACAGAATTGATGCAGCACTCTCTTAATAAAACAGGACAGATGATCAAATAGGCTGATGGATAATTGATACTAATTATATTAATAAAGACAGAGGTATGATAATCACCTAAATGGTGCTTCCTCTTCCAATTATGAGCAACAAGAAATAACGACAGGGACAATGCTACACAACACACTAGGGGTTTATACAGCAAGAGATATTTCTATTTTTTCTTGTAAGTAAACTTCATTACTGCAGTCTCTGGGGGAAAACAATAATAATAAAAAAAGTCTGGCAGATTTGGAAGTAAAACAATAGAATTGCTGAAATGGAATTGAAGATAGAAATAAACTGTTGAGTACCAAATGCTAAGGGACATCATTGCCATTGAAAGCAATGGTTAAAATGTTTAATCTGTATCAGATCTGAAACACTCAAATGAAGCTAAAAACAGCTGTCACATTAAAATGCTTTAGAATCATTTGTGTAACTAATATTGCAAGCACATACAGTATTCATAATGGCTCATAACAAGACCAAAAGCTAAAAACTTTTAAAAAGAGAAAAATATGTACAATGTACAATGGAAGACGTCATTAAGGATCTGAGAGATGGCAAGGACTTTCTAGAGATGCAGCACAGTAACAGTGGTTCTGGTATATACTGTTCATTTAAAATCTTAGTATGCTATATTTTTTATGTGTGTTGTTTCATTGTGTTGTGTACAGTTTGTGAAAAGTGTTAATGTAATGTGTTGCCAAATTGTCTAAGGGTTTAAATTTGCCATTCTGACTAGTACCGTAGTATCAGACAGCTTAAGATGAAAAGGAAACTCGACGACAGCCAAGTTTTTATCATCTAAAATTCTGCATTTGAACTATGTGTCCTGGATAAAGAGGAATCTGTATAAAACCCTGAACTCCTGCAGAGAGACACACCAATAAGACAGTTCTACTTAATATCTAAGATTTTCACACATGAATCAAGACAGGCATTCTTCAAACTTAAATTATTATGTACTTCTAATTTATACATATGGTGAGCCCAGCATTTTTATTAAGTGGAAATCCGCACAGATCGTATTTTTTTATGAACAGCTCAGCCAGTTGAGAAGATTAAAATCAGGAATGCTTCCTGCTGAATTAGCATGGACTTTCTCGCAGTTGCGCATTTGACAACTGAAATATGACTTTTTGTATTCTGTCTTTCAGGGTGTGAGTTTGAGATTAAAAGAGGTACAGTACCATCACATGGGAAACAGCAACCTTTTCGATGCCTTTTTCAGAAAAGAACTTCAAAAAAACATGTGGCAGGAAATATATACAGTTCATAGCTCTGAGAATTATTTCATTAAATGTTGATCTCTGTAGGGCAATATTGGTTCTTTTAACACATACCACTGTGAATCTTAATGCACCCTGGTGCATGATCAGCTCTGTCATCACTTGCTTAATGCCAGGATACTCACACGGCCTTGCTGAGAAGAGATTAACTGAATCCTTTTTCGTTAGAAGCCCGTCACAATATCTTTTAAGTTTAACAAAACACGAAATGAATGAGCCCCAGCTGTGTAGAAAGGCATCAGCGTGGCGACTTCCCATTTTCTAAGTCTTTCCTTATATGGTGCAGGCTGTCGACAGCCTAGCAACACATGGCAGGCAGAATGCAATGCAGTGTTTTCTTGTTTATTGTTTGTGGCCCTTCCTCCTTGGTCACCCCCTCAGACCCTCGCTGTGAAATGTTTGCACACTTTCAAATCTTGCGAGTGCAACTGCTTTTGCCTTCATGCTCACTTTAAGATCCAAATACGTCCAGCAGAACAGAAGAGCAAGCCTTGGTCTCTGTCTTTGTGAAACAGGGAATGCTGCGCATTTTCAAAAGGTACAGGGAGACTCAACTGCAGCCCTTTATAATGTTATATCAACAGATCTCACTTTTCTCATTGACAGGGTGATTTCCACAACCGCCACCGATCCAAGTTTTCAAAGTCCACAAAGTCCTTTTGAGGATTGACAGAGTCCACCCAGTGAACAACAGTGAAACACAAACCCCAGGTCAGAAGCGGAAAACTGCTTGGAAGTATCTTTAAATCTGAAATTTAAACTGTTTACCCAAAAGGTTGTGGGAATGTGGAACAAGCTACACAGCCATGTTTTTGAAAGAGCGGAATGAGATTCCGGGATCAGTTTATTACAAACTACGAAACAGACCAGATGAGCGAAATGGCGTCTTATAGTTTGAAACGTTTCTTATGTTCTCATGAGTTTTATAAGTAAAACACATTGAGGATAAATAGTTTTAGAGTAAATATTAGGGTTGGATGATATCCCCTTCACGGGATACAGCTCATCAATGGTGAGCCAATTTTGATGAGTCAAAGTTAGCAAGCACAGACAGCTGTTTGACCCATGTCAGGGCTTATCAGCTGACCTTTAACAGGATAGCCAGCTCTGACCTTAAACAAGCAAATATATGTTTGTCACAAGGATACTAACTGTGGCTGCTAACTTCGTAAGCACTAAGATGAATCAGAAGTTTAGACTGGGACCCAGATTAAGTCTGGGCGAAAGCTTCTCAATTCAAAGGTCAGTTTGAAATAATTTCCTTTAAATTACCTTTGCCAGCAAATTAAGTATATAAAGGAACAAGTAATAGGTTTATTCCATGCCGAAATGAGAAGAGAGAAAACACAACATTTCGGCTGTGAAGCCTTCTTCAGGTGTACCCACCTGAATTAAATAAAGTATATTATTGTTACTAAATAACTAGCGTTTGGAAAATTAGGTGCTTGTACAAAATAATATAAAAATATGATTAATAATTAGTTTACTGGTTGGTTATACACAATGGTTTTGCAAAAGCACAAATTGTGTATTAGAAAAAAGAGCACAACCAAAACGCTTATCGATATATATTAACATGAACCTTCACTTTTTCAAAGCACAAACTTTGAAAGTTGTTCAAACAGTGGTCATGTTTTTGGAAGGGAACATCTGAAAAAAAACTCTGGTTACAGGCGTCTTCGAAATTTAGTTTTTGTGATGGCAAGTGCTGAAAAACCTTTGATCACTTTGGTCCAGAACGCACTTAGTGATTCTGCATTTTTTGGGAAGATTTCTGTGCAGTGTCTCGCTGTTTTGGATCTCAAGAAGCTGCTCTTGAACGTCAGCACTGCTTGAAATGTCAACAGCTAAATCTTGGCCAAATGCGAAGCTGTATTCGCACCCAGCAGTACTCAGTCACGTTCTCTGGGATGTAACAAATCTTACACACATTTCTAACCCAGGAATGTTCAATTACTGGGAGTTATAATTGATGTCTAAAAATACATGCATTAAACATTTTCCTTTATACTGCTTTCCACAAAAGCAAGTGTGATATAATTCTTTTATTCTTCTCAATGAAGGTGGCATTGTGGTTCCCAGGCTCTAATTACTCTTAAACAATTTTTGTTCCAGCAATTCCTCACATGTAATTGCAGCCTTTTGAAGAAGCATCACTTAAAATACCAAACATACTGACAGAAATACCACTAGCAGGTACAAAAGGTATACGGTTTCTTGATACATTACCAGGTACTAGGCAACGTTAAACACTGGCCTGTATTTGTTTGCTTTCCTCAATTGTGTTTAATTCATTAACTGACTGGAATGACATGACGGCAGGTCAAAAAAAAAAAAAAACTACCAGGACATGAAGATAAGGTGATGGGGAATATTTAGCAAAAATTAACCAAAATTTAACATTATCCAATTTGAACAGCATAAGGTGAAACGTGACAACATATTTTATTACATTTTGCATAGGAAATTATAGAATGACAATATCTGTAATGCTTTGTATTACAGATACAAAGATACAGATACAATGCTTTGTAACCTCGCTCATCAACTGCAAATTGTAACACCGTAAGTGTTCGTGTTTGCTCACTTTTCACTGGCTAATTATACGACATTCTGGAGAGTCACATTTACAGCACATTCATGTATTCTGCATGATGTAACAGAGAATAAACATTCATCATCGAGTCTGCTAGTCACAACCTCGCAAGAAAGAAAACCGTCTATCTTGCTTTTCCTTGGTAGCCATGTGAATGTCTCTCATCATTAACACCTGTTCCTTTAAACAGGAGTGTTATGTGCACGAGTCCTCAGCTGAGGTGCACCCCTTTACTCTATTCCAGAGAAATAAAAACCATTACATACCCTTAATGTTCACCCTAAAACCTTCTGGAAAACCTAAGAGAGCCAGTGCCAGTGACATGGTTCTGACTAAATCAGGGCTTTAGCAGAGCCAGTCAGGTAGGTGAATCTCTGATGAGTCCCCACACACCATTCCTCTCTTTTCCAGAGAAATTCCAGCTTTGCCAGCTTTGAAAACGTTCCCATACCCTTTCCAGGACTCTGCATAATGAATGATCTCTATGACGGTCAAAATGCCAGATTCCCAGTCTTTCGCTCATGCCATTTCACCACATTTCCCTTTCCACATTAATCACTGAGAACAATATCATTCCGACATCAGCAGTGTAAAGCATTTAATAATGTTCTGTAAAATAACTATTTTATTTTTTAAAAAGTGGACGTAGTGTAAGAACTTTTGGTGATACTATAATCACCTTGCCCAGCCAAAGGTTCTGCTCTGTTCTGTGGACAGATACTGTAGGAGGACTGTGGATGTTTACATATTTATCATGCAGTTGTGCCTTATATGAGCCAAACTGGAGACCACATAGCTTGAAAAGCGTTTAAGTTCCCAATCACAGCTGGAGTTTCCATTCTGCATTTTCTAATAGTTGGACATTGTACCAAAAGTGCATTTCTACCAGCAGATTGAGTAAAACTAGTCAAACAGCTAACAGCCTGCTGCCAGAAAATCATTTGTCTTCCTTGCAGGTGTCCCTAACACATCTGGCCAATGACAGAGTACCCATTCAACCAATAAACACAGAAACAGAAAAAATATATAATTGAGCATACATTACATCATACAGAAAAACAAGTCTGACACATCATTTTCCAGACCAAATTTAAGAAACAGTTATGCCAAAAAGGCATGAGATGACCTTTTAAAAAAATTAATTATACTTTTCTACCATATTAACTGTAAAAAATATATTTTGCTTATTACAACAGCAATAATTGTTATTTATAAATGTTTATGCAAAAACAATAATGCATACTACATAAATATGTTTATAAACACTATCTCTTTCTTTAAAATCTTATTTTGTTCGACAACAGCATAAAAAGAATGGGAAAAAAGCTCCTTACTGATTCTTAGAGGTCTTAAATCTCTTGCATCAGTTCATTGCTTTAGCTCATATTCTTAAATGGCATGGTACATTTCCTTCGGTCAACGGAAAATCAAAAGCAACATATAAAGACGGATTCTCAGCAGATTTTATTAAGAAGCCATCAGCATACGACTCCACCTTTAACATGCATTTTTTACCGCCCTTTCAGAATCCTGGTCTAGATTAGACTACTTCACTTTTGAACATTCATAGAAACACAGATCGACAACTTTTCCTGTATGTGACAGATTTGAACTCCACCCCAACAGAAATCAAAGTATTCAAATCAATCATTAATTGATTTATACAGGAAGATGTCAGCCAAGAAAATGTTGTAAAGCATCTGTAAAAATGCAAAGGAGGAATCCTATAGCTCAATCTCTCATTACAGCATCTTCCATTGCTAACTCACTAAATTAGGAATATACAGTAGGTACAGTTTTCTCCTCCAGTACCACTTCCCAGTGGCCTAGTGCCTACGAAATGTTTAGGGCCTACAAAGGAGGGAAACACTAGTGTGTTTCAAAAAACACTCTGTTTTGAAAAAACACTGTTTCGAAACACTCCTTCGAAAAACGAGCTGAAACGACATACTGTACTTGCGATCAACTCTAAGTGCTCCAAATCAATAATCGTACCCTCTCTAGCGGCTGTTCTAGACACTAGAAGTATCAAAGTGATTGTCGCTCGACTCACTCCATCATTTCATGTGGTTTAGCATTAGAAGAGTTTAAAGTGCATCGTGTCAATCGACGTCATTCAATTGGTGTTCACCCCTCTTTTTGCACATTTCGGAGTGAAAGTGCCGAGGGCCTACAGACGCCAAAATCCAGCCCTGCCACTTCCTCATACAAGGTTTAATAACATGGAAGAGAAATTTACAGTATCTTGCAGCCTAATGCCAAGTTAACAGCATTGCAGATACTAATGAGTTCCAGCTTCAACACCTTTGAGAAAAAAAGCCCTAAACATTTAATACTAATGTTATAATTATGGTAAGGGTTATGGCTTGTTTATTTTGTTCAGCTATTAATTGTTAAGAATAATGCCTGAGATCACATTTAGAAATGATACTAACCACAGAAAGCTTGCCTATTAGCATGCTGGTCAAAAATTCAAAGGTTTGTATGGAGGAGGCTAAAACAGTTACTAGCATTCACAATGTATTGGACTGAATAAGCGCAACCTACTATAAAACTAGCTTTAATCAGAGGTCTGTATAGGCTGAAATAAACCAAGGGATCTGGGTTTGATTTGCTAAGGAAACAGAAACTACAGACAACACAAACCATTGTCACTGAGTCTGCTCTCTGTGTCATATAAAGTGTGGTGTTTGTGGGAAATGCAACCCAATAGAGCCAATACAACCGGAAACAATACCCCATTCAGAAGCCTGGGATCTCAATCGCAATCTCACCCAAAAGCAGGGTGGTCCTTTCTGGGGCTGCCATGATAGTGGGGTCAAAAAAAAAACCTGAGCTTCCACACGTGTAGCTGGCTCTCTCCTCTTCACGCCGACGGTATCGAGCTTCTCCTGCCCATAATCCTTCACATTCAGCCCGGGCATGTTTTTGTGTAGAAAGAGAAAGCTTAACCCAGGTTAAACTTTTCAGTAAAAAATAAACATATTCAATGTTCCAAGCAGTGTTCGTATTTTCCAAGTATAATTAAACTGTACTGTATATATGTATTCATGGAAATTAAGAGCTCCTGTGCCAGCTCAGGTGCCATATGGATACTGTAACACTGTTATACACTCTCCCAACTAACAATGTTCTAAGGATTCTGGTGCACCCAGGTAAATAAACCTAACCCTAATCCTAACCTTAACTCCAACCCCAACACAGGTTTATTACATTTAGAGACAGAAAGAAAGAAAAAGGAAACGGAGTGGATCAAAAGACTTCATACTACCTTTCCACAAGGCCTGAACATCAGAAAATAAACTGGGAGGGTTTCAGTCGTTGGAAGGAGAGTGCAACACTCCTTGTCCCAGATGGTCGCTTCTTAGAGAAAATCTGGGAGAAAGAGCTTTGTTCCCCTACCCTAACCCAGGTTTATTACATTTAGCCAAACATGAGGTTTCAGTGCAAAACACGCTGATGATATGCACAAAGTGAATCTTCAGAAGTACAGTGTACTAGTACACTGGGACGTAGCGGTGATGGACTGAAGTGGGAGTTGTTTACTCCAAAGTGCGAAAAATCACTCACGCCAGATATATAAGCACTGATTCCAAAACTATTCCTGCGAAGCACGTTCCACAAATAGCTGCTGTGAAGTATTTATCAGGGAAATGAAGTGTGGAAATAAAACATCAAAACTGAAAATGACACATGCAATATTGGAGTAGCCATGTGGAAACTATTAAATTGACTCTTATAGAGGAGGAAACATGTAGAGCACTGATTCCAATAGGTTTGTGCACACGAGATGAATGTGTAAGTTCCACTTACTGGCATCATGTTGTTGATAAATGCAGTTATTTGTTACTACGAAGAATGCTGAAGAGGGAGTAAAAATGGCAAAACTAGAAAGCTAGAAAGGACGGCCTATATCTTTTAATTCAGAAACAAAAGCCCTAAAGTAAGAGGGTCAGTGTGCATAATACAGTCATACAGAAAATACTGCACCTCAAAGAACAGCTTCATCCCGATATCGTTTCATAAGTGGCTTTCGTTACGCTGCCAGGCTAATTGGGGAAACTGACCTAGGACATCTGCTCTGACCTCGCGGCATTTAAAGATGGGCATTGTCAAAACTGTGTGCTTCAGCAGCTGGTAACAGTCAAAGAGAAACCTACTGCACTAACTCTTTGAAGAAAGGCAAGGCTGAATGGCTAGAGAGCACTGGAAAAGGCCAGCAGGGAAGACCGCGGAGGCATTTTAATCCCCAGATCACTGATTGATTATTTCCTTTAGGATGAAGACGTGACAGGGCCTTAAAAGTGTGCCATCCTGTCCTTTATTGTGTCTAAGAAAAACAAAAGTTTATTGATGGATGGGGGTGTCTTCCTTCCGTGAGAGAGAGTTGAGCTAAAGAAGACAGCAGCGGTGGGGCTGTTTGTTTAGGTGGAGCTGCACCCTTTTAGTGAGCCAAATCTTTGGTCACATTGTGGGTGGCCCAGCCCCCCCCCTCCAAGCAGCTGCTCCCTAAGCACAGGTTTGCTAGCATGTCACAGGCCTTCCTAAGTCACCGTTGTGTTTATATGGCTCTTCACAGCTATCACTGACCCCTCACCACCCAAATACTGACTTGCTCCGGTCGCCGTTTACAGTCCGATGTCCCCTGGGTAACTAAACAATATACAGTATATCAGCAAAGCAGCCTGTTTGCTATATTATTTTTTAAAGGTGCTTTTCTGGGAACTGGTGGAGATAAGGACAGTCAGGATATACTGTCCTTATCTCCACCTCAGTGATAATGCTTGCTGATATGGGTGTTAAATAGCTGAAACAGGCATTACCTGGTTCTTACACCCTTAGAAAAAAGTTGACTGCAGGTGCAGGAGTGACGTTTCTCTCTGACAAGACGCAGGAGAAAGGTCGCTCCTCCGTCATACACTATCTGCTACCATGGCACTTATTAAATAAGTTCAAGTAGGCAGCTGCTTCAGCATGCCTAGACTGCAAAGGAACAAGAAAAGGTTTATTCCATGCTGAAAAGAGAAGGAAAGAAGCACAACGTTCCGGCGCCCAAAGAAGGCTCCACAGCTGAAACATTGTGTTTCTTTTCTTCTCTTTTCAGCATGGAATAAACTTTTTCTTGTTCCTTTGCAGTCCACACATACTGATGCAGCCATCTACTAGGCATGTTCTCCAACTGTTCAACACACAACCAGAAGAAATAACCAATTTTTCTGCACACTGCCGAGGCTGCATTACAGCCCCTTAATAAGACAGTGGTTTTCTGACACCTGGGTTACACATCTCCCAAGCTGGAGAACTTCACTGTCTACGATATAAGCACATCAAGGCTGCACTGTGTTAAAACCTAATGCAACGCCAGTCTCTTAAGGTTTAAAGCTTTTTCACCCACACTTTTCTAGTGACAGTGTCATCCAGGAGTCAGTCCTGTAAGTTCTGTAATACTCCATTTATTAAAAGCAAAAAAAAAAAGTTAATTGCATTAATGGAACCCCAGCAATGTAAACAATATATTAGTGTTTCCTGACACTGTTTTACTGCTTTCAAAATAATGAATCCAATCCCCCACCCCAGCCAATTCACTGACCTGACATCAACAGGATACTAAAGAAAACACTGACACATGTGCATGGCCAATTAAATACTATACAGATAAAAGCTTAACTAGTTATTTTTTATAAAATCTGTAGAACTTTTAACTGTAAAACACACAAAACTTGGTTTTGCGCCAAATGAGACTACAGGTTCATTAGGGAGATGATAAGGAACTTCCTTTTCTAATCTCACTCTTTATGATGCCTGACCACTCACCCACTCACATCTCCCTGAGGGACTGGACTCCAGATAACCCAGGGTAAGGAGAATAATACATCTAATTGCAAGATTAACAGCAGGAAGAAATACCTCAAAACAAAGCAGGGCCTACATGTAATTCAGAAGATTAATCTTAAGGAAAACACACCAGGACTATACAAACTGCATTTTACCTCTGCTGTCACAAGCCCTGAGCACAGACAAGGCCACAGTTGCAATCCCAGCCTCAGACCACACACAGAAGGGGTTTCGAATCCCTTCAGTCAGCCATTTCTGGGCTTGGATTTCATGAAACATTGGTAAAGATGGTGCTGAAGTGTTTCGATTAATCTGAAAACGTCCCTTTTCATATGTGAGCCAACCACAAGACCCAGAGCTGGTAATTATACAGTAAAAATGAGAGTCGTGAGAGTCACATTTGACATGTGAAATCATATGTACAATACAATTTGTACTGTAAAATAGGCTAGGATGCTCTTTAAGCCACTAATTGTTGTCACTGTTGCACACTGTTACAGAACAGCTCAGTAACACAAATTCACAACATAAAGAGCCTTTCTGAACCAGCCACACACTTACATCAGTTACAAAGAAACTGCAACACACAAAAGAGCTTCTACACTAGTGCACATTAGTTATACTCAGAACTGTCCAACCCATATCTTTCAGACCCTTAATACAGAAAGCAAAGGGATTAGAAGATAATTCCCTCAGGGCACAAATACAAATAAATACAACAGGTAATTCTGCATATTGACATGCATGGTTCGCTGCACATCCTGATACCCAATACTGTATGTGTTTAATGCTACACAAAACTCTCTTTGTCCGACGCAAGTACTGTAGACGCATTTTCACTCAAAGTAAACTGTAATGAAAGCTTTATGTCAAAACCCTCACTTAATCATTGCTAGAGGATCTGAGACAAGAAGCAAATGCATGTCTGCAAGATCATTAAACCAAGAACAGTTTCCTATTAAGATTAAAAGTGTGGGATCAGTGGGATAACATTTATGATTTAGAACTTGTCTATACAGAATTTTAAGAATTCTTAAGGGAAAGGCTTTAACACTACAGAGAGTATCATAAAATACTCAGCTTTTTACTTTATATAGAAGCAGATAATTATGTTTAGACCTTCAATTTTAGTACATTCCCCTAACTACTGCCAATTCTTGAATATAAAATATTTCCAGTATCCCTATAAATACAAATAGCAATAAAAAACTGGCAGTGATTACAAACTACATATTTCATTCTTTTGGATAAAAAAATCAAAGATTTCTGAGCCCATAAGATCTTAATGTGTGAAGTTTGTAAATCAAAAGCTTGAAAGTGATTTAATATGCATTGCTTACTTTTAGATTTAACTAAACATTAAACTGAAATATACTGTACAAAATAATTGATGTTTTTACATACACAGGGTGTACTGGGAGACACTGAATGCGAAACTGCCTGTTTGAAATCAAGAAATCAATTCGTTATCTTGATTCCTGTTGTAAATGCTTTGATCAGATGAATATTAACATCACCTTTCTTGCTACCTTGATCTAAATCAACCAACTTCTTCTCTCCTAAACACTGCCTGCCTTTCAGGATTTGTGCTAGCATGTTTGCATGTATATTTATCACAGCTATGTTAAAATCTGAAATCTGTGTCTTCAGTCTGATTTGTACTGAATCTCACAGCTGTGAGCAAGGCTAAAAGCTGTTCAGAACACTGAACTGAACGTCAACACCAGAAACACTGACATGGAACTGTATCTTCCAGCCTTCCTGTCACATCTTCAGTCTCTCCAAGTTTAGAGTGGAGTCACTTCCTTACACAACACATAAACACGGTAAACTCTGCTACTTGCCGAGATCTCTTTCTGCACTTTGTCGTAAGACAAAAGGAGAGCACCAGTTTCCAATCCATCTCTGGAGACATGAAAGCTGTAACGAACAGGCTCCTGGGATCTTTCAGTAAGAAGAGCCTGGCTGAGGTCCTTTACGTAGTTCTCTCTCTTCATTTCCATCTCCTTAGCCTCTCTGGACACTTCCTCTTCAGACACTAGGTTTGCAAGCAGAAACAGAGATATAGTAAAACCTGCGTCCTGTCTTCTTACCATAAGATTTATGTGCACATGCGAACAATAGATTGGAGACGGAGTTGAATGACGAAACCGGTTCTTATCTAAAACTTGTGTTATATCTGAAGGTAATGGGCCACGTTACCTAATGTATACAGCACCATCATTTGGGAAAAAAAAACATACCTTTAGTTAGAATACAGTACTAACAATTCTGCTTTATGATAGATAATGCAGGATTTACAGACATTTATAATGAGCTTTGAAGATATGGTTTAAATTATGTTTGTATACAAATTGTCATTCACTGAAATTCACTCTATATTTAAAGTATTAAAGGTACTGCCGAAGTTTTCATCCCCTTCAAGAGCTGCACTGAAATAACCTTTAAGAATTTGCTTCACTATTCTATACTCATGCAAAAAAAAAAACAGTGTGCAGAATATGCCCACAATTATTATGAGTAGATGCCTGATTAATGAAAGACCTTTCATTTTGGTTTTAAGGCTAAAACGAGATATCAAAAGTTACTGATTTAATTATAAGAAACTGACTGTGTGGAAGATATCTGTCTGAATATAATAAGAACATTGTCCTAAAGATGGTGAAGACTCGTTACACCTAACAACAGAAGAGCCCTTAGAATCACTACTGACTAATAAAAGGCATGTAAAGTCTGGTACAACTGGTACATAATGAATGCTGCACTATCCTATTAAAAGATCTGCCCATTATATGTATGGAAGATATATTTTCATGTTTTTCATTGCATTTCAAATAATGTGTATTGAACGAATTGGGTAACTATAATGCTCCTTGCTCCAGTATGTGTGTGGTGTACGAGAGATTTCAGGATACAATGATAGGAGTCATTTCTGTCAAGTGTATATCAATCAG
Organism: Lepisosteus platostomus; assembly: GCF_059453375.1. Classification (NCBI taxonomy): domain Eukaryota; kingdom Metazoa; phylum Chordata; class Actinopteri; order Semionotiformes; family Lepisosteidae; genus Lepisosteus; species Lepisosteus platostomus. The sequence continues at coordinate 72,035,526 of NC_142614.1, read as the reverse complement.
TTATAACATTCTGCAGAATCAATCAGCTAGGTACAGCTGTTCACATACCGTATTACATTAGATTCAAGGCTGATTATACACAGAAGCCAGGTTGAGAGTTTCAATCACCACCAGCAATCACCAGATCCAACATCATGTATCAACAGGTGTGCTTTATTGCAGTTCAATCAAAGCTCTCAATGTCTCCATTTGAGTTGCCATTTTTGTGAAATATATCCGTCCAGTCTGAGCTCAACACTGCAGGTGTCCATATACATATGCACACTACAGCATATTGATAAGAAAAACCAATCCTGAGAATAGAATTTCTGAATTACCTAAATAACTGCACTATCAGTTATAAGTTTCTGTTTGTGAAGCTGATGTGAAGCTCATGAAGCAGATTGTGAATTCTTTGATTTGTCAGTTTTGTGCAACAATGTTACTTTTTCTCCATATCACTGATTCAAACTGTATGACTGTATGATTCATCTGTATGACACATTGTTTTCTACTAATCATAAGACAAAACAAAAAGACAAAATGAAAGATCTGTCAGAAATCAGAAAAAGGAAGTAGTTGGCTAATTCATTTGCTACATTGAGTCAGATAAAAAAATAAGGCTAATGCATTATAGAATGGAATGAAATGACAATGCTGTATTAAAGAAACCATACCTAAAAACTGAGGGATATGAAAAAGAAATCTATTTACAGTGTAGGTAGACAGAAAACCGCTTTAAGAGCTTGATTTTGTAACAGGTAAGATTTCACTCAATGTTCCAGTGCCACAACATACAATATAGTGTATGTTGATATGGGTAATTAAAACAACAGGTTTAATGCTGGGCATTATGAGGTTGATCTAAGGACAGGGCATGAAACACTAGCCAGTCCAAGGAAAAGTGATACGCAAATTGCAAAACAAATCTCCAATACGTGACTTTAACCCTTTTACAGTCATCTACACAAAAGCTGCTTTACCGGATGGGAAAACACAGAACGGCAGAGAACTTTTAAATGTTCTACTGTGATGTGTAGCATTTTTTCTGGACTGGCAAAGATAAATAAAAGCTTTGGCATCCTTCATCGTCTGTTTGGGTCTTTGTGTGTTCAATGATTTCAAACAGAAATCGGAATGTCATTGCCTGGTTCCTCTCACCTGCTCCACTCCAGGCAGACTGACCATCGCAGAGCACAACGCTGAAGCCCGACCCAAGATCTTCCCCCCTCTTCACCCGCAGGAAGAAGATTTTGCCCGGTTCAGAGGAAATGCTGATTCGACGCACACTGGTACCCATTCCTCCACACTCTGGCAAACACAATCGATCAGACTTGCTCCAGGACCTGAGGCAGATATAAGACAATCAATCTGATTTGAAAAAATCTACTTTTAAATATTGAATCTTATCTTGAAATCTCATGACAGTAACCATGTTTTAGCTTGTGTTTTCCCACATAGGAAAGGATCTCATAGCTTTCTCAGATCTTCTGTCACCTAGTACACTTGCACTTGCAAGGCAGACTTGTTCTCCCAGTATGCTGATGTTCTTGGAACGTCATGCTTATGAAATACTCTTTTCTTTTAAACAGAACAATACACTTTAAAATGAGATTTTTTTTTGCAAGAAACATTTAAATAGGCCTTTGAGAAATACACACAACAGTCCATATTCAACAGTGATTGCAAAAGTATTCAGCACCTGCCAATAATATTACATTAGGATGCATATACTTATTTGCTTTTACAAATGAACTTTGTTTTATTTAAAACTGTAATGATCAATGTCATATGTGCGGGAGGTTGAAAGTCAGCACAAAAGCTTTGCACAGTGGGATGGGGTATGTTTGTCCATTCCTCCTGACAAACGTATTTCACTCCTAACAAGTCGACTGGGGAGAATTCACAGTCAACAATCGTCAAGCAAACCTTGTCACAAACTTTCTATTGGATTCGTATCAGAACATTGAAGTGGGCGGAGCAGTGGCACTGTGGCTAAGGATCTGCGCCTGTGGCTGGAAGGTTGCCAGTTCAAATCCTGTGGCCGGCAGAGGAATCCTACTCCGTTGGGCCCCTGAGCAAGGCCCTTCACCCCAACTGCTCCAGGGGCGCTGTACAATAGCTGACCCTGCGCTCTGACCCCCAGCTTCTCTCCCTGTCTGTGTGTCTCATGGAGAGCAAGCTGGGGTATGCAAAAAGACGAATTCCTAATGCAAGAAATTCTATATGGCCAATAAAGTGATCTTAACTAACTAACTTAAACATTCATTCCATTGTTGTCGGACCACTTCATTGTGCTTTGGCCCTGTACTGAAATGTGATTTTAGAACCGATTTTAGATTCTTGGGCAACTAAAACAAGTACTGTATTTCTCAAGACTTTGCTCCATCTATTTTCCCCTTAGTCTTGACATGCGTCTCGACTGATGAGAAGCAGCCCCGTAACTTGATGCTGTTACCAGCATACTTGAGAGCTGGGGTGGTGTTGACTGGGTAATGTGCTGTATTGGGCCTGCATCAGATGTAACTCTTTGCATTTAGACTACAAAAACATCAGTTTTTGTCTAATTTGATCATAAACCCTTCTGTTACACTCCATGTCTGCATTGTATTTTCTAGAAGATTTGAGATGAATTGTTTGCAGGAATGTCTTCTGTCATTGCCTTCACCCATAGAGACTACCTCATGCTGGGAACAGTGATAGTGTATGAACAACAACTCCCATTCTAGACAAAAGAAACTGCAAATATTTCAAAATCACTGTTGGCTTCACAGTTACTTTCCTAACCACTTACCTGCTTGCTCAGCTGCTGAGTTTGTGTCTTGGTAATATGCTGCAAATTCCAGTCCAGTTGTCAATAATGAACTTCACTGAATTAAACTAGCTTTCTTCTACTCTATGCCTTTATCAATTTATGCATAATTTGTTTCAACAACTCCTTGGTTTTCATGGTCAATTTGGTGTGTCACAATATGAGCTTGAAATGGCTTGAAATGCAGTATCTGACTGAACTTACAGAGACAGATGCAGTTACTCTGAACTGGTCAATTCACACCACTTTGATTACACACAGACAGGGAACGTTGCATGAATGCTGTGATCTTTCAGACTGTTATTTTGCACCTCAACTGATTTAGGTCTTCCGTGATAAAGAGGGTTGAATACTTATGCAACTGAGAATCTTCTCATTTTCTATAAAGATCTCATTTATTTGCTCGCCATCAGCATTTTTACCTTTACCAGTTTGAAGTAGACTCTGTAGATTTGTTGTACTGTTATTGCAAGCTCAGACAGAAACAAAATGTAGAAGCTTTGCGGTGGGTGAATAATTGTGCAAGGCACTGTAATCAGAAAAGCAAGAAACACTTCATTAATTAATGCATCTTTTTACCTTGCGTTGATAAGTTGCACAGACCATAATGTTCTGTTTTCTCCATCACTCACAACAACAGTTGTTAAGAAACACTCAGAGGAAAATGAATGGAACAATTTTCTTCTAGGTTTTCATGTTTGGTTTGCAATTGAAGCCTTTCACAAGGCCCAGGGGTACGTTAAAAACCACATGCCTCCAAGGCTCACTTTTACTCCAAACAACACTGCAGCTTAATGAAAACAACCCCTCACTTCATAACAACCCTGAATGGTTTCGAGTTAGATAACACCAATAGAAAATATCAAATACATGCACTGATTCATAAAATTACAGTAGCTGTAGAAGCAACAGACAGGATCTTGTATGGACCAGACATGTACCATGCACAGGTACTGTATACAGTAGGTATCCAATATGAATTAGTTGGACTAGTGCACAAATATTCCAGTTCTCAGATATAAACTGCTTATACAGCAGGGAGGACAAATGTGTGCCCACTCATTGAAACAGAACCATACAATTGGATTAAAATGGATGACTTTGTGTCGACAGTGGTGATATTGATATCTGATTACAATCTTTTCTTCCCATCTAAAGTGCATTCTCAATTCAATGATACAAGGCTGTTTCTCATTTCTTTAGCTCATCCGCTGTGCAGTGGGTGATCTGCTATCCTATGGCTACCACACATCGCCAGGATACCACCTTCACTGCTCGCAGAGGGGCTAAATGGGCCAAAGGACCTCTTCTTTGCTGAATGGACTGGGTCACCTCCTACATGAAAAGTGCTTTGTAAAATGTCGCATAAACTCAAATACTGTAAGTATATTTATGGTGGTCTGCTTGAAACCTGGGACAACAGTGTAAGCTTCCAGAGCTACAAAAGGCTTTTCTCGGGGGCTGATTATAACATCTAAAGTGGAATTACGAATCAGAAAAGAGCTTCAACAATACAATTTATTGTTAAAGAGGCAACTTACTCAACCATGGACACGAACATTAATTGTGAGCATTAAACTAAAAAATGGCAGCAAGACAATATTTTATACACTGTAAGTATCAATATCTTTTGGTTTCATTCACTATGGCATAATGTTAAATTGAAGGGTATATTCCAGTAATTTTCTTGGCAGTAAGAACTATAGAGGCTTGTACTCTCAGTGGTTATGGAAACTTAACCTTTGAGTACAATAAACTGCATAGAGGGGTAATGTGTCAAATTTTATATATTATTTACTCAACAAACATTTCAATAAAGAGAAAGATTAGCTCCGTGCTGAAATGACAAAAAAAAAAAAACAATTATACCTGTGGAACCCTCTTTAGGTAAGAGAATATTTACCAATTTTTTTTTTATGTACCACCATAGATGTGACGACCATAATTTGTAAACCTTTTGTGCATACGTTTGGGGACCCCTGTATCTACTGTTTTTTATCATTCTTACTGTAATCTTGTCATTGATCTGCTTGCTTGTCTTGGCTTTTTTTCTGCACTCTGCCTGGATTAAAACAAACAACAAATCAGTCATTAAGAATTTGCTCCCTTCTTTCTGATCCAAAACCTCTTCAAAGTCAATCATCGGATGCTGAACGGACGCGGAATGTCACTGTGTAAACGGGCCCATCACGACCGTTTGCTTCTTCCTTCCACTTAAGTCCTGCTGGTTATGTTTCAGCTCACACAGCGGAACGAGAGGCATCCTGAAACTGAAAACGGCTCAGGGTTGATACCACTTTCAAATGCCATGTGACTTTTTATAAGGGCTGAATGAAAATTTGCCAGACACACTTCAAACAGGACAGTGAGAGCCTTTTGACTGCGACGAAGAAATATTTCGCTGGGTCAAAAGCCAAAGGACACAGCGGTCCTTCAGGACCAGAGCTGAGAATCACTGGCCTGTTTCCTCCATGGGTATTCTTTTTATTATTATTTATTTTGTACTTTATGGGTACTTCCACGGAAAACACAGGCTGCGTAACAAAATACCACCACACAGTATGATGCCAATAATGCAACACTCCTTACATCGTATCTCAAACATATCTGAAACCATGAAGAGCCACATCAGGTTTGGCAGTGACAAATCTACCACCAGGATAAAAGTTACGGTATTGAATTACATATTAGTATATGTAATAGTATAGTATGTGTAATAGAATATGCTCCAGTATGCAATATACATCAAGGCTGTGCATTTCTTCCTTACCTTTTATAAGCAATTCCAACCTGAAGGTAGAAAAAGCAGCATTTCAGCTGTGGAGCCTTCTTCAGGTGTGAAGGCTTTTAAATACAAGGTCCCGATAATTTGAGACCAGAGTTGGATGCAGCCTTTACGTGTTCCTTTGCAGCTTGGACACTGATGCAGTTCCCTATTAAAACCATTCCTACTGGACTGAGATGAACTAATTTACCCATTAAATGTATTATGTTACTGGGAAAGGGAGGTGTGAGAATCCAACAACAACACTGTGTAGTAGTAACTTGGAGATTTCAGGGACTCAAGTCTCATTCCAAGTTTCAAGGACTGTCAGTGACCCCCATGAAATGACTTCAGAATGAAGCAAATGGGTTCTTGTGAAATCACTGAAAAGTTGGCTTTTGTTCCCATTAAATGTGAAAAATGGGTTCAGCGTTGAAGTATAAAAGTCTGCTTTACAGTAACGTCTTAATGTTTCATGTACAGCAGGAATTCACCTTCGCTCTCAAGATGAATAAGAACCCAGGTGCTCCAACACAGTCTCTACCTGCACCTACAAGACCCACGACTACACTTCTTTCCCCATCGCCCATCTCCCACTCACACCCACTGTGCTGCCGATCATGTTGTCTTCCTGGCCAGCCACATTAGGATACACAAGAAATGTCCACTGGACGTGTTGAGAAAATCCCGAATGTCAAATTCTGTGATTGCACTTCGATCTCCCTAACAACCTCAGCCTCTGGGCAGTTGTTGCTTTTTACTTACTGCTTTTTTTGCTTTTTACTTATTGCTTTCTAAACTACTTGGGGAAAATCAATTATCATTGTCAATGGCAAGATACATAGAAACGCGAGATTTGCATGAAACACATGCAGTATAGCAGGATCCATACTCATGGAACGCTCCATTGGAAATATCCTTACCTAGAAACCGCTAGTAGCTGCTGACTGTGGGGCATCCGTAAAGTGATGTTGGCTTTTGAAAAAGTTCATGATTCAGTGAAGTATACAGCAAAATGTAAAACCAATGCTTATTTAACTGAACTGATATATGCAATTATGACTAAAATACGCAATCAGAAACAAAAACAACATGCAAATACGCACCTCCAAATGCCAATACAAAGCATTGTCGCTTAAGAATGTGTAACACAAAAGTCAACTTGACCAAAGACATCAGAAAAAAAAATGAAGGCGATTTAAAATTACAAGTAAAAATTATGAAATAACAGTCATGCTGTTTAAGATGGGCTAAAGATTAAAAAGACTATATAATAGAACAGATTAAACGTTAACCTCAAAAGAGGATGGCTGAGACACAGTAACATCTGCACACAAGACAATGGCCTCCAGTAACGACAGACAAGCACCCAAATTAAATCAGCAGTCACTCAGGAGCTGCACTGTGATAGGAAGGAGAGTGACTTCAGAGATAATGAAAGAATTTGGCTGAATAGTTCCATTAATGTGGAGAGGAAGCTGGATACCCTTTTTACCTAACCTGTATTCAGACATTCAAATTCATACAGATTGTTCAGGTGGTCCCTAGGAAAAACATTTTCCTTGTAGTACAGTATATACAGAATGGACAGGATCTGGCAAAATTATTCACACCCTTGCATAGTCTTTATATTTTGTTTCTTTAATTAAAAATGGAAATGTCATGATAGTGAAAAATCAAATTAACAACCCACACAGTTAGTTAAGTGGTCTCTGTGTGGAATAATAGTGGTTCACAACTATTTCAGGGTAAATACATCCATCTCTGTGAGGTCCCCCAGTCAGGTAGCATATTTCAAGTTTATATTTGAACCATGAAGGCAAATACACATTCAAAACAACTGAGGGATAAAGATGTAGAAAGGTACAGAGCAAAAAAGTGGATACAAATCTTTCAAAGACTAAAAATGAATATCTCTTTGAGCATGGTGAAGGCAATCATTAAGAGGTGGAAGGCACCCAGACACTGTCTAGGTCAGGCTGCCCCTCTATACTGAGCAGCCAGGCAGGGAGGAAGATGGTTAAGGATGCCACCATGAGGCCACCAGCCACTTTGACAGAGAATTCCATGACCATGAGAGGAGATGATGTTCATTGGTCATCAACATCCCAATCATTCCACAAAAGAAGCATTCTTATCATTTTTGGTCTAAATGAAGTCGCATCTAACACATACCCAACACAGAGCTTCACTCAGATAATACCATCCCGACTGTCAAGAATGATGGGGGCGACTTTATGTGACAGTTCTGTTTCTCATCAGCAGGGACTAGGGTGCTTGTCAAGACTGAAGAGAACATAAATAGAGCAAAATACTTAGTGGAAAACCAGCTTCAGATCTAAAATTCACCTTTCTGCAGGACAGCTATCTAAAGTACAAGGCCAAAACTACACTGAAGTGGCTTATGAATAAGAACGTTAATTCCCTTGAGTAACCAAGTCAAAGTTCTGACCTGAGTCCTATTAAGGACATGTGGAAAGAAACTGCTGTCCATAAGTTATCCCCAAGGAACTTGAGAGAGCTTAAGCAAATCTGCCAGGATGAATGGGCAGGTTCTGCACCAAGCTGATACTCTGCACCAAGGTTATAGGTTATCTGCAAGAAGACGTGCAGATACAAGTAGTGCCAAACGTGCTTCCAGCAAATATGGATTTCACAGGTCTGAATACTTACACAATCAACATATTTTATTTCTTCCTCTTAGGAATTTAAGTTTAAACCATTGTGTATGCATCACTTTGTAGCTTCAAAAGCCGGATACCATAGGTGGAGTCTGAATGCGTCACAGGCCACAGATGATTTTGACGAAGAACGGATTGAACACACAAGAGACGCACAACAGCTTCAGACACAAAATTTGTCAGAGGAGAGTGGCATTAATATTGCACTCACGTGTAAAAATGTGCCATAAAGAAGGCCGCAAGCGCAGAATTGCGACTTCTGACCACAGCTGGCAGCTCCCAGATGGCAACCGAGCGTAGCTACGCCAGCCAAAATCAGTTGTATGCCTTCCAACTAAAACTGCCAGGTTACTGCTCCTGCTGTTGGCTGCCTCATAAACACTATAATGGCTTAACACCAACCAGACAAAGTGCTAAAGATAAACAACTCAATTCCTGACTGTTGCAGCTTCTCAATAAATGTGATTTACAAGTACTGTCCTCAGACTCCACGGCCCCCACCTGCAGTCTAAGTTGGATGGCAAATGCCTGGAGAGGGAGGGAAGAGCCCAGGAGGGGATCCTCTGTAGGCCCACAGGGAACAACTCGCCTGTTATCTCCCCATGCCCATCAGTCAAGGCTCACTGGCAGGTTGCTGCCTTGCACTGGGAATGAACTGACTGTCACCATTCACTGCAACACTGAATGGGAACTGACAGCAGAAAGGCAGGCTTGGCTGTGCCCCACACAGACATCTCTGTAAACGTGCAGTCACCTTTTAAAATTAGAAAGTTGAACAAGTCAAGTAAAACAAGAACAAGCAGATAAGATGCACGTAGAGGAGTGTGAGAAGCCCTTAATTATAGGACTTGAAAGCTTGTCCTGTTCTACACAAGACCTAAAATAATCCATATATTTTCATAGAAGTTCCCATGTTTCAACTAAATGATTCTTCACTGTACTGCATGGTCTAGTACAATAAGGTCTACCTCATCATTGCTGCTTGGAAAGCAGGCTTTTATTATTTTATTATAATTAGTAATGCTACTTATATACAGTAGTGCCTACTTTTCCATATACATAAGTGCAACTTTTCTGGGTTCTGTCACATTCACAGTCAAATTTACTGCAGTGCAAACATTAACTAAATAGAGCCAGGAAAGGCATTTTTCTGATCCTGGGAGGCATTACGTTTTTTTTATTCTATCTCATAAAGACAAACCTTCTTGTTTGGTGAGAGTGAAAGCCAGTTCTTGATTACTCTGTGCAACCTAAGGTATCCAATTTGCATGAACACATCACTCACCTAGGTCAACAAACACCAATAAAAGCGCAGGCTGCCAAATTAGAATTTATAAGGGTGAAAGACTATGTCAAATTATGTGGCGATACTGCTCCCTAATTCAAGGTGTCCGTAGTGATAAGTGGGTAGCTAACAACATGTTACAGCTATGTTGCTGTCATTAACTGTGCTGTAATTAAGAAACATTCTGAACATGCTCTACACTTATAACTTACACTCACCTCGAGGAAAGAGAGAGAGAGACAGCTATTCAAAGGGCAAGGCACATATTGTACTGTACCTCCTAACTCTTGCACGTACAGCACAGGTGCAATCCCTAGTTAATGGCATCTTCGATCTCTCACTACATCCCATCCTTAGAACTACAACCTGCCCTAAAGGGCTGTAAGTAGCAAACAAGTTATTCATGTATAAATATGAATACTGTAAGTTATCCATGTAGTTTCCATGTAAGGGCCAATTGGAAATTTGGCCAGGACGCCGGGGTTACACCCCTACTCTTTTCAAGAAACGCCCTGGGATTTTTAAAGACCACAGAGAGTCAGGACCTCAGTTTTACGTCTCATCCGAAGGATGGAACCTGTTTACAGTATAGTGCCCCCGTCACTATACGGGGGCATTAGGACCCACATGGACAACAGGGTGAGCGTCCCCTGCTGACCCCACTAACACCTCTTCCAGCAGCTACCTTAGTTTTTCCCAGGAGGTCTCCCCTCCAGGTACTGACCAGGCTCACACCTGCTGAGCTCCAGTGGGCTCCCAGTTATGAGTTGCAGAGTGATATAGTTGCTGGCCAAGTAGAAGCAAGTCACCCTTAACCTTGAGAATCTGGCAGAGAGAGATAGCTTCCTCTTTATATTCATTATTATAATCTGCCTGATACCATTATTCTAGGCAGTTTAACACACTCTTTGTATAATGAAGCATCATACCTTCATTATCTTCGTTGGCCACTGAGTTACACAGCATGGTTAACAATGATCTAATGAATGTTTGTGGACACCACAAGATACTGAACTACAAATTGCAGACTTCAGGTGTTGCATATCAAGAGAACTTTTTACTATTGTTCGTGACTAAAAAGGATTCAACTTCAAGTCAATTTACTGCAAAACCCAGAAGATTTGTATTGCATCTGTAAATATAAATCTGGTATGATTAATATAGTATATACAACGTTGAACCTAATGTACAGATCACCCAATTACTTTCATGTGCACTGTGAGAACAGACAGTCAACACAGATCCCTATCTCCGAATATACCTACTGCATTAACCAGATGTTGACAAAATATCCATACCAGACAGACAGGGCTGAGCTTGGCTTCTCTCCACCCAGCTTCACATGAAATACTCAAGGGTACCTACAGCAGAGTGAGGATGACCCCAACATCAGCAGTGCCAAGACTCAACCCACAAAGTTCCCTACCAGGCACCACATGTTTCATTTCATTATGACTAACCATGTCAGCACTTCACACTGCTTTAAAAACAGCGGATTAGAAGATTAAGACTGAGAGAGAGTATAGCATTATTCACCAATTTTTTTTGTTTCATTTTATTTGGAGCAAACAAAAGATTATGCACAAAAAACAATAATAAGCGAATGATTAAGAATAATTACTGTGAATCAGTTGCACAGGGGTCATAGTGCACACAATTATAAAAGTATTTTGTGTATATGCACAGAATTACCACATGATTTTGCATATTCTTATGTAATCCAAATTGGTTATTTAATTTATATATTTAAAGGCTGCTGGTATATTTCTTTGCTGACAGCTGCAGATTATTACCGTTAATATTAAGAAGTCTATTGGAGTTCTGGCCCTAAAAATCCTAAACCCCCTGTGATTTGTCTGAATTCAGATCCACAACACAGATATATCAGATATACCATTCAATATATCTATTAATAGTAGAGATATACCGCTCTACTACATAGTAGTAGTAGTAGCCCCTGCTTATGTCTCAGACGGATCAATTGTCGAAATGTGAAGAAACAGTTCTGAATGTTCAGAATCACACATGTCAAAAAAACTGCACATGATCTTCACCATGTGATTCCAGAAGACAGCATTTACAATTTGTATTGGGGTTGTCTGAACATCATTCAGAACACATTTTATCACTGAAAATTCATTCAACACCAATAAAACTTGCCTCAGGCACATGAGTTGGTCTGTTGTTAACCTTTTGTTTTCTTGACCTGGTGCAGATGACCATTTCTCCCAATTCTCCCTCCATCAACCAAAGTTGTTCAGTGGTGCACCCGCTGTAGTTATAGCTGACATGCCATATGGTCATTAAGGCCTCTAAAAGTTGTTAATAGTCACACATGAGATGGACTTGCTAATTGATGTGATTAATCTATTAACTAATAAGATAATGGGGCGGAGCAGTGGCTGTGTGGCTCAGGATCTGCGCCTGTGGCTGGAAGGTTGCCGGTTCAAATCCCGCAGCTTTTAATGTGCCTCTTCCATTGCAAAATGTGCAGCATTTTTCTGTCCAGCCCACATTATAAATGGGTGCAGGTGCCTCATTACCATTAATCACAGGGACAAGACTGGCACAACTCATTTTACAGAACAAAAGTCAGGCTGAGCCAGATGTGGAGGAACACTGAGATATATGGGGCTGTCATGTGAAAACCTGGCTAGTTGGAAGCATATTTTATAATATCATGTCAGAATACAGACCAAACCTATGTTTTGTTTTTTTTAAGTAAAGATTTTTTTATATAATTGATACTAACCCTACTTTCAGAGAAGTAGTAAGAAATTTGTTTTAAAACAATTGTTTTAAGTCTTTTTGGGGTAACTCACTATTTATAACTCTATTACAATACAGTTAGAGGCTGCATCTAATTAGTTTAAAGAACTTAATGGATTTGGGCTTTCTGCACAGACAAATTAACATTTCATTAAATCTAAGGCAATTTGCTTTGTTGCTGCAGCCATATAAGAAACATCATATGTTAGGGTAACACTACTTTGAGTCCCTTAGTTTATAAACCCTTCAATGTCCTTCAAGTACAGCCTGCTGGAACTAAACCTTTATCAGTCTTGACCAGAGAAGACTACACGAGGACATGATCCAAGTATTCAAAATCCTGAAAGGCAGTGACATCAACCCAGAGTACTTCTTTAGTATCAACAGTGAACCGTGAACCAAAGGACACAAGTGGAAATTATGTGGAAATGCATTTAAAACTGAGAATCGGAGGCCCTCGTTTACACAAGAGGCTTTGGGAGGATGGGACAGGTTATCCAGCCATATTGCTGAGGCCTAAACCATGACTTCTCTCAGGAAATGGTTTGATGACATCCTTGGATCAATTCATTGCTAAATACCAAATGAGCTAGATGTATCGAAAGTCCTACTCTCATTTGCAACCTTTCTTTTGTTCTTATATTACTGATTTTTCAAATTCAACAAGACCCACACAAGACCCTGTCATTTAACATAAAGTGGGTCAAGCTGCTGTGCGGAGGGACTTTTATTCTCTCCTGGGATCCTGAGTTTCACAAAAACCAAATGCAAGTGGACAAAATTCAGTGATATGGTATGTGATGTCTGTATGAACACACTACAGAGCCATGTGGCCCAGCTGCACAGCAACTGTGCAATCAATGACCACACTCTACAAACACTACTTTACAAAATTAAACACAGCAACATCTGTACTGTTTTTCACTTGGCCTCCCCAGCCAGAGTGTCAGCAACAGAAAGCGTCTTGGCATTGACTTTGCAAACATACTGCACCGGAGCCCAACAAATCTTCCTGGAATCTTCCCAAGAATAAAACAGAAAATGAGAACCTAACAAAAAATATTTGTTTTGACAAATTTAAGATAAGATACAGTAAGAAAAAATTAATTGACCCCCTAGGGGAAAAGTTTTATCGACATACAATGTTTCTGTGCAATCTGAATACATCACATCCACTGCACATGCGTAACTGATTACAAAAAAACAAAAAAGTCATGACAAATTACACATATATATTGTGTTACTGCATAAATAGTTTATACTGACCCAACTGCATTTACCCTTATCATTTACAGTATTTGTATGCACCATCCATATCACCCTGCAGCTCTCAACTGGCAGCCCACTGAAGCTCACAGGGGTGAGCCTGGTCAGTACCTGGAGGGGAGAAACGAAGGGAAAACTAAGGTTGCTGCTGGAAGAGGTCTTAGTGGTATTTGCAGTCTGTGTGGGTCCTAAGTCCCCAGTATAGTGGCGGGGACACTATACTGTAGTTGGTGCCGTCTTTCGGATGAGACGTTAAACCAAGGACCTGAATCTCAGTGATCATTAAAGATCCCCGGGCATTTCTCAAGAAGAGTAGGGAGTTATCCCGGTGTCCGGACCAAATTTCCCCCCTCGGCCTCTACCGTGGCCTCCAAATTGTCCCCATGTGTGATTGGCTTGCACTTGCCCTGATGGACTGGCGCCCTGTCCAGGGTGTACCCTGCCTTCTGCTCGTTGCTGGCCGGGTGGCTCTGTGTTCTGTGACACTGTATGGTATAAACCAACACTGTACGGGTTGGTAAACGACATGACATTTACAGTATTAGTATTAACAGTTTTAATAGATAAGGGAACAAATGAATATTTGTATCTATTTGATCTACATTTGGGAACCCTAAAACATTTTTTCAAAAGGAAGAAGTTGATATTCAGAATTAAGACTATGAAAAGGGTCTGATACCATTTTTCAGTCCCATAACTTTCACTGCTGTTTGGACAAGACGTGATTTTTTTTATCGTAACTGGACCGATACCTATCAAACCACACTGTTATACCATATGTAATAACGCTCTCGATTACAGCATGGTAAAAGAGGAGCATTATAAGCAATCTGAAATACAAATGTAAATAATACAATTATCCTGGGTAATAGGTTCCTTGTGAATCACCACATATGAATGGTCACCAAATTACAAAGACGGTGCCTCATTGTCATCCCTGAAATCCATTGTTATAGACCACAGATAAATTAGCCTAAATGAAGACATTTTAAATGTTTACTTACACAATGTCTTGAAGCATAAATGAACATGCACTACTCCCCCTGCTAATACAGCTGTCTTCGTAATGCCACTAAAAAGCCTTCATTATCTTTGCTGTGAAGTAATTATGAAAAAAAAACAACAACATGACTGGTAAGCTAGTATCAACCATGATTAAACGATGCTTACAAGGCATCAGAGCTCAGTGTTTCCCTAGCTCATCTTCTCAAGTCAAACCATCAGATCATGCCCAAGCTGTTTTCCCATTCAGCACACAAACCTAAGATTTTACAGGCATTTCTTTGGCAAGACTGATACAGCTGACTGCACTTGGAAAGACTAGCACCCTCTCTTCCTGTCCAGCTACTGTGTTGAAATGGGTGTCCTCTAAGATCCCTTTGTACACACATGAACAAAGCAGTCCATCGCTTTCCCAATCAATTGGCTCATACATGGCTTCATTTTAACACTATCTAATTCATTATTTTGCCTCTTAAATCATAACAATGTCACTTGGCCTGCTACCATCAGTAATGCACAGGAGCTATCAGTCTTATTTAGGATACAAGTGAGCCACATACAGCAAAGACTGAGCCTCTTATAATTTCAGTACAATCTCTGCAATATCCCCAGGGGAAGCCGGTTTGACTCAAAAGCCCTGGTCAGGCCTGGGGTGCAGATGTAGGATTGTTTGTATTATGTTCCAGTGACATAATTCCAAGAGCTCTCAATCCCTCAATGCCCCAAATCAAAAAGGCTTTTATAGATTTTCTGTGAAACCTCACAGGGGAATAACTGAGGTGATCTCCGTGTAAAAACAATTAAATAGAAACATTTCAAAAGTGTTCTGAAACATTTTTTGTCAAATTTATTTATTCCGTCCTTGGGTAGGGCAGAGTTCTACAAGGATTGCTGCTCATCTCTTTTTTGTTATTGGGTAACTAGGCTGCTGAGAACTCTTAAAGAAATATAACATTTTTTTCTGTATTTTTCAGCTAAATTTCCATCATAGGTTCTTTGGGATTTTGTGAAGAATTAAACACCTTTGGCCTTACTTTGATAAACTGATGACTGACATATCATCCTGACAGAAAAGACCTGCCTTCCAGTCACTGGAAGATGACTGTCTCATTAAGAAACCGAATGTGCTTTAAATCAGAATTAAATCCTCAACAAGGAAAATGGGGAGAATGTAAGAAATCATCTTCCAAAATCAATCACAGCCTGGCAGGAAATAAGATGCACTAGGCAGAAGACAGTCCCTATAATTCAAGATTCAGTGCCTAAAAAGATACAGTGGTTTGACACCTGGTGTCCAATTGTGAACAGAATTACAGAATGCAGCAAATGTGATGTATTAGCCATATGATTGAACCTTTAAAAATATGTAACACTGTGTTGCTTGTCATTCTCATTGCATGTTGGCAGCAGCATTTGTTTAAGACAATGGCAAACTTTATGTTACAGAAGTGGACAGATGATAGCATTTGAGTACTGTATTTGCACTGCAAAATTATTGCTTTGCACTTTTTGTAATCTGTCTCATGCTCTTATGATGATGGAACAGGGATACATTCCCAAATTATATGTAAAACCACAGCAGGAGTATGGGCCAGAAAATGTCCAAGAAAAACACATCCTCAAAGGTGACTATCATTAGTGTGCATTGTTAAGTCATATAGTTTCACTGTTGCTCCCATTCCTAACAGTAAAGTGAGTACTGAGTACAAAACCGGCTAAGAAGCAGACTGCCTTACTAAAGAACAAACTAAAGATGCATTTCAATCTCATTTATTTACTCAACACATGCTAAAGAAAAAGATAGACTGACAATGAAAGATCATTTTGGAACAGTAGAGAAGAAAATCATCCAAAATGATACTGTATCATGCCATAGAGATAGAGGTACCCAGCTGAATGTTGCTTTCAATTTATGATCATTTATTTTTTTCTTGTCTTTAATATTGATTCACTAGACACTGCTGTAGATTTCTCAGAGCACAGAAGATGAACATGTCGACACTTGCACAATTATAATTGGTGCACAAATACGGTATATTTGTGAATATGAATATGAATGCATATGAATATGAAATGAACTTTGAGCGCTGCTTTCGTGTGAAATATGAAAAAAATGAAACAATCCCCTCCTTCGTCAAGCTCCATTAATTCAATTCAAGATCACGGATTTCATCCTCTGTGGAACATAATAAATAATCACAAAAAAGACAAAGAACTCTGCACCCTGCACATTCTCTCCAAGTCTGCAGCAATTACTCTCTAAATTGTTCCTAAGAGAGTAGGTAAACTGCAAAATACTTCTATCCTGTAACTATTATTACAAATATTAGAATTAAGTTACGAGGAAGCTATTCAGAAAATGAAAGCACACAATACAGATTTTGCATACTGGTTAAATACGTTTGGCACCACTTTAAGTAATTGATCATTCATGACTTGGCAGCGATGCAATCAAGTGACTTTGAACAAATGTTCAAAGGGATACAGACCTAAAACAGAGAAAGAGAGTGTACTGTCAGTTTGTATCTGAAAGGTTAAAAATGATCGACATCACCATAACTCAAGAAAATCAGCCACTGAGGTTACACTGTGATACAGGACGTAACAATGAGCAGCTGCGTATTTTTCTTTCAGTTAAGGGAAATTAAACTTATATTCTGTATCGATCCCAAAGGTTATGGTAAAACACAGTGGTTCTTAACAATGAACGACGATATTTTTTTATTCTGTTTCAGAATTATAGAATGCAATCATATGAATAAGGATTTGGTTAATAAGGAATAACAAAATGAAAAAATAATACAAAATAAACCAAAGACTCTCGATTAGAATGTGTCCGAGTCCTTCTCAAAACAGTGTTTTCACACACGAGGGAATGCAGTGACGGCAGCTTGACAAAATAAGGCAATGTCAAACATACAGTATACTATAGCCCTTACATCATCACTGTCGATTCTGCATGAATCAAAACTGATAATAAAACACGTCTCCGGTACACTCGTACTGTCCAGTTTCATGTAATGTAGGTGTCAGTATCATGTTCACAATTATAGCGTAGTTTTTCTAACTCAGCTGCATCACACAGTCCCTTACTGTCACAGTGTTTTGGCGACAGTTTGAAACCTGCTTAGGCGAGGGAGGGAAGGGTACTGAACCGTCCCAGTGGCTTTAAAGTAGGAAACACATCTTTGACTTCCCCTGGCATCACTCAGCTCCTCTGAAAGTGCAGCTGTCATAGTGTACGACAGACTGTCTCTGTTGTCCTGCTTGGACCACAATTTGAACCTTCGGACCACAACACGTATCCTACCTCTAACTGTGTGATCTCTTCCGTGTACCCTGCGCGTGGACGGATCAGTCAGTCAAAGCAGCAACGGACCAATGACAGCGAGTTAAAGCAGACGCGTCATTAAACATGGCCACCGGGGCGCTGTCGTCATTCTCGGACTCACTGGCTCGGCGCCGATTTGAAGAGCCAATCGGGGCTTTCCGCACCTCCTTGCCGGTGACGTCATTTCCAGGGGCCCAGAGGAAGTGTGATGTGGCTGTGAGCGGAGTGTCATTATGGTAAGAGATTCACTGTTTGCCACCTTTAAAACGATATGTATTTTTAAAATACGCTCATAGATAGCTATTTAAATACTTGTTTTCCAAATTTATCATCCATATATCCTTAAGAAGTGGAATCAGAATTTAGCGCTGTGCGTTTAGTGTCGGGTTTCCGAAGACTTTACTTTTTTTTCCCTCCCTGCACCTTTACTGTTCTCATAGAGAAAATTGCATTAAGGTTCTACGCTTTTGCATGTGCTTTGCATTTTTTCAAAGAAACGTGCTAAGTTAAAAAGCATAAGATTATGACTGATGTTGAAGTGGCGTGTTCTATCGTGTACGTCCCTTACTGCCCAGACAGCCATTGGACGTACGGTGGGTTGTAAGTAGTACACCTGAAAGAGCTTGTCGATGTAAATGTCGCGCTCAAAAAAGTGGGATTTCAAGAAAAAAAAAAAGCTGCTATAAAAAATTTCAGTGCCCCCCTCGAATCCTGTAAGAGTAGTAACATGAAACTTAACATGTTAAAATCTTAACTGTCAACTTTGTTTTGGTTTAATTAAACCATTGTTTATAACCTAAATTAGCGAAAAGTATGTGCATACATTCATGTTCATGTATTTTTTCCCGGTGGTCAAAATATAAGTTACATCCTACCGAACAATGTGATCAGATGGAGGGTCTAACCTGAGCAAGGTATCCGCAATCCACAGGATTGTGTTAATTGTGCACATTTAAAATAATCCTTGATTTAAATTCTGCCAATTCATATTCTAAAAATTTAACTATGCATGTCATGTCATCCTGTTTGCTTTTTTAATTCTTCCCCACGCTTCTGTTGCAAGAAGGTTGAAAATGGTCTGGATACAAATACCTTTTTCATAAGTGGGTCATTCAGTGAGAATTCAGGGTTATTTTGAGCATCCCAGATGCTCCTATTATTCAGCACAGAAAGAGCTTTGGACAGACGTTCACGGTATTTCACATAGTGTTTGAGGTACAGTCATTTAAATTGGTCATTTTGGGGTGTTTCGTATCTGACAAGGCTTACCATACCAGAAGAAATGGTGATGTCTGATACTATATGTGCTGCAGAAACATTATTGGCATCACTTTAAAACTCTTTGCTCTCCCCAGGAAAATCTTTGCTGTGAAGTAGGAGTTTAATAATATTAGTTTCAGATTTTTTTAAATATTAACATGAATCTTTAAAACATTCTTTAATTGGTATGTTTTTATATAGACTCTAATCTTTCAGCATAGAAGAGTAGAGTGAGACATGCACTACGACCAACTGTCACAGTGTCAACTGTGTCTGATGGGGTTAGAGGGTACAGTTGCCATTCAGAGCAAGCCGTCCTTTATTGCGTGCAAGGAACCCC
This sequence comes from Lepisosteus platostomus, assembly GCF_059453375.1. Taxonomy (NCBI): domain Eukaryota; kingdom Metazoa; phylum Chordata; class Actinopteri; order Semionotiformes; family Lepisosteidae; genus Lepisosteus; species Lepisosteus platostomus. The sequence goes on along the minus strand of NC_142614.1, from coordinate 72,016,037 downwards.
AAAACACTCTGGATCTCCATTCCTGGCCTCTGAAAATTAATTGACAACTTTGACTTTCATGCCAGTTATTTGGGTACCCCTGGAGGAGGGATTTCTGTAGCACTTAAAGAGCTGAAGGACGCAACAACTGGAACGTTTGTGAGGTACAGACTTGAGTAGTTCTAGAGTATAAAAGCGTTCTAGTAAATATTAAAAATATTTTTACAGACTTAATCAGCACTACTCTTACTGTTGCCTTTAAAAAAAAAGGAATTGGAAGCGAGAGAGCTATCTCAGCCAACTTATGTTCTAAAATTCCCATCAGCTCCTCTACTAGTTGGGCTGTTTGTGGAACCTCTCAGTGTTAGTGAGTGTAATGATGAAGATGCTGCTATAAGCCATGGTTCGAGTTGATCAATTTGACTGCTCAAGCGCTTAAATTCAAAGAATGCTTGTCTCTTAATGTAATCTCTTATCACAGAAGAGATATTGAAACCTAATTGTCAGATACAGACAAATTAAGCAGAGGAAAATCGAAAAACTGCCTGGGTTTTCACCATTTGAATTTCATTGTGGTGCCCGTGAGTGCTCACTTAAAGGGAAATTTCTATCATCTACAAAACAACGAGGCACAGCTAAAATATTAGCGCTCTTGCCAACAATCTGACAGTCCTGTCTCAAGCAGTGGCTGAGGATTTAGTTTTGTTGTGAGAAAAGAGGAAATTGCTAGAAGCCGAAAGCTGCAGACGCTGACTATGAAAATTTCTGGAAGCTAAAATTTCAGTCACCGCAGAACTTTAACAGAGTAAAGTGGGTTTTGAAGTGCACGTTTCTCATTTGGGTTTCTGATATATGATGTACGGTGCCTTAATTAAGAGTGCATGATCGAAAATCGTTACACACTTTTCATGCTTCTGAATGTGATTTGTGAGCGAGGGATTTTGGTTTTCATAATGAAAATGACCATGAACTCGCATCAAGACTACACATAAATTGCTTATGACAGGTTTTGAAGTTTTGTGCTGGCCTGACAGTCACTGATATATTGTTGAATCTGTTAAAGTAGTGCAATGAAGTACCATTTCATATATCAATATTAATACTTTATTGCCATGACAACCAGTTGCATGGTATTTGGTTCGGAGAGATCATAGAAGTAAAGACATAGAAAACAATTATGCAACATAAAGCCGATAACAGACAGCATCCACTCCACACGTTCACAAACCATCCTAAACACACACCAGTAAAATAATTAACAGTGGGGTCTCATAGAATACCAGTGAGCTGTTCAAAAATTTCAAAATTAAAGTGCAGAGTTTATGTATCTCACAGCCTCTGGACAGGTGCTGTTACAGAACCTGGTAGCCCTTGTCTTGACAGACCTGAAGACCTGAGCCGCTTACCAGAGGGGAGGAGAGTAAACTGAGGCTGGGGCAGGGTAAGAAGGGTCGATGAGGATCTTTAGAGCTTTGCGTTTCAGTCCAGAGAGTGAGTCCTCAGAGAGAAGGTGGTATCCTACGGTTTTGGAGGTGAAATACATTACTCTTTCTAGCTGCTTTTTGTCCTGGGCAGAAGGCTTGCCAAACCACACAGTGATGGAAAAGGTGAAAACACTCTCAATGACAGAGCTGTAGAAGAGGGTAATTAGACTCAGTTGCTCAGAGAAGGACGTGTGATATACTGTAGTGCAGAGATAGTCTGTGCACCCCAAAGATAAATATGGCAGCTTTATAGTTTTGCCATGATAGCCTTCGTGAATCAAAACTAGTAGCCAATTCATATCTCTTGAAACAAAATGATGTTTAAATTCAGCAATTAGTAATTAAGGTATGAGGATGTGGACAAGTAAGGAACCACCAGTCTCATTAGCTCAATTAAGGGAATAATTAGAATCAGTTGTTTAAATAATTAAGAAGGTCATGGGAGCCAAGTTTGGAAGCCCCAACCTACAGTATATAAATTTTGGAAAAAGTTATTGGTGCTCATCAATCTGGAAAGGGTTGCAAAACCGTTTCTAAGGACTTGAGGTTCTACCAATCCATGTCAGACAGACTGCTGATGTGACTGCTTATGACCCGGCTATCAACTGAAACAACTGAACAACTGTGTTCATGGAAGGATAGCAAGCAGAAAACCACAGCTTAAAAAAGAAGGATATTTTTCACAAAGAGCACACAGATGATCCACAAAGCTTTTGGAACAATATTCTCTAGCCAGAGCAGTCAAAGGTAGAGTTCTTTGTCCTCAACCAAACATTTATTTTGAGTAGAGGAACCTCATCTGAACCATGAGGCATGGAGGGTTAAGGATGGCTTTGCTGACTTAGGATTTGGACAGCGGGACATCATTGAGACAACCAGGAATTCTGCTTTGTATCGGAGGATTCCAGAGGAGAATGGCGGCCATCCATCTGTGCCAAAAGTGGATCTTGCAGCAAGACAACAATCCTATATATCCAAGCAGATCCTCAAAAGAATGGCTGCAGAAGAAGAAATTCCAACCCAGTTTTACAGTGGTCTAGTCAAAGTCATAAAGACCTAAACCCCATAGAAATGTTGTGGCAGGACAAGGAGAGAGCTGTCCGTGCAAGACAACCCTAAGACGTCACAACAGTTAAAGGAGATCTGTGAGGAGGAATGGACTGAAATTCCTCAAAACCAATGTGGGAGATGATCCACGGTTCCAGGAAATGTTTAGTTGCGTTTGTTCGTTGCAGCTTAAGGAGGTGCCACCAGTCTGAAGGTTTACATACTTTGTCACACATGGATATTGAATGTTGCATCATTTGATGAGAAATGTTGAAAGAGTATCATGTGGCATTTTATTTAATCAGGTTAATTATACCTATTATTAGAACTTAGATGAAGATCTAATAACATATTAGAAATCAAATATGTAAAAATCCTAAGGGGCTCACAAACCTTTTCTCAGCACTGTAGATAGGAGTCTGGGGTTGAAGTCTCACAAAAACATGCTGGTTTTAATTTTTTGGAAGGTTTTCATTTAAGCCCCATACGCTGTATTTTTAAATTTTGTTAGTTTCGTTTCAGTCAACCAGAAGTCGCAATGATTTTGTCCGTGGTTTAATTCTTCCAAACATGCACTTTTAATACGTTATATTATGGTATCGATATCACCTTGCAAGGTTATATTGGAAGGAGATGTTAACAGCAGTTCGTGCTGTTGTGTTCGTGCGGCTGTGTAAAAAGATTTAATTATGAAATAATTGGCAACTGCTGTACTCAGCAGTATCCAGCTGGCTAATTTTAAATGACCTGAGTGCTGTGTACTGTCCTATGAAATCACAAGACTTGAATCAGATCCCCCATCTTCCCTACTCAGTCTCTCATGTACTCTACTTTCATTGTATTAAGATTTTCATTCCACCTTTGTTTCCTTGCCTCTAATTTGGCTTCTGATAACGTGTTTAGTTTGAACGCCAAATAACAGTGTTTAACTCTCCAGTGTCTGTGATGCCTGCGTCACTTTCATCCACCTGCCCACGGGCCGGTCACTGTGAGCCCATGACAGGCAGCTCGACAGCAGGGATCTAGAATTAGCCTGTTATTAGCAAAGAAAAAAACAACAGGACATAAAGCACAACATCTGGAAAATGAGAAGCAAGAATTGTAAAGAACTGTTACCTTGCCTGTGGCTGCCTGTATCTTTTGACCTTGCTCCTAATGGCCAATCCCCAAGACATCTTAAGTACAGTATGTTGCTTAAAGTGTGAACTTAAGGATTTTTTTTCTCCAAAAATGAGGTTGAAGCAGGAGTAGTGTTTAACAGACATCTCCTTGAATCTAGGCTCATCCCAGTCGTGTTTTTAGTCATCAGGAAGAGTTAAATTGTCATGGTTTCTCTGTGCTGTGGTGTGGATGTAAAATGTGCAGCCTGGGAAAATATTGAGAAACTCAACAGCCTGCAGTAAATATAAAACATTCTGTGTGAATTATTTGAGTGGCTCCACACAAGCAAGTGGTCACTGTTCTTTCCAGCAGTAGTGGAACAGAGGTTTAGCTCAAAGCCCCTAGAAAATGAGATGTCTGAGAAACTGAAAATACATGATGATGGTTAAAAAACTAACAAGACATTTCAGAAAAGGCATTGCCTGTAAAGGTAGTAACAGATCTCAAGTTCAAGGCTTAAACTGAAGTGTTTCCTGCCTGCGTACAGTGCTGAGAGCTACCACAAACCGCTGATTTGAAACATGTTAACAGGGTGGGCTTTTCTAATATTTCACTCTTCAGTCATGTTTCAGTGCCATTACAGCATCCATTATTACTATAGTACAACAACACTGTGTATTTTTTTCTTGAATATATGAAATTAGCAGTGCAGCAGAATAGAATACACATGGACTAGGAAGTGTAGCTTGTTTGTGGGACTCAAGACCACACTTTAAGTCTGCAGTGTGTGCTTGAAGGTTTACAGAACACCCTGATGCACCAGTCACAAATGCTAATTACGGCTGCTTCCTGCTTTGTTGTGCTTTTCCCTATAATGTCACATTCAGTGTTAACTAATAATTCATTAATCTTTGAGTTACACATTCACTCCATATCGATGATGAAATTGAATAACTAGTTATGTCTGCAATCTTGGGAATCAAGAGAATATGCAACACAAAGGTGCCCTTTTTATTTATATACAAGTGAAAATAAATCTACAGTCATAGATAAAATAAATTTACAAATATGACTGCACCTTAGGAGCCAGCTTAGTCAGAATACAGGTTTCCAGCAGGATCCTGTGCTGTAGAGGAAAGGAAATAGTATGTGGAACAGAAAAGAAAGACAGAAACCTAGAAATTAAGGTGAGGACAAAGACTATAGGATGATGAAGATAAGGTCAAGGAAAGAGGAGAGGGAAGAAATTTGAGAAGGAGTTAGAAAAGAGGTCAGAGGGCAGGAAAAGAAAGTACTTTTCTACAGTGAATTGAACTGTTTATACCTAATGATATAAAGCTTGTTGCTAAGAAGCATTGGATTTTGTAATGATACCTAAAGCAATACAGGGAGATTGAGGCATTACAGAGAGAGTTCAAAATTAGGTTGTATTTGGAGAACCAAGACTTTTGTCACAGAACTTTTGAAGCTGCCTGACAGATGAGGTATTGAAAGATTGTCTAATCATGGAGTATAACAGGAAAATGATGCAGATTGCTCATGGGACAGTTATTTTATAGTTTAATGGACGGGAATTTTGAATAGTTAACAAAGGTAAGTGCCTCAGAGAGTTGTAGTATAGTATGAGTTTTATAGTCTTAGTTGTAATGTCCAGTTATGAGTTCCAGGGTTACCCGAGTGATTAAATGAAAACCCAGAGAATTGGCTATCCAAGACGGAACAATCTGGAAATAACATTATACAGATCTTTACCTCAAGTTACAAATGTAGAAGCATTAGATAAAAATAACACCTATGGAAGAACTCAAAATCCAGTAATTGCCTATTGAACGCAACCAAAACTAGACTCCACTAATCAAATATCAGGGGCTACTGAACCACTTCCATGCCCTCAGTCCACAGAAGGCCTTGTATTCAAAGATGGAATCACTGAAACACAGCTGAGACACAGCAACTCTAAGCTGCCACAAGCCCTTTTTAAACCCTTCAGCCTAGTGCTGAGAGCCAGGAGTTTCCCTGCGGTCTAGAAATAAGGACTAATTATGCTCGTTTATAAAAGTGGAGAGACAGGTTTGATCTTAGTAACTCCCAGGGCATCTGTGTGAAAACTAACCTGGGCAAGGTGTTCCGCAGTATTATCGATGCCAGAATGCTTGATAAGGAAGGCCAGCATAGAGTTCTGAGTGAAAGTCAGATTGCTTTTTTCCAAACCCACTCATATGATCACCTTTCCACCCTGCACGGACCAAAACTAAAGGAAAGTATCTGCCGCCTGCTTTAGTGTTTTCAAAAGAACATTAGAACAGCTACAGACAAGAGGAAGCCATTCTGTTCGTCTGTCCCGTTTGGTAGTAGTTAATTGATCCAAGGATCACATCCAACTGCTTCTTCAAAGAATCTAGGGTACGGCTGGGAAGCTTATTACACAGTCCCAATACACTTTGGGTAGAGAAGAGCTTCTCATTCTCGGTTTTAATTGAACTTCTACGAATTTTGCCCCTGTGTCCTCTGATTTATGTTTCATTGTTCATTCTGAAGCAGTCCACTGGGTTGACGTTATCAGTGCCTTTCAGGATTTTGAATACTTGAATCAGGTCCCCTCTGTTCAAAACTAAAAAATGTTAAGTTCCTTCAGCCTTTCTGTGATGAACATTTCCTTAATCCCTGAAGTCTATCTAGAATCCGCCCAGAGAAGAGCAGCTAGAGCAGCAATATCTTTTCTATAATGTGGTGACCTGGCTGTCCAGAGAAGGCAGGCTCGGTGACCACAGTCTGGACATAGACACTGGGTGACACAGACAGACCTGCATGTCCAGAGAAGGCAGGCTCAGTGACCACAGTCTGGACATAGACACTGGGTGACACAGGCAGCCCTGGCTGTCAAGAGAGGGCAGGCTCAGTGACCACAGTCTGGACATAGACACTGGGTGACACAGACAGACCTGCATGTCCAGAGAAGGCAGGCTCAGTGACCACAGTCTGGACATAGACACTGGGTGACACAGGCAGCCCTGGCTGTCAAGAGAGGGCAGGCTGTGCTCCCACTGCCAGGAGAGAGAAACAGACAAGGACACACAATCTGCTACACTGCAAGACATGCTCCAGGAAAAGACAATATTCCCTAAATAACATATCAAATCCCAGAATTCCCACTCCTACCAGAATCAAAACAACTATCAATCTTATGGGGGGCAGACTGAGGGACAATCAATACTGAGGGACAGAGAGTGAACCTCTCCAATACTGTTCTTGTTCCAGACGTTGTAAATTGTTATTGTAATTGTAAATTGTTATTGCTTTGGCAGCACTGTAATTCTTCTGTAATCACCCATGCTCAAAAAGACATTGATGTGTTAGTGTCCAAATTGATAGACAGTGTGCTATATAAGATCGCATTCAAATAAGTTGAAGAAGGAGACTTGCTCAGTTTGGGGTGAGTTTAAAATTGTATTTTTTGATTGCGTTGTTTGGTCAGAGCATACTCTTTTTAAAAGTTACGTTTTTATTTTTGAAAGAGGTGTCCATTATTACAATCAGGTTAGGGGGGAGTGAAGTCTCTAAGGTGATATCTTATAAATAACACTTTGTGTGGTACATGAAATATTTTTTTTTTATTTGCGTGGGATGTCTGAAAGAATAGTAGAACTACACATTTGACTCTCTGAGGAGTCTGAAATGTCCACTTTCATGTCAGGACATCAGGCAGACCAAGGAAATTTGTGTTTTTGCACACCAGATATTCTGCAAGTTCTGCTGCCTTTCTAATCGACTTTTACTTGATTGACAGGTTAACTATATTACAATCCTGCTTCAAAGGACATGCAGATTTGAATAAATATTGCTTCCAAGGAAGCGTTCACAATAGGAGCTACAGTGTTACAGATTATTTAAATCCAAAAAGATCAAGAGGTCCTTGAGGGGAGAGTTCTTAGAAAACGCATGTACGAAATGGCTAAACGTTGGAATCTGTTACCTTTCGTGTAGTATTTCTTCTAAATTACCCGTCATGTATGGGACTCGCAAAGCTATAGGTAACTGCAGCTGAACCGTAACGTGTATCATCAGCTGCAACAACAGCTTATTGGCAAGACTAATAGCGATGGCAGAAAAAAAGGGTAGCAGATCTGCGTAACGAGCCTCTGGAGACGGAGAGCAGATGACGGCTCATATCAGCCAGTTGAGCACCATTCATCACCTGGAAGTCTTTAACGAACGCTGTGGCACATCTGTTCCCACTGGGGCTCTGAGGGCGTCGCAGACTGAAGGGAGCCGAGAGAGGGGGTCCGCGGCGTGGGCCCCTCTGACCGAAATCCGCGTTATATCCACGGCCGCTGTACAGCAGGCTCTTAAAACACAAGGGCCGCGCTCTCCCTGCGGCACCAGCAGGACAGAGCCCTGGCTATGAGCAGCTCTGGAGAACCTGCCGGGTGCTTTTATTAAACTGGACTGTTTTTAAAAGGGTATTCTGTAGCTCGCAAAAACATTCCGTTTTCCCACTGAAACAAAGTCAGCTCACCGCTCATAGGAAATGAAAATAAACCAGAGCACTGCGGCTCCCTTCCCTGCCCAGCCGCCTGTCTTCCTCAGAGCTCAAAGGACATTTCTTATTTAGGCTGAGCCCAGCCAGACACGGTTCATCTTTTCCGCTGATCATATTGTTGGTGAAATATTCCTGTTTGCTGCAAATGTTTCAGTGAGAAGGTAGCTTAATTTTATTTTTTTTTGTCCTCTACACCCCTTCAGCCAGACACTTACTGTAAAGGACAATACTGGTGCCCTGATACTCTGTGTGTTAATGGGTAACCCCACAGTAAAAAAATGTAATAAGTGTTGCCCGGTTTATTTAATCTAATTCCTTTTTTATATTTCTTTTTAAATGCAGGAAAAAAATAAGAACAGCAACATGCAGCACTGCATAAGAAAATTATATGTGCAGCGTCTTTGCATTGATCGACATGGTGTTAGTGCCATGCAAGGTGTTTCTGCGTCAGCGGAATGCTTTAATGCTTTAGCGTTAGTGACACACGCAGCACCTTGGCATTAATGGGCCTCTGCACTATAAACACATGCAGGGAATTAGCCTTTGAGATTGGCCATGGCTTACCTGTATCTTTTCTTCTTTCAGTCTGCCATATTCAACTTCCAGAGCCTGCTGACAGTCATCTTGCTTCTCATCTGTACCTGTGCTTACATCAGATCCCTGGCCCCAAGCATTCTGGATAAAAACAAGACTGGGTATGTACATGCCTTGGCCCCATATGTTCCGTGTTGAAAAGGTTTGTAAGAAATGCTGTGATTATATTTAAAATAAAGTTGATTAAATTGTATATGTACTGTATGTGTTCAGTAAAGAAAAAAAGAGTGATTTCACTTTCCATTTAAAAATATATTCATTTTTGTAGCCTTTTAGCTTTATGGATGTGTAGAGAGGAGCAAATTAGTTTAATGAAGAGGATCGCCTGCCAATGTAGGCGTTGGCCAACACCAGTTAGATTTGATTGGTAAATTTAACAGAATAATTCCTAGAGCTGGGACTCGAAGTTAGCATGACCCTTGCCAGGAATAAATGGCTTATTGGTGATGGATGGAAGGAGCACTGTATATTGGCTGTTCGTGTATCAATTACCTTGCGTCATTTTAATCAGTTTTTATTACAGATTGCTAGACGACAAGTTTGGTTCCCTCTCACTTAACTGAAGCTGTAGTAATAACAAATTGTTATAATAGTAAAAGACACTTCTGGATGTTTTGACAAATGTTTTTATTGATGGTGCTTGAAGTGATTTAATTTTTTTAACAGTTTAATAGTACATATTTAAGAAATTTTAAGACGTTTTTGGTAACTTTGTCCGGTAGAGAGATATTCGCATGTAAACGGAGGGCAGAAAAGTAGGAAAAGGGTTTTATTATGTTTTCAGGGATTATTATTCTGTCTTTGCAACTAGACATTCCTTCTCAAAGGTGTGTAGTTTAAATAACTAAATCACATTCCTTGTCATATCCCATAATCAATAGCTTTAACGTTCTGGCTGTTTTTGCAGGGTCTTGCAATGCAGTTCCCACCGGCTTCCACTGCTGAGACAAAGTGAATTATGACACACTATAGGATGTGTTAGTCAGCATTACAGCTTTGCCTGAAGTAACCTGTGTTGTCTTCTTTTTAGTAAGACCTTTACTGAAAGCAAACTGTTTTCTCATGTTATAGCCAATGCTGATTAGAGCATAACTCCAAAGAATTTACATTTCTGCCTTACACCATCTTTCAAGGTAGCGTGGGCACCTCACGACTTGAGCCCAGCACCAGTACTAACCACTGCACTGCCCTGCTGACCTCCATCATGGCAGATTGTTTCTATGAGCCAGAGCCCTCACTTGGATAAGGGGCTGTCCAGTAATGGGTGGATGGAATTCATCACAGATTAAAAAAAAAAAACGTAATTAAAGTTATTTCTTATGTTAAAATAAAAAGCATTAGAAAACATAAATCTTCATCTTATTACTATAATTTGCTTTGCTGGTAAAATCTTTTCAGTTTAACATTCTTTAACATCAGAGTTTTAAGATGACTAACCTTGAGTAACAACTTAGCACAAGAATGTAGTATTTCTCTTTACTAGTCAGAGACAAGCTTCTTAATAGCTTTGAAGGTTAATAAAGGCTCTCTCTGTGTTAGTGGAGGTTAGTTTCTCCATACATTTTCTTACCACATCTTGGTTTTGTAACAGCAAACCATAGATCAGACCAGGAGATGCATAGAGAAACATCTGTGTGCTTCTTCCAACACACCATCCAAATGTGGCATTTCATCATCTTCTCTGGATCGTAGTCCTGAGACCTACACTTAATTTCAACTTGTGTCCCCAGGTTCGGTTTTTCACTGTTCATTCCGAGCAAGTCCGCTGGGTTAACTATATCTTTATATCTGTATATTTTGGGGTAGGTTGCAATGTGCACCACCCGGTCCACTTCGTCTGTTTCTCCAGCAGCGCCAGACTTGCATAGCCATTGACATTGCTTCCTCTTCAGAGCACTGTTCCATCGCTGTCCACTCCGTCATGGCTACTTGAACCGTTTCCCATCTGTGGACAGCATCGAGAACCATCTGTTTCTTGTCGCATCTTCCAGGGCTGAGCACCGACACTAATGCTGTTGTTCTCGTCCCTGAGCAGGAGTACAGAATTGCTCAGAGTGCCCACTCCAGGACATAAAAGAAGGCCATAATATGTCTCTTTCAGCCTGCTCGTGTTCTTGCTTCCTATTAGGGGCTGTAAATGCCTTTCAGGAAACAGACGGGCCTGCTGTTTGAAGGTTGATTGTTGTTACTGAACCAAATTAAAATGATACACCATGTCCTGTTATCTTACCGAAGTACCAACTTGTTGGCAGTAGATGATAACATTGTTTTGCCTTCATTTGTTAGTTTTGTTCGTACAGTCTGCTAATTAGATTGGAAAATTGTGCTCCTTGATCATTGTCTTCCTCATTTATATTGGGCAGCGCAGCCAGCTGGTCATCCCCAAAATAAAATGCAAGAAGGCACATTCTCCTTCACACTGGCTCCACTTGAGTCCCTTTACTCACCCGTTTGGGCTCTTTGTTCTTGATTTGTCATTAAGTAAAGCAGTTTAATATGGTTTCTTAGATTTTCCCATATTTTAGAGAATTTTCCCAATTTAGTTTCCTTATTTAACACTTCTGCTCATACATTTTTACAGCCTTTTAATTCTGATGAGAATGATGATGAAATTAAGTTAAAAAAATTGCGGAAACATTGTCTGTGGAGTCTGAAGATTCTTACTGGTACTGTAGGTACAGGATGGAGCTGAGTTTTTATGAGATGACATGGAAACAGTGCAGCCTTGAAATTGATTAGGACATTTGTGTGCCTTAGTAATCCTCAGTTTTCTGCATATTTTTAAGATTTTTTTAAAGTATCTGTCATTTTCCAGCATTGACATGCTTCTGCCAGTGCTAAAAAATATTTAATTTCACGGTCTCAGTGCAGCTAATACTTTCAATTAAATAATAAGAAGTCATAGTTTGTTGCGCTAAAAATAGCTTTTCCCTCATTTCAGTGTATTCCCCAAAATCCATGAATGTAAATTACGTTGTTTGAAAGTTTCGGAACTGCTGAAATGCCATGCTTTATCTGTGCTCAAGATTTATATATTATCTGAGTTGGTTTTTATCTATTTTGTCTAACCCTCTTTTTTATGATTGTTTAGAACAGGTTATTAGAATTGCAGTGCAATATTATTTATAATCTGACTGTGCCTGCTCTCCTTTCTTGCTGAGAAGGTGCTTTGAGCTGTACAGGAATATGGTCCTGAAGGGGAAAGTGAGATCAAAAGTTTTAATTTTATAATCCATCTGAGTCTAAGACATGCGTTCCTGCACTGTAGTTCAAACAAGTACAACTGGGGAAGATGGGAAATATGCCTTAATCTCGGACTGTGTTTTACAGTACCGACTATGTTGACTATTTTAGCAGACTCTTTTCAGTCTGAAGCTGGTACTTATAAGCGGGCTCATTTTACCTTTAAATTAGTTAATTTCTAGACTTTCCGCTTTTTCAGTAGCTCAGAAAGTAACCCGATGCTGCAGAAGAAAGTGATTGGCTTCAGCTTTCGTCACCGTGCCTTTCCTGGCATTTAGTACAAGCTCATTCAAACAGCAATTGTGTTTTATTGTGTCCAAACAAAGCTCCTGTGTTTATCAGATGTAGGCAGTTAAGTGCTGGTAATCAATGAGGTATTTTCAGTGTCCAGGACTGCTGAAGTCCTACACTATCAGCTGCTACAGCTGCTCCGTTGTTCACGCAGGAAATAAAGGGAGGTTTATGCCGAGTGCTCCACATCGGTCTGGAGTATCTCACTGATATACGGACCTCTTGCTCTCACAACACAAGTACGTTTCACTGGTGCCCTTGCCTTATCCCCCAGGACACCAGGGGGTCGTTTCTTCGGCAGTACCTCATCTAACCTCTTCGTTATATCTCAATTTCAGCTCTATTTCACAATGTGAAAACACTTCTGTTTGAAGGTGTTTTTTGGCAACCTGACACCTTTTAATGGAGTTTTTCGTTGAACGTTTTAAACACTCTGCAAAGGACTGGCAACTTGTCTTCATTGCGTTTCTTTGCATTTCTTTTTGATTCTGTGAGCTGTTCTGCACAAGCCGACTTCAGTTTGTTCATCTCTCATTGCTTATACGTGTTTTCTTTTTACTGAAAACTTGTCTTCATAAAGGTTTAAATTGCAGAAATCATTCTATGCTTATTATCTAAAATTGTGACTATGGGTTTCATGCAATGAATGTTTTCTTCTGGTATGGAAATGGTTCTTCGTACGGCCATCTTTATTTCCTTACAGTACTGGCACACTGCTCTTCACTAACATGGCTTTTGAAATGCAAAGGTTAAATTAATTATGGGATATTTTCAAAACATATTTATTGCTCTGAAGGCATTATGTACCTTAGCCATTAAAGAGATGTGGGCTACCCTGACACATAGCAACTTTATCCCCCAAAGTGTTAGTTGAAACTTCTTAAGGAAATTAATTATGCTATGTGTTACACTACTCCAGGAATATTGATATATATATACTGTATATTAAGCAGTCTTAAGTATGGTCACTCTATAGTAAATATTGACCCAGAATGATTCTCTTAGATGTAAGTTTCAAGAAATTAACTCATTGAAAGACTGAAACTACAACTTTCAGGGAACTAATCACCCAGCTGTGAGTAAACCAGTTGAGAACATGTAAAAAGTGTAATGGAGGGGGTGATTTTTATGTCATTTGGTGCTGCTCTCCACCTCCGTGCATCTTAGGCTTGAATGGCTCGGTCCTAAGAGAGGACAGGAGAAGGTGGCAGGCACGCACGGGCGGAGATTATCTTAAATCGTGGGAAGCACGATGAGGTGCTAAGGAAGTCCAACCCAAAGGGTAAGCCCACAAAGATCAAGTGTCAAGGCAGGAAGCATTCCTTCAGCCAGTAATTCATCGGTATTGCTCCTAATGAAGCACACAGCACAGGAAAACTATGATCATAATGGCAGTGACCTCTGATGCAGTTGGCAGTAATTTACTCTTAGCCCCCCGCGGCGTCATTGCCTTCGCTTGCGAACCGTGAACTGTAAAAACAATCATTTTGAAATAACGGCAAACTATACGTTGTAACGACCCTGACACATATATCTGTATGTTTACAGTGTGTTCATTTATAACAGGCTAAACTGCAGCGCACAGATAAGTGGCTAAATAAAGAAAAGGATTTTGTTTTGTTTTTTACTTAGCTTTAAAAAATCATTTGTTTCAGGTTGGGTCCTTCAGCTGAGTGGAAAGAGATGTTAACGCGCTCAGCCACCATCGGCGTGATGCTGAAATGCATAGATGACCATGTCTTCAGCAGTGTGATCATCATTGTGCAGAGTGGCTGAAAATGATATTAACTAAAATTCTTGACCATCTTTTAGTTTGTCCAGTGTATACTTGCATGCTTTGTAGGTAATGCAGTAAAATAATCATGTAGATGTGTGCAGATACTGATTTATTTGCAGGTGTTGCTTCCTGGGTCTATGGCATGGTAAAGAATACCATGTATTCTTTTACTCGTCTTTCTACCGTTTATGCATATGTTTTCTAACCATAATTACATGCATTGAGGATATTGGTGGGCACCTCTAACAAATCTAATATTTCCATTAAATTTGTTAGCTGTATTACATACATTTGTAGTAAAATGTCTTTATCTCGCTGTTATTTGCAGAGTTCTGGGAATATTCTGGAAATGTGCAAGGATAGGTAAGATATCTTATCATTTTTTTTATTATAAAGAATTGCATAACAGTCACATTTTCTTTAATAATGTAGACTTAAAGATATATTAATATAGACTCTGATAATGCACTGTTAAGGAAGTGTAAAAATGTAACTGATGTTACATGACTGTCACATTATGCAGATTATGTAAATCTTGTTCTGACCAAGATAAGCTAGTTGGCTCCATGACAAGTTATGGTTAAGAAAGAAAACGTCTAATTGACATCATGGTTTGTGCTCATAACATTTGACACCAGTTGCCTTCTAAATGCAAATGCTGTATGTTTGCATCTTGTACAATTAAGCATGAATGCTTCAAAAGGTCTTGTATTATCTTGTGCTTCTGGTTATCATTCTAAAGCAACTCAAAAGCTTAATAATATGAGTGAATAAACATATTCTTTCAAGGTTGCCATCTAAACATCCAGACAACGTCACCACCAACACCACCTTCTGCTGCCAAAATAAGCCCCCAACTCCTCTAGATTTGCGAAGGTTCGGTGTAGCACTGGACTGAGTAGTTCAGAGTGGTTCATCTCACATTGGGGCTTGTTTTAGCTCTTGTCTCAGTCATTCTTCTGCTCGGTATATACTATCGAAGAAACCAGAGATCCCCGCAAGATCACGTCTCTCCCTCTTTGAGAGCTTGAAATGGCAGAAGCCTTTTTCAATTGCACATAACCTGGACAAAGAAACCTGAATGATGGGACCCAGTTGAGCTGACTTCATTGTTGGACCAATTCAAGCTGGATTCTGAAGTGATTGTTTTTTAATATATCTAACAAAAAGCCTGTTGCTTAAAAACAAACATACCTTTGCCTGTTTTGGATGAATGTTCTCAGGGTAACACACCCTAAAAACTCATTCATAAGTAATTGCAGTCCTATAAACATTAAACCTGAAAGTCATTTAGAAACTGATATGTCGGTAGCTCAGAGCTGTTCGACACCAAGCTTCCTTTGAGACCCCTAGAAATGTCTTGAGAAAGACACTTGATCTGAAAGGTCTTTGTTTTTCAAAGTTTATTATAAAACGCAGACGTAAGACTACAGTTCCTCCAGAGAGATGCTCTCTCTTCATAGATTCCATATTCTTTTAGGTAAATCATTGCCGATGATGAGACGGTACCAAATGCAGTCATTTAAGTGCTTTCAGCTGGACTTGTTTTGTAGTTATTACCAGGCCTGTCATTGGAAGGCATATTTAAATTGTGATTCAGCCTCAGCAGTTTGATATATTTCTATGTGATTGTTAATTGTTTGAAGTGTTTGTCATGCCGGCTTCCTCTTCCATGTAAAAGGTTCAAAAGACGATTTCTCGTAGTTGGAGGAAAGGCAGTCTAGCTCTGGGGAAGTGCAGTATATCGCTTTCCCGGCAGTAACCATATTATAGTGCAGATATTTACTTGCCCTGTCTGTCCATTGGTTTCCCTAATCAGCTTTCTGAATCCCTTCAAGAAGCTCGTCAGTAAGTGAGCATGAAGTGTAAGAAACTGTGCAGAAGTAAAAATATAAAGCAAGATGCATAACACAAAATTGTATTACTAGTTAATGCAGATTACGTTATACAGGGTTTCCCGAGTCTTAACCAGCAGCCATATCACTTCAGCCAGCAGCCATATCAGTCTGCAACTGCTGCTGGAAGAGGTGTTAGTGGGGCCAGCAGGGGGCGCTCACCCTGCTGTCCATGTGGATCCTAATACCCCAGTGTAGTGACGAGGACACTATACTGTAAACAGGTGCTGTTTTTCAGATGAGATGTAAAACCGAGGTCCTGACTCTCTGTGGTCATTAAAAATCCCAGGGCGTTTCTCTAAAAGAGTAGCGGTGTCCTGGCCAAATTTCCCATTGGCCCTTACCAGTCATGGCCTCCTAATAATCCCCCTCTATGGACTGGCTTCATCACTCTGCTCTCCTCCCCACCGAGAGCTGGTGTGTGGGGAGTGTTCTGGGGCACTATGGCTGCCGTCGCATCATCCAGGTGGGGCTGCACATTGGTGGTGGTGGAGGGGATCCCCATTACCTGTAAAGTGCTTTGAGTGGAGTGTCCAGAAAAGCGCTATATAAGTGTAAGCTATTATTATTATTATGATTAACAATTGATGGCTGAAATTCTACGGGTTTGCTAGGTTATTTTAAACTACGGTATAAGGAGATCTATAACTGAATTTAGGTTGCACTTTTCATTTCAAAGCACTTTAAGCGCCTACTTCATCCACCACTGATGATCTGCCCCACCAAGACAATACACAGCTGCCCAACCACAGAGCAGATCAGTTAAAATGAGCTTGAATTAATGTGTATAATTGTATGTTATCTCTTGCAGGTGAACGGAAAAGCCCGTACGTGGCTTTATGCTGTGTGGTTATGGCCTTCAGTATTTTGTTTGCACAGTAGCCCAGTATAGGCCAGGACATTGGGTGTGAGGGGACTGCAGCCGGAGATGGGAGTTCAAGAAGAGAACTCAACAGGCAGCAGACGAACAGTGGAGACTTCACCAAAATCAGCATTTAGAATCCCCATCGCAACACGTCTGATGCTGTCCTTTCTGTGCTTTGAATAACACCGAATTGGGGTTGTTGCGGAACGCACTGTGGTTGAACATCTGACCAAGGACATAGTGAGGCACATTATGTGCATTCTTAATTGATGAACCTCTCTAATTTTACAGAACAATTGGATTTGTTTTTTATTTAATTTCTGTAATTATATGTGTGAGTTCTCCCAGACCACTGCATTGTCAATAAAATGTTTGGATGAGTACAGCTCTATATTTTTTTCCCTGTTGAAAAAGTCCTTTCAGCAATATGCTGCAGTTCTATTTAAATACCTCAGCAAGGCTGTGCTTAATCTAGATCATGAAAGATGTATACCAGTAATGTGGTGTGAATATTTGTCATTGACTTCCAACAATTGATCTTAGGTTTTTCTTTGCCTTCCGTGACCAGGAGTTATTAAAACCCCATGTTTAACAAAAATATTTTCTGAGCTATAGTGTACATCAAATGCTTGTCTTTTTTCACTTTTCTCCTTAAGTTTATTTTAGTCTTGATACCAACTTTTTGTCCTCGCAGGAAAACATTTACAATAAAAAATGTGGTATGTGTACCTGTTTTGTAATTTGGTGTCAAATTGTTAATTGCATATAAGCAACGTTGTAATACATTTCTAGTGGCAGACTCACATCTAAGTAGCGGATATTGTCATAAAATGGATCAGTTCGTCCTGAAGCTGACTCTGATCGGAGTGGAAGTGAAATTTTAATGAAGTGAATAAAATGTAGGGGAATTTTTTTGTAGGTTCCTCACTCACTCAGTGACAGCAGTCTGTAGGCACCAGGTGATGTCAAATAGGAGTGCTCCACCTGGCACTGTACCTCCTCTCCATTGCTGCAGAGTTTGTCGAAAATGTGCTGATAGGTGGGCGGAGCTAGAGGAGTCTCTTCCTCATTTTCCTCAGATAGATTCAGGGGTCGACACTGCGAGCGAAGATCTCATGGCACAAATTGCAATTCCAGAATGGGTTGGTGTTGTATATGAAAAAATAATAAGATGTGATTCTGAAATTAAAATGAACATAAAATAAAAATTGCTAAAAGAAAAATACATCACCGGTACTTATTGGGCATTCTTTATTTTGGTGCCCCTTTTCACATTATTAATCCAATCTCGAATTAAAATAATCTTGAATTCCGGCAGGTGAAGAGCTGATTACTTAACGGTGAGACTGGTCTAAGACTGAAGCTAGTACAACCAACAGTTACTGTAACATCAAACTATGACATAAATGACTCGTTCTTTTGATAAAATGTCATGTCTCAAAATGTGCATGTGGAGTTCCACTTGCTTTGGCTCTATTAAGGAGAAAGTCTTGAAATTTCACCTAATGCATTTTCTTTGATCATCTGAGGATACGCACTTCAATCAGATGCCTTCTCTTACATTGTGATGCATGAATTGAGGTGAATTTGTGGAAAGTATGTACTGTAAAGTATTCATGAAGTATAATTTGTCATACATTATCATAATGTGAGAAGTGTCTAACCGCTACTTAAGACATGCATTACTGTTTAAGATATTGTTCAGCACTAGATTTGTATTGAAATGAAGCTGACAATTTTATCCTGCACTTTTCAGTCCTGTTATGTACTATTATTTGTTGTAACTTTACATCAGTGTCTTGGCAATGGTCTTTGTGCAGATATTATAATATGAAAAGCTTTTTTTGCTGAAAGCATTACAAATTTAGCAAATGAGCCTCGAAAAGAAAAGTGAGGTTGTTAAAGTTGTTCTGGGGATTATTCCAGTGTTCATTGCAAAGGTAAAACTATTCAGTCAGTTTCTTCTGCGTGTTGGATTATTCTTTCAACTGTTGTTTTGTCTTTTATCCATGCATCTTTATCCAGGTACTGTAACAGGCGCCACCTTGTTAAAACTATCATTCCAAACCTGAAGTCCATGTTGGTTGCAGATCTCTGAAGCTTCATTGCCGTTAGATTGTACATGGTGCCCTCTTAATTGAAGCGTGTATTTTTTGTGAAGCGTTCTCCGCAGGATTTTCTGTGCGGGCGTGCAGCACATCCCCTCGTAGATCTCAGTATTAATCTGAATCTGAATGACCTCTTCTCTTTGAAGCAAATTTTATAGCAGAAGAAGCTGCCTAAATTCCAAGAGTGGATATTCCCGTGGTTCCAGGCTATTTTGATGTCCTTTGAAAAACGGCGGGACTGGTGCTGAATGTTAATTCCCAGAGATCTCCTGTTTCCACCAGGAGAGGCCACGTCTGTCTTCTGAGGGCTTGCTAAAATGAGCTGCAGGCGGAAGGACTGTAGCCAGCAGTGGGAACCATCATTCCCAACGCCTGGTTTCATTCTCCATGTTCAAAAACAACAAGGGGCTAGATAAGGAGTGCTCTGTTTAGTTCATTCATAGACTATTTAGCAGGGCATTTGCCTGATAGTGCACTTCATTGTTAAGCAAAGGCCAAGTGCATTAGAATGAGGTTGGTGGCGATTTTACTTATGCATTGGAAAATGTTCCTCGCGTCTAGTGTCTCTGTGTGCCACATCAATGCCCTGTTTTACTGAGGCAAAAATGACCTTGTACGGTATGTGCACTGGGTGTGCAACTCGCCGGTGTCTGTGGATTATACGCCTTTCCTTGCATACCCTGGAGGAGAGAAGGAGAACAGCACCAGCTAAACTGAGCCTGGATTTCTTCTAAGGTTGTCTTGTTTTGTGAACATCATGAATCTAATGTTGGCATGTGTATTTAGTCAAAAGACAAAAGGGATCCCCGTGGCATTTTTTGAGAGTCCAAATGCTTCACAAAATGTCAGTGCTCCTGTTTAAGATTGGTAATTCGGGGCGGTTTTCTGGAATTTGATCAAATTTTGTGATTTCTCCAACCAATACACTTTGGGAGTCCTTCGTTGTCAACGTGCACTCATAGGGGATAACTTAAACATTAAGGAAAAGGGGAGAAAAAAGACTAATACTGTAAATCCTTGGCTTAATTCCTCTTATACTCCATAATTACTCCTTCCCTTAAACCTCTAGTAATTGTATCTGCAGTAATTCAGTCAGTAGAACAGGATTCATTCAGATCATCCCCATTATCTATACTGGGAATTCTGTATGTGAGGTGACAGACATACTGCATCTTTCGTATGCAGCTATTTTTTTGCAAATCTGCCTCTGTGACTTGTGATTTAGAATTAAAATTTATGTTGCTGCTGTTGATGCTATAAAAACGCACTTACATGTAGGTGTTGCAGTTTAAAATTGTCCTTACAATTGTTTTTCCTTCATTATGTATTACATAAATTCCACTTGTATACATTGTTGTATGAAACTATACTCTGTTTCTGTTTGCATTTAATCCGACCTACTGCACGCTGATACATGAGCAGGTGGAGCAGTTTCAAGTGTCTTCTTCTGAAGAGTTGTTAATCAGCGAATATTGGCACTTATACATCCTCCATGGAGAAAAACATTACACATGTACAGTACAGCTCTTTTCAGAACAGGACAAGTGTGTGCCAGTTTCTTGTGAGATCAGTTCAAACATAATACATCACATGAGTGCTTGAATTGTACTGGATGAGTTTAAACTGTCATTCTTAATTTATTTTACAGTGATCTTGAAATCATAAAAAGTGGAGTTTCCTTTGGTGCTAAAGAAACAGTGTAATCATTCCACTCTTTCTTTAAGCAGCTATGATAGTTTAAGCGCTTTACAACAGGGTTCCACTGTGTACACCTGCGTGACATGAGGTAATGTGAGAGTTGAATAATAGAGAAAATAACAGGTAAGGGGTGAACGCTCACGGAAGTACCACAGGGATCTGTGGTAGGACCACTGCTCTTCCTTTTCAAACTCTTCCTTAGTTAAGTGTTAATTAGTTTACTAATTAAAGAATATTTTTTTGCAGATGATACCACAACAGGGTGATAAGTAAATACTAGAAGTGTAAGAAAATTCAAACAGGTTTAGATTTCTAAAAGAGAATGACGTGCTGTGTAGATGAGAACAGACTTTTGCATGCATGTGACAAAAACAAACTAAAAAGTAAATGAAAAACAGTTTCAAGAGGTTACTTATCTAAAACTCTTTTATGTTAACATTATTTACTGTACATCTTATAATCTAGAATATATGGTGAAGGCAATAAAAAGGGTAGTTAAATGTAGAAATTAAATCAATCAATGTTATGTTGAAATTGTATAATGCACTCTTCCAAATTTGAATATTCTGTGGAATTTATAGAAACCATATTATAGAAAATACATTGCTGATCTGTATTTAGTTTAGGGAGACTAGAGGGGATATATCCCCTCTCTGAAAAGAAATGCTTTCCACTGAGAGGCTAAAAATGTACAGTAGTTTTCTTAGCCTTGAAAGAAGAAAACTACAAGGGGACTAATACAATTTAAAGGCATTGACAAAGTCAATCCAGAGTCCCACAGTGAAGCATGAACTAGAGGACACACGTGGATGTGTTTTTAAAATGGGTGGAACTTCCAAAAGGTACAGCGGAAATTTGGTTTCGAAGGAGATATCTTGGCGTCTTTCAAGAAATAACTGGATGGGATTCTTGAATCAGTTAGCTACTAACTGCCAAACAGGACAGAGGGGCTGAATGGCACCCTGTTGTTTGTAACCTTCCGTAAGTTCTTATAGGCGCTGCTAGTGTTTCCCAAAGTGAGCTATGATTGACAAAATGATGGAATAAACCCTCTATCTAATGTGCCAGAATTTTCACCCAGCAGTATTGAAGTTTATTTGTGTACCACTGACATCATATCTTTAGAAGACACATTTTAGCAACCACATTTAAAGGGAAGCTGTGCTCTTTACATTCCTGTAAGTCGATAACCCCAGCAGGACTCTGTACATTAATGCATTGATTATCAGTATTAAAGAGACACAGAAATCAGAGTGTTGAGCTGACAAGACTAACACACACATCGCTAATGGGGCTATCAGGAAGAGCAGAGATATGGGCCTGAAGGAAACATTATTGCTTTAGAAGACTTCTTGATAGTTTTGTTTTATTTCTTTGTTGCCTTTAATTTCATTTTAGTTACCTAAAAGAAAGTCATTTTCTTCATCTGAAACACTATCACTACTATGCCGCAAGATACATTTTGATGTTTATCCTTAAACTATTAAATGCATTGCTTGTTATTTTTTATTGCTTTTGTATTACAATAATTCCTTATTACTTGAATACTACTGAACTGTAATTCCGATGGTACTGTAATTTGCGTATTCTTACACAAAGCCATACCTGTCATTCAAAGCATAAGTTAACAGATGCTGGCATATTTTTGCCTGCAACTGGGCAGAAAACTGGGCACAATTTTGAACTAAAATATTTTTTCAGTGGGTTTGTTTTCTTTGTGTCTTAAAAACTTTATTTTAACTTTATTTTACAAGTTGAATCCCCAGGAGTTTTCAGTTTAAAGAAATCTATATGTAATAGCCCAAATCAAGTGTGCTGTTCACTCTAGGTAGCTTAAAATAACATTTTAATTTACAATTTCTTGCAAAAGAAAATATCCAAATGGGACAAAAAGAACTTTAAAAATCTCGCCAGGCTCAGGGTCGTATATTTAAGCTGGCAGTCCCTAATTTATACACCGTTATGCCAAAATGAAATGATCTGAAAAGAGAGGTGGAATATATTTGTTTCTCTTCTTGCCAGGTGAAATATACCTCTAACTCGTTTAACACCATTACTAATTTCCCCCACAATCCAAGAAACAACACTGCAAGCCAGGAGCCCTTGTTTCCAGCACATGTAGGTCCTGCTGGTACCTGACATTGGCTGTGCCTTCAGAGACTGGGGTTTTTCTCTTCTTGTACTGTACATACAGTATAATGTAATATTGGTACACTCAAAAATACTATTTTGATTGTAATGCTTTTTTTTTGCTTAGTCATCTGCTTAAGTATTTTTACATTTCCCTGAATTATATGGAAAGTCAAAAACTTTTGTTTTTTTACTGCTAGTGATTCCTCCTGATGTGGCTCAGTCCCAACTTCCAAATTATTGGTGGCACGAAGGCGGTGTACTCTTTATAATCGCTGTGTTTTTCCTGCTGGATTTTCTCAAGGTGTGACGATCAACAGGATACCTCATCAATCACCTGTACTCTAATCACTGCTGTTAGAGCTTACAGTATGCACAACACTAGTCACTAAAGTGTCTTGATGATGTCATGGTCAGCCATGAATGATCAATTAACTAAAATGACACATTTAATCCATATGCTCAATTAATCTACCATACAGTATTTTTCAATACAATTATTGTTATGCCGCAGGGGGGATCACATAGGCATCGATATGAGTTTCTACTAGCTTGGAGTTCCCCGACTAAATATCACGGGAACATACCCTGCATTGTCAATTTATATAGGATAGAAAAGGGCATAGAGCTGCTTCAGTAATTGCATGTTGAGTCCATTTTGGCAGCTGACATTCTCTTGTGAGGCCAAAAGTATCCACAAACTGTATGAATTTCTGGGAATGTACTGCCATTCTGCTTAGTACGCATTATAGCAAATATCAATTGTGGTTATTTCAATATACTGTATACTGATATACAGTATGCTCTAAATTCAATTTCTCTAGACTATACTAACATTTTAGAGGTATACTAATTGAATATTAATAGTAGTTTTGTAGTAGTGGCTAAACAACGTGTTACTAAAATAAAGCATAATGTGTAACGTTGCTGCACTGACTTCGGAGAGTCAGCAAGCAGACAGGCAAGAGCAAGACTGAAAGTACCACTATGAGTGCGGAGGCAACGTGTAGCTCAGTCCGTGACAAAGGACGAATCCAGGAGATGCAGAAGAAGTACTGTAGCAAACAGGGTCTGAAGCCAAGCAGGCACGGGCAGTAAATGAGCTGAGGGGAATTCAGGAGCAAGGACATGAGCACAAGCAAGGGTCGGTGTGCAGTGAAGCAGAACTAGAAAGTAAGCTAGTGACTGAGAGAACAGTGAAGTGTGGGTCGGAATAAGCAAGAGACTCAAGGGAAGAAACCCAATCAATGACTGAGCACAGGACTGGGGCTGAGGCAGGGCTAAAATCCTTGAGGTCAAGAACGTAAATACCTGTTATATTAGGAGCGCGTGGTGCAGGTAAACACCCTTATTGTGTTCTTATGGCACCGGTAGATGTTTCAGCCCATGTGTCTGGAGTTTCAGAAAAACTCCATGTCTCAGAGCTCCTATGGACCTCTGCTCTTCTAGACCTGCACAAAGCCAACTTGTCTGTCATTACCACTGTGATGTATCCAACCTGGAGTTTGTTTTGAGACAGTGAGACTTAAAGAATATGCACCGTTCTTGCTACCTGAGTCCTGGAGTCCTGACCAGCCACAGGCGACAAGTTTCCAAACCTATGTTGGGTTTGTAATTTCACTCCTGTGAAAAGGTATCAAATAAACACATTACATTCCTGTATTTACCACAAGCCAGTCATATTTGCTGGCAATTAAAGTTTTTCCTCTTCTTCAAAGTTCTTTCTTCTATTGAATGTTTGACTATGCAATGAGGTATAAAGATAAATATTTTAATGCTGAACACAAGAGGACGGCATTTTTTTACAAGTGGTTTTCGTTCTGTCTCTGAGGCCAGGAATGCTTTTGTTCGATACAATAAACACAATTTTCATTTTTCTGATTCTCTGAGGTCTTTCCTACAGCTTTGATAAGTAATGAGAAAAGTAAACCCGTGGCACAGCAATCAGGAAAATTCATGCAAGTCTCAGTAAAAGTGCATATACAGTATGTATATATGCAGGATAAGTCAGGATCATTATACATTGTAGATAAAGAGTTTATAAACTGCCATCAGTTGCCCATGCACATTTTATTTTGCTAAGTAGAAATGCATTCATATAGAATGACATTCAAATATCACATGCTATAATTAGTTAATTTGCAATGCCTGTAGAAAAACAATGTTCCCGATTTTACCAATCTGTGAGCCCACCTCCTAGCAGACTGACTGTTACAAAGGAAATGTGCCCTCTGCTCCTTGTCCAGATGCTTGTGTGGTTTACTGCTTTGACTTCTGACATGATTAAAGTAGCGGATTTCCATTAGGATAACCATTGATCACTTCTTTTCTCTCCTTCCCCTTAATGAGGATGAGACAGTTCGCTGGACCCTACATCTTGTATGCTGATGTAGGCTGAGGGGTGAAGGCAGACAGGCTCAAGAGTCTCTCCCTGTCTTTGATCACACATGACCCATTATGCTCTTCAAAGATGATTTGGTTAATAACCTGCCCACTGAAACCCATTCAGCTCACAACTGGGGGCTGCAGTGCTTTTTTTATTTTCACGCAGATCCCTTTGGTAAGAGAGGATTCAGTTATTGAGGAGTGCAAACTCAGCTTTACAAAAGAAAGAGTGGCTTGAAGCAAGGGACCATTACCCATGAATCTTTTGTCTGGAGCAGTAAAGTAGGATAGCTTGGATTTCTACAGTATATTGTTGCCATGCTTTATTTCAAAATCTTATATTGGAAGGCAGAGCAGATCAAAGAAACGAACTGACTCGATGAGGCTTTTTATCAATTAACAGACATATTCTTAGGATGGATTGGTGGATACAGATCTTCTTTGATGTATCTTTCAGTAGCAATTTTGGGAGAAAAAAATGTGGGTTTTCTCCCACATCAAATTCAAAGTTGCTGTTCCAGGCAAGTCCAGCATGTGTTCAATCCACACATCTCTATTAATCTGGCTTCAAGAGGAACGCTTCAGTCTGCCAACAGGAAGGTAGCACTGCTCTGAGGGAGCGACCAATTTAGTCTGTTGAAAGATGGCAATATCCGATGAGCTGCAGAGACCTAGTGCAGTCTAATGAGGTTTAATAAGGTCCGTTGCACTTTACTAAACCCTTGTAACTGATGTCCTACCTTCCATGCGCTTAAAAGAAGCTCTCATCTCCCCTCACACATCCTTCTGAACAAGAGTGCTCTATTCTTTCCTTTGAAGCTTTTTCAGGGCCCAGTGAATTTTGCTCCTAATGACTTCAGACAGGGGTAATAAGTAATAAGCCGTCCTTAGCAGCATGGGCTGGCCCTGCCGCTCTCCTGAAAGGAAAAGTGTCCAGGTTCAACCGCCGCCTGGAGTCAGTGATAACCATCTCAGGATGGCTAGGAAGTGGAAAGCACCATTCTGAAGAGGAAGCATTAAACACGACTTCAAAGAGCACTCACCCCAGAGGGATCCAGGTCACTGAAATCTTTAAATGCAGGACTTCATCATTATCTCCCTTTGACCGTTTAACTCTTTTTACCGTTTGGTTAAGGGCGAAAAGAAGCAACAGCAACAAATTAGAAATCAAGGTATTGTTGAATTGCTTGCTAATGAACTCCTATGATAATTATTCCATTAATAGTTATGATTATGGTAATAATTTCAATTCATTTGTTCCTCCAAATTACTTTTTTACTACTGGCACATGATAATCATACATGGATAATATAAGACAGTAAAGTATTACTTTAGGGTTTCAGACCAATGTGCATCTTCATCCTTTAAACTTTTTATTTTATTTAAACTTAGTGATTGAAAACGTTCATAACATTAATGAGTCAATCACAGTAATGCGAATTTTGCTTTTCATTCCTTTGAATTCTTACTTTATGAATAGAATGTATCATGATTTTGTTTCGTTGCATTTAGATTCTTGAAAGCAGTGTAACAATCTCAACTAAAACATGATGTCCATAATTTCACATAATATTGACAACTAGGCCTTGTGAGTGGGCTCTAAAAGTTTGACTCTGTGTCCTACATGTCCACATGAGCATGATTCTGTACGTATCGAACACACAATATCATAGTAAGCATGGAATTACATTACTTGGCTCTGATGACTTCATCTTACCTGCAGTTGGAGTATTGAGCTTTTGTGGTTTCACAGAAACATTATCTGCAAGGAGAGCAAGACAAGGAAGAGTGTAACAGTGCCATAATAATAATGTTCTCTGTTTAAATGTGTGCTTATTCAAAATACATTATATATTGAAAACAGATCGTCAATCTCCCAGAATTAAATCCACACAGACTATCCTTTGTATTTTTTAAAACCTCAGAACATAAAAAATGGAATAGTGCTGGCAGACAGATTGAAACTACTGTCTGCGGTTTGGGGTCAGATATCACTATTATATATTTACTTTTTGGATATAGATCCACTGCCAGTTTTGCCAATTAAAGTGTGTTTTATGCTGCTACCCTTTACAGATTTTAGCTCCTTTGGACTATTTCCACAGGAGGAGTAATACAGTAGTTTTATTAAAAAAAGGAAAATTAAGTATTTTCCCTCTATTTTTCTTAGTTAACTTGTAGACCTGTGTATCATCCACGGGCGTCTTTCACATGTCCCTAAACTTTGCTTTGCTTTGTACCATCAAATCACAGTTTTCTCCTCTTTCTGTAACACAGCGAAGCAGAGGGCTTAACTGTACTGAGCTGTAAAAGCTTTTCATCTCCTGCCTTGTTTTTAAAGACATTGTACTGCTTTTTGAGCTGTAGAGCTGTCAGTCCAAATGTTCTGGTGAAGTGTTTTCTTTCAGCATGAGACTGAGAAGAATCCAACTCCATTACCCTCACTTCGGCTACTGCGTTACAAGACAAGAAGCTAGTTAAAGCCTTTCAAATACTATAGAACAAAGAAAAGAGTCACAGTACTGTATACTCACAAGAGGTATGTCTAGCTGCATTATGAATTCATTTTTTATCTATTTACGTATCATTTTTTTCCACATTAGGTATTTCTATAGTAGTATTTCTATTTTTCTTGAATAAGTAAAAGCACAAAAAAATGTCTTGTGCAATTACTGTTCATCCACTTTACAAGGGATATGACATGTAAAGCAGTACCAGGCATTAGAACATTAGAAAGGTTACAAACAAGATGAGCCTGTTCAGTTTTATCCAGTTCCTAGCCATTACTAACTGATCCAAAGATCTCATTCATCCTTTATCTTGAAATATCAGCTTCAACTACACTGTGCAGTCTGTTCAAGGCTCCCTCATCCTGTATAAAAACGTTCAGTTCTTAGCCTCCTGTTCCCAGTTCTAAATGTGCGTTCCATGTGTGGTTAGTGCCTCACTACTGAATGTGAAGTCTGGTGTGTTTAATCTGTCAGTGCCTTTGAGGATGTTGAATACCTGAACCATGTGTTTTTAAAATATAATTAGATGCAAGAATCGTTGAGCATCATCGCTTTAGGGTATTCCATTTCATGCTCTGTACACTACATTTCACACTTACATTCGATGAGTAACCAGACCTGGGCACAGCAGCAGAAGAGGTCCAAAGAAGGGAAGAAACACTTAGGTCAATCATCACACAGGTCCTGCTGAAGTTGTCTCTTTTGTTATACACTGTTTTCTTTTTCGCTTCTTTGGTTGGGCAAGATGTAGTTGAATTAGTTGACCCTCATTCAAACAGAAAGGCAAGGATTAAATCGGATCAGGTGGGTAGCTGGGTCAGCATGCGTAGGCTGCAAAGGAACGAGTAATAGGTTTAGTCCATGCTGAAAAGAGAAGAAAGAAAACACAACGTTTTGGCTGTGGAGCCTTCTTCAGGTGTGATTTAAGGATTAAATCATTCATGCCCGTGACTAACTGTGCCTTAGCCAAGGCATGATAATGAACATATTTTTCATTCATTTTACAAGGATCTTGAAAGCATCCTGTTCTAGAATTATGCAGTCATAAGATTAACATGAATGTTAAGTACAGCATACAGTTACACACACATTATATGTTTGGGTAGTTCCATGCAATTAATCGATCATTTTAGAACTAAACAATACTTTGTGTTCAAACCAGTGATTTCAAGGGGCCATAAATATAGAGACACTTTCACTTTAAGTCAATTTCAGAGTGTGAGACCCACTAAACCCGTCAAACCCTATGTGTATTTATTTGAGATGCTTTGAATGACCTGTTCTTGGTGTAACGGGTGCTGGTCCTGACTCCCATGAAGTGCGTAGTTCAGAACCCCATGCAGAGGGTATTATCCAGAAGAGACTGGAGAAGGGCTACTGGGAAAGGTGGGATGACGAACAGGGGGTGGTGCCGACGGTGATCTAGGTGCATGGGGGGAGCGCAGGCGAACAAGTCCAAACAAGGGAAGTCCAAATGGGAAACTAGGGCGCAGTCCAGGGTCCAGTATCCAGGAGATCCATCCAAAACAAATGATTAAAACCAGGAACAGGATCAGGGACAGGAACAGGAACAAGGAAGTTAAAAACAGAGTGACGAGACCAGGCGCTCCGAGCCCCGGACTCAGCTGGTCAGGACGGTGTTCGGAAGCCTGTGCCCTCAAGCTGCGGACGTAGCACCCTGAGCTTCGGGGTCACGGGGTTGAAGTAATAAAGGGGAAACCAGGGACAGGTGTACGTAATAAAACTTAATACAAATACAGTGCCCTCTAGAGGAGGGATGACGACTGTGACACTTGGGGTGTTCTGACGTCATTTTTTTTATGAGGAGTATAAGAGTAGCAATCTTGTCAGAAAAGACACGCTTCAGAAAAGCAGGTAGTCGGCAAACTACGGCCCGCGGGCCAAATCCGGCCCGAATTAACTTTTCTGAGTGGCCCACAGCTCACTACTGTTTGAATCGCGAGGGTTACTTTTTGCATCAGATACTGAAAATCTTCCACCAGTGGCCTCTGCCTGTTAGCTCTGCTGCTCTCTCAGCACTAACGGCCGATTGCAGAACAACACCTATTGCAAGATGCATTTTACTTTTAGCCTGTCAGACGTCAGCTTTAGCCTAGGTCACACGTGCCTGTGCTACAACTGACTCTTACCGTGAATTCATTTGGATTTTTGTTGCCTACTGGGATTGGCTCAGTCACACAAATGACGTCTCGTGTACGCTATCTTGTTTGAAAGCAGGTTATGATTTCAAATGGTTCTAAAAGTTATAACTGACAATTAATGCAGAGGGTCGAAAATTCAATGACAAATGGTCAGAAAAGTACTTTTGTGTCCCTTGGAAAGAAAGGGTAAAGTGTCTTGTCTGTCAGGAAACAATCGCCATGATTAAAGAATACAACATAAAAAGGCGTTACGAGACAAAACATCAGGCCACGTTTTTCAGTTGAAAAAAATCACTTCAGGGGCAGCAAACGTTTTTTAAGAGAAAACCTGAAGAAAATGTTGCGGCTAGTATTACAGTATTACAGCTTCTAGCAGCAACTGGCTAACCCTTCACGGGCAGTGAGGTTATTAAGCAGTGTATGCAAGAGGTCGCGGAGGAGAACCATTCCAGTCGCGACCTATTCCAGTCGGTGAGTTTATCCGCTAGATAGAGGATTTCACTCAGATAGTTCTTCAAGGTTAGTAGAAAGTGTTTAGTGGCCCTTGCTCTAAAACATTTGCCGACCCCTGCTCTAGTACTTTATCACCCCACCTGAAACACGAGGTTGTGGTTGGTATACATAATCAAGGCAGTATGTTCACACAAAGAAAAATAATTATATACAGTATACTCCTGTAGTGGAACAGTGAATTAATACAAATCCCATAAAAGTGCCTGTTATGTCCTTGTAGAATACATCCAAGCAACTATCATTATTATGGATCACAGGGACATTATTATCATATAAATTCTCCTAGCTATTCCAGACAGACTTCTCTTAACAACAAAGGATGCTGATCTCCTCTTCTTATGACAGGATCACTTAGTCACACTGTCTCACAAGGCTTGACTTCTCTAGCACATCCAATTTGGCAACGTTAAAAAGAAAGGCCACTCATAAGGTTTTTAGGGAATAAAAACCTTTATTAACTCCCATTATGAGGAGGGCAAGGCATTTTCTATATTGGAAGAACACAGAAAGCTTCAAAGATGGGAGGGATGAAAGGATTATGCTAATAATGACAGTTGATGTAGTCGGCCCCTGGCAGTATCTGTTTCTATCAACATTTCTTCAATGGTAAGGGGAGGTGTTGATTACTTGACTTGCTTCATCTGGTATGAATTTGTTCTGGGCGTATTTGGCCTGAGCTGGAGTGGGTGTTAATTGGTTTAGTTTGTTAGATCTGAGCCTGATAGAGGAGAGAGGCTGGAGTTTGGAAAACCAAATCCCTCTAACTGGGCTCAGTGGACCCAGTAATAGGTATTACTATTAACAGTATTTATGTAGCTGTTGGATCATATGTTGCATGATCATACAGTATGTTGCATTTTTAATGCATCTCAGTACACTGTACATTTTTGAATATTTTTTGCCCCTGTTAAGAACAAAAAGTGGTGGAAATTCAAAACAAAATCCTCAGTTCAGTCAATTTCCTTCTCCCCAAAATTGCACTGAAGATACAAATGCCCAAATTACATATTTTGACATTCTTTTTTGAAGGAGTCTAAAAGCAAAACAAAAACATAATTACCTAAATACAGTATATAAGGAGGACCTAAATTCAATTAAAGTAGAAGAAACACAAAGTATTGGCTGTTGAGCCTTCTTCAGGCTGAAGACTACCAGGTGTCACCTGAGGACATTCAACAACCAGAACTTGTGTTTCTTCTCCTTTTAGCCTTTTACTTAAAATTGGGAACAGTCAGACCATGCGATAAGTTAGCATGGCAAAGTGTGTTTAATCATATTCACGGATGTTTACCACCGCACTTAAATAGCTCAACTAGGTAGCTGCGTCAGCATGCGTATCTGCTGACTTTCCTCTCCTTCTCACACCCGAAGAAGACTCCACAGCCGAAACGTGTTTCTTTTCTTCTCTTTTCAGCGTGGAATAAGCCTTTACTTGTTCCTCTACCCCTTTAGAAATGTTATTATCGAGTCAACGTCCAAGAGAATATGATTCTTAGTTGCCCATAAAGTTTCAAAAGGCACCACCTTAATAGATCGGTTTTGACCCTCTGCATCAGAGAATATTAAATCAGAGATCTGGTTTAAGGCTGAGAAGTAAAAGAATTACTGTATTTTTGTCAATGTGGATGTGGAGGAAGCACAGTCCTTTTGGCAGCAGAGTTCAGAGAGAACACAATTTATTTAATCCGGTTTATTCTGTACCCGACATCCTTCCAAAACCATCAAATAAAGATATGGATGTTTGGATAAGATTCCATTACATTCGAAACAAATAACAGAATATTATCAGAGCAGAGAAAGCTTGAAATTGGGCCAATTGAGGTCAGTTGTGGTAATGAGGGGTAATAGGAATTTATTTAATAATCTGTGCCAGAGATTCCAAAGGGAATTCAATTAATAAGGGTGACAAAGGGCATCCGTGTCTGGCACTTGTGCCGAAAGGAAAGGATTGAGATCAAGTATTACCAGTGAAAACTAAGGCCAGAGGTATACCATGAAGGGGTATCTGCACCATATTAATGAATCCAGGAGATAATCCAAAAGGTTCCAAGACCAACCAAAGATAATTACTTTCAGGCCAGTCAAAGGACTTCTCCACATCCCAGGAGAGGACAGAGCAGGAATCAGTCAAATGCATGTGAATGACCCAAAGCAAGCACTGAATATTATCATACCCTAATCTGTCTTTCAGAAAACCTGTTTGATCAAAATGCACTGTAAAGCATTACCTGTAAAGCACTTTGATGGGAGTGTCCAGAAAAGCACTAAATAAATGTAAGGAATTATTATTGTTATTAATTATTTAAACACCAGATTTCAAAGCGGTTTTCTGATGTCCAGAATGTGTCTGATGTCTGACTCCCCCTGCGCCCCTAAATTGGATGGATACATTTATTTCGGGACTTATTTAGATGGGAGGAGGAGGAGATACAGTTACCTCTTAAGTAACATTTAGTATCTTCCCATACATTTTCAGGGTTCTCTGCAGTTTATATTTTCATGCAGCGAGGTATTAAATCTCTGTTAGATGGCACATGACAATTTCGTAGTAAAACTGAATAAATGTAATACAGGTGAATAATCAAAGAGAGTAATTGGAAGGATATTAGTTTTAACCACAGATTTAAAACCACATAAAATGCATAGTCATTTTAATTAATATTCTTCAACTGCCAAACATCCAGGATGTCAAGATCATTACATTGTGCAGTCTTTGAGAAAACGTCAATTCTTTAACCAGGAGTTTGATTTGGGTCTCCAAGTAAATCCTGGCTTAGCATCACAGCTAAATACTGAACCGAACAACAATTCCTTACCGTATAGATTGTACTTCTCTGTATCACTATATGGTTTAGCAAGGAGACCTGGAGTGATTGTTCTGGGTTTGTCAGCCTGATTCAGCAGAGCTTGCATCAGCAGACCTCAACATGTTGTGGTGTGCTCCACTTGGATTGTACCATTTGCTGTTGGCTCTCTTTAGCCTGGCAGGTGTCTCAGGAGAGGGACTGACAGAAGGCTGGACATAATATGTCTTCCCTCAGGAACACAAAGCAAGAAGGACCAGAACCCTTTTAAAATAAATACATTAAATATAAATACATAAGTGTTTCCAATGCAGTTTGTAACCTGCCGAAAAAGGTCGGACAATCTGCATTTGAATGCTGGTCCAGACTGCATTCTTTTCCTGGTTACACTATACAATACAACCTTTTATATAGTAGCTAAGCAATGCTAGACTAATTGGTAAATGTAACCAAATTTATGTTACACCTAGATGAACAATACATTTACCTTGATGAAAAAAAAGCTCCAATCTGGTTTCTTACATCAACAGAAACATGTCCTACTTTATTGGAAGTAATCTCTTACTTCCATCAACATGTATTATGTATTAACAAAAAATATAGTTATGCTTTCATCCACCCTTAAATGATGTGATGTTGTAATGTTCAAGTAATGTTGAAAATACTAACCATGAATATGCTTTCTGGTTAATATTCTGAACTAACTCCAGCACAGTGGGCTAACAACCAATTAGGGAGAAGTAAGCTGCTGTTGATTAGATCCAGATTCTTTGGGGGAACTGCTGAGTCACTCAAGTTTAAAAGACAGTTTTAATTTTAAAAAGTTGCATCTGGAATCTAGGTCAATCTCCCACATTCTCCAGAAAAATCAAGGCGCTTCAAGCTGAAGTGATTCCTTTGTGATTCTGACATGTACTGTATGTCCCATTAATAAAAGAACATGGAAGGTAGCTGGATGTACTCCTTATAAATTATGGGCTCTCACTGTTTTACACTTGTGGGAAGAAACCCATCTAAACATACTTGGAATTTCACTTATGTACAGTATTTGAAGTTTTAGTCAGCATCCACGGACAGCTGTTTCACCCTTACTAGGTTTCATCAGCGTGGCACAGCTAACTTTGACTAGTGAAAGCACATACATACTGTATATATCTTATAACGAACGATTTTCAGTAAAGTTTCTTAGGAGCAAGCAGTCACTGTTAAAAACGATTCTGCTCACCAGTGTTGGGAAACTATTAAAATAATGAATAATCTTATTCTCAGAATTCATAGAGACTTAATGGGTTCCTTATAAAACGTACATAATAAATAATAATCCTTACATTTATACAGTAGCACTTATTCTCCACTCCAACAGCAGCCATAGAGCGCCAGCACACTCCCCACACATCAGCTATCAGTGGGGAGGAGAGCAGAGTGCTGAAGTCAGTTCAGAGACGGGGTTTAGTACTATAGGAGTTCATTATTGGAAAAGGCCAATGGGAAATTTGACAGGACTCTGGGGTAACACCCCTACTCTTTTTTCGAGAAACACCCTGGGATTTTTAATGACCGCAGAGAGTCCGAACTCCAGTTTTACACCTCATATCTGAAGGATGGCACCTTTTTTACAACATAATGTCCCCGTCACTATACTGGGGCTTTAGAACCCACACAGACTGCAGGGTGAGCTATTGGTCCCACTAACACCTCTTCCAATGGCAACTTTAGCTTTCCCAGGAGGTCTCCTGTCCAGCTACTGACCAGGCTCACACCTGCTGAGCACAACTGGGTTGCTAGTTGTGAGCTGCAGGGTGATAAAGCTGCTGGATACATATACTGTACTAAATGCCTTAATACAATTATTAACTAGCTGTTAGTTAATAATCTAGGAATGCTTTCAAAGTTTAAGGCGTATTTGTGATATTTGGATGGATTTTCAATAAATGCTTAGCGATTACGATCCTGTTTCCTGCTATTAATCTTCCGCTTTACCTTTTCAAGAAAAAATCAGGAGCTGAGAACTTGAGAAGACTATGTCACATGTTTAATGGTCCTGTACTCTTTCAGACTTCAGAATAAGGTTTCCATCATGAGCGAATCTGTATTCCAGCTGGTTCTCAGACATCTGACATGTTTTGTATGTTAGGATGAAGTGTGTATCAACTGAAACAGTAAACCCATTGCAGCCACTCTGTGGGTACAATGGGGAGGGATGTCAGAAACCGATGTTGTTAGGATGATCCTTCTTATAACCCCACTAGTGACCTGCACTGAAACCATGAATGACTCTTTCACAATGAATGAAACTCTCCATTCAATGAACAGCCTGGTGTTTGAAGAGTGATGGCCAAGACACAGGCATGGAGTTTTGTTTCATGTGAGGAAAGGAAAGAAAAAATAAATATCTGTGCTGAATAAAAAAGTGTATTGAATCAGGATGTTGAGTGTTTTATTTAGCGCTGGGTATTTTTTATTTCCAGTATGGTCCTCTCACAGTAGGGAACCCTTCTTGCTTTCAACAGGTGTGAGTCCCAGAGAATGTCATTCTTCCCTTGCCTTGACTCTGATATGGTCAAAAATTCAAAGTTTACTGGAAATTCGTTTCTAGAATGGCACTTGGTAGACCAAAGATTTAGCAGCTGAACTCTACAAACAACTTGCCTGGACTTCCCCTATGGCAGTAAAGACAATATATGCCTTGATACAGTATGTGTGAAACAAGAAATAAGAAGGCCAAAGACAGTGTTTGATATCCAGTAACTACCTACACTGATTATTATGACCTTCCCCTGGGCCACAAAAAAGGAAATTGAAGTAAAAAAGAAAAACTTCCAAAAAGATGAGCTCAGGTGAAAGTACATGGTTTGTGTCATTAGCAGTGTTTTTAGTCATTTCTATCATTATACCAATTTAAAATGTATAATGAAAAGAAATCTTGAATTGTCAAGTAAATCAGTTTAGTTCTGCAGAAAAAAGTGTCCACCCCCCAAAAAAAGTTTCAACTGAATTTTAAACACCCCAACATCTGCAATTGATCAAGGCCTCATTTTAAAAAAATAGCCGTTAAAAGTTTACAGCTTGTGACTGCTGTGTAATGTTACTGACCTAGCATGTGAACTTTGGGGTCATCTTGCCAATGTTTATATATTTATTACACCCTAGTGCTAAAAGAATTGCCACAAGCAGTGATTCAGAACTGAGTGTCTTTGTGAGTGAATATGCTTGTGACAAGAAAGGTCTCTGTGAAATTGAAAGCATCAGCTGAGATCCAGCTAGAAAGAAGGACAAATTATATATATTCATTCATTGTTGAGACTTATGGTTGTCTGATTTTGTGTGAGAATCAAAAAGTGCTCTACAACTACTGTATGTGCAAACATAATTGGGAAGATGAAACAATGATGAAATTTTGATCATTTAAATGGTGTTGTTAGTTTTTGTTTATATTTGAATGTTCAAAGTCCAGTTCCGGGTTCATAATTTAAAATTACACATTAATTCATTAACAAACAGCCGCTCCATCCTGGTAAGAGTTGGGAACACACACAGGGAACACAGAGAACACACACACTTTAGAGGTGTGAATTACACTAGGGGAACACTTCATGGGAAAAAAAAATAAAATATTTTTAATTGTTTGATAGATCATTTAGCCGAACTAAGGTTAGTGCACAATGGAACTACCCTGTATTCAGCTGTGGCCAGCTTTATTCCCATCTTTGCAATGGAATGCAATAAGATCTTCTGACCAGAGAGGTGAGGTTGCACAGTAAAAATGGATGAAGAGAGATTCAAATACCAGAAATCCCATCTAGCCTGTTAGGACAATTTTTTTTTGTCTTATCATCCCAAGCAGAAGTCAAGATATGCCTGCAGCCCCACTACAAGAAGATCAGCTGAGGAAAGAAATGCTCCATTAATTGAATTAAGAAGGACATTTTGAGAGGCCAGACTGTGTAAACCAAGAATGGATTTTAACTACACCATGTTTAACATCCCTACTCTTTGGGATCTTTAACAACCCTGAAGATTCAAGGACAGCACCTCCTACAGTACACACTGGGACATTGGTTTGGAAATTGTGACCCTCAGGAAAGAGCTACTGGTCCATCTACATCGTCTACAGCAGTAGTAGATTTATAGTACTGTAAGTGATCTCACAACAGACAATTACAGACATTAAATAACAAATTAACATGACCAATACTGTACATTATCCACTTGTCTGATATTTGATCAAACAAAAACTAAACCTCAGTTAAAGATTAGATGAATTACTTTGGAGCCCCCTTGTGATGAAAGTAGTCTAGATTAGAGAATTCTTTCTGCTAACTTATTTGAAGTCATTATATATATATATAAAAAAAAAACCTTTTGATTAACTTCCGCCACTCACTGAAACGTCTTTATTGATCTGATTTATTCTACAGATGTTGATTGAATTGCTGTTCTGGTTCAGAAGTCTCACGTCTGAGGTGTGCACCATCTTACATTCCCAGTGTGACAAAGGGGCAATTATCCTTGTTTCTAAACAAACAACTTGTCAGGTCACAACAAGAGGAAAAACCATGAATCTGTAGCCTCCTGACCTGCTCACAAACCGGATACTTCATGTACACATCTTTGAGGGCCAGCAGGGTTAAGGTCAGCCGTGGCTCCAATTACACAAGCTGACAAGCAATTCCTTTTCAGATCTGACAGCTACGAGACAGACATTTGTTATTTTCCCTTTTGTTTTATTTGTATTTGCTTGCCACTGCCAGATGTGAAGAGAAACGACAAGCGATACAGGCATGCCAAAAGACGAGTGCTCTACCTGGCTGATTGCTCTCCTGCTGCTAATAGGTCAAGGTGTTGCAGGAATTACTGCTTTGGCACAGAAGTTCAGTAACAGCTGCTGCAGTATGCTACAAATCCCATTCCCTCTACTCTGCAGCCCTTGGAAACAGTATTTTAGACTGTAGGAGAGATTTTGTTTTCTCTCGGCATTTCCGCCACTTGTAAGAATTGCCCTGATGTAACAGTGACTCATACATATTCACACTAAGACCAGATGGACGGACTCTTCTTATTGGTTGATTCACTCCATTTATACCAGATTGAACCTCGCCTGTTAAGGATTTGGCAAAGCCTCATTTATCATAAAAGACTTGTATTCTTAAGTGTCCATATTTCTGGTGCATCTCTGTAAGATGGCCCCCCAGTTAGAGGCCAGTGTTAGCCTCCGGGCTACCTAACATCCTTAGTACATCAGAAAACGCCCAGCTAGGAGTCAGCTGAAAGCGATTAACCTGTAGCTGTGCTTCAGACTTGAAAAGGCCGCTTCGCTGTGTAGAAACAGGAGGTGGCTGTTTATATTCTCCCAGGGCTGCTGCTTTTCCGGTTCAGTCCCACAAGCTGAGACCATAAAGAAAATGCACGGAATATAAATACTACTAGGTTTTACGATTGGAAGGGTGTTTTGAGAACATTGTCTACACACTCAGAAGCATGGTGAGCTGTAAAAAGTTAGGAATAACGTTTTTGCTTGTCAGAAGGTTTTTCACGTGTTGGTGGTCTCTCACAGCCTTAGCTAAGAAAGTCTGGGATTATGAGGTGCACGCAACTCAGGCAATTTAAATATGCAAATTATGTTGTCAGGAACAAACAGCGCTGTTTACTGATGGGTATGTGAGAATATGGTGAAAGAGGACAGTATAGTGCTGAGTTGTTGGCTGTTTGGTTGAGAGCCGGTTTATTTTATTCAGCATTGATACTACCTTCTAGCTTGACCTCGATTGATTGGAAGGCTGGTCTTGGTCAGTACTGGGATGGGAGAATTCTAAGGAAACCCATGCTGCTGCTTTAAGTCGGTGGCCCAGTAGGTGACGCTCTACCTTCTGAACCAGAATGTCCAGATCAATGCATCAGGGGTGTTCGGGAGCACCCAGATCCCATATTACAGCATAGGGTAATTAACCTTGGTGGCCTGACTAAATTCTACTCTTAAAGATACTTAATTCAACTGGTAAATCAGTTTCTCACTTTTCCAATTAATAAGCTGATAGTGAAGCCTCTTACATTGAAGTGCTGTAATGCTTCAGTGATGTATGAAGTGGGTCCTCTCCTATTTTATGAAGAGCTTCAATACACTCCGCAAAAGTGTAAGGAATGTGTATTACTGGGGTGCCAATAGACAATGGTATTTGTTTGCAAATGCACTGAAATAAATTGGCCCTTTGATTTTTTTCATTCAGCAAAGACATGCACACAGTTCTTTGCTGAGCCATGTTAAGAAGGGGGTCTCTTTTTAAAATTACCTTGGAAACCAAGATGGTCAGTAGGAATGTTGCTGTCCTTCTGTTTAAAGTCCAGGATGCAACAGAACACGAAATGTCTTTGTTCCTGTATACTGAGTTGGACCCTGACCAGGTCTTACCTGCTGTTGACCATCCTTTGCCTTGTTTATCATCTTTAACATTCCAGATATTTTAAATGACTGTTGTAGTCATGAAATCAAGAATTTGGGACAGAATCCATCCAGTTATTTCTTAAGATAAATCAAGACACTGTGATGCATCATACTTAAATGGCACTGTGATTTCAGTACCATTAAATATGATGACTATATGTCTTTTCATCTGATTTTCTGACTTTAATGGGGTGGGCTTTCCTAGAAGAATAAAACACTTTCTATTTTGATTTTTCCCAAATGATACAATTTATGTATTTATTTTAGCCTTAAACAGGATAAGTGACTAAAGATATTTTCAGACATTTGTTTTTTTGTTTTTTGTTCTTCCAAAAGTTCTTTTCAGATAAATCACCGTAGTCTCTGTCTTCTCCTGCGGAGTAAGCCTTTATATGTTGCTGCTCTGTGTAGCTTTTTTGTTAAATGTACCATCACGACAGGCAGGCCTCTAAAGACATCAAAGGCCCTTTCTTGTCAGTGGAAGACATAAAATGGCTGGAGGCTGGAGGCCAGTTTGCTCTGTTCGAAGTCTTCCAGCTCAGTTGGAGCCCCAGCTGTGTCTGGTTGTGTCTGTCCAGAAAGCTCATGTTTGTTTCATGTAAGCAGTCTCAGACAATGAGCTGCTCCAATAATCAAGCAGAACTTTGACATAGAATATGACATCTCCATTTATAACAGGCAGCAGTTCCCCAGCAGGTAATTAGGCATTTTCTCCCAGGAAAGGATGACATTGACAAATGATGGACTTGATAATTAATCAAACATAAACCCCATGGATTACTATCTTTTGCAGTCTGAACCCATCCATACATCCAAGAAACGCAGTCTCAACATTAATAGTGTGATCACGTTTTTGTTTACGATTTTTTTTGGGGGGGGGGGGGGCATTTTAGGCCTGCTCCCAGTTTTTTCTAATCACAACAATATCTGCCCCGGAAAACCACTACATGATTCACAACACTATTCAACAACAAGACTGTTCTGTTTGTAATAAGCATCTAAAATCTTAATTGGTTGGCACCTGTGTGGCCCAGCGGTTTTTATTCCAGAATACCAGCTGATGAAAACACTGGGTTTGAGTTTGGGTGGTGTCACAAGCCGGCTGTGATTAGGATCGTCCAGGCACTCAGTCAGTAGTGCCATGCACTGCAGGTGGCTAGTGTGAGGTTAGTAAACCAGGGTTATTTCTACGTCACAGTGAGCCCGGCTGTTTCCCGGGTCCTTGCAGGTGTGTGATGCTGTTGCTGTGAGATTTTTTTCTCTGAACCAACAGGACGGGGCTGTGGTGCCCTTGAAACCGTGTTAAATGGTGATAGGGTCAAAGATGGGCAAGTCAGAGGAGTCTGCCAACTCTTCCTCGATTCTCCCCTATGTGTAGCTACAGGGTGTGTACAGTAGCTCGGGGGCCAAGACGTGACAATTCTGAAAATCGATTATCGGAATCCAGGCCAGAGCATTGATTGATTTTGGTCAAGATGACGGGATAGTACTGCATCAACGGACTGAGACAGCAGTGGTTAGATCACCTTTCTTCAATGCAGTTGTGACAGGTCTGGTTTTCCCATCATTCCCAGGACCGGGATGGAAGAGAAGGCGTTGGCCTGCCAGTACTTTTCTTGGTAGATGATTTAGTTTTCAGCCGCAGAGTTATTCACAGGAGTGCAGCTTGTTGGGATAGGCTTCGGCTCCCCATCAACCCTGTATAAGGTTGGTTAGAAAATGAATCGATGGAGAAACTGATATTTCATGATGCAAAGTTAGGCTGCGCTTCCACAAGGTATGGTCCTATCTGAATATGAGTACTTTCATTTGGTCAGTGGTCTGATGTCTAGTTAGCAAAGATGTCATCTTAAGAGGACTTAAGAGCCATCAGACTTACAGTCCTGTCAGTCCTGTGTATTAGTTAGGATGTCTTTTAAAAATTGTGGTTCGTCTTTGTCGTAAACCACATACTGTAGTAACTCATTCTATTCTTAATTACTGTATGCTTGTTGACTTCTAAAGTAAGGTATTTCCCTCAGACGATCCGCATGCACATCTGTCTATATTCTGCTCCACAGTCTGACGCTGCATTTTT
The DNA here is from genome assembly GCF_059453375.1 of Lepisosteus platostomus. Taxonomy (NCBI): domain Eukaryota; kingdom Metazoa; phylum Chordata; class Actinopteri; order Semionotiformes; family Lepisosteidae; genus Lepisosteus; species Lepisosteus platostomus. The sequence goes on along the minus strand of NC_142614.1, from coordinate 71,974,395 downwards.
CCTGTGGTAATTTAAACATTTGTTTTTAATGATACCAGAATCAGCATCAGTATCATTTACTTGCCAAGCACACTTCACATACAACTAATTTACTCTGGTGTACTTGGTGCTGCAAAAACATTCTTCATACAGCAAACCATAAACAAACAAGACTATTAGACATCATTAAGACAGTGTACAGTACATATAACTACGAAGTCTGGTTAAGCAAAATGACAGCCCTAGGAAAGAAGCTGGTCAAATACCAGGTGGCTCTAGTTTTAACAGACCGGTAGTGTCTTCCTGAGGGACGTTTATGAAACAGGTGGTAACCTGGGTGAGAGGGGTCATCAGCAATCTTTCCTGCCTGCTTCTTTGCTCTGCAGTTGTAAAAATCGTCAATGGAGGGCAGATGATAGCCACTGACACTCTCCACAGCGTGAACAACACACTGCAGTTTGCCTTAGGAGCGGGCAGACACGTTGCAAAAGCAGTTACAGAGGTAGTCAGAATGCTCTCAATAACAGCTCTATAAAACTGTATAAGAACTGCTTTTTAGCTGGCGCAAAAAGTCGATTCTCTGCTGTGCTTCCTTTGTGTTACTGGTGATATCCATGTCCTGTTTAAGAGTTATTGGAGATAATAAGACCCAAAAGATAAACTGGATTGTGGTCAAAAGTTTACAACAAACAAGTTAAAATTTTCAGTAACCAGCTGCCCTTCAGATTTGCAGCACATCAGATGTACACAGTAATCTTTCCAAATCCCAGAATTAAGCAACCATCAGTAAAAAGCAAATTCTTTATGACAGTCACTGACAAGGTTGAATACACACACCAAAGTGTCTCACAGCCTGCAAATATCTCCAGTAGCAGGTCTGTTCCTAGTGGTCTTTGTCAAAGTGAGCAGCTTACTTAAAGTCTTTTATAAAAGCAACAAGTCATCCTAACTGACAGGATTTTAAGGGACCAAGATGACACAGATGTATGTCACAATGGAAACTGCTGAGAATGTAAAAGACAAGACCACTAAGAGGGAAACTAATCAGTCAAACAGTCAGGAGCTCCAATTCACACTGTGTTTTGATGAATTCACTATCAATATTGTTATCCAGTACTTTATGATGCAAATACATTTTATATATATTTTAGATGAATACTGTACAAACATCCTAACTTTAGAATTTCTTTTTTTTCTGTTTCTGCTCCCTCCCCAATAAAGAAGCACTTCTTTCGTCTGTGCCAAAGCTCTCTTTTCATTTCCTTACTCTGAAAGTTCCATGTAATGCCCTGCAGTCCCTTCTGGGCAAACATTTCTACTCAAGTCCGATTGTTCAGATTTGAATACCCTGAAACAGATTTTTCACAGAAACAAGTATCACGTTTCCGGGACATCATACAGAAAAGCCACTTAATGTTTCTATGAATTTTATCTTATTTCATACCGATAGAATAGTGAATACAATATGCCATATTTGGGATGTTGGTATATTGCCAGCAGCCATATCACCCTGCAGGTCACTGAAGCTCAGCAGGTGTGAGCCTGCTCAGTATCTGGTTGGGAGACCTGCTGGGAACTTGCTGCTGGGGCCAGTTGGGGACGCTCACCCTGTGGTCCTTTGGATGAGACGTAAATCCAAGCTCCTGACTCTTTGTGGTCATTAAGAATCCCAGGGCATTTCTTGAAAAGAGTAGGGGTATTACTCTGGCGTCCTGTCCACATTTCTTCACTGGCCTTTACCATCATGTCCTCCTAATAATCGCCATCTCTGAACTGGCTTCATCACTCTGTTCTCCTCCCCACTGAGAGCTGGTGTGTGGGGAGCGTACTGGTGCACTATGGCTGCCATCGCATCATTGAGGTGGGGCTGCACGTTGGTGGTGGTGGAGGGGAGTTCCCATTACCTGTAAAGGGCCTTGAGTGGAGTGTCCAGAAAAGCGCAGTCTTTCCATAGCTGCCTCGAGTCATAAACAGGTGTGTTCGGTGGGGAGGCATGGCTCTCTTTTAAGAGCTCCACTTCACCGCCGAACGCACCCCGTAGATCTACACAAGGTTCAGGAAACTGTGGGAGCAGGTTCAGCCCACGAAAAATATGTCGTAAGAGATTCAGCTGACAAATTTTATGAGGCCCAAGAAATTTCCAGGGTAAAAGCAATGTTATAAACATGCCAGGCAATCTATGAACTTGTCATCTTTGAGTTACCTCCATGTATTTTGTGGAGTCTTTGTAGAAAATCATGGAGGTGAGTTCACAATGAAATCTTGAAGTCATATACTATACATGACTTTGCCTAAAGAAAAACTTGTAAACCCTAGTAAAGGTTCTAATGCAAGAACTTGGAACATGACACTTACTAAATTTGTGTCTGAAAACTGCATACTGCTGTCCACTATGTTCTTTTAGTACGCTATAATTTACTTGATGTATTTACTCTCCAAGTACTCCCGAGCCAACATCATCACATCCCTGCCTAGTCAGCAGTATACACATGCCATTCTTGGCAAAAACGATCAAGTTGTGACAGTCTGGCCAAGATGTCAAATTCCAGCTCTTGCTCAGTACTTTTTCATACAGTAATCAAATGCATACCTAAACCTTAAATTAAGATTAATATTAAAAGTTTCTTAGTGCTAATCCACTAATTCACAGGGCTAAGCCCACCTTACAGGAGAGTGCATGCATGTGCTAAATGAACAAATACTGTAGTTAGTGACCTTAGGTCTGTATGACAAAGTATATATATTTTTCCATTGAATCATTCCTTTTGCTCCTCAGATGTTGACTTGTACAGATGAGCCGGCCTAATGCTTTCCGGTCCTCCTTCCAAAGATCACAAATGTTTCCACTGAACTGCTTACAATAGAAGCCATAATCTCATTGGACTCCGGTCCAAACCTCAGATGCAAATGTGGTGCAGGAATAGGTGGAGTTGGGAAGTTTTTTTTTTCATATTTTCTAACTCATCAGGTCAACCCTTCTCCTGTACAGAAACCACTTCACCCTCTTGCAGATCACCCGTGTCCGTTGGCAATGCCCTAATGATGCAGCTTTGCTTTATTTTCTGAAACCTCTTAGCTTTTACAGCCTGAATCTCCTGGAGCCCCGGTTGAGGGATTGATTGATTCGCTACAGAGGATTACTATAGCCTCTTGCTGACTGACTTTTGACAAGCCACTCGCTGCATTCAAAAAGGCAGACAAGAGTCCGCTTCTACATCAGCTGGCGGCCAAAGAGTCGATGAGTACTTCACTGTGCGGTTACTTTCAGATCCACAGCAACTCCTAGTAGTAACACAATGAGCTCTGTGGTCCCTTTCTAGTGAGTTCTTTAAATAAATAGTCCCAATTTTCAATTAATCCCCAAAGATACGCTAGCTGCCAAGGTCTGTAGATGATCTCTCTTTCATTTCGTGAATTGGACTGAAGGTTCTAGGAGAACGAGACTCCCCTGAGCTATAACATGTCAGTTTTCCCACTCGGTAAGCTCTCACCCCTGCACTGCTGCTAATGGGATAATTGAGGCCCTTTTTCTGTTTTCTCAGGATACTGTTTTTCCATGTCGGAATCCCCCCTACTATGATGTAGCTTTCCGCTGTCTTGTGAGTGGTTCGCTGTTGACACAGCGCTCTCCTGGAATATCCTCTGCGAGCTTCAATGAGGCATTCAGACATGTCTTATCTTTTGAAGCCTCTGAGCTTTCACAGAACAAGGCTGCTGCTGTCCCCGTTTTCATCTTGGATTACGAACAATGGTTCCTTTTTCTGAGTCCATGTCGAAAGCTGGCCGAGAAACTCTTATTTATTTCTCCGTCAAGACGTTTCCTCACCCCATCTCCTTCCTTTGTGTGCCTGTAATCAATTTCTGTGGGTGAAACGGGGGCTAACCCCACCAAAACTCTGAAAGACACCTGGTTTTCTATAAAAACACTTCTACACAAATCGCTACAGAGTTTAGGTAAATAGGACATAGCTCATCTTCTTAACAGATATTCTGGTAGAATATAATACTGAACAGACTGCAAAGGACAAATCTTACATAGTTAACTTTAAAGAATGAAAAGAATATGCAGGGAGATTACTGAAGTGGTAACAGCAACAGTCAGAATATTAGAGTTAATTACTTTTTGTGTCAAATTATTATACTTCTTAGTAACAGTACGGAGAAAACAGGAACATCTCAAGCAGTGGAAAGATATACTAGATGAAGCAGAACAAAGAGCTAGACATGATCAATTCGGTAGACAGACTTTAAGCAGGCAGATAGGGGTGTCAGCCTCATTGCATGACACAAAACACATACAGCTGTGGCCCTACTGTTGAAGTCGCCAAGGGAACATCGAGACTGCAAGTGAACCAGAAGACAGAGCTCTGCAGACAGCGGGGAGCCTGTGGAGCAGCAGGCCAAGGGGATTCCTACCAGTGACAGCAGTACTGTTACCCAGCCTTGCTAGATCGAGAAATTGAGAACATCCAAAAAAGGGTGGAAGGCTGCTCGTAAACGAGGCAATGAATTAATTCCTTGTTTTTAACATTGCACATTTCATCTGAAGACATCCCATATAGGACATAGAGGAGAGGTCCCACTTCTTTCACCACTGAAGTGCCGCCATTCTGCAGCCCCACTACGTGTCCGATCAGGTGGAGGAGTGGGGAACTGCCTCACCCATTGAATTAATAAGGGAGGCCAGATTGCACAGAGTGACCTTAATCTTTCACCCAGCCAGCCTGCCAGGGCCTCAGTTTAACATCTCATCTGAAGAACCACACCTCCTACATACAGTCTCCCTTGTCGCTGTACTGGAGCATTGCTTTAGAAATTCGTAATGCCTGCGGGACCACCAACCACACTTACAAAAGGAAGCTGGTTTTCCTTGGAGGTCTCCCATCCCAGTACTGCTGAGGCCAGGCCTTGCTTGGCTGATTTTTTGTAAAAGGATCAGGCTACAAAGTGGCGATGCAGCTGCCTAAAGTGTAGGCAGTGTACTAAATTGAGTATTAAATAGGATTAAATAGGAGTGTTGACTTAATCAGACATTTTAGTGAACCTCCTCACCTTGAAGTTGGGAAAAAACAGTCTTTTAGGAGCACTAGAACATAGCAGCCTGGTCTCATTAGTGTTCAGAGGGATGCACATTTATTTGGACCCAGGTGCATGAGCCAACATCCTCAACCCTTATGAATCAGCGCTCGGGGAGTATTTATATTAAGCTGTTTGTATTAAGGGTTAGTAAAATAAATATTGTAATTACACTGTGAGGAGTTCCAAACAAATGGGACAAAATTCACAGGAGCATCTGAGTTGATAAAATGTTACAGGAGGTTGCAGACATTTATATTAGTGTAGCAGTGTTCATGGGTTTGTTCCTTAAGATGAACACAAAGGACTTATATTCATCTATTCATGAAAAATACACTATTGAGTAAACATGCAAGTTAGTGCATGGTAGTGCTACTGTATATATTATATATTATGGTTTTGATTAACAAAACTATGCATTAATCATCTTGAACAACACAGAATGTTTACAGTTTGTACTGTGTGCAGACCTTGCTGCAGTGAACAACAGATGGAAGAGTTAAAAAAAGAACTATTTGGTTTAATGTAAAATACCAAAAAGTAGCTCAGAGCCATCATGATAGATACAATACAATGCTCTAAGGAATATAGCACAATCTATAAATCTGCTGCAAAGTATCACAAAAAACAAGCCAGGCTCTCAAGAACACAAGAGTTTTTCAACTGGACAGTAGAAATAAATCCTATTTTATTTCTGAAATATTGTCTCTGACTAACATCTTCCCATTATCTCTGACTAGAAAAAAACAGTAGTTACACTACAAACTGGTTGACATACCTGTATCAGAGTATCATATCAGAAATAATGCTTGTGTCCTCCACAAACAGAATAAATTATTAATTAACATAGGAACGTAAGAAAAAAGTAAAAATCAAGAAGACATCTAACCCATTTAGCCCATTTTGTATTTAGTAGTTAAAGGACCCACGTATCTCTTCCAGTCTCGTCTGTGGTTGTAATGGTTGTAAACCATTATCCAGCCAACATGTCAATGGAAGGAAGTGGTAAACTGGAAACTGTACCAACAAAGGCATCCCAGCCCAGCACTGAACCAAGGACCCAAGTCTACAAATATAATACTTAAACAAACTGCTCTTTGGCCAGGAGGGTGTTTTGCTATAACACATTTACAAGCCCAGAATCCACAAGACCAGATAAAAATGATTGACTTATTCACAATATATTTTAGTGACTGCAGGCAATGTCTCTAGGTATGCATAAGCTGCTCCCTGCAAAACCACAGAAAGATCAGCTTCGTCTGAAAATATGCTGTATGCGTTTACTGTATATCGCACCTTTATAAAGGCAGAGCTGCAGTCACCTAATGTGACTGTTCAAAGACTGATTTCAACACAACATGGTACAGTACACCCTACAGGTACACAGCGACATCTCAGGTTTCTTAATATTTTTGTACTTTTTTATAGCGTTTCCAGTCATGGTCTGAAAAGAAAAATTGACAAAATTGATGAACAAATCTGTAGATTATTCAGTCAGTATGAAGCAAGGATTTGGGACCAGATTATAACCCATTTACTGTTTGCAGTAAAAAGGTCTGAAGTGGAGGTGGACTTTAGAACTTTAGAACTAATCAGAAAGCTTTTCCAGGTAAAGCAATTCCAGGTAAATTTGATAAATCATGATTTCTATCTTTGAAGAAAACAGTTGCAGTTAGTTGCTTTTGGGAAAGCAACCCAAAACCCTTTTAAGATATCTGATAGTTTAAAGCAGCACATCACATCCAGTACAGTAGTGTCATTATTCACATTCAGTTTCAGAGATTCAGAAATAAATTAATAAATAAAAAATATAATAAATGAAAAAAATAAGTGGCAAAATCAGAGTGCTTAACAGCATATTGAAATAATGTAATTTTGTAGTGTGGACTGGGTTAGCCATTGGATAAACTGGATAAAATGGACCCCATTTTTGCAACTAAGGGAAAGGCTTGTCTGACAGCAAACTGCAAGACACCGAGGGAATTTGAGAGAGGCTTCATAAAACCATAAGTGGACAAGGCTAAAGCAGTCCACAAGCACCCTATCAATGAAAAACGGAATATATTTCAGCTTTGGTTTGGTATTATAAATGGTTTGTCTGGGGAGGGGGGGGTGGTTCTTCTTTGCCAACCACTAATAAAATTCCCCGGCGAGCCTCAGCACAATTTGGTTTCCTAGACCCTCAAAATGTAGGAGCCTTTCCAAAGGCTTAAGGATGGTCTTTGTTCTTAATGTTGTGGCCCCAAATTTTAAGTCCTGATTTTTATAAACCTTTTAGTTTGCAGACAGACGTCTACAAAATGGGTTTAGCAGCTGTGCTCTTTGCTAGTGAGTGATGGTGAGAAGGATTTATATTATAAATGAGTAGGTAGGTAGTGACGAGGGAAAGAAGATCTTCAGTAGCAAAATAAAATTGAGGTTGTGCTGCGGAAAGTCACGGATATTATCCACAGGTTAAAAATGCTCTCTGAAAATTAATCACGCAGCTTTAAGATGGATGACCAGATACAGAAACACTAATCCCAGGTTAAGGCTGAGGAATTTGCTTTTCTGCATGTAATATATGCCATCTTATTGGAGCGCTAATAAAGACAAGACACATTTATCATAGCAGGCAGAGATATTAGCAATCTGAAGGGACGAGTATGAGAGACTCCATTCCTTCTTGTCTGGATGGTGTTTTAAAGGAATATGTGCAGTATAATTTCTGGGACTATTTTCAAATAACTGAACAGAACCCATGTAGGGGACCTCCAGGCTGGGGATTAGTGTGGAACCCCAGGGACATCTTACTAACTAGTGAGTCTATGTAACTGGGAGGAGTTAGATGTACTTCCTATATTTAGAAAAATGTTTAAGGTTCTGAGCAGTGATCTTTTAAATCCTGTTTGTGTCCGTGGCATTGTTTTTTGGGTTGTTCATTAATTTGGATGGGGGTGTAAGGCATGCTCTATTACACCCCATACAGGATACTGTATTCTTAACTGCAGTGCATGAGCTAAACCTTACACCTGGATTATGATTCAAGAACTGCCCAAACGCTATTTTTAAAAATACCTGGGTGGCACAATGGCGCAGGAGTTAGCATTGCTGCTACACAGCTCTGGGGCTCTGGGCTCTGTACTTGGGGGGCTATCTTCATGGACCTTCGTATGTTCTCCCCACGTTCATGTGGGTTTTCTCCAGGTGCTCCAGTCTCCTCCCAGAGTCCAAAGACATACTGTGTCTGTTAATTGGCTCGTATAATCACCGGCACTGGTGTAAGTGTGTGGGTTTGTGCCTTTGTGTGCCCTGCGATGAACCAGCGTCTCATCCAGGGAGAATTCCCGCTGAAGACAATTGCCCCCACTTCTTCCCAGAACAGGCTCCATCTCCCCTGTGAGCCCGTACTGGGTAAAGTGACTAGAAAATGGACAGATCGAAGCGCATTACAGTACATATCAATATGAAGCAAGACAGTAAGGAATGCCTTAATCTACTTGTCTTTGAAACATCCATTGTAAAGAATTAAACAGTGGAAGAAAAGCAGGAAAGTGAATAAGTCTTTCATCAAGTTGTTTTAAAGATGTTTTGAATCGGAATGTTTGTATAGAATTCTTAACAAACATTCTGGAGAAGAATAACCCCAGGCTCACACTTACCTAAGCATTAGTGTCCTGTATCTAACATGCTGTACCAGCCCCTTGTGCTGTGACCCCAATGTGTCACGCCTGACATCCCTCCCTTGAGGGCGCCCAACTACTCCCGTTATTCCTCCTGTGATTGTTGCTAAGCTCCCCAGGTGTACCTTCTTAGGTGTATTATTAAAAGACCAGCTCCTCCAGTCCTCGGGGCTCAACATTAAGGTAAGGTTGTCGCGAGGCCCGCCTAGCACCAGGAAACCCTACGTCCGTCTCCTGAGGGCACAGGCCTCATCCCCGACACCTCCCGCTCCCTGAGCCCGGGGTCTGGAGGATCTCGCCCCGTCACCCTTGGACCTCCATGTTTTGTCTGTTCGTGTTTTCCCCCTCCTGGGGATTTTAACCTTGTCGCGTCCCAGGATGGATTACATGCTGCTGGACTCCCGGACTGGGCCCTGACCTGCCTTCGGACCTGTTAGGATTTGGATGCCGTTCTTTGTCTCCCCTGTCTCACGGACTGTCACTATTATTTTGTGCACTATTAAGTCCCTGTGTGTTCCCTTTTACCACGCCTCCTGTCTTCTCCAGCTCTTACCGCTTCGCAGAGGGTCTACCACAAGACCTGACACGGATCTCTGTCCATGGACGTAACAGAATGATACTGTAGTGGCTGTTCTGCTTCACATCCATTTCCTCATCCATACTGTCCACTCACCTAGCGCTGCAGGGCCAGTGTCCAGGTCTCCAGGTTATAGATCATCTGCTGGAATCCATCAATAGCTTGTTTAATCAATTCACAGCCAGCAAACCCTCTCCATTCCTCCTCCTACCAGCTGTGTAGTCTTAGCAAAAAAATAGGACTGGGGTTCAATTGCACAAAGCCTGTCATTTACAGTATTTAACCATGAAACAAAACATCATCAGTTTGGCCACTTTCCTTCCTCTCCTCATTCTCAAGCTTGTATTCCTTCCTGGATCATTCCTCTCCATCTGTTGAGTTTATATCGAAGGATCACACTGTTGTGACTTGTGAAAGTCTTTTCCCTCACACAATTTTCCTTGTCTTAAGGAATGAAGCAAGCACCTGGCAGCTGCTGTCATAAGCTCATCACTGCTCCTCCGCATACACTGATGATGTCACTGCCCTCTGGGGTTACAGTTAGACTGCACTGTCTAACAGTTTTGATAGTCACAAGAAGAATGTTTATTCCCATAAGCTGAAATGCAAACTTCACCTTTATTTAAGGTTCATTTATACAAAAGGGTTTTAGAAAAGTAAAGTGTCAGCTTCATTTTAAAGCTATTACCTATGTGTAAAGACTGCTTCATACTGTATATACATAACTACTGTGTATAAGGTGGGTAGCTGCTTCAGCATGCGTAGGCTGCAAAGGAACAAGTAATAGGTTTATTCCATGCTGAAAAATTAAGAAAGAAAACACAACACAACATTCGGGTACACCATTGTGTTTTCTTTCTTCTTTTTTTTCAGCATGGAATAAACCTATTACTACTGTATATTAGAACACCTTGAGAAATTCTGGGCATTACTGAACATTAATTTACTGCACAGATAATTTTTTTTAATTAACTGATTACATGAAACCTAAAGTTATGATATTTTTAGAAACATGTGCATTGAACACATAATAACTCTTTGGACCCCAACTTAAGACTCAAATCAACTGACAGTCATATCAAAGCTCATTATTTAATAACAGAATTTTGACAAGTAATAGAACAGAATTCAGTTTAATGCAATTGTATATTTTTAGTTATTAATTTCTATTAAATTATTGAATTGTTACACACATTAAGTAATAGGTACAGTAAATCATTTAATAAAGAGCTCTTAGCCCATATATGAGTTTAAGAAATCAACAGGTTTTTATTATGTTCTTTATGTGGAATGTTTTCCACATTTTATTTCTGAGGAAACTGAGGAATACCTTAAGTCATCATTAGTCTCTGTTGATATTACTTAAATCATCTACAAATTAATGCTGCATTTTGTCAAGTCAAAATTATGACAGAGTAGATTCAGTGTACTTTCTTTTAGATCATTTTTATTTCAGGGTATTGAGAAATACACATAGAAATGAAGAGAAGAATTTAAAAATGACACACATGCAAAAATTCATCAGCTAAATACTTGCTTGCATAGCCCTGCTCTTTCATAGTAGATGTACAGTATGTCACAAAAGACCAGGAAAATGTATTACATTTGCATGACTAAACATTTTTTTTCTCAATTATATTCTTTTCTGGGACGATTGTCAAATATTGCAGTACAAGCAAATGTAGCTCCTATTCTTAAATATAGCTCTTGTTTATTCATGTGTATTACTTATTCCATCTCTGTTGATGTGGTAAAATTGTCTCCCATTAAAAAGCCCAGAATACCACATGTACATCAAATCCTTCACCCTAATTAGTGCCATGCTTTCACAGTAAAGTATTACAGCAACTAAAATCCCATCCATCCGAAATCATAAATCTGGTTATTCCTGGTAAAGGTCAAGGAATCCCAGAATCCCAAAGGAATAAGGTACAAGTCAGGACTACACCCTGCAGAGCAAAGCACATACTGTATATTGACACAGAAGGACACTTTAGAGTCAACCAGTTTACCTTGCCAGCACAGATTTGGAAGATGGTAGGAAACCCATAAATACTGTACATTGGGGGAACATACAGCATTCATTACATAAAAAATCAAACCCGAGATCCAAGCCTTCACATCCAAGCAGGAAATCTGGAACTTGTTTTCTTTATGGATTGAAAATACAGATAGAATGCTGAATTTGTTAAGATTTATAAGCACTCTGCTTATAAACATATACCTTATCACACAAATCATATTTGGTTTTAAAGGGCTGTAAATCTTCCTGGGAAAAGGGAGGTGGCTTTCTGGGGTAAAGTGATGGGGCTTTTATATACCAAGGAAAAATAATCTTTCTATTTTCAGACACATGTTTAGGAATTTCTATTTTAAAAAAAATTGCACACAAGATGTAGCACAAGATACTTAAAAAAATAGGTCATTAGCAAAAAAGTGCAAGGAAATTAATCAAAATCACACAACAAAACTCTATGCTCTTCTTCAATCTACCAATCTACTACCAAGACCACTTCAAGTCCTTCTCTATACACACCAGGCAGCTAATCCAACAAAGTCTCATCCCAAGATTTTCTCAAAAACGTTCAAGAATCTCGCAAAACTCACATGCAGGTTCCATAGTCAGTCATAGGCATTATTCTGTCTCTCTAGACAGAAGATGTTGACGAACCAGTGCAAGATTCTGCTTTCTTTTTTATCATGATCTCACCAATTGTCTTCTCCCAGCTGGTCAGGTGACTGAGGGTGGGTGCTTTCTCCCCGCAGCATCCTGGGGAATGCTGTTTAAAAATCCTGTCTTGTCTTAACCTACCACTTCTCACAAGGATGTACAGTACAGTACAACAGTGATGCAAAGTATTTAAAATCTTGAAAGGCGTTGACAAAGACACCCTGCATGGCTACATCTGGACTATTACTGAAACAAGGATGTGAAAAAATAAGTTTAAAATAAGTCACCATAAATTTATGACTAAAAATGGACACTTTGCACATAGAATTGTGGGAATAATCCTTGGTCCTTCAAAGAACATCTGAAAAAAAAAACCTGGGATGTATAAACAAGTGGCACCTCGATAACCTAGTCTGGCTAAATGTCCTCCTCTTCTTAGCAACCCTTATAGTATGATGCTTGTATGGTCTAAAAACCTATCCCCACCTATCAAGTATATAATAATAATTAATAATTGCTTACACTTATATAGCGCTTTTCTGGACACTCCACTCAAAGCGCTTTACAGGTAATGGGGACTCCCCTCCACCACCACCAATGTGCAGCATCCACCTGGATGATGCGACGGCAGCCATAGTGCGCCAGAACGCTCACCACACATCAGCTATCAGTGGGAAGGAGAGCAGAGTAATGTAGCCAATTCATAGAAGGGGATTATTAGGAGGCCATGATTGGTAAGGGCCAATTGGAAATTTGGCCAGGACACCGGGGTCACACCCCTACTCTTTTCGAGAAGCGCCCTGGGATTTTTAATGACCACAGAGAGTCAGGACCTCGGTTTTACGTCTCATCCGAAGGACGGCGCCTATGGTCAAAGTGACTCTGATAGAAGCCCAGAACAACAGACATACTGTACAATTACTGTAGGTAAAGGCGCACCCATCTAAAGCTTAATGAATGAATCTCAATATCATCAATATTATATATTGTGTATTAATCATGTTTTAAACATACTGTAATACCACGCCCAATGAATCTTTGTTGATGCATCATATTCATTTACTATGCTAATCAGTAAAATGCAATGGTTTTCACAAATGACTCTGGAACAAGACAGTTTAAAAAGAGTACAAAGCCACAAAGAATAGAAGAGGAACAAAAAGTATTTTTAAAAGGAAAATTCAGAAAGTGGAATTGATCATACTATTGTAAACGTGCTTGCTAGTATGTGTTAGTGTGAGTGCAGAAAGTGTATTTATTTATCTACTGTAGATGGTATTTTATTTTAGTTACTGTCATTGTTTTAATACTTTATTGCTTTTTATCTTCACATGAAACTTTAGGTGTCACAGCCTCACACAATCTGACACAAGCCTCCTATAATTGCCACAAATGCAGACTCATTAATTAATCACCCAATCAGTCACCACTGCACCAGAGTACTTGCAGTGTGGTGCGGTGTGGTGGCTCTGTGGCTGGAAGGTTGTTGGTCCGTATTCTGTGGCCGACAGAGGAATCCTACTCCGTTGGGCCCCTGAGCAAGGCCCTTAACCCCAACTGCTCCAGGGGCACTGTATAAATGACTGACCCTGTGGTCTGACCCCCAGCTTCTCTCCCTGTCTGTGTGTCTCATGGCGAGCAAGCTGGGGTATGCGAAAAGATAAATTCCTAATACAAGAAATTGTATATGGCCAATAAAGTGATTTATCTTAAGGACTCTTTCCCATTATCTCAGTGGTCAGTATTGGGCTTCCCACTGGAGCTCCTCACTTTAGAGGTTGTGGCTTTGGATAAGTACACCCGGCTTCCACTAAAACCTGTTCCTCAGTTTTAACCATTCAACTTTAATTTTGGCTGTCGCACCGTAACATTAGGAGCTCATGAAAAATGCAACCTAATGGTGGTTTGCCTCTCACTTGCACATGGAACATCAGCTCTTTTAATCAGATTTCATTTCCAGTTCCTCACTGGTGTGAAATAATATAATTTAGAAACGCAAGGGGAGAGATGATAAATTAAGAATGGAAAACATTAGCTTATCAACATCAGTGTTTATCTGTGGGTTGAAGGTGTACTTTTGTAAGTAAATTAAGCTCCATGAATGATCCATCTTATGTGAGCTAAATTATCGTCTTCCAAATTTCATTTTTTATTCATCCCAGAGCAGCTTTTCTTAAAGAAACACTACTGTAGCTATTTCTGATATACTGTATCTCTTGTCAAAGTGATGTCCAGATGCCACGTTGACAACAAGGGAACATGTTTTTTCTGGTGCATATGTGCACTGTGTTCCCAGTTTCTTAATGGTTCTAGGAATTTATTAAAAATCAAGATTCTTTTGGCTTTACTGTCCCACATAAAATGGTTTCTGAACTACTGTATATGACTTTAGGAGGGATATAAACAAGTCAAGACTGTGGTCCAGTCCAGTACTCTGGCTTATAAGTACTTAGAGTTAGGAATCTCAACAAACCCTTATTTAACATGAATCAACAGCCTCTGTATTGTTAAATCATGCAGTCTCTTTAAAAAGGAGAGTCTCTTATTGTCTTTTCTGAATGTACTAACGCTTGAGTTCCATTTATGTCATCTGGTCTTAGTTCCGATGTTGCCTTTGAAGTAGTGGTTTGGAAGTACATTGTCATTTCTTTTTTGGGAATTTAAATGCCTCAGATCTCTCTAATGTCTGCCCTGTTCCCAGCTAAACATATTAAGAGTTCCTTTAAGCTGTCCATGTTAAACATACCTATCTGTCTTGGAGGTCTTTTTGTTCCTCATCTTTGGACTTTTTCCAAAGCAGCATTTTAATCATGTACAGTAAGAAGTAAGTACTTACTTACAGAGAGCTACATCAGGGTACATAGCCTGCAAAGGAACAGATAAAGGGTTATTCCCCGTTGAAAGGAAAAGAAAAAAACACTACTTTTCAGCTTCGGAGCCTTCTTCAAAATACATTTTATAATGTTGTGACCGGAACAATTTTTCTTGGATCTTGTAAGAACAGACCTTTTTGATCTGCTATGTTCAAGGAGCAGCTTGTCTTACTGGTTCTAGAACTCCACAACACCGTAGGGAAATGTGTTAAATGGACACATCATAATTATTGTAACAAAATGCCCCCATCCTGTAGCCCAGAACTTCTTCCAAATCTTGGATATCCACTTTCATTCTAGTTTCTACTGTATATGGAGGCAAGAGCATAGGTTTGGCTTAACAATGTACATTACTGTCAAAGAACTTCACATTTCTGAATGTATTAAGGTGTTTTCTATGACATCTTAAATTAACTTAATATCTCCAATCCACCATTAACAGGGATCGGGCTCTGGGTGTATGACAATAACTGGCAAGGTTGACAACAGAGCCTGCCAGGAGTTTATCCCACTACTCCACTGGCCAGAACACAACTGGACTCCACGTTCTATTTATCATAAGTGGCCTCTGATATTTGACTTGCTCAGCAGAAGAAGGGCTCTCTTCCAAATGCCAGTGAATGCTCTTTGTTTCAAGGAGTGCAGCTTAATGACTTTATTTACTGGGTTTGTGTAGTGTTCACAAAGGGATCATTTTGGGTTAGCTTTTTCTGTAGGCTGAAAGACTCCCTTCTGTTCATCTGGGTGAAAGGGTAATCTGTTCATTAAAGTTAAATAGCAGGTATAGTAAATGTGCTGCTTTGCTACTTTTAATCCATGTTTATTATACCATGTAAATTAACACATGATGCTTTGCTTGCTGTTTCCTTTCTATAGCACAGTACAAAGTGTGAAATATTTTTTGTGATGGATCTTCTTATAATATCATTTCTATTTCAGAGGTCCTTCTTATGCTTCAGTGCACTTTAATCTGGTTTGATAAAAAGACCATCAGAAATTCAGGTCTATGCACTGTTTTTGGCTGATAGCACACAAAGAAAATAAGCTGAAATTTAAACTGACTGATGCTCCGTATCACATCAGAAAATCATTAGGCTCACAGAAACAGCTGCAACAAATGGGTCTATGAACTTGGCAACACCTGAAATCAGAAATCTGAAAAGAAACAGTGAATGCCTCTGTGACTAGGCCTCATACCACTATGGAGCTGAAGTTCTTAACCACCTATGCCCCCCCAGCCATAATGTATGAGTCAGCATAAGATGTGAAGTGAGAGGAAGATAAGCCCAGTGGGATATTACTAATCTGCCTACAGCTAGTGCTGTAATTGCTACAGATGTTGTGGCCTGGGGACTGCACATTGACAAAGACTCTTACTGTCCTTATAGAACCTGTTGCAGAGGAATCTAGCAAGTATTCTTCAGTAGACATGTGACAACAGCTCATGGCCCCATCATTTGGGATCACAAACTGACAATTTTTATTCTTAATTATCAGAACTGCCCTCAACCTCTCCTTTGACGTTCACCGTAGATTACTATGTTATGGATAAATAGGCTGCACAAAGCACATACAGTAAGAAAGGTTACAAGCCAGTGGAGACCATTCAGGCACTTTCGCTCATCTGTTTGCCAGTAACTGACCTGAGGATCAGCCGTTTCTTCTACGAAGTCAGGATATCAGCTTCAAGACCAATTGACCGCTCTGTACCTGATTACGACGCCACCATGTGTAAAACAGTGCCCGCTTTTCTCCATTTTAAACGCACTTCCCTATAGTTTCCACTTGTGTGCTCAGTTAAATAAAACAAACTACACGCTTACTTCCTTTCCTTCCCTACTTTATTGCAGTAATACTGTCACTGTGGTTTCTGATGCTGATTGTGCATATTCATAATAAATGCTGAGATATCTAAAGTGTTGAAGTGCTGTGTGTATCCTTGGTTTTCCTCTGGATGCTGCTCTCCTTTCACTTGATGTCAGTACAGCACGATAAACCTGCAGTTTGTCCATGGAACTCAGATACGTCTTGTTGTAGTACATTAATTGAAAACAGGAGATGTGCAGCTTAAAATTATATGAATGGCTGCTCTGTTTTACGTTGTGCAACCTTCTCAAATTTTATCTGTCACTGAATTTTACAACAAACCTTCCAGTGATCACCATCGGCCAAGGCCAGGCACTTTGTTGGCATTGGCACAAGGTGCTGCAAGGTATAATTTTACTGTTCCACTGGAGACTGGACCATATTTCACTTTTTTTTTTACATTTATAAAACGTTGCAGCATGGCACATCACTCTTTCCCCACGTGTTCACTTTTAAATTCAGTTTGTAAGGTGATCAAATAAAATCACTGCTCAACTGAAACGGAAACTGCTCTGAGCAGAAATATTTAGTATGAACTGATCTATGTATGTGCTATATACTATATCTGAGTAATTAACATTGTTTCTTTATGAGCAAAGATCAGGTGTATCTTGTACGGGCGAAAACAGTTTTACATAAAATAGCAACCTACAGATCCACCATATTTTATTTCCTTGCCTTCTACACGAAAGCAAGGCACCTTGTTTTCAGTGTATTTGTTCAGTAGACAGCTACAGCTGGACTTTTATTTTGGAATGTGCAGCACAAAAACAAGAGGGTAAATGAGAGGAGGCCTGTTTGGCAGTTTGATCCAAAAGTCTAATCCAGTCGTTTCTTGAAAGAAACCAGGGTATTACCCTCTTCAGTACAGCTGGGTAGCTTGTTCCATACTTCCACACAGTTTTCACTCATTCATTGTTCATCTGGAAGAAATCGACTAGGTTAACTTAGATTCTTTGAGGATTTTGAGTACTTGTGTCAGGTCCCCTCACAAACATCTCTGTTCAAGGCTAAAGAAGGTTCAGTTCCTTCAGCCTGTCAGTGTTGGGCGTTTCCTGGACCCCTAGAATGTGGCTGCTCTTCTCTCAAAGGACGGCAGAGCAGCTGTCACGATCGTCATCCCTCCTCTAGAGGGCGCTCCGACCCTTTTGTGTTTTTCATTATCATGTTCACCTGCCCCCTGTTCCGTTCTTTATTTAAACCCGTTGCCTGGGAAACCTGGGGCTCTGCATTAGAAGATGGGCACCTGGAGGCCCGCCTAGCATCAAGTAGCCCTACGTCCGCAGCTTGAGGGCTTAGGCTTCCGATCGGTGTCCTGACCTACTGAGTCCGGGGCTCGGAGCGCCTGACCTTGTCATTGTTTTTAACCTTCTGTTCCTGTTACGGATCCCGCTCTAGATTTTAACCCTGTCTTGTCTTGGATGGATCACCTGGTTTTTGGATTTTGGGCTGCGCCCGGATTTCCCATTTTGGACTTCCCTGGACTTGTTCGCCTGCGCTCCCCCCTTGCACCTGACCACTGTCAGCACTGCCCCCTGTTCCCCATCCCTTCCTTTCCTGACTGTGTTTTCCCCGTAGCCCTTTTCAAGCCACTTCCGGATTATACCGTCTGCACAGGGTCCTAAACTCCACACTACATGGGAGTCAGGACCGGCTCCTGTTACAGCAGCAGCATCTTTTCTACACACTGGTGAAACGAGGATCCAGTAGCCCATTTATATGGTGTTCTAGCTGTTCTCTACTTTCCTTTCCAGCCCATCTGCAATGCCTGTAGCCACTCAGCAAGTGATTAATTACTGTCCCCAGTGTCATTAATTCCCTGCATGTCCAGTTGCTCCACACCACCTGGAGCCTGTCCTGGCCTCCTCAAATGAATATATTAACAATGATTAATTGGGATTTAATAACTCATTGCATTTTTATATTTCACTAGGAATGACAACGACCAAGATCGAAGCGTAATGAACTATTATGGAGCGGGTATTTGTCTTAACCCGCTTGGCTGAGGGCCGACCTCCTGGCCATAGGACGAGGAGGCCAGGACCCCCATGCAGGGTAACCAAGGGGTTGCTGCAGAGGTGGAGTTGGGATGGAGGTGGGATGCAAAAGTTGCACGCGAGGGAGAGAGATATCGCATTGGTATTTATAGCCTTTGTTGGAGGAAGGATGAGGGGAGTGATTGCTAATTACTGACGGCTGGGAACAATTGAGCGTGGTTGTTGTCACCCCTCCTGAACTTTCATTATATAAGTCATCACAAATATCTTAAAGTGCTTTACTGTAAGGAATCCAAGTGAGGAAGAAGGAGGATCCTATGCAGACGAGAGAGAGTAGAGGCAGCAAAAACGGTCCAATCCAAATCGTCAGACAAGTTTGTGGTCAAAAGCAAAACTAAGTCCAAAAAGCCAAAAGAGGTCGTTCGAAAGAGTTTTCCAAAAGGGCAAGGTGGGAGCTCTCTTGGAGAGAAATCAAAACCGAGCAAAGAGTAGAGAGTTCTGAGGATTTAAATAGAGATGAGTGAAAACGATACAGCGGGTGGTGATGGTTTAACACATGTGGCGGCGCTTGTTGTGATTAGAACTGGTTAGCTCGTTTGTGGGTAGATCTCCGATGACTGGCTGTCGTGACATTTACATGTAGGAAGGGACCCAATTGATCAACCACTGAAGTGCAGCCCACCCCCCAACTGGATGATGTGCTGTACAACAACCTCTCTACACAGCAGATCAGACGGAGAAGTAACAATAGAATTAAGAGTAAACTCTGCGGTTCTTAATTTTCTTTCCTGGTGTAATACAAAAAGTAATAATTTAGATAGAGAGATTAATTAATTGTACATTTAAAATGCAGTGATATAGCGAATGATTTGTATGTAAAAGCATAAGTTTGAAATGCTGCCGTTTAATCTTGTAACACTGGTTCAAGAACATTTAGAATAGGGCAGTTAAAGCTCTAAAATTAGTAAATCAAGTTAAAATGTTTGCTTACGGTGGAAACGAAGGAACAATATAATTAAAAGGTGTACTGATGGATACAATTATATAACCTTGTATTACAGGTGAGTATGGTCATTTTTTTTATCTACTGCCTATTCCTTTTCTCTCCTGAACTAAAATGTTAATAGTGTAATGGTAGCATTAGAAAATGTCTCCTTTGCTCTTTGGAAGCACGGGTGCGTTTGAAAATCCAACAGAGGTACAGCACGACAGTATGACGAACAAAACTTGGAGAGCCAGCCCCATTTTGGCAGAATTTCAGCAGAACAATTGCCTTTAGGGTCTGAATTGAGGGGCCAGAACATGTTCTGCACATTTAATTTCTTACTAAATAACATGGGGGAAAGATTGTTCCAGACATTGGAAAACGTCCATATGGTGGTGTGTGATTGTCGGTCTATAATTTCAATGGCAGTTTTATATGTAAAATTACAAATGGCCTTTTCCTTATATACAATTGGCACAGAGTACAATAAAGTATATTGCTTAAATCTGGACACAATGTGCAATTTACTTCTTGGTGTGCTCAGTGTGAAACTGGAGGAGAGCAGGGAGGCCTGAGAAAGTAAGTCAAGCTAAAAGAAATGAAAGCGAAGGCTTGGAGATGTGATATTGCTGCTGCCTGGTGCAGAAATGGGCTGACCAGAAGAGGCAGAGCCAGAGCATGTTCTGCATCACAGAAATGCGGTAATGACCAGCCTCTATTGCAGATTAATGTGAGGATAATAGCAAAACCCCAATCCTGACCATTGCCCGAATCTTCCCCCTAAGCATAAGGGGTGTGGAATAATTCTTTTTTTTGTAATTGTGTATGTGTATCTGATGACGCAGAAATACACAATGCGATAAGCACGGCTTTCAGCCAGTTGCATACAATGGGGACCTTGCTAATCCCCCGTAACCCACCTCATAAATCATTCCATATGACTTTCGAAAGCTTGTCGTTGGGTGGGCACCAGGACTGTTTTCTTGAGCAAGGTAGGCTACGCCGTGCCCCGAAGGTCTCCTGAGAGACACTGTAGCAGTGCTGCCCCAGCCAAGAGTCTCAACATGCCCTCCCAGAAGGGCTGACACTAAACAGACCTAGGGGTCAGTGCAATTCCAGCTCCCCGGCCACCGAGCACATGCTGCACTGATTGCCTGCCTTTGTATCTGCTTATGTTTGAAAACAATACTGGCGCACAAACATCGGCCGCCTCCGTGGAGGGTCACCATGCCCCTCTGCTCGATCGCACCGCAAGGAGAGGTCAGCGGCTGGACAAGCTGAGGTAGACAGGGTTTCTCAGGCGTACAACCAGCCCGACGCGGCAGCAGGCCAGGAGGCCAGTACGGCTGTGCAAATTGCACATAATGGCACCAATTTGTGCCGGCATTTCCCTGCAGAAGGCAATCCGCTCAGCTGCTGGGGAGGGACAGAGCCGTAATGTTCCACAATTTGCGAGGAACACCTCAGGCTGACTTCAAAAGGCCTTTGCAATTAGGCTAATGAGCCGCTTGTCACTCATTTTTAAGCAGTGACACATTATTCTACCGTGCGTAAAAGCACCCTACCCTGGCCAGTACAGCTGAAAAAAAAAATAGCAGCTTTGATTATCTCAGAGGAAGTTGAAGGAAGAGACTTGATGTTTGGTACTGTTTTGTGGGGATGCAAACACAACACTTTCCAGGCCAAGCTGTTGGAGCAGACATCAGGAAGTGTACCCACATAAGAAGGCGGGAGAGACCGAATTTAGGATCGCCACCAGGCTCCATAATCTTTTTCTGCTAAATTTAGAATCGCCAGTTTTCGTTATCTCTATTTTTGTTCTACCCACCCAATTTGGAATCGACTGCTTGAGCACTAGGGAGGATGAGGTGGTGTTTGCAGACTCTTCTCGTTATCAAGATAACTTTCTTTCAAGGAGTCACAGGAAATACAGCCCCATACCAGAGGTTCAGCAGCAACTGAAGGAGAGGTGTGTCAC
This sequence comes from Lepisosteus platostomus, assembly GCF_059453375.1. Taxonomy (NCBI): domain Eukaryota; kingdom Metazoa; phylum Chordata; class Actinopteri; order Semionotiformes; family Lepisosteidae; genus Lepisosteus; species Lepisosteus platostomus. The sequence continues at coordinate 71,952,731 of NC_142614.1, read as the reverse complement.
CTACACCCACCCAGAGGCCACAGGGATGACTGAGAGCCAAGAGAACCCTGGACAGCTACTGCCACTATACTGTAGGTGGCGCTAAAGGAACTACACACCCCTTCTTGGGTTTTTCCTCCCTTAATAAACTAGTGACCTGACCCAGGACTGGACCCACAATCATAGAAGTTGGGTAAGCTCATTTATTGGTTCAGATATCTGGGGGAACATACTTTAGTGCATGGCAAGCACTAAACAACAATAAATTTTATTTCTGAACCCCCTTCAGGAAACTCAAAGCACTGTACAGTAACATAGACGTACTGTAACACACATCACAAAAATAAAAGCAAAGGCGAAAAAGCACAGCCAATTGACCCAATAAATCCTAGCCAATAAAGCTAAATGATATGACTAGTGAAAATGTAGTTATTATTATTGGGCCAAGTATCAATCCCCTCACATTGATTGAACTTTTCAGGTGCAGAGCTGGCATAGGGTCTTTGAAATAACCTATAACAAATTAAATATATAACATAAATGAAATATACTGTATGTTATGTCATATAACAGCTTTGTTCCTGAACGATGAAAATTGTTGCAGAAAGGTAACGACAACAATAAAGAGGTTCCATACAACAAAAAGGGTTATGGAGGATTTTTAGAACACATCTGGGAGATTATTTTAACAACTCGAAGGCAATGGAATGACAACGTGTTTCGGTAACATGTCTTTACTGCTGGCGATTTAATTTGGGCAGAATAACTGTGGAGCTCAGGTGTCACACAGCTACCATCCACATACAAAACGAAGAATTCAAACAATGAGAAAAGAAGCTAAATACATATCATAACTCAGATCTGCACAAACTAAACATATTCTGCACACCACTGTAAAAACAACCTTCTAAGTCAGTTCTTGAAAAAAGCCAGGAGTCTTGGTAAAAACTTGGCTTAACTTCTGCGGGTGGCTGGGTCCAGATTTCTCTCACATTGAGATTGTTGGCTTCCTACATCTTCTTACGCAGAACCAGTTCTTCTCCCTGGGTCATATACAGCAAACCCACTGACTATAAAGGCACCAAATCAGTGTGCAGTACAAGCTTAGTCAGCGTTGTGAAGTAACGGTCAATCCGTACGACACCTGCTCCTGGGAGAGGAAGAAAAGAAGAACTGCTCTTCCCTGATATTGTTGGAAGCCTCATCTGTTGGTCAGGACAATTAAAAAAACACCTCGATAAAACTTTATATCAACATACCGGTTAATATAAATTTTCAATGATTTTCAATACCATGAAGTACAATATCTATATAAAAAAGAATTTTAATAATAATTTCTTACACTTATATAGCACTTTTCTGGACACTCCACTCAAATCACTTTCCAGGTAATGGGGATCCCCTCCACCACCACCAATGTGCAGCCCCACCTGGATGATGCGACTGCGGCCATAGTACACCAGTATGCTTCCCACACACCAGCTCTCAGTGGGGAGGAGAACAGAGGGATGAAACCAATTCGTAGATATGGATTATCAGGAGGCCATAATTGGACGCCAGGGTTACACCCCTACTCTTTTCTAAAGATGGCCTGGGATTTTTAATGACCACAGAGAGTGAGGACCTCGGTTTTATGTCTCATCTGAAGGACTGGGCCTTTTTACAATATAGTGTCCCCATCACTATACTGGGGCATTAGGACCCACACAGACTGCAGGGTGAGCGCCCCCTACTGGCCCCTACTAACACCTCTTCCAGCAGCAACCTTAGTTTTTACCAGGAGTCTCCCCTCCAGGTACTGGCCAGGCTCACACCTGCTGGGCTCCAGTGGGTTGGTTGTTGTGAGTTGCAGGGTGATATGGCTGTTGGCTTTTGTTAAAACAGGGTAATAATCTTTAATGTCTCTTTAATATTTTAATATTTAGAATTTGAAATTGTTAAACATATTAGACATTAAATAGCAGGTAAACTGTATGAGTTTATTAGCTTGGTCACAGTTCTGGCTGTTTAAATAAAAACCAATTAATATAATTCAATGTTGGGATTGAATGGAAAAATTATTTGATTTGTAATATATTTTATTTTCGTTTTATGTATAGAACGTCTGCCCATGCTGTAGAAAGTAAGACTGAAGTCTCACTGTTCTGAAACAGAGGCTTAAAGGAAGATTTACTATTCATAAATGTAAAGCCAGGATCCGCAAATGTGCAATGACATTTTGGTGATAGTTCGGGGAATATGCTTTTATTATCTTACAATTATTTTATTTAGAAATATGGTATCACTTGCTTGCACCTTTAGGAATTACCTAAAAACTAAAATGAATACTGAAATAGTTATATAATGTACTGTTCATATTATGTGAAAGGAAAAAGTGATTTTAATCTTTTAATGTTGGCTTCCAACGGATTTAATAATTTCTTAGCCTACTAAATTATTCTGTTTAAAAGGTAGGACTTTGATTTGAGAGGGAAAAAAGCCGAAAAAATAATTCATTATACCTTGTTAAAAAATGTTTCAAAATTGTGTTTTTGGTATAATATTATTATGTGCTAAAGTATAAAGTCAAGTTCATATTTTATCACTCTTGTTTACAGTTTTACATTTGGAAACATTTTGAAAAACAGTTTTGTAGAAGGGGGAATAGAAAAAATGTTATTGTAAAAGTTAGTCTTTGTGAATCTTTTTTTTCAGCAAGTCTTATAATCCAGACTAAATCCTCTTGACATGTTTTTTTTTTCTTTTGTCTGGATTTGCTTGCAATGTATAAACATGCTAAAAGACAAGATTTACACTGCATGTTTTCCTCAATGAAATTAAAGAGCCTGTTTTCTCAGCATTTATTTTTAACACAAATCCGTGTTTGGAAAGCTCTCTGTAATTGCTTGTTGTAATAAGCACATGTTCCCAGGAAGTGTTAATGATGGAGTAACTAATAAACACATTTATTTCAGCTATGCTTTAGAAGTTGCTATGTCTTTTTCCTTTTATCTTCTTCTCTCTTTGTTAAAAATGTATCCAAAACTTGAACTATAGAACTATTAATCAACTAAAGAAAAAAACAATGTATAGGAAAAGGGTCTCTTTAAATTTATTGTTTGTAAACGTACCTACAGTACTGGGGATTTAGTTTGATTGACCTATTATTTTAAATAAATCAGGGTAGAATTAAAGAAACAAATGTGAAAAACCATTGAAAACTTGCAACCAAAATGTGAAAATGTTCATAAATTAATTTCAAAATTAAGGACATAAAAAAATAAAATGAAATATGCAAACAAATAGATAAATAATCAAATAAGTGCCAAACACATGAGTATCGAAATATTATAAATCTTGAAGTATACTTTAAATAAAAGGATGGTTAAGCTTCAAAACCAGTGTTAAAGGCTCTTAAAACAGTCAATTAAAGATATAAGTCAGAGTCTCGGAAAACATACACTAAATGGTTTAAAAAATCAAGAAAATATTCAAATCAATCAAAAGAAGTGTGATTCATGAAAAGACAGTGCTCTACACTCCAAGAAACAGGGCGTATGTACTGGGCAAAGCTAAGAAAAAACATTAAATTAGCCCCGAGGGAGACAGAAAAGAATATTTGGTAGTTTGGTAACATCATAATGAGCAAAATCCATCAAGCAGCTTGACTGTTAGGAAGAGGAATGAGCTAGGGAGCTGCTGCAAGGGTGTAGTTTGTAAGTTGGAAGGGGTGTGAACCAAACGCACAGAGAAGTCCAGGAGGCAATGTACTATAAAAATACGCAAAAGAGCGGAAATGGGACATGATCAGGGTCTAACCTTCTTCTGAGCTTTTCTCATAAACTCCATTTGCAGTGGAGAATTGTTTACAGTGTTTTCAATAACCTGTAAAACATCCACAGTACTTAATAATAAATGAATATGCAGTGCACGTTTTTCCAAAACAAGATTTCAATCTCTTTCAATATACTTTTGCCTATTATATCACAATCTCCGTCAGAACTTGGTAATGTTAGTTAATAACCGACACTGAGTTTCTACAGAGAAACAAATGATGGAAGGAGACCTGATATGTTCAACCAAAGTAAAAACAGTTGCAGTACCCAATAGTACTCAGACACCTGCTTTACACAAGAAGTTAATTGGTTGAGTTAAGAGTTGAGTTAGTAGTTTATGTGGAACAGGCTTCTCAGCCCGGGAGATGAGACCAAAACCTAAGATTCTTTAAAGAAACAGTTGGACAAAATGTTAGATTCATTTCATTCACAAGAGAGCACATTGGCTGAGTTATCTAAAAGAGTGAATGGCCTCCTCCCCTCTCAGCCTTTCTTTTGTTCTTATGTTTTATAAAGAAGGGATTTTGTGTTTCATTTCAGGACATAGGACAAGTCACTGTCAGCAACTAAACCAGGGCCTTTTGTTAGAACCAGGGGAAAGAATTTACTTTACAACCGTAAAGCCTACAAACATGGGCCTCGCACTTGCCTCTGCACAGGATGAGCTCTATAATCATGGGCTTGAGTCAGAGTCATGTCAACCTTTACTGGGATGGCTATCTCCAAGGAAAGGATTATCTATCTAGCTAAATACCCTTTCTGGCATGAGAGCACTTGACACAATGTCACAATGTTTCCGACTGTGATTTAGCAGGTGAGCTGACAATCTGAAAGTGACGGGCTGATTATACAGTATATGTCCACAAGGTTTTAAGTGGCAGCCTAATATTAGCCAGCTTTGATCCTTAGGGTTTACAAAAGAAGAGAGCAGGTATCACAAGTGACCATAGAGTCCTTGACTGAGGGCTGTTCTTTAGAGTTAAGCTTAATCTCTGTTAGACCTCCCCGAGCCCCTGGTCTGAGTGCTGCCTTGGCGGCTGCCTCTTCATGCGAGGGGGTCTGAGAAGCCTCATTAAAAGCAATGTTTTGAGTTTTTTAGTGTCAAGACCAGAGAATATGAAATGCGCTAATTCTGAAGCACAACTTACAGGGTTCTCAACATAACAATACCCTTCTCATTAAAAAAAAGACACCTAAGATTCTGTGAACATGTATTTTAGCATACAGTTTGTTTATGGGAATCTAATAATTAATCTTATTTTTTCTGATTAACCAACACTGATAAAGTAAATGTAAATGTGTATAACAGATGTGTTTGGAAAGTGTTAAACAGTATTTTCCTTTCAGTCATATCACATAAAGTATAGAATTTTAGGTGTTATTCTTTAAAAGGTGTCATGTTGAAGGAATAGTACATAAATAGGAAAATATATTTTGTGGATATGATACAGTATGGCCTGAACAAAAACAACAAACACGGCAAACTATGTAGTTTATGTTATAATGTATGATCTTATTTACAAAGAAAATCAAAAGAACAAAGCACCTCAGAGACTTGGGGACTGCTTTGTGACTCTTAGCCAGAAGCCACAAATTCTGAACATGTAAGATCTCTCCTTCATAAATCAGACTGAGATTCACAAAGAATTTCAGGCTGTTGGAATGCAGTTCCAGCAACTGCTGTTCCTGGTTCTGTTACCCAACACAGGAAAAGAAGACCTCATCTGTTTATTCGTATAGGAAGGGGCAGGATTCTTCATTGTTAAAATAGCAAGACAAACAATTGCTATTGTTATACAACTGCTAACTTCTCTCCGCTGTGACTGGCTAGAGCATAAAATGTCGCCATTCCGTGAGTATCTGGGGGTAATTCCCTGCAGATGAGTCTTCCTGGAGAAACCTTCAGAGTAGAGCACATTAAGGGCAAATTGGGATCGCTTGTGAGCAAATTTAGAAATGGGACACCCTAAGCCCTTAAAGACATGAGCGATAGCACGCATATGAAGGGTGCAAAACCACTAGCGTGCGTATTGGGAGATGGCCCAAGAGTAGGCAGTGAGCCAGAATGGCTGCCGACAGCCCAGTAATTGAGCAAGGTGTTGACAGGGATCTTCAGGGATAATCAAGGTCCAGTTGCTGTATTTAAATCCTGTGAAGCAGAGCAGAACTCTTTTGGAAATGTCATGAGACGATGAAGAAGGTTTGATGGGCAATGTAAATAACCATCCACAGTGAAGCTCTGTGTCGTCTGTGCTGTGATTATTTGTGGGGAACAGGATTAAGCCTGCTCTACAGAGCCTTTAGAGCCAATCTAAAACATAGGCAACAGTTCGAAAAGAAAGCTAGGTTTTGTTTGTTGGTTTTCTTTGGTTATATTTATTTCCATATCCTGGTTTAAATTAAGAGTTAAACTGGGCCTCTTTTGTGGAAAATGAATGATTTTGTACTGCCATGAGATGGCTTCCTGACAGACCGTAACTGATAAGTTTCTGACATATCATTTTGCTCCAGAAATGCTCTGTATTGCATGTACCTTCAACTAATAATGGTACTGTTATAATGCCATGTATGGTTATGTAGTTACTTGTTCTATAATAGGGACTGTGAGTCAAAGCCCACCTACAGTATGAGCCAACTTCATTAAAAAGGGTGGCATTGCAGTCAACACCCAGCATGCAGTGTTACTAATAGGAAACATACTGTACACTCTCTGCCTTTATTGCATCACCAGTGCATTAGCATGACACACTGTGCAGAAGAGAATTTTTCACTACAGTACCATAGGGGCTAGGGAGACAGGAGATTACATCCCTCTCCCAACACTACGTCTTTACCATTCAAACATACTGTATAAGTAAATGTCACTTTATTTCAATTTACTCAACAAATCAAGAAAAAGAAAATATAATTCATAGCATCTTCCCGGATTCTGTCTAGATTTCATACATTTGTGTTCAATTAAAGATTAATTTCTTCTGTAATTTAGATCATACTTTATGAAGAATGAAAACATGTGCTGAATAAAAACTACTGGCAAGATTGAATATAGGATTTTTCTACTTTGCACTTTAATTTACTTTAATACTACGAGATTAATAATAAAGATGCTCCTTATAAAATTCACAGGAATTTTAAATGTGCAGTTTCAAATGTTTGAGCATATTTTTATTGTACAGTAACACCTTTTGATAATAATAATTTTAAATCCTTTCATACTCATTTGAAAATCATTTTTAGGATATCCTTTTGATCACATAGTTAGAGTATGGGCTATCTTATGAGCAATGTTTTTTATTTTAATTTTACTTTGTAGTTTTAAGAATTGGCACAAATTTCCCCTGGGTCAGAATTTCCAAACTAATACTTCAGCAATAAGAGACACTCTGCTATAGAAGGTGTTATCCTGTATATGAGATGCTAATCTGAGTTCCAGAATACATGGTCACTAAAGATCCTACTCTTCCCAATCGGAGAGATGGGAATCTACATTTTGCACAGTCTAGCGTCCCTAAATTTGTCTCTTAATTTAGCTGGTGAAGTAATTTCTCAATTATACACACTGATCTACCATATATTAAGCTCGCTGGTGGATAAACTGAGCTAACTCCTACTTCTTCATGATGAAAAGCACGATAGCAGTGCTTTATATTAGCAATTTATATTTTATTTATATAACTTTTTATAACATTAAAATATATTATTAAAATATTAATAATATATAATGTTAATAAGAATTGTATGCACTAGTGTTTGTCCAATCTTTACATCTACAGTATGTGCTTCATTGGTCATATAAAGCCATCTGTCTTACAGTGAACAGTGATTTTAAAACAAAATGGAAACACCAATATCTACACGAAACAGGGGAACATGCTATTTCTGCTTGAATATGATTGATCATTTTGAAAAGCTTGTTGTTATATCACCTATCCATTGAGCTAGATAACTTTACATATTATTTTATAATGTCACTTGGAGAGATTAATAAGATTTGCAATTGATTCAATTTGCAAAGATTTGCAATTGAGTTTAGTGAATAGAAACAGAAAGTCTTTATTATATGGCTTTCATGGGGAAAAAAACTGTTTACAAAAGCGATTCATTTTGCATGTTTTAGGACATAAAGCAGTGCAGCAATAATTGGCCTCAAGTCATCCAGGCATGGATAACGGCTGACTCTTTGACCCCATAACCTTGTATAGCTCAGTGTAAATCAAGAACTAAAAATAAACAAGCCCAGAGGCAAGTTTTCAAAACCATTTCTGAGTGTAGAAATGTTAAGCACCAGACAGCTTACTTTCACAAAATATAAAGCTTCTGGGTTTATTTGACTTGATTTTCAGAAACCGAAGTCCCCAAGCCCCAGTGCTTATCCTCTGAAAAAGGTAATACAGGTTGTTTAGTCTCTCTTCAACAGATCAAAAAGCTCTGTAGAGGCTAGGAAACACAGAGCCAGTCTTAACCACTCACCACTACCAGCAATATCTTATAGAAATGTATGTTTCTCTGTGAACTCCAATTACAGTACTTGTGACATACAGAGGAACTATGCTCTTATAGAGCAATGATCGAACACGTAGTATCTATTACTCTGCTTGGCTAATATTAAAGTGCAATGTTAAAGTTATGGCCTTCATACAATGGCTTTCTGTCACAGTTTGATTGTCAAGCAGTGCAATATTTGTTGTATTTTTGCCGATGTTTTTGTCATTACACTCTGGCACAGTAAGTGATCCACGTGGCAAGCCCAAAGTTGAAACCCCAGGAATCTGCAGTATATAATTAGACAGTAGTGCTTCTGTGACTGACAATGAGCTTTACTTTAACTAACATACAGCAGAATGTAATGAACACCCTGGCACTAGAGGACTACTACCACTAGAGGAGATACGTTGGATTCCTGGTTGGTGAAGCTTGGGCTTTTAACTTGGACTGGCTGAATTAAGACAATATGCAAAATCAGGATGTTGATTTCTCTCACTTTGGGCTCCATACAAGTTCATTTTCAATTAAAATCAAAAGCAGGTAAAATGCAGAGGTATAAGAAACAAATGAAGTAAAGACAGTACAGGACTTCATTCCCCCATAAAATCAGTGTCCTTTTTTGTTTATGTCTTTCCATAGCTGCACACTAAATCAGCTCTTGTTTGCTTAGATTGCATCATATCATATTGCATCATATTTTCTCACTTGTAACTCTTTAATGGAAAGTACCTGTACCTCACTTTTTTTTCCATCTACAGTAACTGTTTCATGACAAAAGAAAAGCAATAAAGTAGTAAGTCTATTATTATCACCTGCAATGGAGGAAAGATCTGGACTGGCTGCCAGTGCTTTCATGAGCTGTATGCATCAACAGAGAACATGTTACAGTACATGTTATTGAACTTCAGAACATAAGAAACAGAAGAATGGTTACAAACAGGAGGAGGCCGTCTGAGACATCTCTCCTGTCTGGTAGTTTGTAATTAACTGATACAAGGATCTCATCCTGCCATTTTGTAAAAAAAGCCATGGTATCTGCTTCAACAATGTGACTGGGTAGCTAATTCCATACTCCCACACTCTTTTGAAAATAAATGCCCGTATAAATGCACTTCCACAAAAATAAGAAAAAGACAGGGAATATTCGATACTATTGCTTTAAAGAGAAATTGCAAACTGCATCACAAAAGCCCTATTCTTCAACACCTGACATCACCCTTTTCAGCCTAACTTAGAAGTTTTAACTTTCTTCAACAAGCACAAGATTTCACAGTGTGAGAGAGACATGAGGGGATAATACAGTGTATTCACCAAAGCCTTTTAACTTCCTTGCCTCCCTACATAGCGCTGTGTCCTCTTCGATGACCTGAGATGCGTTTGTTTGTGTTTTCAGTGCAGAACCGGCATCTTTCCATCATAGCGCTGCTGGTGTGTGAAGGACTCTGCTGGAGAGAGCCTGACTCATGTGGGTCCTGCCTAGGAGGCTTCGCTGTGGGGGGGTGGGGGGTAGGTGGAGGGAGTAGACGTCTGTTATTCATTCACTGGGACAAACAAACGTGGCTCTAAAACACTCTGTACTAGCAAGATGAGGAGAGCAGCCTGGAATAGTAGGGAGGCCTTTCATCCACCAGCTCTGTATTACTCAGCACTAATAAATAAATTTCTTCCATTGCCACATGCCCTTTGGCTAAGCTAGTAAGAGAAAGGCAACAACTTTGTTCTCGGTGATCCATTTCTAATCTACTAATGGAAAACATGTCAGGGGATGATATCATCAAAGGAAGTAGTCTTCAAATGATCCAACTACAGGCTCAAGGGCCCTGGTAGTATTCTTCTCTCATTGCCTCTTTTTGCTTTCAGTACAAATGTTGCACAAGAGCCGAGGTGTGCCTCCTGCTCTTTTAATTCCAGCAGGAAAAATATCAACCCATGCTGTGTGTTGAATAACAGCAGGCTAAATGTATATTTCAACACGGGATCAATTGAGTTTGATAATTCGGGAAATGTGTAATGGAATGGCTGTGCTGGAATGGAATTTCACTGCGATAGTGAAATAAGGTCTGTGAACATTACCTTGATGTCACAAAATTAGAAGTAAAACAACACTTGGTTATTTGCGTAAGGCACTTGAAGAACTGATGCTGAAATTTCCACTGAAGGGAGTTACTGGATCCAAGAGCGACTAATTGCTCCATTTTCCAGGTAGTAAAAGAGGTCTGAGGACATTTAACAAAGCAAAGTACAAAATGTTTAAATGGGTTGTTTTAAACCTGCTATTGAAAAGCCAATAAAAATATGTAGCATGTGTACAGTGGTTGAATGAGAAGAGTTTTTGGAGCCATAGCTCTATAGATCTCTAGATCTCTATAGACAGCTAGTATTATATCTATGGAATATGAACCACTACAAATAACATCTACCAAAGAAAAGCTATTATCCACATTTTATATTCAGGACATGCCAATTTTATTTTGCTTTGGGGGGGGGGGTCTTTCAAGAAACGTTTGTTTTTCTGGAAAACACCTACAGTATGTTAAAGGTCAAGCTGAAAAAGATACAGCAGAAACCTCCTAAGGCATCAGTCTTAAAATTCATATGATCTACCTACAAAATTGGTGATTATGTTTGTTGAAGCTGTAGATGTGTTACTTCTTGTAAACCAAGATGTATAAAAAATGAAAATGGAAAACAGACCTTCACTTTTACAGCATTTGGCAAGTATGGTAATGTTGATATTCTCAATGTGTTGCATTAGAGTGGAGCCATGTGTAGTATGATTATTAAGTGAGGTACAGTAGGTTGTTTGATTCCGGTGAATAGAAAAGGATTGTGCATGCATTATTCCTACTTTGTAGAGTTAATAATTGAAGTCTGGGTGGAAAGTTAGATCCTAATCTCACCCTCTTCTGCTTGCCTACATACAGTACAGTATATTGTATAAAGTAGGTCTCAAACCCAGGGCTTCCCTTCCCTTATCTCTCCCTCCCACCACTCCATCTGCACCTTTGCAGCAGCTCCCTAGCTCATTCCTTGCGATAGTGAGGGAGGGAGATTTGGCAGCCTTATCCTCAGGGTTAGGCTGCCATTCCTTCAGCAAGGCAAGTCGTGCCAAATACCCTCTATATATCGTCCCTCTGTTGAAAACATTAGGATCTAATTGAACTTTTGAAAAACAGAATTGTGCAATGTGACTTTACCATAGCAGAATCACTTTCACTGATAGTTTTTCTAGAAACAATACTATTTGCTCATCATGTTCAACATTTTAATTCACAATAGCTGCACTATGTACAGTATGTGCAAATCGAATTCCAAATTAGACAAAAAGCACAAGAGTGCTATATTTGTTGGTAATTGATTTTGATTTTCCACGGGAACCAGACACCAGAAGTTTCAGAGAATGTGAAAATGAATACTTTAAGAATGAGCCCCCCCCCCCACTCCCCCCAAAGAACACACAGAATCAAAAAGGAGAGGCTCTGTTACAGTATGTGTCCTGTGGGTTAAATTCATAAGGAAATATAAGACAAACCATTTCATGAGGTTCAGTGCTACCTCTGCAGGGACTCCATAATCCCCTTAGAGTGCAGAGCTGTCTTCATACTACCATGAGTCCCTTAATCAGCTTTTGTGGAAACAAAATACCTGCATCAACTCCACTGGGCAATAACACAATCCATATGTTGCTACTTCCTAATACTGTAATCAAACCCCGAGGCTGTGTTTTACCAGGATCAGGGTGGTTATCGCTTTGTTAATAAAGAAAGCCCTTAAACTGAAAAAGAAAGGGCAATAAAATGGAAGAACAGCACTAGTGATTTAATCCTGAGATTGGACCTTTCCGATTAATTCTCAGAAATCACGCTGGATCGCAAGCAGTACAAAATGGCAATGGCAACATCTAAAAAATAAGGCATAGAGCTGTGTGTGTGAACTAGGTACAGAATCATGCCACAGGGTCATTAGATCACATGCCACATCCCTTACAGACTCAGTGAGGGGACTGCTGGGGAGAGGAGGCATGACATGACTCATTTTCTCCCAGTGACTGCAGGGCCCTAATATAGACGTTCTAAAACAGGAGCAAGAATAAAAATGGAAAACATACTGAGAACTTAAACACAGAGGGCATACGACTCTACTAGTGTTTGACTCCACACTTTTGTTTAGAATGAAGAGCAGCCTTTAAACATCAGTGTTGTCAAGTGAAAAGGAACCTGCGATTTCAGGAAGGAAAATCAGAGAAGCTGTTTAAACCCAGTGGACGTCTCCTGCTATCTGTGGCGCTCTGCAGGTGTGTTCCATCATGTCCTCCCTCTGCCACACCTTGTCACGGGCAGGAAGGGAAGGCTCTGAGGGAGGAGACCAGCTGGAGCAATCTGTAGAAAACATCAACAAACCTGCTACATCGCAGCAAAAAAAAAGCCCCTCGGCACAAAATCAATCAGAAAGTTTGTGACAAAACCAATCCAACCATTTATCCACTCATCGTCAGTAAGCTGCTTATCCCAGTTAAGGTCACCGCAGAGTCAAAGTCTGCTCCCTCAAACGCAAGTCATGAGGTGTCACTGGACTTGATGCCAATTTGTGGCAACATACACAAAGCAATTATTATCATAATAAGTGCACTTCCTTGCGTAACAGTGACAGTTCCTGTTTGCTGAACGCTAGCCAAGAACAAAAAGCCCCAGTCAACAAAAGCCTCAGAAGATGAAATGCAACCTGTGTGAGGGAAGAAACAGCAAACATGCCTTTAATCTTCACATGACACTACCTTTGTGTCAGGCTTCTGGATGGAGGGGGACTAAACAGAAAAATAAAAGCTAATAACTACTATGCATTAGTGACTGGAAGCCACTATACTATATATCTCCGAGGTTTTATCATGATGCTGTTATTTTCACACCTCTGAAATTTTTTCTAAACTAGTGAAGCCAATGCTCCATGCACAGCAGAACGATTTAAGTCACACATAAAGACTACCAAGGGCTTTGTTTAATGTATGTTGGGGTAAAGATCCCTTATGGATTAGGCACAAGTATACAAAGGTTTTTAAAATAGACTTCTTCAGGGTGGAAAAAAAAGTTTTAAAAAATCAGTTTGCTGCCATAAGTGAGTAATTTCTAATGCTTCTGGTCAAGGACAAGCTCACTTTCTCTAATTAAGGCCAGAAGCTCACTGTAGAATAGGACCCCCTTTGTTTAGCAGATCCGTGTGAAAGTCAGCAGGCAGGTCCCCTGACTCTCCTAACCACAGCGTTCAGGAGGACTAATTAGTGCTACAGATCCAGGTATCACACTGGTGAACACAATCACAGTGACTCCTTTCCATCTGAGGTGGAGCCAGATGAAATGCTTTTCCAACGCTGCCTAAAGTATAGACCTAACAGCGGCACTCTGTTGTATGACATTATGGATACAGATAGATCCAAGCTATTAACCCACACTCTGGGCTGTGAGTGAGCTTTCATTGCAGTCATAATGGTTGTGTTTTACTGTGTAGTTAATGAAATATTCACTCCAGTTGTATTTGGTTTATTCAGATATATTTTTACATATCGTTTATATTGTTGAAGTGTTTTACAACTGGGAGTTTTACATCTTTCTGTCACTGTTTTACAAGAATTTAGAATGATTCATGATCCGAGCTAGAAACCTCCAACATCCCAAAACTGTATGTGTTTCCAGTTTCGTGGCAAAGTCAGGGACGTGCTCTGGGAGAAGAGGGTCTCTGTTCTGCCATGGTGTAATGGTTGCAGACCTCAAAGTGCTGTCATTGTGGAATAAGTGACACAGGAAAAGGTTCAGTAGGCTGTTGATTTTAAAAAACAGAAGCTATACAGTATTGTCTTGCACCTCAAAACTGGCAGCCCATTGAAGCTCAGCAGGTGTGAGCCTGGCAAGAGCCTGAATAGGAGACCTCCTGGGAAAGCTGAGGTTGCTGCTGGAAGAGGTGTTAGTGGGGCCAGCAGGGGGCGCTCACCCTGTGGTCTGTGTGGGTCCTTACACCCCAGTATAGTGATGGGGACACTATACTGCAAAAAAAGGCACCATCCTTTGTAAAATCGTAAAAAAGTCCTGAATTTCCGTGGTCATTAAAAATCACACTGCGCTCAAAATGCTTTACAGGTAATGCGTTTACCTGTGTAGCCCCCAGCTGGATGATGTGACGGCCATCCAAGTGCAAGAGTACGCTCACCACAGAGGGGAGGAGAACAGAGTGATGAAGCTAGTTCAGAGATGGGGATTATTAGGAGGCCATGATTGGTAAAGGCCAGCGGGAAATTTGGCCAGGACACCGGGGTTACACCCCTACTCCTTTCAAGTAATCCCCTCGAATATTTCAAAACCACGAGAGCCAGGATCACAGTTTCTCATCTCATCACCAGATGCCGCCATTTTTACAGTATAGTGTTCTCATATGTAAGTTTAACTCTTATGTACGGTTTGTGTGTTTGGAATCTCTGTGGTTGTAGGAACGGGATATTTTGTCATCTCTGTTGTAAATCCGTCTAAAAAATGTGATGCTGTGGATCTGTGGATGGATCCAACTGGGATGCATTAGAATCAACTACCCAGAGGATTAGGGGATTTAAACCCTTGTGTTTGGTTGTTTGGGTAGAAAATAACTTTATTTTGGAGAAGTAATGCTGTTCAGGGGTGTTTCAGTAATTTCCTTGCTAGGAAAGAGCTCAAAATTATATTAAGGAATGGCTACGGAAGGTTAAACCTAGAGTAGCTTAAGGTATCAGTTATTTTGTTTACTACAGTATCTTGTTTATGGAAGAGGGTTAAGCCTTTGGCCTTACATCTGTGCACAATACAGGGTTTTGTTTTTAAGACACTCTTGTGCTCTGTTTTTATTGGGGGAATATCCACCCTCCTTGTGATATCTTTGTTAGTGACAGTCCCTCAATACCAGCTCTTTGGGACATCGTTGCTGCTATCTCAATAGCCAAAGTAAGAGAATGCACATAATACAACCCATGAAAGGATGCTGGGTGTTGGTGGAGATTATACCCATCCAGTTTCCCAGGAAGACTGTCAGTACGAATGCAGCAAAGTTGGGACGTCCACTGAGCCTGATGCATGTACAGTACCATGTCTTGCATTCTTTCTTTTCCTAGTTTTGTGACGGAGCTTGCTGGTTTTTCATAAAAAGAGCAGATTTTTATAATAATAATAATAATAATTGCTTACACTTATATATATCACTCCTCTGGACACTCCACTCAAAGCGCTACAGGTAATGGGAACTCCCCTCCACCACCACCAATGTGCAGCCCCACCTGGATGATGCGACGGCAGCCATAGTGCGCCAGAACACTCCCCACACATCAGCTATCAATGGGGAGGAGAGCAAGCCAGTTCAGAGAGGGGGATTAGTAGGAGGCCATGATTGATAAGGGCCAATGGGAAATTTGGCCAGGACACCGGGGTTACACCCCTACTCTTTTAGAGAAACACCCTGGGATTTGTAATGACCACAGAGAGTCAGGACATCGGTTTTACGTCTCATCCGAAGGACGGCGCCTGTTTACAGTATAGTGTCCCCGTCACTATACTGGGGCATTAGGACCCACATGAGCCGCAGGGTTCGCGCCCCCTGCTGGCACCACTAACGCCTCTTCCAGCAGCAACCTTAGTTTTTCCCAGGAGGTCTCCCATCCAGGTACTGACCAGGCTCACACCTGCTTGGCGTCAGTGGGTTGCCAGTTGTGAGTTGCAGGGTGATTTGGCTGCTGGCAAAACCTTGCAAAACCATTTTATGTATGGTTACTCCTTACAGACAGAGGTGGAAAAATATTATCTTTCCTTTCAAAGTCCCGGAATGAATGCCATCAGGTGCTACAGTGATCAGGAGCTTTTTAATTTAATTGTACATGTTGCTGCAAAGATTTTGTAACCTACATGTCCTGCTCTGGTCTCTTATACTGTAAATGTGTATTAATTGCTACAATATTGATTCTGCTGGCATCTATCAGAATTACTGGCAACAGAATGGATATTCTGGCATGCATCACTGACTGCATTGATTAACTGAAATGAAAACCATGTTGCTCAATTACCACTGTCAAATTTTTCAAAGTACATTTTCCACATTTTCGGGCTTTGAAGCATATGTCAAATTGACCCTCTAATGATTTACTTTTTTAATGATTTAAAGATTTTTTTAAAAGAAAGACTGAATAAAGCATCAAGGTTGATTTTTTTTTTTCAATTAAGATTTCAAATCCAATTTACTTTTCCACATTGTGATTTAAGGGGCTTTTTGTACCCACCTGGTACTAAAAGACAGCAATAACTTACCTGATTCCAAAGGTCTTGTTTCTTAATGTTGCTATGTATTGTATGCTTCTTATATTCAGAAATGTTACCACAGTACAATGTGACCAAAATAATGTGGTCTACCTTTATTATCAGTTAAATTATTAACAGCACCATTCCTGGGCTATCTGTACAAATTGGTGATCTTCTTGGATTTTTCTTGGGGTGTGGCTTCATACAGGGGTGTGGCATTGTACAGGGGTGGGGCTTTAGTCAAGGGGTGGGAGTTCATGCAGGGGTGTGGTTTTACTCAAGGGTCAGAGTTCGTGCAGGGGTGTGGCTCTGTAAAGGGGTGGGGCATCTCCAGCATGAGGAGGCTTGTTTTATTGCTGAACCAGCTATCCTTGAGAAGTACACTGCAATAGGTGTCCCAAAAGGCAGTAGTGTCCCATCTCCGAAAAGCCTGGTTAGTAGCACTGAATTAGGTTCCTGTTGGACGCTTATTTACTTGTCATGTGAATAGTGTGTAGCCCAATGTACATTTGGACCAATCAATTGACAGTGCCCCCAAGTAAAAATTAAAATAAAAAGGGAGATAGAAAAACTATTTAGCTCTACCTCCCAACAATCGCGGCCTCAAAAATTCTGCCTTCAATATTATTCACTCTGCATATGCCATAATTGTCTCTAAACTAGGTTTTTCAACCCCTTTAAAGGTTTTTATTCCAGCCATGACTTAAAATGATACAGTAAATGATATGAATGCTAACTAACATAAACAATAATAGCTGTTTACAGCTCCTAAAACAAGTTAAAAGTAATTAAAATCTTACAGGTATCACAAGATTGCTTATAGGAATATCAGAATGTAAGAATGGTTATAAGCAAGAGGGGGCGATCTCATTGTCTGATCACCATGTTCAAAAAGAAATATGGCTGAAAAAGTAAACAACAAAACAAGCTCATATGTGTGTTACAACGCACATTGAAGAACAATGACATTTTCCCCTTTTTTAGATAACTCATATCACATTATTTTTCCAAAACTGTCACTTTGACCAATTAAGAAGGAAAGAGAGTTGACAAATTAGTGATACAATAAACGTTTTATCACAATTTTACCATTCCTGCCTCCAGTTAGTTATCTTTGGCTATGTAATCTAGGGTAAGGTCTAATGGCAGTAAGAGTGAAGGATAATGTTCAGACAGCTTTAAAATGAATGATTTTCTCAGCAAGTCAAGATATCGTCATTCTTACTGAATCTTCTAATGTTTGTAAACCTGTGATTATTGACCAGAAACAGGTTAGATTAATCTTGAAGCTCCTGTCAGAGTTAAATCTGAAATGGCAAATACAGTATAAACAGAGCATGTTAAATGAAACATGATATAGTGGCTGTAACCATTGACCTCACTGTTAGTGAGTAGGGTTCTGTAGGAACAGCTAATGATGTGAATTATTTCAACAGTCTTTGGGCCCTTCAGCCATTGAAGGTGATATAATCAACTAATATAACCCCAGTTTAATCAGTAATTTCAATGTAAGAACAATTTAATACATCCATATCTGGTAGGGCCAGGAGCCATATTACCCAGCAGCTCTCAACTGGCAGCCCACTGAAGCTCAGCAGGGTTGAGCCTGGTCAGTACCTGGAGGGGAGGCCTCCTGGGAAGCTATGGTTGCTGCTGGAAGAGGTGTTAGTGAGACCAGCAGGGGGCGCCCATCCTGTGGTCTGTGTGGGTCCTAATGCTCTGGTATAGTGGCGGGGACACTATCCTGTAGTGGGCGCCGTCTTTCGGATGAGACGTTAAACCGAGGTCCTGACTCGCTGTGGTCATTAAAGATCCCCGGCCATTTCTCGAGAAGAGTAGGGAGTTATGCCGGTGTCCGGACCAAATTTCCCCCCTCGGCCTTTACCGTGGCCTCCAGATTGTCCCCATGTATGACTGGCTTGCACTGGCCCTGATGGACTGGCGCCCTGTCCAGGGTGTACCCTGCCTTGCGCTCGCTATTGGCTGGGTAGGCTCCGGCTTCCCACGACACTGTATGGTATTAAGCAGTTTGGCAAATGACATGACATATTTGGTAGGATATGTCCTACCTGCTGTTTGAGAATCTGAGTTAGAAAGTAAGGCAGAAAAGCTTTATTTACACTTTCATTTTTATCAGTAATAAACCTCGAAAGCAAACAGTATTAATATATATATTCATACTGTATATTTATGTGTGTGACTGTGAATGTGAAAATAATACTTTTGGAAACTGTTGGCTTGGCATTTCGATCGTTCTATAAGTATACATCTATTGCCCAGAAAGTAATTATTTTCATCTGTTGCTTTTCAAAATCCATTCTCAAACATAAATAAAAACTTGGTTTTGCACTAAAAAACCACAGATTAATTTTACCTGACAACAAATGACTGAATGGGGACATATATAATCCCCTGTCACGAATGTAATACGATGCATGCAATTGCTACAAAAAAACCAGGAGATTAGTATTTCTTTCACAAATCACCATTGGAAACTGCTGTACAGAAACCTCTACAACTGTAAATAACGGTTTTAAGATAAAGACATCTCAGAATTTGGCAACTGTGTAGTGTTTCTGTCCTGCTATGAAGGAAATCTTGGAAGGTATTGGATACATTGAGAGAGTTGCGCAGATTTAAATGGTGCAGGTGTTTTCCCTGGAGTCCGTTTGTAGCACAGAGGAGACAAAATCTGGAAAGACTGGAAAATACAAGTATTAAAAATCAGCCAGGCTAGTGTGCTAATAACAAGTCATTTTACTTTACACAATGTTATCTAAAAATCATTGTAAAATTACTGCCAATTGATATGTAGGTAATTAAAAAACATAACCTCTTCTTTTTGCACAAAATAGTAAATATTAGAAATTTAAAGAGATGGTGGCTGATAATGTTCACAATTTTGTAAGTAAAATGATAACAGTGGTGAACCTGCCGTGCCAAACGTCATGGCATTCCAATCATTAATTCAAAACTGAAGACATAACAATTTACTCCTACAGTATCTTTAGCCAGTTAGGTATTTAGTCATGCACTTTGTAAGAACTAAAGAGTAAGCGAATGGGGCTTGCATCATTTCAAGAATCTGATCACCATCTCAGCGGAATCATGATAATTTCGAATGAAGCTTTGTAGAGTGTCTTGCGATAAACTCCCACTACGAGTCTGATTTCTTTACAGTTTGTTTACTAATCTTCCTGTGACATTCATGAATTTTCTTCCGTATCATTGCGGGGGGCTTAAAGGACAAAATGCAGCATATCTTCAGCTTACCACAGAAATTCTTCTGTTAGTTACTCATCCTTTATAGTTCTCCAGTGTTAATACTGGACTTACAGTTCTAAATATCTACTTACAGTGAATTAAAAAACACAATAACGTTTATTTAAAATGTCTAGAGGTGCCAGTTTCCCTCTCTGTCATACTATCGGAGTATTGTAGGCCCCAGAACCCAGAGTCTAAATCTATGACTTATGAGCTTTGTATGCAACTCAGCGAGAAACAGTTACACCATACATTTTTTCCAGCTTTGCTTGGATTATCGCCATGTTTGTTTTAAATTTAGATAGAAGAATACGCAGCAAGACAGAACAAGTTACGCTGAGCAAGGTAAATGACCAGGGTCCAGCAACTGGTGAAGCAGGAAAGACGTCCCAAGCAGAGTCCTTCCTGAAGGGGATGTTTAAAATTGCTCTCCTAGCCTCTCCTCGACAGCCCCCCTATAGAGAACTAAGAATATAAGAAGGCCATTGTGAGGGCTTCGTTTGTAATGTGCTTGTCTGACACAGCTATCAGAGGTGAGGCTGCTTGCACATGGGAGAGACAAGCCAGCTGTACTTTATCTCCCATATCCCACCCTCTTATTGCCCAAACACTGACAGTAGAATGCTTTTAAGAATGAAAACAAGAACACACACCAAACTTGGCTATGATACACCACTGATAATTGAACAAATGCTCAAGCGTTACAAGAGGAAGCAGACATAATTCAGGGCTGAGCAGAGTCCTGACAATTTAAATTCAAATACGTGCCTTCAGGAATGAGAGATTTAAATGAACATTTCCCACTACAGCTCATAACCAGCTGCTAAGATGAGAGTCAGCAACCTTACCTTTGTATTAGAGGCCATTACGGACATCCAGTCACAAAGTGTACAAGCTGCTCACATTACTAAGCAACCCGTAGTTGTTACCATGGCACCTGTCACCTTGGTGTGTTGTTTAATTTCATAGACATTCATTACAAACCCCAAAACCCCATTAATTGTGTACAAGTTCTTCAGAATGGCAATTCTCATGTAGCAAGACTAAGCACGTTCCAAGCACAGACCCTTTAGAAAAGCATTTCCATTATTTGATGTTTCATTATAATACCCTCTGCAACACAAGACTCCCTTGGGATGCAATTAAACCAGTCCTCCATTAATTTGTGGCATGAAGTAATAGTGGTTTTGACAGACAACTGAAATGTGGTCTCAACGGGCACACACTGGCGTCTGACTGATGCATGACAAAGTCTCATTCTGCTTCGTTGTGGAAAACATCTAGACATAAATACACCAATGTTGAGGTTAATAAAAGATCAATGTAAAATCCTCACTTCTACTTTAATTTTGATTTAATTGAAAAGTATTTTTTTAGAAAATGTCCCTAGAGGAGTAATGTATCTGTTTACCTCCGAGATCAATATATGCAATGAATCCTTAATAAGATTTAAATAAAACAATACAATGCTGAACTAAAACACGAAACGCTATTCAGTTTTTTTTCCTAAAATGCCTTCATAAACTCTGCTTTCAATCACTGAGATCAGAGAAATGGTTGCCAATTATATGAGAACAGATTTAAAAAAAATGCCCATCAACATTAATTCCCCTTTCTAGTAAAAACAGATTTCTTAAATGTCACAACACAATTAACAAGAATTCAATGGCTATTATTAAACGTCAAGGTTTCAACTGTAGAATATGTCCATGCTTTAACGAATAACAAAACATTTAGGAAAACTGCATATCAGTAATTATGTGAAAGAACAGATGGAAAGCATTTATTATCATACACATTTTTACAAGGAAGTCAAGTCAATAATTGGAGCACTAAAAAACTATTTCATGACAGAACTGGTTTTAAGGACAGTGCAGAACATCAGCATAACATTACCAGCCCAGAGTCCAGCCTTTCCAATTTTTCTCCCAGACACAATTTGCAATAGTGCACAAGGATAACACTGAAATGTGTCCTATCATTTAACACAATGGTGACACAAACATTGCTACTAGACAGTTTACCTGTTCTGAAAGTCTTGTACTAAAATCGAAGACACAGTCCCAAAATATTGCGAAAGAAAGCAGGGACTCTTTTTCAGACAGGCTTTCTTGACTGGCTCATCTGCTTTGTTCTCTTGGCTTTGAAATTTTCTTTTTCTAATTTTAGGAAATGTGCTTTATTTATTACAAAGCACTCAGATATTATTGCTTTTTAAGGTGCAATATACAGTACAAATATATAAGATTGTGTGACCTAGTGGAAATTTCCTAGTAGATTTCCACAAGGTTAGACTATCCTTAGTTTGGTGCTTTTAGAGCTGATAGGGATGTAAAGAAGAACAAGAAGAAATGGGAGTTCTCCTGTGGTCATTAAAAACCCCAGGGCATTTCTCAAAAAGAGTAGGGGTGTTACCCTGGTGTCCTGAGCAAATTCCCAGTGGCTTTTACCAATCACGACTTCTAAATAATCCTATGAATATAATCTATGAAATGTCATCAATTTGACTATTCTCCTCCCTACCGATAGCTGGTGTCTGGCTGCCGTTGCATCATCCAGGTGGGGCTGCACACTGGTGGTGGTGGAAGGGAGTCCCCATTACCTGTAAAGCGCTTTGAGTGGAGTGTCCAGAAAAGCGCTATGTAAGTGATTGAATATTATTATTCTAAAATAAAATGGTGGATGTTCATGCTGGTACAAGAAAATACTGTAATCAATGCTGACATGTGGGCATTTAAATACTGAAACAAAGGAAGCACATTAACTTTTACAATTGAATTGTAATACAAAGATCAGGGTGAAGGTGCACAGCTAATGATTTTCGTTGAAAATACTCGCCATCACTCCTCAAGAGTCCAGGCCGAACTGTTAAGAAGCTCCAGAATCAGCCTTGTGAATCCTGGGAGAAGGTCCCTGCACAGTAGCTTGATTGACTGACTGCCAGAAGCCTTTGGCTGCACTCTGGTACTGGTTAATCAATCAACCAGACAGCTCAATGGAGACAATACCTCCTGATAATTAACTAATTAAGCTCCGCCTGCCCCAGTCCTTCAATGATAATGAGAGGTACTGTAGCTGGTAATGTTTGTATATTTGTTTCTGTACGTGAAATCTGTAGACAACTCTTTAACTCTCCAGTTAAAAAGTCCATAAACTGTACAGTGAAATAATTCAAATATCCTTTGGTAATTTAATTAACACAATGTAGCTTGAAGCTGTTTGTAATGGTCCAGCCCACCAGTGTGTGGAGAACAGTGCTCTGTTGCCTGGATGTTTACAGAAGGGCCAGGCTCAGTTCCTGAAGGGCCTGGTGTCTTCTGGATTTTGGTCCACTCATTCTCTCAGTTACATCCATCCATTTTCTAACAGGGCGTATATGAACAAACAATAGCGAAACAGCACTGCCATTCTTGTCAATCTAGTACTGCACAAACGGTAGAATAAATATGACAAAATCATCCTTCCATCCATTGTCTAACCCCTTCATCCAATTCCGGGATGCAGGGGAGCGTGAGACTAACCCAGCAAGCGATGGGCGCAACGCAGGACTCACCCTGGACGGGACCCCAGTCCATCGCAGGGCACACACAGACACAAACACCAATTCCCCCCCAGGTCAATTCACCTACCAGTACCTACCAGTGGTCAGTATGTCTTTGCACTGTGGGAGGAAACCGGAGCACCTGGAGGAAACCCACGTGCACATAGGGTAGAACATGCAAACTCCACACAGACAGCACCAGGTCCAGAGATGAACCCAGGGCCCCAGCACTGTGAGGCAACCATGCAAACCACTACACAAACATTCACTTATACAGTAGGTTTAATTATTTAATTGATTTATTCATGTTGTTTTGTTTAGGTGTTTAATTGCTATTCCTCTGACCAGACTCTGAGGTGATGTACATGTAACAGTATCTTGTGAATGTGAATGTCGTGTGCAGTCAACTGTAGAAGACATTTGTAAACATGTTTACGTCTGTCTAATTTAGAAAATAAATAAGTTAGTTGTTTTAAATAACTGGTCAGGTTGTTACCCCCCAACCCTTTGAGCCCGAGACCCCAGGGTTAGGCCCAAACAAACTAGCAGTCCTAGTTTATTTGAACTCTTGAGTGTCCTGTAAATATCCCCATGTGAATAAGTACGTTAACCCTTAAATTCAGTAACTGGTGGCACATCCTTAAGCAGCAATGGGCTCCACTAAATGTTTGCTATAACTGGTTATCAGTGTCTTGCACTGACTTTGTCCCTTTCTTCCTTACAGAACTGCTGCAGCTCTGTTCTTTTTAGAAAGCATTGGTTTCTTCCAGCCTTTCCGCAGACGAAAGCCAGTCTTCTCCTCGTGGCTTAAGCATGAACACTGACATTGGCTGCAATGGGAGAGGTCTGCAGATCCTTGAATGTTACTCTGGTGTTGTCTGTGACTTCCTGGATGATTTTCCAGGCTTCTCCTGGGGAGATCCTGGCAGGATGTCTGTTCACCGTGGTCTTGAATATTTTCAATTTGTAGGCTCTCTTCCTGATTGAAGTGATTGAAGTGATTGAATGGTGCTTCAAATGTTTAGAAATGGTCCATCAGGGCATCTCGAAAAACATTGAACTAGTAAATATAAAGCCTTTTTGTTTATTTAAGAAAAGACTGGTTTTGATGAATCAAGAGTATCATGGCAAGAAATAGGAATTCATAAGCCTTCCCAAGAGGCACTGTAGCTGGCTTGACAGGCTGCCATTTAATTGTAGTGCAATGAAGCATGTAGAATCCAGACATATCAATTAACATAGCCAGATTGTCTTTGGAATGGGTGAGGAGATCAGGGAACCAGAACCAACTCACCAGAACACAGGAGACCATATAAACTCCCCACAGAAGGTGTAATAAGATGCTCAGATGTCTTCCCTGAAATTCCTTCTGAAATAAATCTTACTATCTAAACTGGCTACTAGCACACAAACCTTAACCCTTTCTGAAGTACTTGTGCTTTTTGGTCCTGACATCTACTACAAGTATATTATGGTCCACTGCTGTTCTTATCTAGAATATGTATCTATCTGGCATTAAAGTTTTAAATCCAGTTGCCTCAATCATGTAAATGTCTCTAGATGATCTTACTTCTGAGGCACTGGCAGGCAATGAGTGTTTTTAAGGATTTAAAGAAACAGATGAAACAGGTCAGGATGTTCAAGGATATTTAATTTTGACCAGCTTTATTTAATTAGCTTTTTTTTTCACTGAAGAAGCTGAAATGGCTCTTGCCAACTGGGGAAAACATTTTCTTTTGGTTTCACGGGATTTGCAACTAGGGGCGGAATTTTTGTTCGGGCCAATGTCTTTATTTGTGGTTTTCAAAAGTCTCTTGGGTCTGAAGAGACTGGGATGAAAATTCACTAACACCTATCAGCAGTGGTTTAGGGAGTCCATGTTGTCCAATTAGATTCGAAATTAGCAACAAAGCATTGGCAGAGATTACAGCTAAAATTCGGGGTTTACCAAAAGAATGTCCTGACATCATTTTTCGACAAGATATCTTCCTCTTTGTTAGGAATAGAAGGAGTGGCCAAGCAGTGCATACACTGTAAAGTCACACAGCTGTGACTGCGGGGAAACACTGCCTTCTTTCTAAAAGCAGGACTGGAACATTTTGCACCATCCATCCATGGGAATTAGTGACACAAAACAGATATTGTATATATGAGTTTTAATAGCTGTTATAAACCTGAAGAAAGACTTAGAAACCAATGAAGGGGCACACAGTGACTCAGTCATTGATCTACATGTTGATTCATTTGTAACTCTGACAAAGACAAAAAAGGCTAAAGCCTTGAAACAGGCCTATTGCTCAAACAGCAGGGGACACACCTCCTGCTTCTCACAGCTTATCTGTCTCTCATGA
This sequence comes from Lepisosteus platostomus, assembly GCF_059453375.1. Taxonomy (NCBI): domain Eukaryota; kingdom Metazoa; phylum Chordata; class Actinopteri; order Semionotiformes; family Lepisosteidae; genus Lepisosteus; species Lepisosteus platostomus. The sequence continues at coordinate 71,926,996 of NC_142614.1, read as the reverse complement.
CTTTCTCCTTATAGGTGCTGGTTAGTTCTGGAAAGAGTCCACATTAGCTGGGCACAATGGGCCAGAAAGTTGATCTGTATTTCTAAAGTATCCCCATTCTCTGTGAAATACCCTACTTACCATAAGTAACCAGAGTTGAATTTTGGGATATGCTTGGACGTCGTAGACCCCATTCAGACTTTGCCAAAGCTTTTTTTATTCTTATTTTCATAACATATTTGTTACAAAAAGATCAGCCAAGTGGTTGTTCCCTTAGGTCCAGTTGTTTTCTTTCTATTCTTCAGAAAAGCCAAATTTATCTCCATCAGTGACTGCCCCTCTGATTTGAATGGACACAGTTTTGACTTTACTGCTTTACTTGATACTCAAGATTTCCTATAATTTTTCCAAATCCTGGTGGTGCTTAAATGCGAAGAGATTAGTGCAGAAGTTTTCTCAGTGCTCATCATTCAATACCATTTTTCCGTTGCTTCTAAACCACTGTTCGAACATTAGTAAAGAATAAATAATGCACCATCTGTATTGTACTATAGTACTATAGTAGGTGTATCTCTAGTTAATGTGAACATTCCAACTGAAAATTAACTTTCATTTTTTAGTAGTTACTACCTTCATGAGTAATGTCACGTAACAGATATTCTAACATTTTTTCATGTTGCATACAGTCTTGTTTCCTTTGTTAACACAATATTAGTGTTCTTTTTTTGCAGATTTACTACTGTATTGCACTATTTCGTGCCAGTCAGAATTGAACTGTGCTGCATTTATAACATTTCTGCATTGCCTGGAAAGTGCCTCCTCTCTGGCTTTAGCCAGCGTGAAACACGAGGGTAAAGGAGAAATATGAGCCCAAATTGACATGGAGTCTAGAGAATGCAAATGCATTGTAATAAACCTTGACTGCAAATAAAGATTGTTGGAAAAAAACTTTCTCAGGTAAAATTATTACTAAGTAAAAAAAACATACAGTGAAACAAAAAACTAAATTCACAACAGTTAAGTGCAGTATATGTGAATCACTTTGCATGATACCAAACAAGTTACCTACATTAACAACCTTCCTCCTTTTTGAGTGTGGCTCCTTGCAGTTAGATTTCACACAAACCCATTGGTACTAAGCTGTTTTTATTACAACAAAAGACATGCTTTCAAAATAAAAGTTGTTGCAAAGGTTTGCAGTTTGCGTGAAGAAATCAAATATATCACGTAAACATCAATGTGCAGACAATCTGCAGTAAAGAAATTCAGATGGAAATTCAAGCAAACTTTGTACCTGCTGGATAGCTCAAATCCTACACTGTTCATCAGGCTCGTAGACATACAGTAGAGAATACTAAGGAACCAACAGATCAGCAATCGACCACATGTCTGATAAATAAATGAATGTGTGAGTATTGCTACATGGTGTTTAAATGCAAACAATACCTTATATTTATAAAGTGCCCATCTGTATTAACTATGCTAATCTGTTGCTCAAAGGACACAAAAGGGACTCACTTCATATGTCGCTGGAGGATAACTTTATAGCAGCACCTTGGTCAACCCAGTTACTCTACATTTTTAGTTGGGATAGCCTGGCATGTAGCCTCACTCAGCCTCATTAAGTAGCTTTATAGCCTGTGTAATAATGTCATTGTGAGTCTTGTTGGCCACCTAAACCATCAGAGATAGTAATACAAACGTCAATCCATTCAGCTGATAAGGTTCCAGTTAGTGACAAAGGAATAAGTAAAGGCTTATTCCACGCTGAAGAATAGAAGGAAAAAGTTTCAGCTCTTGAGCTTTCTTTTTCAGGTAACCAAAACATCGTCTCTCTTTTCTATAATATCTGATGTAGTTTCACTTCCCAGATGTTCAATAAAAAGTTGCGAATTTTAGCAACTTTTAAAAAAGACCAGGACCAAAAAGATCAAACCCAATCAAAAAGACAATTTCTGTAAAGTGTCTTCGTTTTGGCTTGCAGATTTAAAAATTTAATTTTTAATTGTGGTCAGCTATTGAGTTGAAATTCAATCTTTCTCATTTGTTTGCTATTTTTATGCCTTAATGATAGTATCAAACCTTTTCACTCTTTTTGCTGTCCTACGCCAGCCTACAGTACCACAGTTAAATCTTACGGTAATTGTAAGCCATAATTATGCTTTCTATACGGGAAAATATTAACATTAGCCAGCAATTTATGTGTTGATATATACTCTGGTGAGTCAGAGCCCACATCTGAGCAATCACTAAACCCCCAGCTTTGAATTTTAACCATCGAACATTTTCTTTGTGCATTTCCTGGTTTTTATCAAATGCATGAAAAAATGGCACAATTCTGTACACATTTACTCTAGTTTTTTTAATAATGGACATGGATTCTTTCCTGTGAGAATTAGATATGTGTTTCTCTTATGGTCACAAAAGAGTATGAAACTCATTTACCATGAAATTACTGTGGTAGGCTATATTTTAGCCAAGTAACTTGTACAGGAATATAGAATGAGAGCACAAGAGCAGTCTTGGAAGTCTACAGATGATCTATTCTTTTCCTCTCTCTCTACGTCCAACACTCATTTCTGGGTTCATGTTAGCGCTTTATTTCCTGAGCACTGGCATATCAGAATCGGGCAATAGTCATTTATTTCAATGAAAAAAATGAAAAAAACGTCACACTTTAACATGTCAGTAAGAAAAAAAGGTACTTGGGCCATTTACAGTAGTTGGATGTATTACAGTCCATCAGTCTGAAAAAACACTATTACACAATGGTCTTTATCTCCATCATAAATAATGTTCTGTTCTGAAAATATTTTCATTTCATACTCAATATAATATATCAGATTAAGATGTGATCTGTTCAGCAATGTAATTCATTGTAATTTTATCTAATCTGAGATATAGTTTGCATGATGGCATTTTTCTTCCAATGCCTTATGAACAGGGGAATGAACTAAACCACCCGTACTTTAAAGCTAAAGACAGGAAAAGCAGCTAAAGAGAATATGTCAGTATTATGTACTGAATTGTTTGCACTACATTGTCTCTGCATGAAATGTGGTGTACTGCCTGGTTTTGACCTGGAAAGCTGGTCTTGAAATGGTCAAGCAGTGCTGGCTAGGTACAGCACAACAGCCACACCAGCTGTCCTGTTAGGGAAACATGACTGAGGCTGCCGTTCCTGTTCATGCAGAAAGCCTGGCGCGTATGTCATTTATAACAGGACTGACATTTATAATATTATTTATTTAGATAATGCCTTTGCCTGAAAGCTTAAATTGCCAAACTTATGTTTGCAGGCTTCTTTCAAGAAACACTCAGTAGAGATCCACTGATTAATTGGTTACCTTCAACCAAACAAGACAGACTGTTGAAACTGTCTCCTGTGGTTTGTAACGTTTCTTATGTTCTTCTGTAAAACAGGTTGGTAATCAGCTCCTGGATGTACAATACTACATTTCTATACCATTTCATCAGCAAGCACATTCATGGCATTGTGGTACAATAGCACAAGTGCCCTTGCTAAGACAATGGGAAAACACATTATATTACTGATTATTTATATTAGTGCACATTGAAAGCGTAACAGTCTAAATTTTGTGTCAATAGCTTTCTTGATTATTTGAGTAGCACTATTCCTTGGGATAACAAAATACCCATAGTATTTTAACTGTATGGTAGAATTGAGCCTAGCCTTATTGGAGTTAAATGAATTAATAGGCTTTGAACTGGAGCACGTTTTGTTCCTACAGATCATGTATTGATTGACAAGAAACTAATTGGACATGGACATGGACACAGATATTTTGGCACTAATCTGTGAGCTGCAAGTCTGAAACAGGCTAAGGTGATGAAATCTGTCAAGTTTCAGTCCAAACAGTGAAATGGTTCCCAAAAAGATTTTGAAAGGCTTTTCAAACTCGTGGGTCAGGTTGCTCTTTTGCTTGGCCCAGGATCACCACTTGCATTGTTTCTGCCACTGGTTTGACCCAGTTTTACCAGTCTGGATTTGATTTACCACATGACACTCGAGAGGGGCCAATTTCAAACTTGAAAAGAAAAAAATCATCACTAACTATAGTGGCTTAGCTTGGATACATAATTAAACTTAAATCAATTCTTTGTTCTGTTCAATTACAGAACCCATTAAAGAACTGTTAATTATAATTATCCTCTTTCTCTCAGACCAAAAATACAAGGGAGAGTAAACTGATTTGCTAGTGCAGAACACATTAAAGACACATGCAGGTACTGTATAACCTAAGGCCACAATGCATGTATACCAAACAGTTTCTAGCACCTCAGCTGGAAGCACATACAGTAGATCTCTGCATTTCAAAGTACCTGGAAAAAAATTATGGTCAAGGTATCACGTTTGACAAAGATGTTCAGTCCTTGAGGGCTGCTGTTTCTTCTCATTTTTATTCCAACCTAGACTCTTAGTGTCTTGATTTGAGTCATTGATCTCTTAACTGGTCTTTTCACCACTGTTTTAAGGTCTGTGCTCACTGGCAATTATAAGTCACCCATAGAACCTAGTCTGTGAGTCAGTGGCCCACCAGGAGTGAATATCACTGGCTTAGGTAAAAAAAAATACCTAGAGATCATCATTGTTAAATAATTGAAGACTAAAAGCAAATGCACAAAAATAAGTGAAATTTTGGTGATTTTCCTAGGCTCTCCCAGTCTCAGATGTTGTTTTTCAAATAGCGGTTGTCTTTATCCATGCTGTGTTTGCTTGTTAAATACTGTCAGTGCACAAAACATCAATTTGAGTTTGCCCTGGAACAAAAAACCCCAACACATATCTATCACATCTGCACCAAGAACAGGGCTCTGCAGTGAGCTCAGCCTGTTTTTTATGTCTGGAATTCACGCTGACTTCTTATTGAATTCAAATGTCAGTTTCTGAATTCGCGGTCACATTCATGCAGCAATCAGAAGGATGGGTGCTGGCGATGGACGTTCATCTACAGGCACCTTTTATTTCCAATCTTCTGCTCTGTGCTGCAACTAACATTTACGTTCTCTAAATGTTACCCCTGTTATGACCACGCACGTCACCTAATTAACCTAATCACCTCATTAATCCCTCGCACCTGTTCCCTTTACTATTTAAACCCTCACTTCCCACTTCCTGATGCTTGGTACTGGAGTCACTCACTCTAGCGAGCTCATTGCTTGCTCCTGGGAAACTCTCCCGGCTTCTCGACTTTCAGCCCTGACTCTCCGGTCATTGTCTTTCCGACCTTCCCTACGGATCTGTTCGCTTCAAGATTCCTGACTCGCACCGCATAGGGCTGTGCTTACTTACCGGCTTTGTCGCGTCACAACACCAAAGCTTTTGCCAGGGCAGTGGTTTCCTTGAAGACTCCCTGGTCCCATCTGCAACCCTGGGCTCTGGAGCCATCTGCTGGCATGCAGCTCAGGTCAGAGTGCCTCCCTGGAAGAAATCAAGCAGACACAGTCAGCCTTTTGCTCCAAGCTGAAAGAGCACTATTTCGTTTGACCTTTCCATGTGACCCGAATCCTGACAGGAACTGGCAACAAACATAAGTTTTCATCCTCCTCTTGGTTTTACCCGCTGAAGTGAAAGGACCCAAAACATCTCTGCTTGCTGTGTGGGAGGTTGAGGAAGCGAGAGTTGAGAACTTTTATCAATTAACGATGTATCGACGTATGCGATGTACGTGATATCTTACAAAGGAGAGATATATTCTCGATTGGTTTTCCTGACCGAAACAATGATATGCCTAACCTGTCCTGTTCATTATTTCAGACCTAACAGAATGAACAACTTTGGTTTCCATGGAAAGGTTATGATCAGTATGGGTTTTGCTAAATTTTGCAGTTCCTTGCAGGGGCTCAGTAGTTCTGTGCAGTGTACGTCATCTTGGCTCACTGCAGAGGAAAACCTTTTGGATCTCATCTAGCTTTCTTTACAACTCGGCCCTCATTCAAAATGAATAATTAACTCTTATGAGAGCAAAATGCCTGCTCCTCTTTTACTGGACTTTGTGTCCAGTAATATGTCTAATATGCGTGTAAAAAGCAATGTTGAAGTCTTTACTTTGAGTATTCTAGGATTCCTTTGACTTTTTATTAATTAACTGCACAGGCTACATCAGGAATTACATACCTTTTTAATGCATATTAATCTGCAAAAGAATCCCTCAAAAATCATTAAAGGTGAAAACTTAGTTTTTTTCTTAAGATTTCTTTTTTTATACATCAGTATTGCTCATAATAATTCCAGAATGATACTGTGCTTGTGTGGAGCTCTGTATAAGAACAGTGTCTTCTGTGCTTCTGTTTTATTAGCAAATGCTGAAAGTTTGGTGACCTTGCTCTTTTTCTGTACTTCATCCTGACTTGTCCAGTACCCTTGATCTTTCAGTAATATTAGAGTACATAGCTGGTGGTGTCCTGGCCAGATTGCTTCACCACAGAAAAGGGTAATTCATCTACTGAGGACATATTGACTTGTCCTAAGCCTGACTCTTGAGGATCTGGCAGCAGAACTCAAGGACATGGAATTACAGATGTGTTACGGCTGTAAAAGAGCTGCAGTGCATTTTCTTTCTGTGTGCATTATCTGTGTACTGTAAATCTGTATTTGTCATTGTCAATGGCTGCCTTTGCCTTTCCCCTTCACTTCATGGTGCATCTGGCTTCTGGTAGAGGCGTTGCCCAGGGCGGATCTTCTCGCCCTGGAAGAAGCGGTACTAAATGTTTGGCTATTGTTTTCAACGAAAGGGATGTGCCTGAGCTAAAACCAGAGCTGGGGTTTCCATCTGCAATAAAACAGCAGACGGTTCCAGGCTCTCGGCTCTTAGACTGAAGAGCACCACAACACAACCCTCCTGCTCCTCTACCTGTGGCTCACTCTCACCACCAGGGCTCGGCACTCTCCGTTTCCCGGAAGAAAACCCATCACTCCATGCTGGGCATAGGTCCAGCCCATGAACGGTACACCACCCAGCCCCAGGGTGCCTGTCTCACACCTGGCCCGCCCATCGACTGCGACTCTCCCCAGCAAGGTCTGGAGGTCACTGCTGTTCCGCACGCAGGTCAAAGGAAGACTGGCGCCTCAGAGGCCCCTCCTTGGTGTCAGTGTTGTCCTTCTTTGCCATCTAGCTCCTTATTCCCACTGGGAGAGCCAGGGCCCCTTCTTTCCCTCTCCGGGTATGACGCCTGCTGTGAAGCATCACCCACTTCTAACCCCCTTTCCTGAGGCTAGGCCACCAGACGTGTACTGCTTTCCCAGGGCAGAATGAGGGTACAGAACTGGCCTCCGTGAGGTCTGCCCCCGAACTGTGGCAGTTCATAAGGTTACAGTAGGTGCCGGCTGCTTCAGAGGTATTTTTGAATTACTCCCGAATAATGTTGTCTCTCCCTTCCAATATCACTTAGAACAAGGAGGAAACAGTTTAAAACTGTAGGACTTCCTGCTCTTTCGTTCATCCACAATTCGTTCCTTGTTTTCTGCAGCAGTCGCTGATCATGGGAGAAAAGCACGTCCTGAAAATCTAAATGCACACTCATCCCATTTATTGGCAGTGCACCCGTTGCAGGTAATTGTTTTGGGATCTGGGATGCAGGTACGTAACCTGCAGGTACTGTGATGACTGTGAGCCTGAAGGCAGCCAAAAGGGAGAGGCATAATACCAGGTTATGATGTTCCTTTGCTCTCGGCGTGTTGTTGGATGTAAGTGGTGAAACCCGTGTTGGATATTGTTCTGCAAACACGATACATCCATATATGTGCAAGAGACAGAGTAGTGGGCACCCACCAGGCAATGAACAAGGGTCTCTGGAATGCAGGGGGCTAGGCAGCATAAATTAGAGATTGATCGACAAGATGGCACGGGGCCTTCATTGGCGTCTGGAACCTGACTACCCATGCAGGCTAAGAGAACTGCAGAACTGTGTCATTTTCCCTGCTGTGTCTGCCTTTCTCTAATCAAATAGAGGGAACCTGACATTTATGTTCTGGCTTAAGTTCTGATGTGGCCTTATTCCTCGGATCCTGCACAGCATAACACTAAATATGTCATCCATAATAAATCGTTTGCTTCACAGCAGCATAGCTTGTGTTAAAACACACGGATCCAGTAACCGGAGAAATTGTCCTGCAAAACCACACTGTCAAGCTGTCAGATTCAGACTGTTAGAAAATCATTTTCTTCTTTTCCTTCATTGGTACTGATACAGCATTTGGCATATTGAAGATGCAAAGATCATAATGAGACCTGAGCCAAATTAGGTTGTTTTTTATATTGAAACCCAGACAAGTACAGCTACCATTTAAAATGGTTCGTATGTCAGAAAATGTGATACAGGTTAAGGAGCAGGGAAAAAGCTTCTGTGAGTATTCAGGCAGCCACTTACATGGAGAAAGAAGGTAAGTACAGGTTGGCATAGTGAGGGAGGGTTGCTTAACATAACAATTCCCTAAAACTATTTCCCACTTAAAACTATTCCCACAGCTATTTAAATAATTAATTGAAGGTCACAAAAAACAATTATGAGGGTGCATTTTTGCATGAACTGTAGCCCATTCCCAGCATTCTCTATGAACAGGTAGTACAGGGGGAAACGTGAGCTACGATTAGTGCTGTATCATTCATTGCTATCTGACATGTTACAATGTGGTTTAAATGGCAGATGGTTAAGTTACAATGTGACTCTCCTTAAATTCTGACACAAATTCAGAATGGGGCTCACCACATGGGTCCAAACCCGGGTCTTGCCGGCTGAGCTAAAGGAGAGCTTCCTCAGCCTGGGCGGCCAACATCCCTGTTACACACAGGGGCGTATTCGTTACAATATTATATTAATTAATTGAGTACAAACCAATACCTCAACATGAAGAAACTGGTGCTGTGCGTTGTCAACTGTTATATACAGAATGGGTTCACTATATGTTCTTTATATATAGACAGTATTTGTGCAGACAGCACTGTAGCAGTTAGAAATTTTAGTGTCCGGACTGGAGTGATTCAGATTCCATCTAGCTGTTCCTGGAAAGAAGCCTGGCTATCAGCTTCAACAACAAGACATGGTATCTTGTTCCATACTCCCACAACCCCTTGTGTAGAGACGTGCCTCCTGTTCTGGATTCTAAATACTGTACCCTTTCCTCTATCAACCATTTTCTACTAGGGTAAGAATTTGTTTGCCAAATAAAGTTATTGTAGCCAGTAATGTACTTTTTGTTTCCATAAAGGAAAACTGCATTGTAAGGGTTTTGATACTATAGGGCAGTCATGTGTACACGTCAGGCAGAATTAAAACTGTTGAATGACTATATTATTAACCATTAGATTTATGTGGTAGTTGATTTATTAGGAAGCCTATTCTCATGATTTTCTTTTGAAGAATATTTACATTGAATTGTTAAATCACCCATCATAACACTGTAGGTTTTTAATTTAAGTACAATGAATACAAAATGAAATGCAAAAATGAGCAAAGAGCTAAATCATTGATTAGATCAGTTTGTTTGAATTAGCTGTAGATTACATCCTGACGCCTACATAAGCTTATTTGCTTTTACAAATCCCCTATTTTCCTGGAAATACAGGCGGCAAGAAAAAAAGGCCAGCACTCAATCTTGTTAACAGTGAATTGTAGGGGTTTTTGGCAGTGTTTCAGCTGCAGACTGGAACCAGATAAAGTGTGCTGTCCTTAAACCCAGACAGAGTGCTGTTCTTAAAAAAACCCAGCTTGGCCCTGCAATGTGTGCCCCACTGTCTTTGTGAGAGGCCTGCACTCGTTTACTCACCCAGAAAGCAATACCCCCCTCATCTTGTTCGGACAGGGGTTTGGACGCGAGCCGGTGAGAAAAGCCTGACATGGGGGTCAGAGTTATCCCGCACAGACCCGTTGGCCCAATAAAACCCAAATACAGTGCAGGGGAGAGCGAACACAGCCCTTTACAATCAGGAAAAGAAAAGAATGTACGAGCAGTTCACTGTGTCGTAAAAACCCACACAAAAAGGGTCATCTAGACCTTCGTGTTCTCCGGCAGTTTGGGGTTTAATCCCATGGAGGCCGAACAATGCTTCTTCACGGGAGATCCATCACAGGAAGTCAATGACAAAATGAAGTGTGGTCGAGACCAATTAATTTGAACCAATTTGAGATTAGCCCAAATACAGCCCATTTATTAGGCTCTAACTGCTGTTTGGCTACTTGGAGCTTCTGTTTCCTTCACCCAGGGCAGTAATCAGCTGGAGACGTAACTGTGCTGAAATGATCTAATTCATGACTCTTTCGGGTCTTCAGGCACGATGCAGCTAATGTTAGCACGATCCCAAAAGGAGGAAATTGCAAGACAGTGGATCCTCTTCTGCATGTTAACTGTGTGAAAAAATACAATTGTCTGATTTCTTTCCTACTCTCTCTATTTCCCTACCTTTCCCATAAGGATCAAACACACATGAAAATCCAAATTTCCCTAATAGAAATCAGTACAAAACACCAAAAGGTCAAGACTAGAAAAGATCCATCTTTCCAGTGGGTATGTTATTACTCCTTCAAGCTATTCCTCTGTAATTGTTTGTTTAGTCTAAAACAAGCTAATATTTCAGCATATTTCTGGTGGTCATTCATTTTGTTTAGGGTCACATATTCATAAACTTTGGTGATGATGAAATCCAACAGCAATTTCCTAGTTTCCGCTGAATCACAAACTGAATTCTCTGCAATTAGAGTGCATCTGTGCTTTAAAACACAGATTCAGCCTACTGTATAAAGACTTTTGCTCTTTATTGGCCTTTATGTCTTTTCATTCTATTTTTGTCTATGGCAGAAGGGCCTGGAATGATTGGAGAGCTTACTGTCTAGGTCTCCTCTGTGAAACCCTGCTAGGACAGTAGCTCTACATTAAGGCTCCATAAAGGCTCCATAAAGGATCTATTGAACAATAGCTGCGTTAGTTGTTTCAGCTTCTCACATGTGCGTCCAGCTTCTACAAGAAATTAATCCAGCCAACCAGTGGTTTTTATGTAAAGTCTTATTCAACAGCTAAGTTGAAGAAAGCAATATTCTGTAGGCAGCGGTGCAGACGGATCAAATTAAGAGCTGGTGTCTCTCACAGGTTTGCCCGATTACTTCTAGTTTTTTCCCTTACATTTAAAGCTACTAAATTAAAAGACAATGCTGACAAAATAAGGTCTAAAAATCTCATCACAACTGTAAGAATGATTGCTATGGTAATGATCAAGCATCTGCACTCACTGGCCAAAATATTAGGACGTGCCAATCAAACGAGTGGACTGAATGATAGAATGAGAATGAATGAGGCACTCGAGACAGCTTCCCCAGTCAGGACAGCCCCCAGTTCTCAATCCTCTTGAAAACTGCTGGAAAGCAGTGGAAAACACAGAACATGCAACTCAACAACCTCAGCTCAAGGTTATCCCGTAGGGGGAAAGGGGGTTTGATTGCAGTATTTCAAAATCTAAGAACATAAGAACGGTTACTGACCAACGGAGGCGTTTCAGCCCATCCCAGCCCATTTGAGTTAATTGATCCAAGGATCTCATTCGGCCGTTTCTTAACAGAAATCAGTGCACTGGCTTCAACCCCACGGCTGGGCAGGTTGTCCCACGCCTCCACCACACTGAACCACCCCCTGCTCTTAGTTCTAAGTGCATGCCCACACATGAAGTGCATTTTATCAAAGTACAGAATATGCTTCAATTTCTAGGGGCACTGGAAGTGCCTGTGGACCCTGTACAGGACTGGGGGGAAAGAAATAATCTTTTCCTTTCAGTACCTGAGGCGGTTTCATAGCCCGGACAGCTTAAAGAGTCAACAGCAGGTGGTAGGTCTTGAAGGGACATTTTTATCGTGCAAATTCAGCCTTTACGACCACTTGCAAAGTGGAAAGATTGAGAATGGACAATCACCTTGTGGGTTTTTTTGTACATGGGTGGTGGTTAAGTCTTGCAATGTTAGAATCGTATTCTTTGGGAGAGTGCTTACATGTGTACATTGTTGTAATAAAGTTTATTTACTTTAAAAAATTGCTGTGTCCTGTTCTTTCTGTTCAAATTTCAGCATCAGAATATTCACTGACCACGAGTGTAGTTCTTTTCCCGTCACGCCTCCCCAAGACAACAGGAGGCTTATTTTCAAAGGTTCTCTGGCTGTTAACACTAATACACTTTTATGCCAATATATTTAAAGGCTTCAACAGGGGGAGCTTGATATCAGTATGGTTAGTTAGTTATTTTCTGATGTGTTTTGTGAAAAAATAAATAATAAACTGTTCTCCTAAGGTAGAATTGGTAGTAAATATTAATACAGTATCTGCAAGTCTGCTTTCTATGCACTTCATACTGGACAAAAGAAATATTGGGCCAATGTGAAAAAAGACAGACAGAATTTCAGAATCACTTACCGTTGTAGAATACTTAAGCTGGGCTACAAAGGATTCAGGGTAGTACCTTCCTTGAATCAGATACATATCCGAGTCATCATTCAAATCCAGTTTTTTATTGAAAAGTGTTCTTAGTGTCCCCGGTTTCTGTAGCGTTTCTACAGTTTTTGATAAAATATTGGTTGAAAAAAAAATGTACAAAAAAAAATGTCAGACTACTGTTCCAGCAAATACTCTTTGACAAATCAATAATCAAATTAATCTTATTTTTTTTACTATGCTATCCTTTTCTATATTGATTCAGATTATAAAGTTTGTAATCCTTAATTGTGAGCTTCATAATTAAGGATATTTGAAATTGAACTCATATACAGTAGTTTTGTAATATATAAACTAGTTATTTAATTAAAAAGTAGATCATGTTCTGGGTACCTACTATTTAGTTGCTCTATAAAAGGAACTCTGATATACAACATTAATACATTTTAGGACAAGTTTATAGACCAATATTAGTCAAAACCCATAATTACTGTATGTCTCAGAATCTGAACTATACTACAGAATCATGGACATTGAAATATGTTTTCAGATATCTCTTAACAATACATACAAAGGCAAATATTAAAGAACTGCTAATATCACATATTCCTTTATGATATACTCAACTGCTATCAGTGACCTTGAACAGGAATAAGCAGCTGTCAGGTAATGGATGATAGAAGCAATTATAGCTTTCTAGCAACTGCAAAATACTCACATGGTGATTTGTAGCTGATAGAAATATTAGAAATAATCATCCTATTGTAGTATTTTGGATGTAAAAGAGCTTTTTCCCCAGTACTGTTTTCTCTGAATTGTTTCATGCAACAGCTATGTGTGAAAAGTCATTGCCTTAAGACATGACAAACATAGATGAGGAATAAGAGTGGAATGCAAGACTTCAATTGTATTCTGACTCTCCAATGTAAATAATACAAGTACATGTGAAAAAAGAGGATTTTGCTGGAGGTGCTCAGGAGAAAAATATACTTCACCTTTATCATCCAAAGAATGACCCTTTGAAGATCCTCTAGGCTACACTCTGAGAGCCACACCAGGTGCATGTTTCATTTTAAATTTTAAAGGGCTGTTTGTTTTCTGGAAATACTGATACACATGAAAACAGGTCCAAATTACACAAAACTGTTCTCATTAATCCTCCGAGTGCTGTATTTCACTCTTTACGGTCAGCTCCAAGCTCAGTTCGCCCCCATACCAGGTTTTAAAGATGGAAAACAGACCGCTGTATCAAAGCCTTCAGCGGCTAGTTGACAAACAGATTACACCTTCCACTGAAGGGATATCCTGTGACTAATACCTCCTCAACTAAGAGAGGAAGTTTCTGGGGGTCCACTGACCTGTTCGATCCCAAAACAAAACTGTCTTTGGTGCTTTTGTTTTTCATCAACAAAACAATGTGCTGTGCCTGTCAAAGCATGCACCCATAATCCTGACACTGAAGAACACAACCCATAGCTCTGTCTCAACTAACCAGTATTATATATATATACGGTATGTGGGATGTGTTTAATTGCTTTTGAGGAATATGATCATGCTACCCATAAATACACAGTTTAAACTGTATTATACTGTATATGACTCCCACTTTATTCTTTGAAAACTTTATTTACCAAATAAAAATGAAAAAAGTCATTTTATTCAGAACAAACAACTACTGTATATGCACATACAGTATATAAACACAGAAACAGCAGTTTTATCCAGATGTAGCCAACAGTAGAATATACTGTATGATATGCATCAATAATAAAGCAAAAAATACCTGGCTGAAATATAGCTGTTATTTTGGTTAACTACTGCCAGAAATTGATCTGCAATACGTGGTAATTTCCTGTTTGTGCATGTGTATGTGAACAGTTGTCAGACTACAGCTGGCTTTAAGCATCTTTACAGCGGATCTGGAAGTCATTCTGTTAAAACTTATGGTAATAGCATAGACTGTGCCAGCATCCAGACAGAGTCTTATGTATCATGTGAAATCTTCATTTTTTCCCCCATAGTTTGTTGAAAACACTAACTTCTACCTCCCTGAGTAGGACGTTATTTCTATCCTGAGAAAAGTGTGTCGTCTAAAACAGCTCTCCATTCAATTCATAGTAGAAGTACACTTGCTTCTCCATATTGGTGGACCACAACACAGATTTGGCAAGAAAAAAGTATTTGCTGCCATTCTGCTGTGGAGAAAGTTGCCCAACTACTGACACTATCTTATTACACCCTTGTCAATATTAATTTTGAAATATACAGAAGGCTTTCTGCTTCTTTGCTTTGTATATGCAGACTCACAGATTACAAAATGTAGCTCTGAGTCAGCGCATCACCTTAATACTTGCACTTCAGAGTATGGTCTGTCACTGCGTCTTGCAGACAGAACCCCCCCAAACTCCAGGATGTACCAGCTGTCCTCTTTTGGAGAAGCCCATAAAGGCCACTCTTCAGATCATTCCTCAGCTCTTCGTTAGCACAGTCGATTTAATTCCTCTTCCAATCAACAGACCACCACTTCCTTCTTCAGTCTCTGGAAGGTCAGAGTAGGTAAATCCCTCCTCACATCACTACATTCTATGAAACACAAACATGCCCAGTCTTCCCACTATACTTTAAATCAGCACTAATCACCTTCTCTAATGAGACACTGCAGCCTCAAACTAAATACTGGAATAGTCTGACAAAGTGATCACTCTGATCAGATCATTCTTTCAATGATCATCACCGATCCTTAAAACTCAATCCTTGCAAGTTCTTCATTCAAACTCTGACTCCTACTCGACTCTCTCTGACACAGACTGCAAACCTGGCTGCTACTGCATGGGAGCCAAAAAGATCTGTTTTATCTAGACTCACCACATTAATTTCTGAGCTCTCCTGCAGGAACCTCGACACAGCCTCTAGCCCTTCTCCTCCTGGCAGCTAATACACTGTATACAAATGACCAATTACCAACAGAGCCAATAATATATGCTCTTTTACACCTGTGGAATTTCATTCATTCAATTAAGCCAGGTGTGTCTAATTTTCGCTGTAATAGCTGGCTTTAAACAAAGCCCCTACATTCACTCTCACAGCTCTCCTTGCCTCATAGAATACACACATACATAAATTTGCCACTGCAGTCCTTAACTTGTATTGAAAACAGTAAATGAAGATTGGGACTTTGTCATCCAATGATAAGACATACATTATATCTGCAAATCTGAGAACACAATGAAAATGATTAAATGATTATAGGGACAACCGGCACAACATCATTCAGTCAACAAAGGCTCTAATTCAAGCAGAGGTAAGCAATACATTAAACAAACATCATGTGGCATGCTTTGGTAAGACTGGTTTGACAGAGCTGAGAGTGACCCCTTCAGGACAGTAGAAGTACCAAAGAGCTGTCCTTTCTAGTAGCCTGAACAGCCAGGTCTGGGGGACATGGTTTCAAGTCTAAGTTTGGCGTGCAGCATGCTATGGCATGCAAGTTTTTATTTTCCTGGACCACAAAAATGATTGTTTCATAGAAACCATTACAACATAAAAACTGTAAATAGCAAGCATGCACACAGCTGATACTTGTTTACAGTACCAGGGCTTGTAGAGCTTGCACGTTTTCAAAGCCTGAAGAGTTCAGTTGTTATTTCCAATCATCTCTTCCAATAAAGCCCCATTTCTGGCCCCATTACAGAGTTTTGCTGTGTGCGTGGTTCAGGTCACTCCACTGGTTCGCTAATCGGTTGTGGAAGCTGTTGGGTTACCTCAGCACTCCATGGTAAAATTCTCATTGTCCCTTTTATTTTCTGATTTATTACTTACTAAACTCACATTTGGAGGGTTTTCCACTAACATCCTCTCATGCCCCCGAGCCCTTAGAGCTGGTTTAGAGATGGAGAAGAGTTCGTTCCTGGGTTATATTACAGTATGTATCAGACAGCACATGTAAGCACTGATAGCCCACTTATTGGATTAGCACTGTTGAGTTTAACAACACAATAAGAAATTAAAGGCCGAGTTTCTGAAACTTGACCGAAAATGTTTAATAGGAGAATAAAACGAAATGTCACACACCACATTTTTATGTGTACTGTACCGAATACCTTACAGTATTGATTGATAACAATTAGAATGCAAGGCATTGTTATACTGTAACTGCTGCTGGATAATGTTTTTCTGAAATGTATAACATAAGTGATTGTGTTCAGAATCTTACAGTACATCTGCATAAAATGCACTAGTTCTTCTATATACAGTGTACAGAACTATAACCTGTTACTAAACGTTTCATAGTGGATAGGCAGCTAGCTGTTCCAGTAAGGCAGATAAATTGTCTAGTTAGCTAACAGGTGAGTTTGATTTTATTGTTTTGTGTTTATATGTTAATTAAAGCCAGGAAACACCCTGGTCTGTTACTTCCAGCAGACAGACAATACCACAAGTGGGGAATGTCCACAGTAGGTTGATCCATACTCCCACAAATGTGTATTAAAATATGAAAAATAAAAAAACAGGATATAAAATTTAAAATAACTTTGACCTCATACATTCTGATATTGGTGTTCATTGTGTCTCAGGAGCAAGAATTGATCCATCCTATTGTCAATACCTATCACATAAGGCGGACAATTTAGGCTACATTCTACTTGAGTAATTGCTCTTAGAACAGGGATCCCCAATTCTGTCCCTGGATACCAGTATGTCTGCAGGTGTTCTGTGTCTCTTTCAAGCCCCAGTTCCTAGAGAGCTGGGAGAAGCTGTTTAACAGGTCAAATTAAGCCTACAAGTAGGAGAGGATTCAGATTGTTAAGAGCCCAGCTAGACTGAAAACCTGCAGACACTCCAGCCCTCCAGGACCAGGACAGGAGACCCCAGCTCTAGGATTGTGTGCAATCCAAAATGGATCTCAAAATGACTGTCGTACAGTAGGAACCTTTAGGTATTGTAAGGCACGCAGTGCTGGTGCAGTTAATGGTCCCTAGATGGAGTTCTGGACACAGGTCAGAAAAGATGTGAACCGGGAAAGTAACCAGCACTATCAAAGCCAAACCGCTAGACGAGAGACGAAGTCGAGGACAGGTTCCGAATTCAAGGCCACTCGTAATATTAGGGAGAGCAAGAGAGGAATTGCAAGGCAAGGCGTTCCTAAGCAGCTACCCATACCGAGCAGTGAGATGAGAGTGGGAGAGGGTTTAAGTACTGTATGTCTGGATGTGGAGGGTGCTGTAACCAGTGAGCTGTCCGGAGTGGTTCGCGGGTCTGATCTGGGCCGTTTGCGGGGACTACCTCCAGCTGGTGCTGGGTTGGGGCGAGACCGTTGGTGTGGAGGGCTCCGACCAGCAGCGAGTGCGAGGAGCAGAAATGATCATAAAGGTATTACTTTTCTATTTATATCGGGAAAGCCTGACATAGCTTCACGAGATCCGATCTCTGGCGCAGACATGCCCTTGCTCAAGAGTCCCTATTATTACTTATTTGCTTAGCAGACACAATCCAGCTCAATCCTGAGCTGGTTCACCTCATGACTCGTAGTCAGGACACCTTCGAACTTTTTTTGGACTGGTACCCTTGATCCCCTTCTCCGTTTCCTCTTTCCTCCTTCCTTTTTACTGTCGGGCTGCTCTCCTCCTGTGTTGGAAAGGACCGAAATCACACGGCTCTTACGTAAGCCCACCTTTGCTCACATGTCCCTTCACGTCCCTGTAGTTTGATGATGATTATTTGAACTGTTTCTTCTGTTTTCAGCAATATCTCATTATCTCATTTCTAATGGACAGACATGAAGCCTGGAGCAGACACCTTAAAGCTTTTTGAAATAATATACTCTATGTGTTTGCCAGCACAGGCAACTCTAAAAGATTTTCTGACTCAGGTTATTTCTAAGCGAACTTGACACATTTTAACTTGTCAGACAGCAGAAAAAACGGGGGCAAAGGTGGGAGGGTTAAGGATTAGGATTTATTCCCTTTCTGTTTCTTGGTTTTCAACAGATGTGTTTCAATTTGCTTGGTAAGAAAACGTGAGCGGCACCTGAGCGGATTGATTTCTGTTACTACAGGAACTAAATACATTGAACCGTCATGATTCATATACGGCTATCTTAAACTACTGTTCATATTGTCAGAAGTACTGTAGCTATGCCAGTCACTACTGATTCTGAGATAATATAATTGGAATTGCAAGAAAACGTAGGGGATTTCGTTTTACACGCATGAAACGTTCTTTCTTTGATTGATTGAAGGACCACATGTCAAAACGTGTTTAAAGGAGAGAATCGGAAGTGTGTTTTTAATATTGCGTATTTTAACTGTCGGACAGTGTTCATTCATCAGTATTGCATTGTACAGAAGAAATGCAACGATATCCTACCAAAACCAACGTCAATAAACCGACACAACTATAATTGTTTAACTTTAGAATAGGGTTAAGCCGCAGATCATCAGGAAGAGGATTCTATGTTTGCAAAAAAAAACAATAAATGAGTTTCAGTTTGAGAGATCACGCTGATCTACTGTACCTTAGGTCCAATATCGCAGACTGGGAACTAGTACCAATTTAAAGTACCAAGTAAAGACAGAAATCAGCAGAGTATTCCTCAGTCTGTCCATTTTTCATTTTCTGATACTTGAGGGTTGCGAGACGCGACGGATATTATGTATATACAGGTAGGTGTACCCTTTTTAGGTGTTACTCTCCGAAAGCGCCGAAGCTTAAATAGCATATCGATGCTCAAAAACTGCTAATTTGAACTATTTCTGTTCTGGTTTGAAAAGGAGCAGCTTGCAGGCTTGACCAACAGTTTTCATGCAGGGTCCACAAAAAGCACCGCACGTCCCTGGATGCGTGCGCGTACTTTTTCAAACCTGCTTTCCCATTCATGTTTTACATCAAGGAAACCCGGAGATCTCAAATCTTCTCACTGCGGTCTGCGTCTCCGGTCTGTTTCAGAGAGGCGACTACAACCCAGCCACCCTCCGTGATCTCATACACCTCAGGGCTAAACCGCCGCTGCGGCTGCTGCTGCTTCTACTATTAATTGTTAATAAAAAAAATGTGTTGACTTTGGTCTCCGTCCCCCCCCCGCAGACCTGGTTTCACGGCGTCAGGTATCATTACACCTTGCATAGCAGCAGTCTGACAGCCTGACGAAGCGCCCCCCGTACTGTACATACAGTACTGTACAATACCGTTCAGCAGCAGGAGCGCCTACAAAGCAGGACGTGCACACAGCTTCTGACGTCTCTGGCCACACTGCGCATCCGAGAAAACTCGACCTCCATCGGAAACAAGGAGTTTCGAGCCGGGCAGACCAGGGGAAGAAAAGTGCCCAGCTCTCCGTAACGAAAAGAAAGTCATTCCTCTTTCCGTTGTTATGTTTTGCGGCTGGGTCTGGAAATATCCCCGCGCCAAAAGACCCATGCAAGGAGGCTGCAAAGCCCCGACATGGCGACAAGAAATAGGGGAGAGCTTTTTACCGTTTTAGAGACCAGCGCCGAAACAGACAAGGACACGGTCTGCGACGCAGCCTCATTCCCCCTTAACCTGTCCGCAGACGTCAAGTGGCTAGAAATCCCTTTCAGAAAGCCCGACCGGGAGGGAGAAGAAGGGGCAGAGGACGAAGACGGGGAGGACGGAGAGGAGGGTTTCGGAAGCGAGACGGCGGCAGCAGCTGCGGACATAGCTACCCGCGTATCAGCCGGCAGCTGCAAAGTCATTTTAGCCACTGACAATGAGATCAAGCAGGAGGACTCGGACGATGCCTATGACGCCAGCGGCTGCCCGGAAAACACAGCCAACGACTCGGATATTGATTTCTCCGATCTGGAAGAGGAGCCGGCGGACCTCAGCGGTGCCATCGCGGAGCTAGACGAAGACTGCACCTCGCCGAGCTTCTGGGGGGAGCCTGACCAGCCCATCACGGTAGAGGAGTTCACTGCCAGCTCCGGCCCGCAGCACACGCTGGGAGCTGAAGCAGACGCCCGTGACTATTTCCGGCTGCTGTTCCCCGACTCCCTGTTCGAGCACATGGTGGAGCAAACAAACAAGTACGCCATCTACAGACAGCGGAGGAGCGGGAAAGCGGACCCACACTGGCGCCCCACTGATCTGAGGGAGATGCAGGCTTACATCGGCCTCAATGTCTTGATGGGCATCAACCAGCTGCCGGATTACGGCATGTACTGGGCCACTGACATCTTCATCGGCAACGCGGGCTTCAAGAAGACCATGACAGCCCGCCGCTTCGAGAAGCTGAACCAGAACATTCACCTGTGCGACCGGGAGGCTGAGCCGGCCCGCGGGCAGCCGGGCTACGACGGGCTCTACAAGATCCGGCCCCTGCTGGAGGTGGTGCAGGCCAAGATGTGGGAGGCCTACGCCCCGAACAGGTGCCTCACAGTGGACGAAGGGGCGATTGCCGTGAAGGGGCGCTTCTCTGCCACGCAGTACATGCCCTCCAAGCCCATTAAAAGGGGCCTCAAAGTCTGGATGCTGTGCGATTCCAAGTCTGGCTACTGCCACCGCGCTGACATCCACGTGGGGCGAGCCGGCGAGGACGCCGGCGGCACGGGCTTTCGGGTGGTGACGTCGCTGGTTCGGGGGCTGGAGGGCAGGCACCACCACATCTTCTCCGACAGCTTCTTCACCTCCGTCCCCCTGGCGCAGCGGCTGCTGGAGCAGGGGCTGTACGTCTGCGGCACCACGCAGCAGAGCCGCCAGGGCTTCCCGGACGCCCTGAAGCTGAAGAACGTGGGCCGGCTGGCGCCGGGCGAGTTCTTCCAGTGCCAGCACGGCAACCTCCTGGCCACCGTGCTGCGGGACACCAAGGTGGTCAGCTGCCTGTCCTCGAACGCGGCGCCCGGGATCGTGGGGATCAGCCAGGGCAAGCAGAGGGACGGCGCGGCGGGCGGCGTGCCCCGGCCCCTGCCCCTGCTGCTGTACCAGGAGCACATGCGGGGCGTGGACCTGTGCGACCAGCTGCGCGAGTGCTACCAGGTGGGCCGGCCCTGCAAGAAGTGGTGGCGCTACTTCCTGTGGTTCTACCTCAACATCTGCATCGTCGACGCCTTCATCGTCCTGCGGGAGAGCCCCGGCGGGGCCCCGCCCCCGGGCTTCGGCGGCAAGCAGTTCACCCAGCGCCACTTCCGCGTCCGGCTGGCGCGGCAGCTCATCGGCGACTACCAGGGCGCCCGGGGCGTGGAGCGCGCCTCCCGCAAGAGGCACGCCGACTCGCCGGTGGAGTACGGGCACCGCCTGGAGCGCATGTCCGAGCGCTCGCGCCGCTGCCGCAACTGCACCAACAAGGGCCTGCGGCACGAGAGCGTCTTCGGCTGCAAGATCTGCAACGTGCACCTGTGCCGCGGGGGCTGCTTCGCCGAGTTTCACAAGTGAACCCCCCGTCCCCCCCGTCTCCAAACACGGTTGGACCACGTTTAGGGACTGCCGGGACCCAGGGGTTCTGGCAGCAGGTAGTACGATTGGGTTTTTTTTTCCGATCTGATGGAGATTGTGATCTGAAGAAAGCGGCAGAGCAATAATGAGCTTTTTTATTTTTTATACATCCATGTACAGCGTACGTCAAGATTTTAAAATCTCACGCAAGTGTTTCGTGCCACTTTATACCGTACTTTCGAAAGACGATGCCCCCCCTCAGCTGAGTTATTCAGTTCATCGTTTCAGCAAAATGCTAAGCAAACGTTTATCGTGCCATATTTGCAAAAAGTCACGTTTTAAGGAGATGACTCCTTGAAGGGTGCTCAGATTTTCTACAAATGTGTACTTTTTTATATTTTCAAGGCATTTGTAAGTTTAACCTGTAATATTTTCTTTCTTGCTTCTCAAATTGATAACAGATGCTGGTCTTTCCAATAATTGAAATTTATTTTTCATTGTTTCTAAGCAAAACATTATGGTGTCTTCAAGTTTTCGAGGTAGGCCTTTTTTTTCCTCAGCCAGTTTTTTTTTTTCTTTTGAGCTCCCCAGAGCAAAACCAGTAACTTTTTCCAGCCTCTTCAAGGGAGCCTGCTTGAAAAGAAATCTGTGGGAGTTTTCTTGCATAACAGTTATCAAGGGAGCCCAGCTTGTAACTATTAACAAAATATTTTATTAATACCTTTGGTGAACACTGTATCTATTTGAAGTGACTTGAACCAATGCACTGCAGTCATCGATAGCCAAATAAAGACTTATCTAAAATAAGAATTAAGCCGTAGTGACTGTGCTAATTGATGCCAGCCAGTCAGAGATTAAAGGTAATAAATTATACCTCAAGTGCTATAAAGAAATCTGTGAAGTATATATTATAATGACCTTTGAGCATTCTTGCATTCAAGTCATTTTATTAAAACAAATTGAGCAAATTAAGGGACTGGGTATTTCTACCCAGGGACTATGCAATATAGGATGATCCCAGCTGCTCTTGCGCCCAGGTTCCAGGTGTGTGACATCACCTCCTGGGACAGGTTCAGCTCTGCTGAGTCCTCTTACAAACAGCCATTGTTTCAGCCCATAGCGAAGTGGATTCCGAGTAGCAAAGACTGTGTGTTTCACCGAGCTGATGGAGACCCCCGGAACTGGGTAGTGGACTCGCCCTTTCCTCCAGCCAGATGGCAGCCGCACGTTGGGCTTGAAAATGGCCGTCTGTGCCCACTGCCCTTCAGAACAAGCGCTCATCCGCCATCCAGCCCCCCTACGGCTTTTTCCTCCACTGCATGCTGGAGCTTTTACCTTGCAAATGGGAACCATACTGAGAAACGATCTGCTGCAGAGGAGCAGCTGAAAAATCAAGGAAGTGCTGACAAGAGACTTTTACCACATGAAAGCTGCAGAGCAATTCCCTTCCCATTTCCTCTACTTATCGAGTATGACAGGGATAAGTGTGGGGAGGCCTGTGGCTTCCAGGCCGCTGTAGTCTGGCCACCCGTTTTACCACACGCAGAACTACTCCTGCCACACCACAGAACAGCTCATAAAGCCAAGCGCAGAGCATGGGAGACAGAGAACAGTCACTGTGCATGCAATGAGCTTACGGCTTTGCCGGTTTTGTGCTGCAAAAATAGGACGTCTTCTGCTCCATCATTGAATTAATTGGTTCAAATACTGACGACCTCCAGAAATGTACAGGAGTAAATTTGGGCCAGCTGCATTTTTTATACTCTTATCTTGTTGCGTGTCCTGTTCCCTGAGTTTCTTAAAGGAGCCCGGCCCAGTGGTTTCAGCTGTTTTGCTCCCTGTCCATGAAACCCCATTCCAGTTGATGATGTCAGTAATGCTAAACCTAGATTCCTTGAGGTACAAATTGAAAACGTACCTTTTCGAATGTGTTTGTACTGTATGTAACTAGCTTGTAGCTAAAGGGTGCTGATTTAAACTCTGCAGTTTTCTAGGATGCCTCAGTATGAAGAACACTTTTTAAAAACGAACCAGAGAACACAAGTAGAAATTATGTGGAAGTGCATTTAAAACAGAGAACAAGACGGTACACCAAGGATTGTGGGAGTGTGGAGCAAACTGCTTGGCCATATTGCTGAAGCTGGGTCCTTTGCTCCTTTCAAGAAATAGCTGAATGAGATACTCATAAACCTACTATAACTTTCAAACATTTACCGTATGAGGTCTTATCTCAGTTGTAACATTTCTTTTCTTCTACCAAACGGGCTACGTGGGCTGAATACCTTCCTCTCATCTGTAACCTTTTTTATGGTCTTATGTACTTTAGCAACCTGAAAAAAAAACTAATTTGCCTCTCAGTGTCCTAGTCTGTTTATAATTTCACTCGTGCCCTTCACTCATGTCTGAGGCAAAATTGTGTATGAGTTATAAGAAAAGATCACTTTATTGGCCATATACGATTTCTTTTATTAGGAATTTGTCTTTTCGCAAACTCCAGCTTGCTCTCCATGGGACACACAGACAGGGAGAGAAGCTGGGGGTCAGAGAGCAGGGTCAGCCATGGATACAGCGCCCCTGGAGCAGTTGGGGTTAAGGGCCTTGCTCAGGGGCCCTAATGGAGTAGGATTCCTCTGCTGGCCGCGGGATATGAACCGGCAAAGGTGTTAAGGGTGTTCAAAAAAACTCTTTGCTATCATTTGTTTCAGTTTATGTGAGACAACTTGGATCATAATGAAATTTGGGGCTATTACATATCACTTTCATCCCCATGTTTGACTGACTTGCACTGGCCCTGCAATGGACTGGCGCCCTGTCCAGGGTGTAATAATAATAATAATAATAATAATAATTGCTTACACTTATATAGCGCTTTTCTGGACACTCCACTCAAAGCGCTTTACAGGTAATGGGGATCCCCTCCACCACCACCAGTGTGTACCCTGCC